>NC_063169.1:39500418-40140820 GCF_023159225.1 Perognathus longimembris pacificus
CTGGGTGAGCATCTCCTCTATTATACATACAGAATTAGGAGATGGGAATATAGAGACAAATGAAAAGTTCTCTACATTAGGTAAGAATGAATGAAGTTGAAGTCTAGGGATATTTAACCTCAGGCTCTCTGTCAAGGGATGGTTCTCTGAGATGCTGTTCTGTATACTAACTCTGAAATGCTGTTTATACAAGATGATGACTGTTTTTCCTTTTTTGTCAGTCATAGTATTTAAACCGAGTCTGAGCTCTTTTGCTCAAGGCTAGTGCTCTACCACTTTGAGCTACAGCTCTACTTCCAGTTTTCTAGTGGTTAATTTGAGATAAGAGTCTCATGGACTTTCCTATCGGGCTGGCTTTGAACCATAATCCTCAGATCTCAGCCTCCTGAGTAGCTAGGATCACAGGCGTGAGCCACAAACCACAAACATTTAATAATTTTCAAAAAAGTCTCGTGGACTTTCCTGCCTGGGCTGGCTTTGAATGGTGATCCCCAGATCACAGCTTCCTGAGTAGCTAGGATTACACGCATGAGCCACCAGGGACTAGGTAATGGTGTTTTTTTTTTTTTTTTAAACTGGTCCTGGGGCTTGAAGTCAGAGCCTGGGAGCTAATCCTTGACCTTTTTTTTTTTTTATTTTTTTTTTTAAGGCTAGTGTACTTCCACTTCCAGCTTTTTTGGTAGTTAATTGGAGATAAGAATCTCACTGACTTTCCTGCTTAGTCTGGCTTTGAATCTCAATTCTCAGATCTCAGCCTCCTAAATCAGGAGGATTAGAGGTATGAGCTACTGGCACGTGGCTTTTATTATTATTCTTAAGTAGTTCTACAAAGGAGTAACCATTCAGCAAATCAGTTTATGTGAATACAGTGTTTCTTGATCATTCTTTCCCATCACTCCTAACACTATCCCTTTCTTCCATTTTTTTTTCTTTTTTCTTTTTGCCAGTCCTGGAGCTTGAACTCAGGACCTGAGCACTGTCCCTGACTTCTTTTTGCTCAAGGCTAGCACTCTATCACTTGAGCCATAGCGTCACTTCTGGCTTTTTCTATACATGTGGTGCTGAGGAATTGAACCCAGAGTTTCATGTATACAAGGCAAGCATTTTACCACTAGGCCGTGTTCCCAGCCCCTCCGTTTTTTTTTTTTTTTTTTTTTTTTAATTTTGTAGGATAGGCATTAAACCTTATGACTGTATTCTCCCTCCCTTCTTCTTTTCATTGGTCTCATCCTCCTCCTCTTAGCCCCTCCCCCACCATTCTAATACTTGTTTCCCAGTATTCATCTTGTTGAATTGTGAGTTAGCTTTTTTTCTTTTTTTGGCCAGTCCCGGGCCTTGAACTCAGGGCCTGAGCACTATCCCTGGCTTCTTTTTGCTCAAGGCTAGCACTCTGCCACTTGAGCCACAGCGCCACTTCTGGCCGTTTTCTGTATATGTGGTGCTGGGGAATCGAACCCAGGGTTTCATGTATACAAGGCAAGCACTCTTACCACTAGGCCATATCCCCAGCCCCGTGAGTTAGCTTTTTTAAGGAATCACTCAACATTTTCTTCAAGATTCTTTGGATCATAGTTTGTTAAGGGACACTGCACTTATAGATTATATGTAGAAGAAAGGTGATGGGAGGGGACCACTGAACACATGTGAATCACTGAGTTATACTATCAGGACAGCATATGAAACAGCAACTAGATGGACAATTGCTCCATTAGGGAATGTATGGGATACAGAATATCCTGTCCACATGTGAGCATTTCTGCAATGGAAACTGAGATCTCTAGGCTAGTAGAATATAAAGTAGCAGAATGGCTGGGAATGTGGCTTAGTGGTAGATTGCTTGCCTAGCATGAATGAGGCCTTGGGTTTGATTCTGCAGCATCACATACACAGAAAAGGCCAGAAGTGGGCATTGTGGGTCAAAGAGGTAGCAAAAAGAAGCCAGGGACAGTGCTCAGGCTCAGGCCCTGAGTCCAAGCCCCAGGACTGGCAATAAATGAATGAAAGAGTGAATGAATGAATAAATAATTGTAGCAGGAACCTGGATCCATAAGATTGCTAATGAGTCACTAAGATATCATTGAGGGCTACCCCTGCCATTCCCATGATTTCTGCACCTGTGTATATTGACTATAAGAGAAACAGCATCCTATATTGGATACTTATTCAGAGTACATACAGCCTTCTGGAAAACTTCACTTCTAAAAGTTTTTACCACCCAGATGGCACCTGCTGATTCAAGCACAGTCTTCCCTTCATAGCAATGTCTCCCACCAGAGTGGTACTTTTGTTACACATGATCAACCTACATAGATACCTCATTATCACTCAAAATACTTAGTTTACTCTTAGTGTCTACATTCCAATGAAGTTTGACAAATGTACAATGACATAAATCTATCAGTGTAGTATCATACAGACCAGTTTCACTGCCCTAAATTCTTGTGTCCTTTGCCAATTCTCCCTCCCTTTCCTCAATCCCTAACAAATGTAGATCATATTACACTATCCAGAGTTTTGCCTTTTCCAGGATATCAGACAATTCCAGTCATACTGTGAGGAGGCTTTTCAGATAGGTATTTCTTAATAATTAAATTTATTTTGTAACTCCATGCATTTAATTCAACAGCACATACTATCTTGTTTATTTGCACCCATCTATGCCTTTGAAATTCCTAAGTGGTTATACATGAAAAGCAGCAAGTTCTGCTGTTTACCTGTTAATCAGAAAGTATCACTTCAGTATTTGCTATTTTCTAGAACAGCCTACCAAGACAACAGAATCATAGACTTGTTAGTGAGAAAATTAAAAATGGGGTTCAACCCTAATACTTAAAATTTTCATATAAGGTATAAAATGGCAAAATATCTGCAGTCCTATGAATCCACAATGATTACTCATACTACTTTGTAATGAATTTTTAGAGATGTTCCATTTATAAAGTTGCATATTAAATAATAATACTTAGAAACATTTTCTGAGTCTATATACATATCTCTAGTGTGTTATATGATATTTGGAAACAACTACATATTGTGAATTGTTTAAAACAGGGAAATATCTTTATCTTATTAAACATTTACCATTACTGTGGAAAACTCAAAATCCCTTCCACTTAATAAAACAACAGTGTGTGTGTGTGTGTGTGTGTGTGTGTGTGTGTGTGTGTGTGTGTGTGTGTACGTGCTAGTCCTGGGGCTTGAACTCTAGGCCTGGGTGCTGTCCCTGTGGTTTCTAGCTCAAGGCTAGCACTCTACCACTTGAGCCACAGCTCTACTTCAGGTTTTTTGGTTGTTAATTGGAGATAAGAATCTCACAGATGTTCCTGCCTGGACTGGCTTAGAACCTCAGTTCTCAGATCTCATCCTCCTGAGTACCTAGGTTTACAGGCATGAACCACCAGTGCAGGGCCAACTGGGTTTTATACTCGAAGGGTCATATTGAGTAATGACCTCAAGATATATTTGTATAACCTCAGATTGTTAACAGGTCTTCCCCTGTCCTAAAAAAAATTTGAAAACCACTTGAATTTGTTTCTAATTTACCCCGTTCTCTAAAGAAAAGCAGTGGAAATTATTCCATACCTGATAAAGAGAAGCAGAAATAACCAGTGACTCCCACTGAATACTAATTATCTTCATTCAGAGGCAATGTATTTCAACACTGTTCATCCTCTTATTTTCTTTCCTCCCCACGCCCCCCTATTGTTTCTACTTGCCTCAGACATGCTCACAATTGCAAACACATTTTCCTATGTGTTTAAACATATATTTGTCTTTTAGGCCTAGCATTACCATAATGAGAAAAAGCATAAGATCTTTGTCCTTCTGAACCTGGCTGATTTCATACAATATGATGGTGTTCAGATCCATCAAATTCCCTGCAAATAACATAACTTCCTTCTTCTTTATGGATAAATGGCAGTGCTTTTTTGTATATCTATCACATTTTCTGCAATCATTTATGTGTTGTATCTGGGCTGTTTCCAGAGTTTAGCTGTTGTGAATAGTGGTACAATGTGCAAGTGCTGCTATTGTATCCTGACTTTCATTCCTTTGGACAAATGCTCAAGAGTGGTATTGTTCTAGCTAGATCTTCTCAGATTTTGGGAGTTAGTCATTTTCACCCTCTGGTGTTCCTTTGAATTTTCATTTAAGTTTCCACAGCATTTTAGTGAGGAATTGAGTCAGGATATGCCATAAAGTTAATAACAGGACAGATGAGCTAGAAAGTCCTCTTTGCCTTTGTGTGAAAGAATGAAGTTAGTCATGGAAAGGCCAATAGAATGAGCTAAGTAAAAAATAAAATCGTTTGGTCATACCAAAGCCATAGCTTATTTCAAAAGTGAAGGGCAGCTTCCTATTTGGCCTTGCTGGGCCTCTTTAGCCTTTGCTATCTCAGGATCTGCAATGGGCCTAGGACAAGCCCAGGACACAGGCATGGCAAAAACAATCACTCTAACTCCCATATCCCTTGGTGCCTACGAGGCTCAGAATTCATAAACTCTCTTGAGCTCCAAGGAATCCTTTCCAGGAACACATGATAAAGAAGTGTCCCATCAATTATCAAGCTATCAGTGAGGCACTGCTGCCACTATGTCCAAGAGAAAGCTTTCAAAGGAGATGCTAAAGGTGGTAAAGCTAAGGTGAAGGATGAGCCATAGAGGAGACTGCAATGTTGCCTTCTAGGCCTGCCCCTCTCAAACCAGAGTTTAGGCCAATAAAGGCTCCTGCAAAGAAAGGAGAAAAGCTGCCCAAAGGGAGAAAAGGAAAGGCAGATGCTGGCATGTAAGATGCCTCCACAAATTCAGTCACAGAAAGCAAGGCAATGGAGATGTCATGGGGCGGGGGGAGGAGGGTATGATAGCTTTCTTCTTTTATTTTTTGTGATGGTCCTGGGGCTTGAATTCAGAGCTTGGGCATACTCCCTGAGCTTTTGGTCCTATTGTTTTGAGACACAGAGCCATTTCCAGGTTTTGGTAGTTAATTGGAAATAAGAATCTCACAAACTTTCCTACCCAGGCTGGTTTAGAACCACAACCCTCAGATCTCAGTCTCCTGAGTAGCTAGGATTATAGGAGTGAGCCGCCAGTGCTCACTATTCTCTGTTGTTTTAAAGTTATGTTTAATACACAAGACACTACGTTGTTGTATTTTATGGAAAGAAAAATACGACTTCTATTAGTGTATTTCTGAAGCTGAACTGAAATGAGAAAAACAAACCAGGATTTTTCTATCCTAGTCTTTGAAGACCATCCTTGGTTTCCAGAAAAGATTCTTTCACATTCACTCATTTGAACTATAAGTACAGAATCCTTCCAATGTGGAGAAGCACAATTTGATGTCTTCTGATTTCGTCAGCACAGATCTAGCTGCATTAAGCCAACAGTCTTTCTTTTGTTTGTTTGTTTGCTAGTCCTGGGACTTGAACTCTTGGCCTAGGCACTGTCCCTGAGCTTTTGTGCTCAAGGCTAGCACTCTTACCACTTGAACCCCTGCTCCACTTCCAGCTTTTTGTAGTTATTTGGAGATAAGATTCTCATGGACTCTTGGACAAGCTGGCTTGGAACCACAATCCTCCGATCTTATCCTCCTTAGTAACTAGGATTACAGGCACTGAGCTCCCATTGGCTCCCAGCCAAGCCAAGTCTCGATGTGGCCTTGGCATCCCTGAAATCAACAGTGTCAGGAATAATACTCAAGCTTTCTAGTGGCAACAATAAATTGGTATTGCTTTAAGAAAGCCAAGATTCCTGCTTTTAGTATGTGGATCATTCTGGTGAGAATTATGCTGGTTTTAGTTCCTTTCTTCCACATCAGAGTTGGTCTTTGATTAAAATTACTATGTTTCTTGTGATATGTCCACATTCTATAAACTTGTCTGGCTCCAAGCAGCAGTAAAGAGCTTTATTAACTTTAACAGTGACTTTTTGGAAAAGAGATCTTGAAGTTATAAAACATGTAAGTTGTCAAAGTCCTACTGGTAGTAATTGTTTTGGAAAATTATCTAACAAAGCTAGAAACAAGTTGGCTTGTGGGGAAGGATATCATTTCTAGATTATTGTCTAGATATATTCCTTACTGCCTTGGAAAAGTTGATAGTTTTACTTTTCACATCTGTCTTTAGGTATTCCCTGACCTGATTTTTGTGCAAAGTATGAAGTAAAAATTGACCTTTTCCCTACTGATCTGTAAGTTCATTGTAAGTCTTCTTTCTGTGTCATTGAGTCTGTTGATGGTTCCTAATAGACTCACTGAGCACTATCTAATCTTGTCAATCTCAATTCGAATTACTACAGGTTTAGAAAAAGTCTTAACAAAAACCAAGGTGCTTATACATTTTATGATGACATTAACTAATCACACCTCCAGTGTCACTATCACATATTTCTTCTGCAAAAGTATGTTCACCGTTTTACTCATTTGCTCTTCCACACAACTTATAGAATTAGATTAACAAGTTCAAAAAAAGTTTAAAAATGTATACACTAATTTGGTGAGCCATGCCATCTATATAATGCTGTCTTCCATTCTATGAACATGCACAGCTCTCTAAGCCTTTTTTCCCAGTCCTGGGGCTTGAACTGAGGGCCTCTGCTGTCTCTGAGCGGCTTTTGCTCAAGGTTTGTGCTCTACCACTTGAACCACAACTCTACTTGCAGCTTTCCTGACAATTTATTAGAGATAAGAGTCTCACTGGGGCTGGGAATGTGGCTTAGTGGTAGAGTGCTTGCCCAGCATGCATGAAGCCCTGGGTTCGATTCCTTAGCACCACATAAACAGAAAAAGCCAGAAGTGGCACTGTGGCTCATGTGGTAGTGTTAGCCTTGAGAAAAAAGAAGCTAGGGACAGTGCTCAGGCCTTGAGTTCAAGCCCCAGAACTGGCAAAAAAATAAAAAGGAAAGCCAAATGAATGAATGTGAGAGAGGATTAAAAAAAAAGAGAGTCTCACTGACTGACTTTTCTGCTCAGGCTGGCTTCAAAACCTGATCCTCAGATCTCAGCCTCCTGAGTAGCTAGGATTACAGGTGTGAGCCACCAGTGCCTGACGTTACATAATACATATACATGTGTATGTATTTGTATGTATATGCACATATATATGTGTATTATGCAGGTATATTCTTATGACCTTTAAGTAGTTGGACAAAGTAGCTGCTATTCCAGAATAAATGTCTTTGAATGAAGTTTTATAATTTTCTCCATAAAAAAAGCCATGGCCAGAAAATGTCCTTGAATTTCATGTGACAAGAGTGGAAAGGTGTCAGTGTTTATATACATAATGGTGAAGTATAATAGCATAACAGTTTGTAAGCACTAATGAATTGTGCTGTGGGTGTGGAAAACCGAGACTTCTGTGATGTCAGTATTAATACAAGAGGAAAACTATCCTGCCTGTAATTCACACCGAGTAAGGTAAAAGTGTTCATATTTGCCGATGTAGAAAAACTACTTCTGCAAATTAAGGAGGCTGAGATAAGGCACATCAAGGTTTGAAGCCAACCAGAGTAAAACAAGTTTTCAAGACCTCTTTTCAATAAATAGCTGGAGGGTGATAATGTTGAGCCATCTCCGCTATGACAGGAAGTATAAAATTGGAGGACCAAGCCAGGAACTCACGGCTCACACTTGGAATCTTAGCTACTCAAGAGGCTGAGATCTGAGAATCATAGTTTAAAGTTAAACTGGGCAGGAAGGTCCATGAGATTTTTATCTCTGACTAGCCACCAAATAGCTGACCGTAGAGCTGTGGCTCAATTGGTAGAGTGCCAACCTTGAGCAGAAAAATCTAAGGGACAACACCCAGGCCCTGACGGCAAGCACGCCACCCCTCATACTGGCACCAAAAACAAAAACAAACAAACAAAAAACCTCCAAAAAAACTTGGAGGACCAAGGAACAGGCACAGCTCTGCTCAAACTCAATACCCCATATTAAAATCCTCAGGGTAAAAAGAAGGGCTAGAAGCCTGGTTCAATAGTCAACAGTGGGCCTAGGTAGCACAAAGCGAGGATGAGGAGGTGGGGGAGGGAGGAGGAGGACCAGAGTTGCTATGTATTTGTCAAAAAACATTCCTTACTTTAAAGGAGAGCTGACTTTCTAGAATTGATTACATATTTCTGAATGGAATTTTCTTTGAATTATTAGGTTAATTTTCTAACGTAAGACAGAGGTGAAAAACTGCAAATCTTTTTTTTTTCTTCAAATATTTATTATCAAACTGATGTACAGAAAGGTTACAGTTTCATACGTTAGGCACTGGATACATTTCTTGTACAGTTTGTTACCTTGTCCCTCATACCCCCCTCCCTCCTCCTCCCTTTCCCTCCCCCCCCCACACGAAGGTGTTCAGTTCACTTACACCAAACAGTTTTGCAAGTATTGCTTTTGTAGTTGTTTGTCTTTTTTTACCCTGTGTCTCTCAAATTTGGTATTCCCTTTCAATTTCCTACTTCCAATACCAGTATACACGGTTTCCAATATACTCAGATAAGATTACAGAGATAGTGTAGGTACAACCACAGGAAGGTGATACAAGAACATCATCAATAATAGAAGCTACAGATACACATAGGACGTTGAAAGTAGTTACAACTGTTTCCATAACATGGAGTTCATTTCACTTAGCATCATCTTATGTGTTCATAAGGGTATAGCTATTGGGCCTTGTGATGTTCTGCTATGACTTGCCTAAACCTGTACTAATTATTCCCAATAAGGGAGACCATAGAGTCCATGTTTCTTTGGGTCTGGCTCACTTCACTTAGTATAATTTTTTCCAAGTCCTTCCATTTCCTTACAAATGGGACAATGTCATTCTTTCTGATAGAGGCATAAAATTCCATTGTGTATATGTACCACATTTTCCTGATCCATTCGTCTACTGAGGGGCATCAGGGCTGGTTCCAGATTCTCGCTATGACAAATTGTGCTGCGATGAACATTGTTGTGCTGGTGGCATTACTGTGATTTTGTTTGTGGGCTTTTGGATAGATACCCAAAAGTGGGGCTGCTGGGTCATAGGGGAGTTCTATATTGAGCCTTCTGAGGAATCTCCATACTGCTTGCCAGAGTGGCTGAACCAGTTTACATTCCCACCAACAATGAAGTAGGGTTCCCTTTTGGCCACATCCCCTCCAACAATTGTTATTGTTAGTTTTCTTGATATATGACATTCTTACTGGGGTGAGATGGAATCTCAATGTTGTTTTGATTTGCATTTCTTTTTTTTTTTTTCTCAAATTTTGATTATCAAACTGATGTACAGAGAGGTTACAGTATCATACGTTGGGCATTGGATACATTTCTTGTACTGTTTGTTGCCTTGTCCCTCATGCCCCCCTCCCTCCCCCCCCACAGGTGTTCAGTTCACTTACACCAAACAGTTTTGCAAGTATTGCTTTTGTAGTTATTTCTCTTTTTTTTACCCTGTGTCTCTCAAATTTGGTATTCCCTTTGAATTTCCACCTTCCAATACCAGTAAACACGGTTTCCAATATACTCAGATAAGATTACAGAGATAGTGTAGGTACAACCATAGGAAGGTGATACAAGAACATCATCAATAATAGAAACTACACATACACATAGGACGTTCAAAGTAGTTACAACTGTGATATATCACTTGTTTCCATAACATGGAGTTCATTTCACTTAGCATCATCTTATGTGTTCCTAAGGGTATAGCTATTGGGCCTTGTGATGCTCTGCTATGGCTTGCCTAAACCTGTACTAATTATTCCCAATAAGGGAGGCCATAGAGTCCATGTTTCTTTGGGTCTGGCTCACTTCACTTAGTATAACTTTTTCCAAGTCCTTCCATTTCCTTACAAATGGAACAATGTCATTCTTTCTGATAGAGGCATAAAATTCCATTGTGTAAATGTACCACATTTTCCTGATCCATTCATCTATGGAGGGGCATCTGGGTTGGTTCCAGCTTCTCGCTATGACAAATTGTGCTGCGATGAACATTGTTGTGCTGGTGGCATTACTGTGATTTTGTTTGTGGGCTTTTGGATAGATACCCAAAAGTGGGGCTGCTGGGTCATAGGGGAGTTCTATATTGAGCCTTCTGAGGAATCTCCATACTGCTTTCCAGAGTGGCTGAACCAGTTTACATTCCCACCAACAATGAAGTAGGGTTCCCTTTTGGCCACATCCCCTCCAACAATTGTTATTATTAGTTTTCTTGATATATGACATTCTTACTGGGGTGAGATGGAATCTCAATGTTGTTTTGATTTGCATTTCCTTTATGGCCAGTGATGTAGAGCATTTTTTCATATGTCTATTGGCCATTCTCCTTTCCTCATCAGAGAAGTTTCTTTGTAAGTCTTTAGCCCACTTGATGAGGGGGCTATTGTTTCTTTGCGGTTTTGTTTTGGAAGAAGGTAATTTTTTTAGTTCTGCATATATTTTAGAGATGAGGCCTTTGTCTGTTGAATGTCCGGTAAAGATCTTCTCCCAGTCTGTGGGCTTTCTGTTTATCTTGAGAGCTATGTCCTTTGCCGTGCAGAAGCTCTGGAATTTGATGCAGTCCCATTTGTCCAACCTTTCTTTGATTTGTAGCCTTTCAGGGTCTTTGTTAAGGAAGTTCTGTCCTGTGCCAAGGAGCCCAAGTGTTTCTCCTACTCCTTCCTTTAGTGTTTTCAGGGTGCCTGTTTTGATTTCAAGGTCTTTAATCCATTTGGAATTGATTTTGGTGCAGGGTGATATATAAGGATCTAGTTTTAGTTTGTTGCATGTGTTGAGCCAGTTTTGCCAGCACCACTTGTTAAAGAGGCTATCTTTCTTCCATACTATTGTTTTAGCTCCTTTATCAAAGATTAAGTAGGCATAGTTATGTGGGTTTAATTTTGGGTCTTCAATTCTGTTCCATTGGTCTTCAGGCCTGTTCTGGTGCCAATACCAAGCTGTTTTTATTACTACAGCTTTATAATACAGCTTGAAGTTGGGTATTGTAATTCCTCCAGCACTGTTCTTTCTGCTTAGGAGTGTTTTTGCTATTCTAGGTCTTTTATTGTTCCATATGAATTTCTGGATTGCTTCCTCTATTTCATTAAAGAATGGTGTTGGGATATTAATGGGTATTGCATTGAATTTGTAGATAGCCTTTGGCAATATTGCCATTTTGATTATATTAATCCTCCCAATCCAGGAGCATGGGAGGTTTTTCCATTTTCTTAGTTCTGACTTAATTTCATTTTTCAAGCTTTTAAAGTTCTCTTCAAAGAGGTCTTTCACTTCTTTGGTTAAGGTTATTCCTAGGTATTTTATGTTTTTGGGGGCTATTGCAAAAGGAGTTGCTTTCCTGATTTCAGCCTCGGTCTTCGGGTTGTTAGCATAGAGAAAGGCCGTTGATTTTTGAAGGTTTATTTTATATCCTGCAACTTTGCCAAAGTTTTGGATCAGCTCTAGTAGCTTGGGGGTAGAGTCTATGGGATTCTTTAGGTATAGGATCATGTCATCTGCGAAGAGAGAAAGTTTAACTTCATCTTTTCCTATTTGGATCCCCTTTATATTCTCTTCTTGCCTAATTGCTCTGGCTAGGAATTCTAGTACTATGTTGAAGAGCAGGGGAGAGAGTGGACATCCCTGCCTTGTTCCTGATTTTAAAGGGAATGGCTTTAGTTTTTCACCATTTAGAGTTATGCTTGCTGTTGGTTTGTCATAAACTGCCTTGATTATATTCAGGAATGTTCCCTGGAATCCCAGTTTTTCCAGGGCTTTTAGCATAAATGGGTGCTGGATTTTATCGAACGCTTTTTCCGCATCCAGCGATAAAACCATGTGGTTCTTTACCTTGCTCCGGTTGATGTGGTGGATTACATTAATTGACTTGCGTATATTAAACCAGCTTTGCATCCCTGGGATGAATCCAGTTTGATCGTGGTGTATGATTTTTTTGATGACCTGTTGAAGTCGATTGGCCAGAATTTTGTTGAGAATTTTTGCATCTATGTTCATCAGGGAGATTGGTCTGTAGTCCTCTTTCCGTGATGAGTCTCTGCCTGGTTTTGGGATGAGGGTTATACTGGCTTCATAAAATGAGTCTGGTAGTGAACGTTCTCTTTCAATTTCATTGAAGAGTTTGAGAAATATTGGAGTGAGTTCTGTTTTGAAGGCCTTGTAGAATTCTGCGGTGAATCCGTCTGGACCTGGGCTTTTCTTGGATGGGAGATCATTTATTGCTGTTTCTATTTCAATACTGGATATGGGTCTGTTTAGAAGGTTTAAGTCTTCATAGTTGAGTTTGGGGGTATCAATTTTTTCTAGGAAATCATCCATTTCTTCCAAGTTCTCAAATTAGTTGGCATAAAGGTTTGCAAAATAGTCCCTTATTTTCTGAATTTCGGTTATTTCTGTGGTGATGCTACCTGTTTCATCTCTTATCTTGTTTATTTGAGTGTGCTGCCTTCGTTCTTTGGTCAGGTTTGCCAGGGGTCTGTCTATCTTGTTGATTTTTTCAAAGAACCAACTCTTTGTTTTGTTGATTCTTTCGATGGTTTTTTTCGTCTCTAATTGATTTAATTCTGATTTGATTTTAATTATTTGCTTCCGTCTATTGACTTGGGGTTTGGCTTGCTGTTCTCTCTCCAGAAAATTAAGGTGCTTCCTTAAATTACTGAGTTGCTGTTTCTCCAGTTTGTTGATGTATGTACTCAGAGATATAAATTTTCCTCTGAGTACTGCCTTTGCTGTGTCCCAAAGGAGCTGGTACTTTGTGTCCTCAACTTGGTTGAAGTCCATAAACATTTGAATTTCTGTTTTAATTTCTTCAATGATCCACTGATGGTTCAGCAGTGTGTTCTTTAGTCTCCATGAATTGTGGGATTTTCTGTGGTGGCTGAATGAGTTGAGCTCTAATTTTATTCCATGTGGTCTGAAAGAATGCAGGGAATGATTTTGATACTTCTGAATTTGTACAGGTTTTCTTTGTGCCCTAAGATGTGATCTATTTTGGAGAATGTTCCGTGTGCTGCCGAAAAGAATGTGTATTCTGTCCTTGCTGGGTGGAATATTCTGTAGATGTCGATTAAGTCTAGTTGGTCTATGCAATTGTTTAGTTCTGTGGTTTCTTTGTTCAGTTTTTGGCGTGTTGATCTGTCCAGAGGTGATAGTGGAGTGTTAAAGTTCCCCACTATCATTGTGTTTGGGTCTATGAATGTTTTTAGAGCCAGTAGTGTGTGTTTGATGAAGTTGGGTGCTCCTGCATTTGGCGTGTAGATATTTAGGATGGTTATTTCTTCCTGTTGGAGAGATCCTTTTACTAGTATGTAGTAACCTTCTTTGTCTCTTCTTACCTTTTTTAATTTGAAGTCAATTTTGTCTGATACTAGGATTGCAACTCCAGCCTGCTTATGGGGGCCATTTGCTTGATAGATTTGTTTCCAGCCTTTCACTTTTAGAAGATGTTTACTTTTGCTGGATAGATGTGTCTCTTGGAGGCAGCAGAAAGATGGATCTTGATTTTTGATCCAAGTTATGAGCCTATGTTGTTTGATTGGAGAATTAAGTCCATTAATGTTGACAGTTAGGATTGAGAGGTGATCGTTTGTTCCTTTCATTATCACTATCTTGTTTAAAGCTGTGTCTTCCCATTTCTTGATCTAGTGTTTACTAATTAGGGTTCATTTCTCTGTCTGTGTTGGGATCTTGATTATTTTCCCTGTATAGTACATCTTTAAGGATTTTGTGTAAAGCTGGTTTGGTGGAGATATATTGTTTCAGTTTTTCCTTATTGTGGAAGACTTTTATTTGACCTTCGGCTATGAAGGAGAGTTTGGCAGGGTACAGAATTCTTGGTTGGTAGTTATTTTTATTTAGAGTTTGGTATACTTCATTCCAGGCTCTCCTTGCTTTCATGGTCTCTGCTGAGAAGTCTGGGGTAATTCTGATTGCTTTTCCTTTATATGTGATTGTTTTCTTTGCCCTAACAGCTTTGAGTATTTTTTCCTTGCACTCTGCTGAAGCTGTTTTGATCACAATGTGTCGGTGGGAAGTCCTATTCTGGTCTGGTCGATTTGGGGTTCTAAATGCTTCTTGTATCTGTATAGGCCTTTCCTTCTGGATGTTTGGGAAGTTCTCAGCTAATATTCTGTTAAATAGGTTGCCTATCCCATTAACCTCTTTCTCCAAGTTTTCCTCAATACCTATTATCCTTAAATTGGGCTTCCTGATTGTGTCTTGAATCTCCTGTAGCGATCTGTTTTGTTGCTTGGACTGGATTTGTATTGATTTTTGATCTTTCTCCATAGAATCTAAGGAATCTTCAGCTCCTGAGATTCGATCCTCTGCTTCAGTTAGTCGGGACTGTAGGCTAGCTACTTGATTTCGAATCTCTTTTCCTTCTGACTGGTCTTTCCTGATGATTTCCATGTCATTTCTTAGGTCCTGTATGGACTTCTTTACTTCATTAACTTCATTACTTTGGTTTTGAGTGTTGTCTCTCAAATCTTTAAGTTGGGTAGCTATCTTTTCATTTGACTCTTGAAGCTCACTTATCTTTCTATTTGTGGATGCCATGAAATGCTCCATTAATTTTTGCTTTGCCTCCTCACACTCTAACATAATTGACTGAAGAGATTCAAACTTTTCATTTATCATGTTTATCAGTAAACTTTGTGGAGCATTTTGGGGGTTTTCTTCTATGTTTTTGATTGACTGCTCTGCTTCCTGCTTGTTTTGAGTGGGGGATAAGACTTCATTATTTGCCATCTTTCTTGTGTTTCTTCTGCCCATTTGAATTGGGAATGCCAGTCTACCAGCACCTGTGAGCACTGTTTAAGACCCAAAGCAGCCCTTACCAAGCACTGTTGTGTAAATCTTACAATTTCACAATTATATACAGATAACTTGTATACCTGTCTATAAAGTTAGATTTGGTGTTCCTAAAGAATACAATTTCAATATAACATCCGATCCTGGGCCCTGTATTCAGTAGTTACTTATTTACTGTTACAACCTTATACGCAATTCTTGTTTTTATATTAAGTTCTTTTAGGACTGGCTTTCTCTATGAACCCCTTTGATTCACTCGTATTAAGCTGGGATACCCTCTATCCAATAACCAGGAGTCAATGGAACCTGGAGGTCCAGGCTACAGTAAGTCAGGAGGGTAAGTTGGAGGTAGTAAAGAGAATAGAGTAAAGTGTATTGGGGGGGGGGTGGTGATTTTGGTTTAGTTTCAGTGATGTGGAAATGTGGAGAAGAGTAGAATCAGTAGAAAGAACATTGATAAAATGACAGACACCGGAGAGTTAGCAGAAAAGGGTGTAGGTGTTATTTATAGGAAAGTAATTTTTAAAGGAAGAGGACGCAACGAGAGAAATGAAGTAAAAATACTGGAAGACAGATACACAAAACAGAGAAAAATTATTTAAAAAGGAAGCATAAGTAAATAAAAAGGAAAATAACAGAAAAGGAACAACCCAAACAAATAAACAAACACAAAAAAACTTGATAAAACCAACCAGTAAAAATGGAAAACAAACAAAAAACAAACAAACAAACAAACAAAAACAGCCAATGATGTTTCAGGTGTGAAAAAATTAAAAGGAAAATTTAAAAGAAAAGTTTAAAAAAAATGTTTGAAAAGAAAAAGAAACCAGTTTCTGGTTTCCCTGCAATGGACTGCAGTCTATTTTCCTGATTGGCTGGTTTGACTTGATTTCAGTTGGCAAGGGGTGGTTCTGTTCTGACCTTCTCCCCTGTTGGTGCAATCGTGGGTCTCTGAGGTTCGCACAGCTTGCAGGCAGGCCTTGGGCGTCCTCTGTCGATGGGGACGTGAGCAGTCACAGGAACTGTGGCTCCTCTGTCTGCTGTGGGGCCGCTGCCTTTGATGCCTGGACTTGACTAGGCTGTGAACTCAGCAGAGCGGGGCGCCTCTGGCCTGTTTTGCTCCACTGAGAGTTGCTTGCCTGAGGGAGGCGGCCTCCTTGGCATAGGTGGGTATGGAATGCAGCTCCGTTTTGGGCTGGGAATTAGCTTCCTCTGTGATGGGACCGTTTAGCTGTCCCCGGAACTGTTTGTTCCTCCGTCTGTTGTTTCCGTGCCCCTGGTAGCTGCTCGCAGCTTTTGCTTTAAGTTTAGAAGTTCAGGCGGGCAGGGCGGGGCACCTCTGGCTAAGCCCTGGACTCACCTCCCACCAGGGCAGGGGGCGTTCTTCTGGGCGGAGCTGGTTCTCACTGATTCCGCCCCTCCTGCCCTTTTCAAAGATGGCTTTTTTGACCTCGCTTTCCCCAGGCCCGCTTCAGTTCCAGTCTGGTCTGACCCTATGCCAGTGGCAAAGATGGCGCTTTGCTCTGGTGGTGGGGACAGGGATGCCTTCCAGAAGCTGGACTGTGGGCACAAGCGAGAATAATTTTTTTGTGGGGTACTCACGCTGTCTCTGCGATGTCAGGTCCTCCGTGCTCGGCTGCCGTCTGGAGTATTTCTCGCTTTAGCTGCGAGGAGTGCGGGGGGCTGTGCCCGGCACTGTGCCGGAGTCGGCGCTGGCACGGCGGCGGGACGCCGCCCGGAGCTCAAATCTGTGTTTTCAGACCAGCAAAGTCGATTTTTCCTTCCTGTTCAGAATCCCTGTACTGTTAGAACTTACTTTGGCTGTCTTTCTCGGAGAAACAGTTTCTATGAGGTGAGAAAACTACGATATCGGAGGGAGCTCTGCAAGGGCTCAGCCGCTCCTCCACCGTCTTCCTCAGGATTCTGATTTGCATTTCTTTTATGGCCAGTGATGTCGAGCATTTTTTCATATGTCTCTTGGCCATTCTCCTTTCCTCATCAGAGAAGTTTCTTTGTAAGTCTTTAGCCCACTTGATGAGGGGGCTATTGGTTCTTTGCGGTTTTATTTTGGAAGAAGGCAATTTTTTTAGTTCTGCACATATTTTAGAGATGAGGCTTTTGTCTGTTGAATGTCCGGTAAAGATCTTCTCCCAGTCTGTGGGCTTTCTGTTTATCTTGCAAGCTATGTCCTTTGCCGTGCAGAAGCTCTGCAGTTTGATGCAGCCCCATTTGTCCAACCTTTCTTTGATTTGTAGCCTTTCTGGGTCTTTGTTAAGGAAGTTCCGTTCTGCGCCAAGGAGCCCAAGTGTTTCTCCTACTCCTTCCTTTAGTGTTTTCAGGGTGTCTGTTTTGATTTCAAGGTCTTTAATCCATTTGGAATTGATTTTGGTGCAGGGTGATATATAAGGATCTAGTTTTAGTTTGTTGCATGTGTTGAGCCAGTTTTGCCAGCACCACTTGTTAAAGAGGCTATCTTTCTTCCATACTATTGTTTTAGCTCCTTTATCAAAGATTAAGTAGGCGTAGTTCTGTGGGTTCAATTCTGGGTCTTCAATTCTGTTCCATTGGTCTTCAGGCCTGTTCCGGTGCCAATACCAAGCTGTTTTTTATTACTATAGCTTTATAATACAGCTTGAAGTTGGGTATTGTAATTCCTCCAGCGCTGTTCTTTCTGCTTAGGAGGGTTTTTGCTATTCTAGTTCTTTTATTGTTCCATATGAATTTCTGGATTGCTTCCTCTATTTCATTAAAGAATGGTGTTGGGATATTAATGGGTATTGCATTGAATTTGTAGATAGCCTTTGGCAATATTGCCATTTTGATTATATTAATCCTCCCAATCCAGGAGCATGGGAGGTTTTTCCATTTCCGTAGTTCTGACTTAATTTCGTTTTTCAAGCTTTTAAAGTTCTCATCAAATAAATAAATCTAACTACTGATAATCAAAACAAATCTTACTACTGATAATCAAAATAAATCTTACTACTGAATTTAAAAGATTTCTTTTCCTAAAGTTATATAAAACAGCGTCCTTTAGTTGACTTAGGGTTGATTACCATGGAAAAAGCTCAACAAGGAATATGAACAAGAGGAATACAAACAAACAATGAATATATTGCATAATTGGAAGGGAATGCATTCTTAAGAAAACAGGAGTGATGGTGCATACATGTAATCCAAGCTAGAATCCAAGCTAGTAATTTGGGGCCAGCCCGGTCCACTCATCTCTTTCTCTGCAAGGAGCCGTTCTGCAGCATAAAGGCAGGCCAGGCATGTGAGCAGTGGTTCTGACACAAAGGAACAGCATGAACTCTTCAAACATTTAAGACACTCCACCTTAACAGACAGACAGAACCACAGTGTGTCAAAACCAGCTCTAAGCTGAGGAAAACTGGTTCTGTGTCCCAAGGGTTGAAAGGCCTGAGTTATTAGGTGTTTGACTTCTAGAATGAAATACTTTCAGATACCAGGAGTTTGGGAGCCTATCCAGATTTTCTGGTCTGATGACAATATACAATATTCATTTTTTAAAATTTAATTTTCGTGTCAAGGTGATGTACAAAGGGGTTACAGTTACATATGTAAGGTAGTGAGTGCATTTCTTGTCAAACATTTTTACTCCCTCTCTTGTTTTTCTCAGACTTTTCCACCCCTCCACCCCTCCCAAGTTGTAATGTTCATTTCCAACATATTGTCTTGTGAGTAATGCTGTTGCATTGTTCATCCTTTGTTTTTTGTCTCACAATTTTGTTGTTCCCCTTAAGGGAGAACAACAAAATTAAGATAATGTATATACAATACACAGGGCACCAAAATCAAATACAGTGACAACAGGGGATGGACCATAGAGGAAAAAAGTGAAAGGAAAAAAATAACTTCACATAGTACATTAAAAACAACAATAACGAAAAACAATTTGCATATTGAGCATCTGTCCTGAGGTAACTTATTGAGAATTTGCCCATTCCCAACTAGTTGGCAACCTTTCCTGTACCATTGATGAGAGCAATCAGGCCCCGAGTTCAAGCCCCAGGGCTAGCGCACACACAGAAAAGTCACTAGGTCTCCTGGTAGACAAGACAAAGGAATCCACTGCTCAAGAATAGATGGGACATGCCCATCACCTTCTGGGATGTGGTGGTCTCTGTCTTGTAAGGCCTCAATGACATCCAGAAAGGAACGCAGACCCATTTACAGTAGCTCTCCACCCCTATATTTCATAGCCTGCTTCCTTGGTCCCTGTTGGGACCATAGGAGGTCTTACTATCAGAAGCATTTTTCTATTGCTCAACTTGGCCTTTACCTGAGGAGGTGGCCATATTGACACCCCTTTTGCTTGTTATTATTTCATCTTTGAATTATCATACATTGATAATGATAGGGTTTCATTGTGGCCTTGTTTTTTTTTTTTTTTTGTTAGTGGTAGTCATGGGGCTTGAACTGGGGGCCTGGGCACACTGTTCCTGAGCCTTTTCTGCTCAAGGCTAGTACTCTACTACTTTGAGCCACAGCACCACTTCTGGATTTATGGAAGTTAACTGGAGATAAGAGTCTCAAGGATTTTCCTACCTGGGTTTGCTTCAAACCTTGATCCTCAGATCTCAGCCTCCTGAGTAGCTAGGATTACAGGTGTGGACCACTGAGGCTGGGCTTATCATTGTGGCATTTTAATACACAGACACAACATAATTGGAAGAAATTAACTCCTCAAATATATTCCATTCTTCTTCACCCTCCTCCCTACTTTTCAAACAGTATTTAGTAGGTTTTATTACGCTCTGCTTATTTTTATGGTAGGGCCTCACCTTTATTCACAGGCATACCTGAAGCACAACCCACTTACTTATGCTTCCTATTATATCTGAAATGAGAGATGTGAACCAAAGAGACCAGCATTTTCTAAAAAGGTGTCTCAAGAATGTTTTGCTTGGGAAAAGTTTGAACCCAGTTCCATCCCATCTGCACTGCCTGGGTATCTAGGATTACAGGCTTGAGTCATCAGTGTATGGCCTACATGTACATCTGAAAGCAGAACGAGCTGCAGAACAGAAAGGGCTACTGCCAAATGCCACCTGTGCCCAGGGGACACAATGGGTCTGAGTCTGTGTCAATGGACTTTGTCTAATACCAAACAATCCCATGCTGCTTTCTCATTGTCTCCAAACCCAGAATTACCAGACAAGAGGATTTTGTCAGTCCCGTAGTGGGGAAGCATCCTGCTTGATGACAGGTGAGCCTTGCAAAAACCCACTTTCTTGCCTCTGAGTCCTGCTTGCATGCTGCCCACTGGTGGTGTGAAATCTGGGGAAATATTTGTCACTTTCTAGGAGAGCAAGTGGAGCTCAATAAAAATGCCAAGATAGATCTAACTTTTCCTGTTCTATAATTCCATAATGGGGAAGAGAATTTCTCAATGGTTGAAGATTTATATCAATGGGATTTCTTTCAAACAGAGGTGTGTGTATGCTGTGCTCTGTAACAGGAAATTGTCATATGTTGAGTGTCAGGCAGAGGACTTTGAATATATCAGGCAAGGGTAAGCTAAACACTGGGAGGAATGAACAGACAACAGTTCCTCAAAATAGCATCTGTCAAACTGTACTATATGCCAGAAGCTGAGAGGCATTGTGATTTCATAGAGGGAGAGAAGAAGGAAAAGAAGAAAGGAATGAGAGGAAGACATGATATTTTGACCGTGAGAATGCTGTAGGAAATATGGAGAGGAACTGGGTGACCTGCGGGTTAGAATAGGAAAGTGACTGATTGTGAAGGAGACCACCTAAAAGTGACATTCTGACATAAAAGTCAAAGGGCAAAATGAGTCACCAAGCTGGCTTTCTAGACAGAAGTAACAGCTAGGGGTGAGAATCTCAGGCAGAGTCCACTAGGTACAGTGGAGACGCCACAAGGACATCAGGGAAGTTGGAAGAGGGAGCTGAATGGATGTGGAGAATTGAGAAGGCCAGAGTCAGGTGGAAGAGACTCTCCTCATTCAGCTAGACAGAGGATACCCAAGGTTCACAGATGTTGGAGGGAAATTTATATGGGGCCTCAGAGCACCGAAGAGGAAGAACATAGAGAAAGCACAATGAGCATATAGGAGGGCGTGGCCAAAGAGCAGGTAAAGCTGTCTGACTCACCAGTTAATCTCTGTCCCTGCCTTTATGTCATGGGATATTTGTGCTATAGCCACGGAACCACACACACAATTAGTGAATCAGGCCTGAATATACTCAATAGTCCTAATAGATGTTTGAGGGACCTCCTGTGTGTACTGGACACCGGCCATATGGAAAGCTTGGTGACTGATCACTGGTGGTCCATTGGGAAGTAGGATAATGAGCCTGATGGACCAACTCTAAGACTGACCAACATGTAGCACAGAAATTTGTAGCCCCTTTTATGAGGAGTTGGGGAATTAGGGAGATAATATGACTACAAAGACCAGCCTTCCTACTCCATTCTCTGGAATCATTTCTACTTCATAAAGACAGCTACCCAGGATGGACCACATACCTAGGCAAAAAGGCCATCAATTACCAAAGAAGGGAGTTTTTCATACCACATACATAGCAAGTGCTTCCCTAGATACAAGATCAGGAAGATGGGGGGCGGGGAAGGATTATCTATGGTTAGTGGTCTTGTGATGGACATGTGGGGCCAGATGATGTTAATGGGGGGGGGGGTGAACTTTACACACTAGATATTTAAAGCTAAACAAAGAAATACACAAGTAGTGCAAGGTTTCCATCCTCAGCCTTGGGTCCCACTTAATCTTCAGGGCCAGCCCAATCCTGCAGCTATGCTGAAAACAAAAAGTTAATAAAGTCAAAGAGTACCTGTCCTCCCAGGCTGGCTCTAAACCACAGTTTAACCTGCCCATCCAGGAGCAGGCGCCATCTGGTAACCTCGCCCAAGTTCCCAGGGATCCGGCCTCTGACGTCAGTTCTGCTTGCTACAAACTTTTCTCAAGACCGCTTCCAGAGCCCTTAGGAGCGTGAACGCCGTTGGGACATTAAGCTGGAGGACAGGGGGGTGGGGGGGGAAGGGAAAGGGGGAGGAGGGAGGGGGATATCAGGGACAAGGTAACAGTATAAGAAATGTATCCAATGCCTAACTATGAAACTGTAACCTCTCTGTACATCAGTTTGATAAAAAAAAAAAAAAAAAAAAAAAAGCTAGAGGACAGCCACAATATCATCTCTCCAGAGTCCAACTCTGCTCTGCCATCACAGCCAGGAAACAGATTGCCACCACCTTTCTAGCGCCCCCACATAAGTAGGGGCAGCAAAGCAAAGGGAGGTTGCAGTAGATTACTCCGCCCACCCCAGTGTGGCGCCCCCCCCCCTTCCCTTTGCAGCCAGAGGCCACTCTGACAATTGTCTCCTCTTGGTTGTATTAACCCTTGGATTCCCAAAGCTTCACTGTTTTCGTGATGTGAGCAGCAGAAGCAACCGAGGGCAGCAAGTCATTGGGAGCAAGAACGCAGGTGAGAAACCCTGAGACTGAGAAAGAGGTGAGAGAGAGCAACAGAGCCAGCCCTCAAGAGCCACGAGAGATGGACTTAAAAAGATGGGTGGGAAAGAAGTGAAGGTAGAGTGAGAGAGGCCGAAACATATAGGAAGGGGGGTGTCGGTGGCAGAGATGAGTGACCAAGGCCGTCCCCACTGACCCTGCCTTCCTCTGTATGGACTCTACCTCCAGATGTCAGCTCCTCCCAGTGGTCTTAACCTTTGGGTTCCTAGTGCAGCTGTGTTTGCAGGACTTGGGCAGAGCAGGTAGCACCATAGAATCCAGATGGCCTGACCAGCTCCAGAGCAAAGAAAGCAAGAGAGACAGCCCGGGAGAGTTGGAGAGAGGCAGAGAGACAGAAAAACCTCCCAGAGCTGGGTGCCACAAGGAAACTGGCAGAGACAGACCTAAAAAGAAGGATGGGAGATAAGCCTGGAAGGAGAAAGAAGCAGACACAGATAGTGAGAAAAGGGTACATTGAGACAGAATGGGGGAGGGAGTGTTAAAGTCCCTAGAATAGGCCAGATGAGAGATGGAGTGGTGAGAGACCCAGAGAGAATTTGCTAGAACAGTCAATGTGGGCATTTGGGTCCTGGGACAAGAATTGTCTGTTGTTGTTTTTTGTCAAACAGGAAGTACTTCTTCTGAGAGGACCCACGTTTTTTTCTCAGAAGCCCCATCACTCTAGTCTCTCTGAATGATGGTTGGAAAGGCGGCATGTGTTCTCTTTCTCTAGCATAGGACTGTGTGTGGGGGAAGGGGGGAGGAGGGGGCCGATCCTGGGGATTAAACTGTCCCCGAGCTTCTTTTGCTAGAGTGCCAGCCATAAGCAGAAAAGCTCAGGGACAGTACTCTGGCCCTGAGTTCAAATCCTAGGACCACCACACACAAAAAAGAAAAGAAACCATCTTTTCAAAAAGAAAGAAAAGAAACTGTCATCTCATTTTCCTATAGAGTACTTTGCACCAAAACTTTAATTCTTTCAATGTATGAGAAATGGTAAGGCATGGGTAATTAATCAACAAGACATACAAATGTGTTTGCAGAAATATTAAATTGGAATAACTTACTCTTGAGAAAATTGGAAGGCTAAGATCCAGTACTTTATCATGTCTATGTCCCATACCCCCATAAGTTTGACAATGATTGTGGGGTTCACAGAGGTACACAGAGTGTCCAGGACAGAACTGCTAGCATGTTACCTGATGCTGAGCTTGATGCCATAGCTTGCTCCAGAGCTCCATATGCTGACCTTTCATCAGGGTCCCTCCTCACACACTCTGAAATTTACAAAACTCACTCACTTGGTGGCCAGGATTTTGGATTCAGACTGCATTACAACACTGTCTTACCCGGCTCTCCAGCTTACATGTGGAAGATAATAGGACCTCTCAGGCTTATTGGTCATAATAATAATGTCAATTCCCTTAACAAACTTCTTTTCCCTCCTTCCATCTATCTATGCACAATACAATGTGTGCGTGCACACACACATACACACACACACCCTATTGGTTTTGTTCCTTTTGAGAACCTCAAGTAATGTAAGTACTGTTCTATTAAACCCATTACAAGCATTTACCTTACTCTGATTCTGTACCAGGGTCTGGCTGACTATTTGACATGAATCATGCTTTACTTACACAAACTCCAATAATGGAAATTATACTTCGATAGCCAATGAATAGATAAGAAAAGTGAAGTTCTGGGGCTGGTAATGTGGTCTTGGGTTGGATTCCTCAGTACCACATAGGCAGAAAAAGCAGGAAATGGTACTGTGGTTTAAGTGGTAGAGTGCTAAAGAAGCTCAGGGACAGTGCTCAGGCCCCGAGTTCAAGCCCCAGAACTGGCCAAAAAAAAGGGGAGGGGGGGAAGAAAGAAAGAAAAGTGAGGCTCTGGAAGCTTCTTTTGTTCTTATCAAACCTGAGAACAACTTTGCAGGAGGCCTTCCTCATCCTCTTCCTCCACCTTGTTACTTAGAACTGCATTTCAATCATACAGAAACTCTTCCTTTATCTGCTCTCAGCAGAGGCTCAGCAGTTAGCTGGCTGCCTATGGTCCAGGACTAGGCCATATGCAGAGTTTCCTAATAACTATAAGTGACTTTTCTTTCCTCTTCCAAGGAGGAATTATCAGAGACTCATCTGGTCCATGTTAGTAAATCTATCATCTGACTACAAGCTGTGAGCCTCTATAAAAATAAAAAGAGCTGGGTGCTGGTGGCTCACACCTTTAATCCTAGTTACTTGGGAATCTGAGATGTGAGGATTGTGGTTTGAAGCCAGCCTGAGAAGAAAAGTTCTTGAGACCCTTATCTGAAATAAATTACTCAGAAAAAGCCAAAGTGGTGCTGTAGCTCAAAATGGTAGAGCAATAGCCTTGAGAAAAAGAACCTCAAGGAAAGTGCCCAGGCCCCGAGTTCAAGCCCCAGGACCAGCAAAACAAACAAATAAATAAAATAAAAAGCAAAGGTACATATTTCTAAGATACAATCATGTGACAGAGGCAAAACATTCATTCCCAATCCAGTGGGGAAGACTAGGACTATAGGAAGTAATGATGGGCCCCAAACTAGACTGATGCCCAGCAGTGTAAACACTAACCCCTAATATTAGATGTCTGTCATCCTGAAGCAGGATAAATTAGGGGAAATGAGGCCTGGTGAAGGAAACTCAGAAAAAAGGTATTCAGAAACAGAGAAGCACTATCTTTGCTTCTAAGAGACATAACAGGACGCATTTCTTACATCAAGAATTAGCACCTGGAGGGCAGGGAATATGGCCTAATGGCAAGAGTGCTTGCCTTCTATACATGAGGCCCTGGGTTCAACTCCCCAGCACCACATATATAGAAAATGGCCAGAAGTGGTGCTGTCGCTCAAGTGGCAGAGTGCTAACCTTAAGCAAAAAGAAGCTAGAGACAGTGCTCAGGCCCTAAGTCCAAGCCCAGGACTGGTAAAAAAGGAAAGAAGTAGCATATATTTGGTGGCCGAATGCATCCCTTCCTCAGAGAAATGCGCCTCTCCACCCCCCATTAAAGGGTGTACCCAAAACATAAACAACCAGAATGGTAAGCCAGCACTAGGAACTTAGAAAGTGTTTTAACTTAGAAAGTAATTAAGAGCAAAAACCACCTACCTATGTAACTGTGTCAGACTCCTGCCTTGGTCATATAAATACCCCTGTTGCCAAAAAGCTGTGTGTCTCTCACTTTGAGAGCAACCACATTCTTTTTTTTTTTTTTTTTTTGCCAGTCCTGGGCCTTGGACTCAGGGCCTGAGCACTGTCCCTGGCTTCTTTTTGCTCAAGGCTAGCACTCTGCCACTTGAGCCACAGCGCCACCTCTGGCCGTTTTCTATATATGTCGTGCTGGGGAATCAAACCCAGGGCTTCATGTATACAGGGCAAGCACTCTTGCCACTAGGCCATATTCCCAGCCCATGAGAGCACCCACATTCTGTTAGTGTGTCCCTGCCTTTCTGCTCCTCTGTTCATTTGCTTTTTTTTTCTTGCTTGCTTGCTTACTTATTTCCTCAATAAAGCTATGCTAAGTTTTCTTACCATGATGACTTGTCCAGACATTGAAGTCAAGGACCCTAAGAAGAGTTCCTACTTTTAGAGGAAAATGTCACAAACCCTCACCTGCATCCAGTGGCAATCCTAGGTATACTGATGAAGAATCTGCTCCCAAAGGCTTGGAAATCCCTGCCTCTGCGGCTTGCTGGTCCCCTCCTACATGAGCACTGGCTTCAGCTGGCTCTGCTTATTGTCTCCAGCATCCCCTCATGAGGGAAGTAGAGAGTTGCATCTAACAAGGTAGCAATAGAGAATTCGACCTCAACAACCAAGCACTGTGAGCTAGGTGACACTGCTTACCCTCTGCTACCAACCAGTAGCTCCTGGAGAGACTGAGAAAAGAGAGATTTATTGACAGATGTTAAGAAGATTCTTATTTCCCAATCAATTTACTTACTTAGAAGAACCCCACATTAAGCCATGCATGGATGGCTTACACTTATAATCCTACCTACTCAAGAGGCTAAGATCTGAGAAGCATGGTTCGAAGCCACCCCAGTGGCAGGGAAGTCTTTGAGACTATTATCTCCATTAAACTACCAAAGAAGCTGAAAGTGGAGCTGTGGCTCAAGTGGAAAGCACTAGCCTTGAGCAAAAACTGATCAGACACAGAGCCCAGGCTCTGAGTTCAAGCCCTAGGATCAGCACACACACACACACACACACACACACACACACACACACACACACACACACACACACATATTCACACAAACCAAACAAACCAAGAACAACAAAAACACTTCACATACTGAGCACTGGTGACCCATGCCTATAATTCTAGCTGTTATAAGGTAGTTTTCAGAGAAGCCATATTTTGAAGGATTGAATCTTGGAGTCTTTATTAGAGCATTTGCAATTTGCAGGCAGCCAGTTCTTACAAAGGTCTGCAGCCTGCTAATACACAACACTGTTAAGGAAACAGTCCAGAGAGGGAAGAAAGAACAAAAACAATACCAACAAATCAATTCAGCTCCAGTGGAGAGCTGACTTGGGATGCCATGGTGACTGCAGACAGGCCAGGAGACAGGACACAGGACATGAAGAAGGAGATACATGGCATAGCCTGAAGGTGCCTTAGCTGGCCTGACCCTAAAGAGGGTCAGGTCAGGAATCTGGGTCACAAGCAGATCTCAGTTCCAAGCACTAGACTGACATGTCCAGTAACCTATAGGTCACATGCCCACCCCTGTCTCTTGGGATTCAGGAACACCCATCACCTGGATGGGACTTCCCTTCCTCTAGGAATCTAGGCACACCAGTCAAGACAAGATGGCAGATCGTACAACTTGCCATGTGGCCAGTGACAGCAGTGGCCAGATCTGACTTCCATATTACATGAGAAAATTCAAGAAGTACCCAGAGTCCAGTCTTTGGCTTGTTCATGGCAGAGCAGCAGACCAGAGGACCTTGGAGAAGCTATTTGGCCTCTCAGTTTCCTTATCTGTCCCCCCAAGAAGTGTTTGGTTTAGATCAACTCAAAAGTCCAAAATATAAAAATAAAAAATAAAAAGCTTCTGAAATCAGAAAACCATCAAGAACTGTTAAGTAGAGAACTCAGAACTTCCAGGACTTTCCAGGATTTCATGCCATATTTACAGCAGGCAAGAGAATGGTCCTTAGGGAATGTTCTCTGAGACACCTAGAGAAATGGTTTCCATGGTCCAAACTTAAGGGTCAAGAAATCATTTGTAAAGCTTCACATCCACCTACTCTTC
This sequence comes from Perognathus longimembris pacificus, assembly GCF_023159225.1. NCBI lineage: Eukaryota > Metazoa > Chordata > Mammalia > Rodentia > Heteromyidae > Perognathus > Perognathus longimembris. The sequence continues at coordinate 39,528,005 of NC_063169.1, forward strand.
AATTTCCTCCGAAAGAGCATGCCTTATGCTCATAAGGACTTTATTTTGGAGCAGCTCCCCTAGCTGGCATTTTACTCACCCAAAGTAGGTCACGAGGAATCTCTCCCTCTGCATCAGAGAAAATCCTTGGAGCACAATGGAACAGGAGCCATGACAAAGCAATAAACAACCCTCTGGATCATGCCTTCTATGGCAGAAGTGTTTCAAAAACTCACATCCAGCTCTTTGCCTCTCTAGGCCTCCTTCTCCGTCCAGGTAAGAAGGAAGTCCAGTCTCCTAGTCAAAAGAAATTCTCTTGGGATCCAGCTGGCCTCCTGGCTCTCCTAGGAATCCCCTAAATACTTATCAGTCAGGGAAGAAATAAGGACAAAGATAAAAGCAGGCATAGCATGACCCTTCTTTCCAATTCTCCCTCTTCCTCTAGTACCTGGCAGTGACCTCCAGCTCAGGACAGGGTCAAGGCCCCTGGAAGGGAAGGAGGGAGATGGTTCATCTTAGTCTACCGATGTTCTTGTTCTGACATAGCCCCACCCTTTCATGGGTTCTGATCTGGCTCAGGAGACCTGGACTGATTTTGTAACTCAAAGTGTTCCATCCTTCACTATTCCCAATTGTCTCCAAGCCTAGGTCCTCCTTTACTCTATTTTGCTCAGAGGAAAGGGCAAAGTGCCAAAGAAAGGCTGGATACTGCTGTATAATGCATGAATGGGTTTATAACCCTGGGTGTTGAATGCACGGTAGATACCCACAGCAGTAAGACTCCAAATATTAGGCAGTCTTCCCTCCTCATTGTTTATTCTGCAGGAGAACCTCATAATTACTGTCAGATTCCTCATAGATACTTCTAACAGCCTGCTGAAAAGAGGGCCAATTGCCCAACCTGCATGGAAGCCCCACTTGCCCTGTCACATGAAGGGGCTGTAATCCCTCACATACTACCTCCTTTACTGCTTGGATAGATGGGCCCCACTGCCTGACCTTTAGCTTTTCACTTGTTTATTACAACTTGAGAGGGACAAATAGATAACAGAATTAGACACGGCTGGTGATACACTGCAAGCCCATATTGCAAACTGACCTTGCAAAGTGATCAGCCTGCAAGCTGAACATCTGGGAACTGTGTACACTAAGAGGCCTGTGGCCTTGGCACAGACCCTGCCAACCTCAGAAGCTCCCAGGAACCTTTTGATCCACACTCAAGGCCTGGAGAAACCTTAGCCGTGTCTGAAACACTGTTTGCAGTTGGCTTCCTAAGCCAAATGGCTGCGGCCTAACAGCTGGGTAAACAGTCCCTTTCCAGTAAAATGACCATGTTTCTCTATGGAAGTTGAACTGTTTAGTTGAATGCACCTACAAAGCATTGTATTCTGGGTCTGACTGTGTCCCCACCATCTACCTGCTACATAGGTATCCTCCTAACCCTAGGGAATCCTGCTCCTACCAACATATTATTTGACCTCTGCCTGTCAACTGACCAACCAAGGCCTAGAGACTCCACCAGCTCTTCTTTTACAAGTTTTCTTCTAAAGACCTTGGACTCCTCCCTGCCCCCCACCTCCCTGTACATTTCTTTGTACTAAGAACTATCTGTCCTCTGGAGCACAAACCACCCTGTCCAAGAGGAACCCTACAGGGTACAAGATAGTCAAGAGGATGCTAAAGCAGAGGAGATGGGTATAGACCAGCTTGGAGACTTTCTGTCTTAATCCTTTGATAGCTGCATGTGTTCTTCTCACCCTTGTCCATGCCTGACTTTCTCTCCATCTCCCAGTCTCTTGAAGGGATGAATGCTTCTCATGGATTTTTTTTTCTCTAGATTCTGTCTTCCCTTTTGATTTCTCATAGGAGACTCAAAGTCCTTAATGTAACTTCTTTCCAGGCCCCAGCTTGCACAACCTCTTTAAGTTATGCTCTAGAGAACAGCCCTTTCTGGATCAAGGCACTGAAAAAATTATATTGGTTCCTGGGCTTGAACTCAGGGCTTGGGCTCTGTCTTTGAACCACTCTGTGCTCAAGGGTAGCACTCTATCATTTGAGCCAAAGCACCACTTCTGGATTTTTGAGTAGTTTATTGGAGATAATAGTTTCAAGGACTTTCCTGCCTGGGCTGTCTTCAAAAAGTGATCCTCATATCTCAGCCTTCTGAGTAGCTAGGATTACAGGCATGAGCCACCAATGCCTGGCTCAACTCACTTTATAAATTCTTTGTATCTCCTAACTTCTCTTATAAGCTATGTAAATCAAAGTTCATGGCTCCTAGCAGAGGGTAAACTCTAATGAAAGAGATTTTCCAAAGGGGTTGGATGTAAAGGGACAGATAGGTGGAGGGTGAATCTAAGGGGAAGTCAGGGGCATTGTTTTCTAGCCTATTGGAATGTGGGGTGCCATCCCCCTTAACCATGCTGTGGAATGGAATGCGTTCTCTTTTGTTTGTGTGCCAGTCCTGGGGCTTGATCTCAGGGCCTGGACAATGTCTCTGAGCTTTTTTCTCAAGTATGGAACTCTACCATATGAGCCATAGCACCACTTCTGACTTTTTATTTTTTTTCTGAATATTTATTTGTTTATTGTCAAAGTGATGTTCAGAGGGGTTACGCTTTCATACATAAGGCAGTGAGTACATTTCTTGTACAATTTGTTACTTCCTGATTTTTTCTTTGGTGATTAATTGAAGATGACTCTTACAGAATGTCCATCCAGGGCTGGCTTCAAAACTCAATTTTCAGATCTTAGCCTCCTGAGTACCTTGTATTATAGGTGTAAGCCACCTTTACTGCCTTCTCTTCTGAAGACTTCAGTGACAGTACCATTCCTTTACCTAACAAGCCTCTCAGTAGACCTTAGTATAGAGGGGACCCCAATCGTAATTTCCTGGAGCATAGAGCAATTTCTTCTCCATCACAGGCCTCCCACTGCTGGGTTTTGCTAAATCAAGAGTTGGAAGGGAATACTAACCTGTGAACCCAGACCTGCTGATCATAATCATTAAATCCAGATCAGCACTCTGCAGCCATATGTTCATACATATATGATTCTATTTGCTTCCCAGCCACCTCCTCATCATCATTAGCCTCATCATTCTGAGGACGTGGACTCAAGTTGAACTACATGATTGTTTTGGCTCATGATGGCACCGCCAGGAAGAAGCAGAACATCCCAAGGATGCCCTCTCCTCTGCGGTGCCCTGTCCTCCCTGTCCATCCCTTGTGAAGCTGTTTCACTTTCTCCCTCACCCAACATAAGCCCAATAGCCTCCTCTCCCCTAGCTTAGCATGCTCCTTTCCTAAGCAACACAAGGCCCATTTAGTGAGGGCAGTAAAAGACCAGCTTCCATCTCCTCTTTACCTTAAGATAGCATTCCTTTAGGGCAATTATAACCACATAAGGCAGCAAGATCCCATTAGAGTGACCTTCAGGCCTGGGCAGCTGCAGGACCCCTTTTCTACCATTTGGGTAGCAGCCATAAATCTTAGCCCACCATGATGAAGCTCCGGTTCCACACATCTACTCTGAGGTCCACCCCTAAGACCTCCTAAGTTATATATGTCACCACAGTCAATAGACAGCACTTCTCACTTCTCCCTTGTGAGAAAGGGTCTTGTTGGTCCATTAGCTGCCAATAAACCTTTACTTAGTTCTTTTGTACCTGGATCACTATGTGGTATCTGGCAAAGTCCAACAGATTCTGTCACACAAGTGTATATCGCAGTGAATCCATTCTGGGATCCCACAAGGGAAACCAGAGTTGAACTTGGCATGTACAAAGTGAGAACTCCCAGGTTCTCCTAGGCAATGACCTTGCTACTGACTGGGGTGCAATGCATGGACAAGACCTAGACTTAAGCTGCTGACAAGATCTTTGAAAAATCTGGAGAAGTTTGCAACCTGCTTTGTAAAAATAAAGAAGTAGATCAACATAGCCCTAACGATCAACATAGTCTGAACTCTGAACCTAACTCTAAACCTAAAAATAAATCTAAGCCTAAATCTACCCTAGCCCTAACAATAATCCTAACTGTAAACCCCTCCCTAAACCTAATCCTAACCCTAAATGTAACCCCTAGCGCAAAAGCTAACCCCAACCATAAACCTAGCCATAACCATAGAACAAAACCTCAAACTAGCCCTAAATGTAACCCCGATCCTAGCCCTAAAGCAAAGCCTAACCCTTGCCATAAGCCTAACTCTAACCCTAGCCCTAACATTGCCTAACTGTAGAGCTCACACTAAACATAGCAAAAACCAAAACCTAATCCTAGCCATAATCCTAGCCCTAAACATAACTGTAACCCTATTCCTAACACTAAACCTAACCCTAACTTTAGACCTAAACCTAATTCTAACACTAAGCCTAGCCATAATCTTTACCCTAGCCCTAACACTAACGCTAACCCAGCTCTAACCCTAAACCTACCCCTAGCCATATCCCTAACCCTAACCCTAGGCATAAACCTAATGCTTATCCTGATCAAAGCACTAAACATAAACCTAACCCTAAAGTTAACCCCAGAGGTAACCGAAACTCTAACCCAGGCCCTATCCCAAACTATAACCCTATCTGATACCCAAGTCCTAACTCTAAACCTAGTCAAAACCATGACGATAGTAGTAACCGTAATCATAACCCTAGCCCTAAAAATAAACTTAACAATAAACCTAGGGCTAACACAAACCGTAGCCTTATCCTGAACCCTAAACATAGCACTAACCCAACCCTAGCCTTCACACGAACACTAACCATAGCCCTAAATCTAACAGTAAACCTAGCCGACCCTAGCTCTAAACCTAACCTTAACAAAGGCCAAAAACATAGCTCTAACCTTACCAAACCTGAACCCTAGCTCTAACCCTACCTCTGAACGTAATCCAAAGGCTAAACCTACCCCCAATCATAATACTGGCTGGACCTTGACTGCACCCTAACCATAAAACTAACCCCAAACTTAACAACAGCTCTAACCTAAACCTAATCCCAGTCTTAATCCTAACCCTACTATTCCTCTAGATCTAGATCTAAACAGCACTAATTCTAACCCTAGCCTGAAATTCAAAGCTAATCCTAGCAATAACCATAGGCGTAAACCTAGCCTTTACCTAATCTTAACCCCACACCTAGACGTAAACCTAATCCTAATCATAAGCCCAACACTAACCCTAACCGTAACACAGGTCCTAACTCTCACCCTACACTAACCCTAGCCGTAACCATAACCTTAGACTTAACCCTAACTCTAACGCTAGCCCTAGCCCTAATAATAGCCCTAACCATAAACCTAAATCTAGCCCTCGCCCTAACACTAATCATAACCAACCCTAACCCTAACCATTGCCCAAACCGAACCCTAAACCTAGCCCTAAACTTAAGCGTAACCCTAGACCTAACCCTCTCCCTAACCCCCTTAACCATACCACTAGTACTAGCCGTAATTCTAAGCCTAACCCTAAAGATGTCATAAATCTCAACCTAATGCTACCCATACTGCTAACACTAACCATAGCTCTAACATTAACCCTAAACATAACCCAAGACTTAACCTTAGCCCTAAACCTAACCCTAGGCCCCAAACTAAACCTAACCCTAAAGCTAGCCATAACCGTAATCCTAAACCAAAAATTAACCCTAGTTCAAGCCCTAAACCTAACATTAACCTAGCACCAACCCTAATCCTCAACATATCACAAACAGCAATCATAACTCTAGCCCACACACTAAACAAAAGTCTAAACCTGTAATAACCATAAGCCAAATGCGAGCTCTAATGCAAGCCATAGCCCTAACTTAGCCCAAGTAATAAATTTAACCCAAGGCCTAACCTTAGCCCAATCCCTAGACTTAGGCCTACCCCTAGCAATAGCCCTACCCTTAGCCCTAACCCTAGAACTAACCTTAACCCTACGTCTAAATTAACCCTAGTGATAATCCTAACACCTAACCAAAACCGAACCCTAAACTTAGCCCCAAACATGACGGTAGCCCTAACCTAAAGAAAACCCATAACATAGCCCTAGGAAAAACTGTAACACTAAAACGAGTCCTAACACTAACCCAAGACCTAAGACTAAACCAAATCCTAGGCCAAACTCTAAACTTAACCCTAACACATGCCCTAACCATAACCCAAAAATCATCTCTAAACCTAACGCTAACACTAGGCTAAACCCTAAACCTAGACAAAACACTAACCTTAAACCCAGCCATACCTCTAACTCTAACCCTAACACTAACCCTAGACCTAACACTAACCTGGGCCAAAGCCCTAGCCCAAACCCTAGCCATAAACCAAACCCTTATCGTAATCATATAGCTAAATATAAACCAAACCCTAACCCTAAAGCTAATGTCAGTCATAAGCCCAAACCTAATCCTAGCCCTAACTCTAATCCGACACCTAGTGCTAAAAAGAGTACTAACCCTAACGCACACAATAGCACTAGTCCTCACCCTAACTCTAAACCTTAACCCTAAACCTAGCACTAACCATAGCCATGACTGTAATCTAAACACAAGCCTTAACCACAAGCCTAGCCCTAAACCTAACATAGCCATAACCCAAACATAATTCTAACCCAAGCCCTCAACATAACAATACCCTTAGTCCTAGCCCTAACCCTTACATTTAACCTAGCCCTACCCTGATGCTAACCCTACCCTAAACCTGACACTAGGCTGTCAGTAGACCTAACCGTACCACTACCTCTAACTGTAACACTGGCCTCATCATAGCCCTAAACCTAACCCTAACCATAGTCAAAATCCTAACCCTAATATCCTAACCCTAACCCTATCCCTACCCATAATAAAAACCCTAACACTACCAAAACCCTAGGCCTAATCCTACTCCTAACCCTAAACGATTCCGTAGCCCTAAACCTAACTGTATTCATAACACTAGCCTAATACTAACCCTAAACCTATCCCTAAACCAAACCCGATGCATAACATAAACTCAAACCCTATCTTTAACCCAAACCATTGTCCTTCCCATAAACCTAACCCTAGCCCGAACCATAGCCCTAAACCTAGGCCTAAACATAAAGTCAACGAAAGACTTAACCCTAACCCTACACTCATTCTGAAAACCAAGCCTAACCATAGCTCCAAACCTGTCACTAACCATAACTATAAACTATATTCCTAACCATAGCTATAACCCTAAAACTAGCCCAACCTAGGCCAAACATTAAACCTAAACCAAATTCCAGCCCTAATCTTAACCCTGACACTAGCAATAACACGAGTCCTAACACTACTGTAGAATAACACTAACTCTAGTCCTATCCCTACCATAATGCCTGAACCTAATACCAGTCCAATCCCTATCCTTAAGTTAAAACTAGCTATAAACCTAACCTTAACCCTAGACCTAACACTAAACCTAACACTAGTCCTAACACTAACCCTAAACCTAGCCCTAACAATAACCCGAACCCTAGCCTTATCACTGCCCTATCCTAAAACTTAACCCTAACCCTAAATCTAGCCCTAGCCCTAACTCTATGCTAGACCAAACCATAATGCTTAGCCCAATGTATAACACTCGTCTAGACCTAAATCTACCCCTAGATCAAACCCTAACCCTAATCATAGCCCAAAACCTAAACATAGCCTTAACCATAGGCCTAACGCAAACCTTAGCCCTATTCTTACAATTAACACTAACCATAATCCTAAACCAGGAACTAGCCCTAAAAATAGCCATAGCTTTAACCGTAGCCCTAAACTTACCACTAAATCTAATAAGCCTAGAAAGAAACTAACCCTCTCACTAACCCTAAACCAAGCCATAAACATAACCCTAGCCATACCCAAAACCCTAGCCCTAACCGTCATTATAAACCTAGTACAAACCCTAGCTGTATCAATAACACTATCCTAAACCTAAACCTAACAATAGCCATAACCCTAACCCTTGCCCTAGCCCTAGGACGAACACTGGACTTAAACCAAACCCTAGCAATAACTTTAACCCTAGTGCCAACCCTGGCCTGAACACTAACCCTCACACTATCCCTAGACCTAACACCAACACTGAACTGAATCCTAAACCCAAATATAGCCCTAGCCCTAATCCCAACCCTACCCCAACCCTAAACTTAGCACTAGACCTAACACTAACACTAACTCTAAACCTAAACAAAGACATAACCATAGCCCTAATCCTAACCCCAGCACTAAACCTAACCCTAACACTAAACCTAGCCATAAACATAGCAATAGCCCTAACCCTAGCCCTAACACTACACTAACCCAAATGCTAGCCCTATCAATAAACCTAAATAACCCTCGCCTTATCCCTAACACTATCCCCAAGCTTAATCCTAACCATAGCCCTACAACTAACCCTGGCCATAACCCTAACCCTAAACTCTGATCTAGCCCTAACCATAGACTTAACATTAACCCTAACCCAAGGCCTAGAACTAAAACAGACTTGGCCCTAGGCCTACCATTGCCCTAAACCTAAACCTAGTCCTAACCCTAACGATAGCCCCAAAACTAACCAAAAGCATAGCCCCAATCCTAAACCTTACCCGAAACCTAGTTTAAAACTAACTTAAGCCTAGCATAAACCATAAACATAATGGTAACCCTAAACTTATCCCTAGGGCTAACACTAAAGTAACCCTATACCTACCCAAATTACTGCCCTAAACCAAGCCTAACTTCAACCCTAAACCTAGCCCTAAACATAGCCCTAACCCTAAACTTAACAGCAGCCCAAACCTTAAACAAAACCCTAACCCAAGTCCTACACCTACCCCTACCCAACACCCTAGCCCAAGCCACAACACTAACGCTATTCTTAGTCCAACGCCTACCACTACCCCTGCAACTAGCCCAAGCCCCATCCCTAACCCTAACCCGTCTTAACCCTACCCCCTACCCCTAACCTTAGCCCTAGCCCCAACCATAAACCAAACCTTAACACTAAGTTAGCCCTAACCATATCCTGAAACCTAGCCATAGCCCTAACCCTAATGATAACCATAGCCATAACAATAACCCTAGCCTTACCCAAACAATAAAACTAGCCATAACTCCACGTCTAACACTAAAAAAAAGCATAAACCATGCCCTAAACCTAACTCAAACCCCAGCTCCGACTACAGGATTAAACCTAACCAAACCCTAACCGTAGCCCAAACCTGACCTACAGAATTAGAGCAAAGACAAAGCTTAACCCAAACCCAAACCAAGCCCTAACAAAACCATAACCCTAATTATAGCTTTATTACTAAACCTACCCTAGCCAAACACAAATGATAGCCCCCAAAATTAACATTAATCCTAGCCCTAACCCTAACCATAAACGTAGCCATATCCCTAAATTTAACCTGAAACCTAGCACTAACTAAAACCCTAAACCTAACCCTAAATCTAGCCCTTGACCTAACACTAGCACTAACCCTAACTGTAACCCTAGACCTAACCCTAACCCTAACACTAACCCCTAGCCTCTCCCCAAACCTAACCCTAACCATAGCCCTAATCCTAAACCAAACACTAACCCTAACCCCAGCCCTAGACCTACCACTAACACTAACCCTAAACCTAGCCAACCATAGCCTTAACCCTAACCACAGCCCTAAAACTAACTCTAACCCTAACAGTGGCCCTAAACATAGTCCTAGCCCTAATTCTAAAGATAGTCCTAGTGCTACCCATATCTGTAGTGCCAGCCCAATCAATAACTTAACCGTAACCCTAGCCCGAACCCTAACACTAACCCTATGCCTATGCCTAATCTGAACCCTGACCCTATCCTTAAACCTAACCATAGCCCAACCCTAAACTTAATCTCAGCCCTAGTCTTAAACATAGACCTAATATTAACCCTAACCATAACACTAGCTGTAACCTTAGAATTGACCAAGGCTGAACCCTTGCCCTAACCCCAAATTTAAAACTAGTCCTAACCCTAACACTTGCCTCAAACCTAAAGATGAGCATAGTCCCAACCCTAATTTTTTTTTTTTTTGCCAGTCCTGGGCCTTGGACTCAAGGCCTGAGCACTGTCCCTGGCTTCTTCCCGCTCAAGGCTAGCACTCTGCCACATGAGCCACAGCGCCACTTCTGGCCATTTTCTGTATATGTGGTGCTGGGGAATTGAACCCAGGGCTTCATGTATATGAGCCAAGCGCTCTTGCCACTAGGCCATATCCTCAGCCCCCAACCCTAATCTTTAACCTAAACCTAGCCCTAACTCTAAACTAAGCCTAGAACTAATCCTAAACCTAACCCAAAACCCAATCTGAACCCTAGCTCTGACCCAAGCAATAAACTAACGCTAACCCTAAGCCTAACCCTAGCCCTGAGCAGAAGCCTAAGGCTGTCCTATTCCTAATACTAAACCTAACGTGAGCGTCAACGCTAAAGCTAACCAGAACACTAACTCTAACCCAATGCCTAACACTAACACTAGCCCTAACTCTGACCATAACCATAATCTGAGCCCAAACTGTAACCCAGAAACTAATTCTAGCCATAGCCCCAATCTTAATCCTAAAGCTAACCATAAATATATTGTTAACCCTAACCATAAAAAGCCTTAAGCCTAGCCCCAAACATATCCCTAACCCTTGCTCTAACCATAAATCTGCCCTCCCCTTAGCCCTATACCCGGTGAGAGCCAAACTGTAAACCTAGCTCTAACCCTAGCCCTAATCTTAAACTTTAACCCTAACCCTAGCCCTAAAGATAACCCTAATCATAGCCCTAACATTGCTATAACACTAACCAAAACCCTAGCCTAGCCCTAAACCAAAATCTAACATTAGCCCTGAACCTAGTCTCAACCCTAACATTAACCCTAGCCCTATCCCCACACCTAATACTAATCCTAACCCGAGCAATAATGCTCACCTACCCCTAGACCTGACCTTAATCCGAGCACTAAAACTAGCCCTAGCTAGGTAAAGTCTCATAGGTATAACTTTGCCAAGACTATGGATGATTTCTCATAAGTGTCAGTGTTATGTACCAAATAAGCAACTTAAACCAGCAGAAGTACTGCTCTACAGAGGGACCTGAGGAATGATAGAAAGTTAGCAGATGTCCTTTGGTATGTGGTGGTCCTCACAGAGCAGGTACAAATAGTAATGACATGTCAAGAAGATGAGGATGGTAAGGCAGCGTGCAATCGGCACCTCTATTATCCTTTAATGCAGCTGAGCAGGCTGCAGGTGTACAGTTGGGCCAACCTTCCTGACACAGAAGAGATCTTCAGCCTTCCAGATATACCTCCAAGCACTTAGACACAGATTCCAACTAGGCTATGCCAACATAACATGCACTGGGCTTCTCCCAGGGTTACCATTGAAAAGGAACAGTCCAGACTTAAGCATCTACATGACCTCTGCCTAAGCTGACATCATGGCCACCTTAGACGCACATTCCTCCCCCTCTACCCCAATACATGTATCTTCCAGCTACAACGATCTATTCTTCCCAGTCACAGGATGAGAACTTCATCAAGAAGGTATTTTGGACAGAGGGAAGGTTTCATGATGCCAATAACAGGAAGACAAAACCTTAAGTAAAATCAGATACCACCCATGTCTACAGAGACTGCCTGAATTTCGATGGATCTCCTTGGTCCCATTCCTGTATGTTGATACCAGAGAAAGTCTTTAGCCCATTTTTGGATAATTCAAGTTATCTCTACATACTGGGAGCACAGCAAATTGAGGAGTATTCCCTAATAACCAGCAACACCGATATTGCCAGACTCTCCCTTGTCAAGACTAGTCTGAAATTACAAGTTTCCTGGCCAAATATGAAGCACTAATTCAACTTATAGACATTTTTAAAGGAAAAGCAAACAAGATCTAGCAAGCTTCACTGTTTCTAGCTCAGGGCTGGAGCCACCAGGACAAAGTATGGCCGCCATTGGGAAGATTATAAAAAATTTTTTTTCAAGGCAATATTTCCTGGAGAAAGTAGAATAGTATCAGCCCAGACTTTATACTAGTAGAAAAGAAGTCCAGATCACCAAGGCCAGATGGAGCCGACATAGGTTTTATACTTTCTGAGAAGGCTAGGGTGGCAAGTTTTATAGTCACTGCCTTCTGGGCGATGCAGCTAGTCAATGAAGTCAGGCAAAGGTACAGGAGAACACCAAGAAAACCCACAGTAGTCAAGTAGAATTTTTAAGCCCATTGGATTTCACCAGTGCTGCAAACATGATTGCAATAGGATTGGTGCTTGCATCTATATGCACACTTGCCCAGGGCTCACTCCTGGCCAGTCTTCATCTTTGAAGAGAGATGATCCCAGTACTCTCAACAGTCTTAACTCTTAACTCTTCTTAATAGTCTTCCTACAGTCAACAGTCAACTTCTTCATACCACCAGAGATGTGTGGAGGGTATAGAAAACTGTCTGAGGCCTCCAAACCAGATATGATCACATAACCTTCACCATATCTCTACCATGTGAGTAATTTCAGAACCAAGGAAGTAATTACCAATGCCATATACCATTATCCACCTAAGACATGGACTTAACTAGTGATCCTATTTTTAAAAAAAAGGTTCCATGAACTATGCCACAGACGTGAAATATCTACCAATGGACCATCATTAACTCATCCAGTTTTTTTTTTATTAATTGGACATAAATTTTTTTACAAGGTGTTGTGCAAAGAGGGTGCAGTTACATAGTAGGGCAGTGTGTGCATTTCTTGTGATATCTTATGACCTGTTTTTCTATCCCTTGTCTAGGTCAGGTTGACATATATGCAATATACAATGTATCAAGAACATATACAGTATTCACAGACTTGGTCTCTACTGTCTCTCCGTCTCCCTTTGTTAACAGTCATATATCAGGAAGATCATGCCCCTTTGTTTTCTGTGTTCTAGGCTTGTCTAACAACATTATTTGTTCAAGTTCTGACCATTTCCCTGCGAATAACAGTATTTCACCATTCCTAATCGCTATGTAGTATTCCATTGTGTATAAGTACCATATTTTTTGGATCCATTCATCTGTGGAGGGGCATCTGGGTTGTTTCCATATTTTGGCTATTGTGAATTGTGCCGCGATAAACATGGAAGTACAAATGCCTTTTTGATATCTTGGATTTTGCTGTTTAGGATAGATGCCTAGGAGTGGTATGTCTGGGTCATAGGGTCATCCAGTTTTAGATCCACAGACACCTTTAGAACTGGCATTGGCTATAACAATACAGGATAATCCAGAGGACTGCTGGTAGGATACACCATACACATACTTGGATACTGTCTCATACCAGAACCTAATTCATTCTGTACAAGTTCTGTGGGATGTGGCTATATGAGGTCAGAGTTGGGAATCTACTGGGATTTTTAACTTCTTTCCTGGTCACAGGGCTCTGGCAAATAAAATACCTGGCAAGTTAAAAATGTGGCTATACAGAAGAGTCACATAGTAAAACAGAGATCAGGTTCCCCACTAAAGGAGTTCACCATATTTCTAATATGTGTTGACCAATCCAGGTAGATTAGTACTTGAATTGGTCAGTGTCTGTCAATTTTGTGGGAAGATTGTAGTATTGAGGGGCGCAATTCTAGCAGTTGAGGGTCCTAAAAATCAGAGATGAGTCTCTCCTGAAGACCTGACTGTGGGCAGATTCTATATCTGCCCCAAGAGTCCCAGCCTGCCCCTTTCCAAGTAACTCTCAAAGTCCATCAAGAAATTTTGAATCCACTGCCAGCCCAAATCCACATGGTGACAATCATAAGACCTACAATTAGGCCATGTGAGGCCTGCATTGAGTTTACTTCCTTAAGTCAACCACTCAGGACTCAAATATAGCAAGGTATCACTGGAAAACACTTGTCTGTTACTCAACACACATCTGACAATACAGATAATGTCCCACATGAGGTGATCTAGGTTATTCACATCATATCCAGAGCTCTAAGACATCCAGCTTGTGTGACAAGTACAGTAGAGAAATGGAACCATTTTTTCCCATCTTGGGGCTTGAATTCAGGGTCTGAGCACTGTCCCTGGCTTCTTTTTACTCAAGGCTAGCACTCTACCTCTTGAGTCACAGCACTGCTTCTGACATTTTCTTTCATCTATTGCTGAGGAACCGAACCCACTGCATCATGTATAAGAGGCAAGCACTTTACCCAAAGGCCATATACCAAGCCCTTGAAACCAACATCAGTATTGAGCAAAGAGTTGTGGAGACATGATCATTTATACGCAAACTTGTTTGACACAACAGGTAAAGGAGCTTCTAAAATGCAGGACAAAATAATGAAAATTACTAACATTTTAAAGAAACCATTCATCAAGTTGGTGATCCTGTTCTCTTAGGAAAAAATCTTTGCTTTCCAACAGAAAACAAAACCAAACTATCCTGTTTCTGGAATCAATTGAAAACTTATTCCATCATAAAGCCTTTTGCTATTAGCTGTCCTGTGAAAGAAATGAAACAGAAGCAAGAACTCTGCTAGCTTTCATTGGTCACCCACCAAGCTCAGCACTATGCAGGAAAGTGACCGTGGCCACACCCTGCACAGATGGATGCTAAAAGCATTCAGACTGGCCTCCTGATATTCGTTTGTACACACAACTGTACAAAGAAGTTACCCATTTTTAAATGCCAATAGTATTGAACTTACACAAGAATCTGCTTTCAGGCGAGAATCTACACATTTTACAAATCTTGCAGTTTCTCTAGGAGCTATCTAGATTTTGAAATACACTTGCAAGAAGCAAAGATGAACAAGAACCAACCCATCTGTTGGTCCCCACAAGAACAGAGATAAATCATCTATTGCTATTCTCAAAATTTCCCATTAAAAACCTTCTGTACCATGCATATCTGCCTTTAAATGCATGTGCCTAGGCAATTAGGAGGGCTGTACAAGGGACTCTTCCTCCACTTGCAGATGACAAGGCAATTCTTTTCCTGCATTTGGATCAACATCAAAAATGCCACTGGGTCATATCTTTTGTGTCAGGAGTTACCGCTGCTTATTCCACCTGACTGCTATGTTATCGATTCTGAGCATAGGCTGCAATTCTCAATTGAAGTACTATGATGTAGCTATACTGTCCAACGTGTGTGGAGGTTATGCCAGCATCACTTAGGGCAACTGATCTACTTTTACCTCATGAAATCTACATACCTATGACTAATAGAAATACCCAATAGATATAAAATGTCAACAAGCACCAACTAGCATGGAAAAGCAGAGCACCTCACATCATGATGCCCAAGAAACAGGGCCCCTCCTAGTTACCTTTTCCCGCACTGAAAATGTTCTGAATTCCCAAGATAGCACCATCACCTTGAAGCCCAATACATAACATGTGAATCTGTAGGGACACATTTCACATTCAAAACTAAGAGCATGCGAAGATGCTTCTTCCCTTCTATCCAGCTACTTGCATCCCTGAGTCTTCTCGCTACCGCCACCAAGGAAAACCATGGAGATGTGTTGTGTCAGACACAAAATACCCCATCAGCTCACCAGGAGAGGTGATCTGCAGTAGCAACCTCAATCCTGGCAATCCCTTTTCCTCCTGAAGAAACTCATGCCCATGAACAAACAGCACAGGAGAGAGGCTTGCTCAAATTCTAACACCTCTTCTCCCTACTATATTATCAGCCTTCATTTAGCTGAACCACAAATTCTTAGAGAACTTCTGCCATACACCGGAGCACAAAGAGCTGAAGGTGTGAGAAGTATCAACCTGACAAAAATCAGTGCCTTATAACCAGGGAGACAAAAAGTGAGGCTAACTGAACAGATATACTGTACACCTACTGGTCCGGAGATGGCTTGATATTAGATGTGGTATGAACATACCCTCAATTCCCCATAAAATCTTATCAACATAGCTAGAAGATAAAGGGACTACCACCCAGTCTGTCCACAAAAATGTTCTTCTCTAAGGAAAATTGTCTTCTGCTACCATCTAAGAAGTAGGTCTGATCTATAGGTCTAGTATAAAAGAAACAGTTGGTTGTTGACTTTCAACCACCAGACTTCCTGGGGCCACTGGAGAACAAAAGGCCTTCTCAGAGCTCAAGGAAAACACAGTTCAAGGGTACCCTTCATGTCATCCCTAGCGATCTAGGCCAGTGCAGGTATCAACAGATCTACTACTGTTTCATTCTCATTAAGACACAAAGTGAGTCTCAAGAGGACCAAAACATGAGCCAGATTCAGATCCAAGAGTAAGACATTCATGTGGACATGTGCCCAAGTTGTTTATCATTGTGACCCTGAGCTATGAGTTTTACCACAAGATTCCTGTACAGTCACCATGTCAATGATATCCCTGGCCTAGCAGCTAAAAACTGAGGAAGGGATTCTTTCAGGAGAAATTTCTAAATATTCTAAAATATCTAATATCTAATATTCTAAAATATCCTCCTCTCAACTTTGAGAAAAAATGTACAAGCACCCAGCACTCCATCCAAAGGGCAGTGTTAGAAAGTAGCTGCAAGATCATTAGGTATCAGTGGGAGCCTAGCTCAAATAAGATCAAAATGGTTCTCAAGTATGGCAATGGAAGCAGACATTTCTTGTCCCCTCATAGTCAGGGAATGTGGTCTAGTAGGAATGGTCAGCAATGCACAAGATAACCCCCACCCCACCCCATCACTTCATGATCATGAATCAATATTTACAATCTATATGGCAACAAATAAGTTTTAAACATCCTGAAGCCTTTGTAGGATGCACAAGTGCACATGTAATATCACCTAGATTTCTCAGATTGCATGCCAAAGGCAGACAAGAGGCAATTACTACCTTAGGGGTGATGCATCCCAGAGCTGAAAGACTCAGCTATTGTACCTATTCCTGCCAAGTTTTGCTCACCACCCCGGCCTCTGCTGAGCAATGCTACTTCCTATAATTCAAACATAGGAGAATTTAATAGGAAGTGTGATGGTGTTTATTTCCTACTGGAGAGTGGCCATATTTCAACATCTTGCAAACAACTTGGGTAACCTACTTCACTGTACTCAACCCGTGCCATACATGTCAGCTCCCATGGTGCTACCTTATGGTTTTGCCAAATGTACCTTGCTCCACTTAGTTGGCATTTCCTCCAAAAATAAGCAGGCCAGAAGGGGAAAGAACTATACAGTATGAAGTCAGATTCTATTCTTCAGTAGTCCCAAGAACCCCAAATTGCACAGACGTTACCTCCAATAGCTAAGTGTGGAAAAGTTGCTCCCTCTGGGATGACTATTCCTGGGTCTTTACCTTAGAATCCTGCAAGCCATCTTTGCAATCTGTACTCACTTGATAGTGTCCTGAAAATGCTGTAGCAGGTTTTCACTCAATACAATGAATGTCTCAAACAGACCATAGGCCAAATGGACGAAGGTCGCCTGACTCTGAGGTCAGATGAGCCACATTATTAGGTAGCAATAAATCTTCAGGTAAGAAGTTCCATACAAATTCCTCAGTGCCCTATACCAATATCCCAGGCCTACCAGTAGCTATACCCCTCAAGAAGAAGAAAGTGAAAGGAAAATGCTAAACGAGTCCAGGAAGTTACCCCAATTTATTGCTAGTTTAAAAAAGTCTGGGGAAAAATGAGTTAAAATACCCAGCCACATTCTCTGGCTTCTTGCCTCTACTTTTCTGAGTATAAAAAGGAGGCAAAAATTCTGGTACCAACCAGAGAAACAGAGGTGTTCATAACACAGAAGTAGGTTGATTTTCAGTTTTGATGGATTTAGGGATGATTCTGTTTCAATGATGTCAGCAGTCTCCCAAACCACCCATGTTATTTCCTAGATCATGTGAAGATCTAGATACTGTGTCTCTCCATACCCATTTTGTGAGTAACTACCCTGCTTTCTAGCTTGACCTATCCCATTCCCAAGGTATGCGGTGGCCTACCCTTTCTAATTAGAGAATGGAAATAGAACCTGCTCACCAGCTCAAGATGAGTTGAAGGAATAATGCAGGACAGCAAGCACAGAAAACCCAGACCTTAAGAAGGCCTAAACCCATTTGTCTCCACAGAAATTGCTTGATCAGAGATGGACCTCCTGGGTTCAATCTCATCCCTCATGCCCAAGTCAAGGGCACTGGGTCTCTTTGAGGACAGCCCACATCACTTACTTGCTCAAATAGAGCAAGCCAATATCTGACTTCCAAGTCAACTTCTCTGGATTCACCAGCTCTTCCTTCAACAATGCTAAGTCTGTAGACACTTAGTATACCATGACCAAAATCCTGTAGTCCATTTATAGGCATCTTATGTAGAAACACAAATCTGATGGAGCCTGTCCTTTCTGGTCATCTGCCCACATTCACTCTCATGCAAGATGGATCCTTTTGATCAATATCCTGAACATCCCTGGTGTTCTCAAACACTTGAGGATTAAACAATATCCACCTTCAGTTTCCAATGCAATTTTGATTCTTGAACAATTTTTGCTCCAGAAACAAGATGATTTTCATTGAGACAATACCTTTAGGTGTAACCATTCCATCACTTACAGCTTATGTCTGTCCACTGGTAGGAAAACACTATTTAAGCTGAGATTCTGAATCCACAAGTGCACAGCTTTTGGGAGAGCTGGTCTGCAATATTACTGGAAAGAATACAATCAGGATAGAAGTATTTAACCAAGAGGCTTCAGGTCAGGATCATATAGCTTAGAGTGAATCCAGAGATGCCCATGAAATTGTACAGAACTTAGCTTTAGTGACAATAGACATAAGGATTATTTAATTGTACAGGACAAATTCAAGGACACAAAATTCCTGAAACCAACAGTGTGGTATACCTATAGCCTACCCCACGATGGTGTCCTGAAAATACTATGGTACAGCATTTCAATAGCACTCACCAGGGATACCTATCCCATCAGCAATGACAGCCAACCCTTCCTAGCCAGGGCACAGAATGTTCTCATAGCCTTCCTGAGCACCAGCTTCAAAATGAGGAGAATATTCAAGTATGTCTGTATCCCCAACTACCAAGACATTTTAGATCAAGATAGTGTTTCCCAAAAACTTTTATAGACAAGACTGGAGACTTGGGTAATTCTAAAACAAGAAGGTAAGCAGACAAACATTTCCCCATTTAATGACTACAAGCCATTGAAGTGAAGTTGCCAGAAAAAGAGCCAGTTCATTATAAGCCAAGATGATTTTCTGGGATTCAGCTGTTTGAGTGGTTTGGGGTTTTCATACGATTCCCTAGGATACAGTCATAGGTGGGGTGAGAGTCTCACAACTAGAGAACCCAAGTTTTCACACTGGCAAAAGTGGGTAAGGGTGTGAATAAACAGGATGGAATTCTCAATTCATTGCAAAGAACCTCCACCTTCCACTGCTGCTTCAGTCAGTTCACCTCCTTGCTCATCTTCCTGCCAATTCTGCCCAGCAGTGCAATCAAAGGTGACATCCTGGGAGTCCCATCTTTCCAGCTTGTTGCCTGAGTTTTCCTGGGTAGGATTATGTAGTCTTAGAATTTAGTGCAGAGTCAAGTACAGCGAAATATTGTGCCTAGCTAGACATGCTTTGGTGCCTATGTGGTCTACAAGAATGGACAGTTTATCTGCTTAGTGCACAGCACCAGACTAGGGGCAGAAAGTGGCCCTAGTGATATGTGAGTTTCCTGTGACTAGAATGCCCTGCTTATTAGCCAGGTCTAGTCTCCACCAAGAGACAGGAGTCATCTGTGTTTCTAAATGATCTGAGTTTAGTAAGTGGAATATGGTAGTTCACACAGGATAAAGATTCTCTTGCAGGAAGGAAAAGCAAAGGAAATCAAGCCTCCCTCTAGTCCTCCTCAAATCCATCCAAAAGACAGTCCCTCAGAGCCCTTAGCCCATTTCTTCCTTGCTGTTTGGCCTCTAGCTAAAGGGAGCCTTTTGGTACCACCTGGTGGCCAGGAGGTAAAACATCAAGGAAATGCAGAGGAAGCACTTAGAAAGGATTATCTCTTCCCTTGGAACAGAAGTTCTGTCTTCATATTTGGGAGGGTCCTGTGGACAGACTAGAACTTCTTCCTGAGAGTGGAATGTTACAGATCTGGCAGCTGAAGTTATCCTGACTCATCTGTATACTCTTCAATGGCCACTTTACCACCAGACCTCTGAGCTAATTATCTTTGTGTAGGTGAAACAGCTTTTGCAACCTAAAACCTAGTCTCTAGTGTGCCATCTAAAAATCTATAGAAGGTATTTTCCCAACTCACCCACTTGATGCCTCCATCACTGTGTTTATGACTGTGTCCTGAAATTACCATTTCGTCTACACTGGGATATTTTCAGACTAACCTGAATCCTGTTCGCAGCTATATGAACTCATATTGGGCTCACAAACCCTTTCTTTGAACCAAGAGCTTTATTATGCATTAACAGACCCCCATGTAGAAGACAGCCTATGGAATCTAGTAGTAATTCTACTTCAAAGCTGTTTACAATTCAGTCTCTCTCCACAGTGGAGTGGTACAGGCAGCACCCCATTAGAAGAAACTAGAGTGCTATTGCATAGTAGCCATGCCTCAGCCTCTTACAGCAGAGCCTCTTAAAGACACAGATCACCAGGGACCCTCGAAGTAGGCAAGGCACTACCTTGTGGTCGCAAGAATCCAATTACTACCAATTCTGCATCATTTAAAGTAATGCATTGTGAGCTGCCTGCTAGCAATTCCACCAGAACCACCTTGTTTGCACCAGATCCACATTCCAGGAACTGGATGCAGGAAAGTCCCTTCACCTGGAGGGCAAGTTTGTCTGCTTCAATACAAGATTATGGCTACTATCAAGGGAGCCAATTTAATGGATAGGCTGAGATATTTGGAGATCTGTCTCTTATGAGAATCCCAGATTTCTCCTTGGCGCACACATGCGGCTTTGATCATCTGCATTTTTATTCAATCAGTAGCTCCTTTTGTGAACTATCAACTATGTTACAGAGGCCTTCCTTTATTCTAACATGTGTTATAAATACATTCTCCAAGAACCATTGCAGTCACATGTATTGAGACAAAAATAAATTCTCAGCCAAGCAAAATTTACTTCCACACACAAAGGTTCACACTAGCCAAAAATTGGTCACAGAGCAAGTGTTCTTCCTGATATTTGTCCCTCACACAGCAGCAGGCTCTTTCCCTCTGCTCAGACTGGTTGAGCTCAGGTTTACAATCTGCTCTGCTTATGACTGGCTAGTTTAAATAGGACAAAATGTGCCTATGGTGGATTTTCAAGAAAGATGAACAGTTCACAAATCTCAAAATATGCCCAAGCCTTGTTATTTCATCAACAGTCTAGGGTGTGGCATAACTCCATCTTGAAAACCCAGTTTAAGATAAAACCTTACATTTTACAAATCCTTTATCCCAAACCAGTTCCTGTGTTCCTAAAGATCCAAGGCACCAAGTCAAAGCAGGAACTTTTAAGCAATACACGTTTGTTGGGATCCATCTTTCCCCTTGATGGAAGGGGCTGATGCCCCTCCCCCAGCCCTGGGGAATGCGGCCCTGTCACCCTCTCTGGATCAGAATCCAGAGAAACCAGTTGGGCAAACAGCCCCCAACACACGCTAGCCAGCCCGGCGCCTACCAACCCCGCCCTGGCTTGGCGCGCTCGAGTGAAGTTAGTCCTTGGGGGTCAGGTGATACCTTTCAGCCTATCGACATCCTGGCCAAACCCCTCCCTCGGAATCATCTCCCCTTGTCCTGGTCTCAATAAAGTTAGTTCGCTCTAAGAAGCTAGCCCCATTGCATGTTTACGCCAGACTTCTAGCGTAAGGAGGCGGGCACACATCTGCGGCAGATCACGTGCGCGACAGGTTGGAGCTATCTCCCCCGTTCCACTCTAGCTTATCTGCAGGTCGGATGACTAGGGGAGAGGGCGTGAAAGGGAGGGTGGAAAGGAAGAAGAGTCCGAGCCGGGAGAGGCAAAAAAGCCCAACATTGTGGCGCCCAACATGGGGCACCAATCCACGGGAGGAAGTCCGGCTTCTACCGACCCTGACGGAAACAGGTTGGAAATCCTGAGACACGTGGTCCTCCCACTCCAGGTAAGAGGATGGGAAAAGTCCAGAGTCGGCGAAACAGTTTGCCTCTTAAAATCCTAAAGTTCACCCTCCAAAACGCGGGGATTAATATCTCAGAGCCCTGCGCTATACGAATTTGGGAGGAATTGACCCACAGGGTCCCGTGGCTAACTGGAGCCAACCCGGAGGTAGAAACGGCAGAATGGGGAAAACTCCCACTGCGAGCCATTAAGACTCTCAAGGCTTGCCTTCCTTGGTACCCGGGCGGGGAGTCCCTGGATTCAGGAGAGGGAATGTTGATTTGGAGAGGGCCCCGACGCCCGACTCCGAGAGGCCCAGGGACGAACGCACGTTTGGTCCCTGGTACCCCAAGCCAGATGCAGCTCCCGTGGCAGCCGGGAGATGAGCAGCGCAGCCGCAGGCTTGCTACCCCTCCCCCATGGGAGGCTCAGCTTGGCTCTATACATATGCAGATTTCGGCAGCCCTGAGCAGCCACTTTTCCACCAGCCGCGGCGGGTGGCGACTGTGGCGGCGGCAGCGCCCTGGACCAAAAAAAATAAAGAAACGGCCTGGCCACTTTTAAATTCAGAGGCCTTCATGGGAGTTGCAGGAAACTACAGATTTCCATTAGTTCTGGAGGATGGTTCTTGAGAGAGGCAGGCGGAATGCGCCCTGGGCAAAACACGTTCTTTACGGCCTGACTTTCAGATTCCCCACCAACCAAGGCAATAAACAGCCTGAAGCCCCTTGCTGGGCAGTTCCCATTGTCCCCGAGATAAGGCCAGAGACAGTAATCATGATATTTGGAAAGAAGTTCCGATTCTTAATTGATACAGGAGCAGATTGGACCATATGCATTTAAATGGACAGCATTATTATTGGATCAGCAGATGTTCAAGTGCTAGATTTGGCCTATAGCAAGGCACAAACACTCCTTCAAAGAGGAGGGCTATGTATAGCCAGTGACAAGGTTCAGAAAGTATACCCCTTTAAGATCTTGGGGGCAGAGCTTAAACTAGACTCTATGCCCACTCAAGCCCCAGTTATCCTTCCAGGCAACTTATACTCTGGTGGAGATGCAAAGACTGTTAGGTGAAATTAATTGGCTAAGACCCTGGCTTCAACTGCCTACAGAAGAGCTGATTCCGCTCCATGACTCTTTAAAGGGCAAAGTGCCCACTGATGTTATTACAATAATTCCATCACTTCAAACAGCCTTCCAGAAATTCCAATTGGCCCTAAATAAGGCACAGCTGGCACGCTACAAGCCTAAGTGCCCACTTTGCCTTTGGATCCTCCCTGGGTCTGAACTTTCCTCAGCTGTAATTATGCAATCAGGTGAGCCCCTTCAATGGGTGCACGCATCAGTGGGAGGAGCTCCCAGGGTTTATTCCCAGCTAGACCAGCTAGCTGACTTGGTAATTAAGACAGGGATACTTCCCTGAGACATTATGGAAGAGATCCTGACGTGCTAACTATTCCCTACCGGTTGTCAGATTTTGAATGGGTCATAAGAAATAATGCATGTGTGTCTAGTGCCCTGGAGGGCTTTATGGGTAAGATAGATTGCCACTATGGCACTTCAAGATGGGTGACCCCATTTTCCAGGCTACAATGGACACCCCCAGTGCTTTTCTCTACCAAGCCTCTTGTCAAGGCTGCCAATGTGTTTACAGATGGTGGACGAGCCGGCTCTGCCCTAGTGGTGCACTCTGCCTTGCCCCATGCCGGTGGGAAAGAAAACACCCATTACTTTGAAGCCGTCACTGGCTCTGCACAATTTAAAGAGTTGTACGCAGTCGCCTTGGCACTGACCCATGTTAAACAGCCAATGAACTTGTTCTCTGATAGTCTGTATGTGGTTAATTTGCTACCCAACCTGGTATGTTCATATATCAAATTGGATGAAAACCCAATCACTCCTCTGATGATCCAAGTCAGGTCTCTGTTAAAAGAGCGGAGTGAGCCTATATTTTTACAGCACCTTCGTGGACACCAAGGACTGCCTGGGGACCTGGCACAAGGTAATCGTATGGCTGACCAGCTGGCCACTAATGGAACCATCATAGCTCTGGCCATTGTACAACCTCAAAACCTCCAAATGGCCAAAGGACTTCATGAGCGTACTCACTTAAATTGGAGAGGGTTACATCAGAGATTTCCTTCAATTCCTATAAAAGACTTAAAAAAAGATTATAAGTACTTGCAAATCGTGTATGCCTTTCGTGCAAGTCTCTCCCTTACAATCTCCAGCGGTGAACCCAAGAGGTTTGAAACTGAATTTAATTTGGCAGACTGATGTAACCCACTACGCTCCTTTTGGAAGGCTAAAATATATATTTATGTCTATTGACACATGTTCTGGCGCGTGTTGAGCCTCTCTCCATACCGGGGAAAGAGCACGGCATGCTGAAAGCCACTTCTTACAATGTTTTGCTATCCTAGGACTGCCTTTACAGGTTAAAACAGACAATGGACCTTGTTTCACCAGTAAGCCTTTACAGACATTTTTCCAAATGTGGAATATTAAACATACCACTGGAATACCTTATAACCCAAAGGGTCAAGCCATAATTGAGGGGCATAATAAGACCCTGAAGGATCAATTATTAAAACAAAGAGGGGGGAAGCCCCCATGACCAGCTGAGGACAGCGATGTTTACATTGAATATTTTAAATTTCTCTAAGGACCAACCTCTGTCGGCTTTCCAGAGACACTGGTCAAGCCAAACACCCTACTTAAAAGTGGAGGTCCGGTGGAAGGATCCTCTGACAGGGGCGTGGCGTGGCCCAGATTCACTTATCAGTGCCGCAAGGGGCTTCGCCTGTGTTTTCCCCACTGGGGAACTGAGTCCAATCTGGATACCGGCTAGAGATGTAAAATATTGTTCATCAGAATGACCACACAAGGGCACCTGCCCTTGAGGGATGTCTCCCCTTTTTTCCTCTCAGGAAAGCAAAGACCGAGGTGGAATTTTCTAAGGAGAAACAGGAAAGCCTTCCTGCACCAGTGATGGACCCAGTGTCGGCCCTGTTTCTTCTCTGGACCCTGCCTGACGCCCTTTGGAGTAATGTTTGCTGTGGCAGCATGGCCCACAGCCTTGCACAAGGACCAAAGGGAAATGTTGCACGGTTGTTCCTCCCTTCACTTCCCCCTTTGCTGCTTATCTCGGGGGTCCCCATTGGAGGGAAATAGGAGCTAAAGGACTTGGACACTTTAATGTTTTTATGATAAATGTTTACAATAAGCAAGGTATTGGCACCTTGCTGCAATGTTTACTATGAAGTGTTTACTAACCTCAGTTGTTAAGTTACCAGCATCCTGGCTGCCACATCGCCAGGACCTGAACCTACCCCTCTACCTCACCACTGAGGGAAGGAAGAGCCATCTGCGCTACCTTGAGCGACACCAGACTGGACCAGAATTCCTCTGTTTTCCATGGACTGACCCAGATAAGAGACCCTCCATTGCTTTGTGCCTGTGTTGTAATTGCTCATGTGTTACAGTTGCTCATGTTTGCATTTGCCTTGTATTACGATTGCTTATGATCATGTCTGCATTATGCTCCCATTTACATTATGTTTACATTGCCCTATGCTAGACACATGGGTCTCTTATTGTAAGCGATGGGCCAGAGATGTCTAGGTACCAAGCGGCCTTTGGCCTTTTAGCCATATCGGAACCCCATGAGGCTCATCACTCAGCCCCTAGGACCTGCTGCTTACTGAGGTCTGCTGGCATGAGAGAAAATTATCAGGGCTTTCTTTCGAGTGCCAATGCCACTCTCTCCAAGGCCTCTCATCGGGCCCGCCAACCTGGCAGGAAGGTCAGCCTGAAGAGCTAGGGCGTTAGCCCGACGGGTATGACTCCCATGGGGGGGGGCAACCTAAGACACCGCACGGTCTCAAGTAGGGCGCCTCCTGCTGGTCGAAAAAAAATTAAATATAAAAGAGGCAGATGTTGGGATCCATCTTTCCCCTTGATGGAAGGGGCTTGATGCCCCTCCCCCAGCCCTGGGGAATGCGGCCCTTCTACCCTCTCTGGATCGGAATCCAGAGAAACCGTTTGGGCAAACAGCCCCCAACACACGCTAGCCAGCCCGGCGCCTACCAACCCCGCCCTGGCTCGGCGCGCTCGAGTGAAGTTAGTCCTTGGGGGTCAGGTGATACCTTTCAGCCTATCGACATCCTGGCCAAACCCCTCTCTCGGAATCATCTCCCCTTGTCCTGGTCTCAATAAAGTTAGTTCACTCTAAGAAGCTAGCCCTGTTGCATGTTTACGTCAGACTTCTAGCGTAAGGAGGCGGGCACACATCTGCGGCAGATCACGTGCGTGACAGGTCAGAGCTATCTCCCCCGTTCCACTCTAGCTTATCTGTAGGTCAGATGACTAGGGGAGAGGGTGTGAAAAGGAGGGTGGAAAGGAAGAAGTAAGAGTCCGAGCCGCGAGGGGCAAAAAAGCCCACCAACGTTGATGGAAAAGAGGTTTTTCTCACCCATGTACATAGGTCTACAGTATGTTCTGTAACATTTCTATGTATTTCATCTTTATAAGCTGTTCATAGAAATTTGCCTCCCAAGGCAGGAAAGCAAGGGTACCACCCACTTTGCTAATTTTCCAATTGAGAATGTGTAATAGAAATAATGTATGCTTTATTATACATACGTATCAATTATATATTCAAAAGCTGTGTGGGGTCATACATGTCTTATGAGAAAAGGTTTCTCTGAATTGAGAAAGTTTATTGTGTTTTATCTAATATTTGTAAATATAGGCCACAACCAAAAATTAGATACCATGTTCCCAATGTTAGTATATCAAGAACCACCATCTGAATTCATCTGTCTCCACCCTCAAATTGAGAATCCCCTTTCTACCACTATTTTGAAAACAAACCTGAGAACAAGACTTGTTTTCCCTGTACAGAATCGGGCACAAGCAGTCCGAACCAGGCTCCTCACCCAGAACGAGGCTCTACCCTAACTTGCATGGAGACAGCAGCACCCCATAGAATCTATACCATCCTCTGGTCACACAGTACTGCATCAGTCTGTCCAGTGTTCAAGGTCAGAGGAAGTGCCACGTAACTGAAAATGAAGCGAAGCCTCCTGTGGCTATTTTACAGGATGCCCTTTACTGTGAGGTGTTGTGTTTGAACATTGTAGGCATGTTCAAATGGCCACCATGGGTGCTGAGAACTTCTATTTCTCTCTGAAGTCAGGAAATGCCCTGGAGTGCCATCCCACAATCATTCCTTTAGTGAACCTTTGGGCCAACACAAGAGTATAGGCTCTCGCTTGTTGCTCTTGAACAATGGATACTGAGGCTAACTGGTGTCATCTTTGGCATCTTGTTGTGAAAACTCAGAGGTGAAACTCCACCTGCAGATCCATGTAATAGGCTCCTATGAATTCCTAGAGGCAGGGGTAGGGACTCAGACATTAGGCTACCCAACCTGCTAGACCTGTATCACGCACTCCACTGAATTCTCAAGCTCCCTGTGAACCTGTCCCTTGACCATGACCCTGTTCAGGCCACGAACAACTCAGCCACCATTCTGCTAGCAAGGGGGAAATGTGCACCTCAATTTCCTGTGTTCTGTTCTGAGGCTCTAGTCTTCAACGTGACCAGCAATTGAAAGATGGGGAAGGGCTTGTGAACTGAAGTTCTCACAATATGTATTTAGTAGCTCCCACAGGGTTTTAATTTCACTTGATAGGAGCACCATGAACTCCTGTAGAGAGAGAATGTTTTAGTCAAGCAGCCAAGATTGTACTGAACCACCTTTAGTCCTTGTGACAGATATATTGGCTTGGTGCCTGATTGAGCACTTTTGTGACTACTAGGAAAGATTTTTGGCTTGTACTGGGACTTGAACTGAGGGTCTGGGCTCTGTCGCTGAGCCTCTCTGTGATCAAGCTAGTGCTCTACCATTTGATCCACAGAGTCACTCCCACCTTTTTCTGTTTATGTGGTACTGGGGAATCAAGCACTGGGCTTTATGCATGCTAGTCAAGTACTCAACCACTAAGCCTCACTCCAAGCCGCCAGGAAAGACTTTTTAAATGCATACTAAGCTTAGCAGACCTTTGGCCTCTATCAGGTTTAAAAGGCTGGAAAGTAAGATGGCACCTGAACCTTGCAAATTTCCCTGATTCTTTGAAGACATCTTAAATATTTTGAAAGACTTGCCTGTCTCTTAAGACTTCTTGACTCCACAAGCCTACACGTTTGTGAGGTCTTTTCATGGTAGACCCACCTAGGGACCAGTTCACTCCACCCAATTTCTCAGGAGGAAAAGAAAAAGAGAAATAAAGTGTTTAGCTACTTGTCCTCCTCTCTATGGGAACAATGAGACATACTGCCAATCTCTACATGCTCTGCTTTGGCAAGTTGCTAGGCCTCTATCCACATTCACAGATACAGGCTATGGCGAGGGCAACAAAAATGTCTAAAGCAGCCCTAATGGCTTTAAGGAGCCCAGAGCAGTGTTCTATGGTGATAGGTGCTGGCAGAGGATAAGGGATTTTTAGATGTTTCAGGATCTTCTCCCTGAAACCTCATAATTCCCTTTAGTACTTGGGAATAAGAACTGGATCTAGTTCTACTAAAGAATTAATCCTAAGCACATGAGGTATGGTGTAGAGGCTCTTCAAGCACCAGGGCTAGGCAAGGGAGCCAAGGGCTGATGAGAGAAATGAGCAAAGACCAGAGGTGTATACAAGGAGCCTGAAAGGCAGAACTCGCATTGACTGGAGACTCATCAGTAATGGACTCTAGTATGGCCATCAGACCAGAGACTCCTGCAACACAGTTCACCAGAGAGACAAGACTCCACCCCATGGACACATAGGCCAGAACCCAGTGTGTCCATAGCTGAGATCACACTGGCCACACAAAGTAGGACAGCACACGATAAATGTCTTTGGCTTGATTGTGGAAGAGAATATGAAGCAGAGGTTATTTGAATATTTATCCAAACAAAGCTTTTCAATTGGGGAATTTCTGAGCCCATCCTTGTATTTGGTTAGGAAAAGCCCCTCTGGCTTCCACTCAGTGCAACGTAATTACTATTCTTCTAACACACCCAAGGGTTGCAAGTGGCTTGGGCTATGAAGGTGGAAGACCCAAGCTCGAATCCTGATTGTACCTAATGGCTTTTGAACCCATCCCAGGCCTCTAATGTAAAGAGGACCAAGAACACACAGCCAGTGCCTAACCAAAAAAGTACTCAAATGGCTTGAGGGCAGAAGACTCTGACCTTCTTTAGGATGAAGCATAAATACCAGCAGAGGTGGGCAAAAGCAGGACTCTAGTACCTGGATTTGGCACACTAGCATGCAGTCTTTCACAGTGCATGGGACTACAGGAAAAGCTGTTGCAACCTCCCACACATGGGAGCTCAGTGTTCAAAAGGAATTGTGTAGGGACAGGAACAAAATACCCCTGGTAGTAGTAGAAGAGGTTTGAATGAACCAGTATAGAATACAAGCTTAGATCTCAAAAGCCTATTAAGTAAGATAGGTCAGCTCCAACAGGTTAGATCTTTGCTAAATCATGCAGAGTCCATCTTCAGATAATACTTAGCTGCCTAGGGAGTGATAAGTTAAAGAGAGGTAAGTAACTTCAATAGGCTGTACTTCCTTCACTGTGACAGTCTTGATATTGCCAGCAGTATGTTCTTAGAAGTAGATTCACTACACTAAGTGCACTCATACTCAAAAGGAACTTACATGGGTGGCTCCTTAACCCTCAGGGAATTACAAAGCAGTGTAGCACTGTCTGCAGGTGTTGGAGCTTCACATGTTTTCCTGCACCAATTCTACAGTGAGCTGCTCAACTGAAAAGTTTACTGAGAAGCCCAAGGAAGGATGCAGTAACCACTTTTGTCAGGACTAGGGAACATTTCCAAAAAGTAGATAATGCTAAAGTGAAATCAGACAAATAGTTTCTCTTCTGCAAAATCTATAAATCTAAAAGAGGACCGGAAGCCAGCAGGAGGTAGGATAAAATGCAGGGTGAGAGGGAGAACATGATAAATTTGGTGCATTAAGAGGAAAAAGGTCATAAATGAATTGTTCTCAGGTTAGGAGGGGGGATTCAGAATAGAATCAGAATTTCAGATGCTAGAGGAATGTATAGAAATACCACAGTGAAATCACTTCCTTTGGATACTATAGACTGAATTTTTCCAAAAAGTCACCTATTGTTTCCTCTAAGGAATTTAGAACTCAGAGGTTAATGCTTTTAGCATTTATACAGGTTAGGAGTTTACTAACCAGTCCTTCAATGAGGGCAGGCAGGAAGCCAAGTAGCAGAGATCAGCTCTTCAGTAGTTTTACCCTTAGAGGAGGCAATCACAGCCCCCAGGTTCTCAGGTGAGTATCTTTTATTTTTCTTTCTAAACCTTTTTTTTTTTTACTATCAAGTTGATGTATGGATGGGTTACAGTTACATAAGTCACGCTAGATCTTGCTAGCACCTGGCACTGGACCGTACATGGGGGGAATGGTGTGGATCAGGTGAGAGAACAGAAAAACTTATTTTCTTGAAGCTTATGAACATAGTGGGAGGGCTGAAAGTGAGGAAGGGAGTGGATGGACCTTGAATAAACATTCAGAACCATCTAGTTCTCCTTTCTGTTCCAACCTAAAGCCTTCAAGACCAGAGATCTGTCACACAACTCTCCTCTATCTTATTGGCATGGACAGGGTCCGAGGATACATTAGGTTGCTGCAGAGCCACAAATCAAGTACTCATGTTCATTACTTGATGCATTTAGAGTACATTTGAAACCCATTTCCCTCTTCTACCTTTAAGCTCCTATCTCCCTAACACACCTGAAGCCAAGTATATCACCCAATTGAGGTAACTACAGACAGCATACCCAAAACTAGCCAGAAAGACCCTCAAATATTTGTGTCAGAGTTGTTTTAAAGACACTTGAAGATCTAAAGCAAATCTGTGAGATGCATGCATTGACAATTCCATCACGAGAATTCACATCAGCAGCTTCAAGTTATCTAGAGCACTCTGTGCTGTGTTGGAACACATGCAGTCTTTTGCTTTGGAGTCAAGGCCTGAGAAAATGGTACTGTAGTCCTAGCAACAAACATGGGGCAAACAGTTCCAGAGACTAGTTGGACAAGAGACTAGCTTTAAACTAGCATGTTAGAACTGGCTGGGCAGAAAAAAATACGGGAGACAGAACCAAGTAGACGTCAAGCATTGGAGGTCTTCAAGGTCAGATAGGGGTTCTGCAACTTATAGCTGGAGAAGTTTCAGAGCACTCTGGCTACAATGAGGACCTGGGTAGATGCGACAAAGCTTGTCAGGACACTAAAAGCTCAGTTGAGTTGAAACTGGAAGCCAGGCAATGACTGATCTCAAGCTAAGCATGAAATTAGGACTTTTAATGTGACTGGATTTGCCAAAGACAAGAATATATCAGGGAAGTTTGGAGTAGAAGGGTAACATCAGAGGTGAAGTTTCTGGCCAGTGCAATTTGAAACATGAAAACACCAGGCACTGTGAAAAGGGCCATCTCAAGGTAGTCCGCAGTAAGGGAGGAGAAGAAGACACTATATGGTTTCAGTTGGCTCTCTGACACCTGGAAGACAGCTGGTTATGAAAAATGTCATTCAGTGGAGGCAATGATATGGAGGCCTCTGTTGATTAAAGCCTTAGAGCGGGACTAGTGAACCAAAGGTAGGATGTCTACACCAGGCTCCACTAAGTGTGTTATTGAGCCCCACAGATGAGACAATTGAGATCACCCTCATGACAGAGCCACAGGAATGGGCTGGTAGGCTTTCCATTTACTCCCTGTAAGTATTCTGCTGTGTTTGTTTTCTTTAGGTGTAAGTAATACTTTAGACGTGATTTTTTTTTCTTTTACCGCTGACAGCTACACACCCTCCACAGCATCCAAACTTTGTATCCTAAAGGTGTAACTTAAGTTGAGCCAAAGAGCCCAGCATCCCACCAGAGATTTAGATATGTCTTTTGGAATCACTTCTGACATCAACTCCAACAAAGTTTATGCACCCATATGAAGCTGATGCCTTATGTTTCGTCACCAAAGTTCTGATCACAAGAGCAGATGTAGAAGTAGTACTTATTTTCTAACAGTCTCAGTGAAGTGGTTAAAGTTCTCATTTCTGAGTGGTGGAAAACATAACTTTCCACTCTACCTGCCACACACGCTTGTAGACTAGTTCTGTAGTGAAGTAATCTTTTTGCTACTAGCCTCCAGTTGCAAATTCGTGTTATTTCTTGAATGGTTGTGTTCTCATCCATTTGTGGCTCAGGGCAAAAGGCAAGTAACATCTTAGAGAAAAGTGGGAATGCTGACCAAAGATGCAGGAAAGAGTCTAGAGGTTTCAGATTCAAGGGTGGGGATTAGGAAAGATGACCAAACTCACTGAGAAATAAGAAGTACTTAGGTGAATTGGGGACCAGGCTTATATGGGGTCTGATCAAGGAGGCAGGTTATTGAAAGCACCACTAGGTCTAGGAAGTTGGGGCTTTTCTGTTTGGCCCACAAAGAGTTGCTTACAGCTGGGCCTAGTTGTGATGATATGTCCTGCCTGCATATCAAAGCAGGCTCCCATATTGAGGTTCCTGCCTGGTTTCAGTATGAGCCTGAAGCCAGTCCTTCAGGGATTAGGAAAGATGACCAACCTATCTCACTGAGAAACAGGAAGTACTTAGGAAACTTTTCATTTGTCAGGACAATTTTTGTAATACTAGGTAGGCATCAATTCATGGAGGCTCTGAAGGCAGCCACATGTGAGGCCTTTTTGTTCCTAAGCCAGAATGAAAAAGCAGAGGTTACGCATAGAGGGCAGGCAAGTTTGATCTGACAGTCAACACCTTCCACATAGCTCCTAAAGGACATGTTAACAACTAGCTTTACTTTACTCATCCTGGACCTTATGTAGGCTTTAAGCTACAATCCACAGAACCACCAGGCCTACCCCTTTAAGACTGAGATAAGCCAGGTAGCCCACAGGAACCATGTGACCAGCAACCCAGGTGAGCCACAGGAGAGGCAGAGGGGAGGCTTTTGTGGCAGCATTTGTAAGAGAACAAGTCAGGCACATTGGAAATTCTTGAAAAATATAGTAGAGGCAAGTATAGTAGAGGAAAGTAGAGGCAATGGAATATTCTGGGCAGGATAGTGGAGGAAAGAGCCTCAGAGGCTACCCTCCCCCAGTCCACCCCAGGTTTCTTAGTTTGGCTTTCAAGTAGCCATTCAAATAGCCAGCCACAGGTCTTCATTATGTTGTCCCCCCTCCCCACACTGAAAGATGAGGTGTGCACCCTGAGCCATGGCCCGCCGAGGGAGAGGCCTCTCCTGAACCCTTGCAGCTTCCTTAGCAGCCCCCCAACCCCATTCTTTTAGCACCTATGTGCCCTTTGCTTCTTGGTTCCTTTTCGCCAGAGAAAGTTTTGAGAAAGACAGAAGCCCTCACCCCCAGCAAACCCTATTTCTACAGCTTTGGCTTCTAGGGAAGGGAAGCTTGTGAGGGGGTGGGGGGGGGGAGGATGTCCTTGTTTTTTGCAAAAACCTGAGGCTGGCATTGAGGCAAAGGCCAGGGTCGTCCACTCAGTGGAAAACCCATGGCTCTGCTCCCAGAGGACACAGGGAGAGCCAGCTGCAGTAAGCCAGAGGGGAGGAGGCCACTGGGGTCCTTCTGTAGCTTCAGAGCCTCTGGCGCCCCTCAAATGTCAGCAGAAAAAGGAAGAGACAGGGCGGGAGTGACTCAGGAGGCCCCACCAGAGTCCATGAGCTGCCTGGGCCTTTTCACTCTCAGGAGAACAGCATCACTTCTGGGGTGTGGAGACGGCAGCGTGGGTTGGCACCTGCTCAGGCTCTAGGGGCCACAGCTGCTGGGCCTCCCGAGTTGCACTCAGTTTTGTTTTCAAAGTAGTGGCTTGAAAGGGGATTCTAAAGTTGAGGGTGGAGATGGATGAATTCAGATAGATGGTGGTATTTGATCTATTAACAATGGAAACACAGCAACTAATTTTGTGGGGTGTCTATGTTTACAATTTTTTTAATATAAAAATACAATGAAAAACTCCCGAAAGGCAAAATTTTCCTATCACAGGATACATATAAAATCGCATAGCTGTTGAACATATACTTGATATACATATATATACATATACATGTATTCATATATGTATATATATATATATACATATATATGATGCTAGTACTTTTTTGCTTACACATTATTCACAGGTGCACATTTACGAAGGTGGCAGTGCTTTTTCTTTCCTACTTTGGAAAGGAAACTTCTCTGACCAACTTTTAAAGATGAAACATGTAGGGGATGGTAATATGGCCTAGTGGCAAGAGTGCTTGCCTGGTAAACATGAACCCCTAGGTTTGATTCCTCAGCACCACATATATAGAAAATGGCCAGAAGTGGCACTGTGGCTCAAGTGGCAGAGTGATAGCCTTGATCAAAAAAGAAGCCAGGGACAGTGCCCAGGCCCTGAGTTCAAGGCCCAGCTGTGGTGAAAAAAAGATGAAACATGTAGGAATTCTACATTAGTCATATATACATGTGTAAGAAAGACCATCTCTTCTATCAAAATGTGTTGCTTAAAGGTTCCTGCCTTGGCCTAGTCGCTTTGCTCTTCAGGAAAAGTGGAACTGCTTTGGGATAAAGGATTGGTAAAATGTAAAATTTCCTCTTAAACTGGCTATCCTACTGGCTGGCCCACATCACTGGCTAATGTGAGGGGGAAGTTAGTGCAAAGAACATGATCAGCTCTGTTTCTCAAGTTCTGCACAGTACTGCCAGTGGTCAGGGAACAGAACTTGGAGGAGAAAGCAGTTTCCCACACCATGGTTTCTGCCTTCCACATCAAGCGGGATGAATTGAAAATGCTGTAACCAACTTGAAGTTTCTGAGATACTGAGGGAACAACTATTCATCTCCTCCCATTTTATAAGGAAAACTCACTCAGTGGAGTCTGCATCCTATGCTCTACACTCCATAGGGCAAAGCAAGTCAGAAAAAAGCCCTTTGCTGATGTCAGCTACATCACTGGCTTGGAGGTTTATCACAGGTTAGTAGGATATGGGCTGACTAAAAAATAAGTCAGAGTTAGACACCTGCTAGAAGAATGCCTTCTGAATTCCACCCCTCTTATTCTGTCATAAATCCTCTGGCAGTAGTGGAACACTGCAGTTAATGGTGCAAGACAATTCTCCAGTCACTTCCCATTCCACTTGGACAAAGTAGCAGGATGCCAGCCTTCAGTCTGACCAGTCCTACTACAGTGGGAGAGACGCCCCTCCTGTTTATGGTAAAAGGAAATCCCAAGTGCACTGATCCTTCTGCAGAGTTTGAGAAAGACTTGTCACCTTGTAGACTCCCTGGTTGGCAGCACAGCTGGGAGGACAGCATCGTACCTGCTGTGCCATCCCAGAGGGACACCTCCCTCTAACCTCCACTATACAGCTTTCTTGAAAATGTCCTGGACCAGCTCAGCTTCAGCTATAAAGGCTATCTCAGCTGGCAAAGGATAGAATGGACAGTGGCATTGGTGCCAACCCCAGGAGTCTTGCTTCTTAATGAGGACATTCTGACCTGCATTCCATTGAGCTTCATAGAGGGTTTCTGGTGACAGCAAGCCACCTGTGGCCTAATGGCATCCAACACAAGGCTATGCTCACATGTTGCCTTGCCATCATTCACCACTCTCTTCTCTGGGTGTCCTAAGCTGGTCAACAAATTGTGATTCCCTGTTCCCAGGAAACTGTTCTGATCACCTTCATCTCTAGAACATTCCCCAGCTGGCCATGTCCTCAGGAGAAAACAGCGCTCACCAATGGGAGTCACAAACCTGCACAATGCACCTCATCCAACAAGCTGGTCCAGAGAAATCCACTGTGGCTCAGTAGAGCTGCCAGATACAGGCCCACTCCAGAGGCTGATATGAGCATGGAGCTTTTAAGTAAAAGATAATGGACATTAAGTGCTTAAGTTCTAGACAGAGCCTGACCATGATACCCCAAGTCAGATAAGCACTGGAGCTTGTGCAATACAGGGACCCTGAGGTATGTCCTTCAGAATGCAGACAGGTGCACACACTTCAATCATTCAAGGAAGACCCTGCAGAGATGCAGGCTGGAGAGAAAAGGGTTTTGTAGAAGTCTCACTTAAAGTAGCCTTAAGTCTTGAGGATGACACTCATAGATTAGAAACAAGCTGAATTTCATGGGAAACAGACACATTCAAAGAGAAAAGGACCCAAATACAGACACCTTCTGGAGTTCAAGGGATGAGTTTCCACTCAGCAAAACAGAAAGCTCAGATCTACTCCCAGGCCCCATTACCAGCCACACCTCTATTCAACTTCACACACCAACCCATCCCCTGGCCTCCGTAGGGCACAGGCTTTGAGGGAAACTTAGAACCTTCTCTTGTCAAGGGCCACACAAGTCCTCCTCACACCTCCAAAATGGAAAATGTCAAGTAACCAAGTTCACACACAATAAAATGCACAAAATAATCTGACTTGCTCCTTAAATGATATCTGAACAGGAAAAAAAAAAAGATATGTATGCACCCAGGTATCAGGAGCACATTTGTTTCATATTTCTTCCAAGAAGGCAGCTCTTCTTCATAGGAGAGACAAACAAGCAGCCCTCTCCCTCTGCAAAGCAGTGTCAGGTGGGTTTGACTTCATCTGAGCTACCTGTTATATCACCTTCACTCCATTCTCACTCTTCACTTGTTTCCTTTCCTGAGTCCCATCTCAGCACTTCCATGAAATACTAAGGGGCAAAGCTTAGAAGAATGCCACTGACCAAGTTGGAGGTAAGCAACAAAAGTGTTCACCCAGAAGGACATTCTGAGATGCATTGCTCATGGTCCCTCAGTGTCCTCAGCAAGCTCAAGACCAAGTTACCTCTAACTGATCAGCTCACTAACACCTCCTGCACTCCCTTCTCTCTTCACTCCACTCAGTCACCAACCAGTTCAATAGCTCTGTGAGACCTCCTAAGAAAGTATCTGAAGGCTGTAGACATATAGTGACCCAATAAAATGCCCAGTCCTAATCCAAAGAACATAAGTGACATGTCAAGTTCGGGAGAAAAGCAGAAACAACACTGCTTGTCCACTGATACCAACACAAAGATGGTCTTTTACTGCCAGGGAGGTGGACAACTATATTCAGGAGGGAACCTAAGCCAAGAAAGTGGGACAGAGAAAGAAAACAGGATAGGCACTCAAATCTAGAGTTCCCATCTCCATAGATGAAAAACAGTCTAAGATAGAGACTGATAAAGGGGAACCACTCCTGGAAAGGCAAACCTGGCTAGAAAAGGCAGGACAAGGCTGCCTAGGGTCTGTCCACATGAGAATCGTCTCACACTTCTGCTCTTCCATACTGTGACATGTGATTATTTTCCATTCTTTAAGTTAATGTGTCTATGGAAGACTGTGTGAGCCCCAGTCCCTGTACCTATTCTGGCACTGGAAACCTGCGTCACAAATTAAAAAAAAAAAATCAAAGCAAACATCCCATACGTCTTCATAGCATTACAGAGTACCAAGGTTGAAAACATTAAATTATTCTGTAAGTTTCAAATGAATGGGCACAATTCTCAGAAAATATCCATGTCTTCCTCTCTCTAACTTTTCATAGTGAGTATCTTCATTGCAGACACAAAATTTATCCTTGAAAATATCGTAATGGAGTATCATATAACCCCAAACAACTTCCTCACTGGTTTCTAACACCAGGCACAAGCAAATTACAGAAGGCAACAGAAAAAGTGAAATTTCTAACAATTTTACTCTCCCTTTATGATCATGAAGACTGAAAATTATAAGAACACCATAGGGCATTTTCAATTTCTCCACAATAGTGTGGCTATGCTCACATTTAAAGACATAATTTCACATGGACCTGTGCCTATTCTTTCCTGACTTGGAGTCACTGCAGTTGCCAAGGAGGTAGGAATTTTCCCTGTAACCACAACAAAGTCCCTTCTGACCAAAAGCACCAAGGATTTACTATACTGGTCTGGTGACCATTATCTGAGCCTTGTCCCCTGCGGAAAACATCCATAAGGACACATCTAGAGGAATTTCCAGAGGAGTGTGAGACTAGAGGCTGCCTCCACTCAGTAGAAGAACATTCTAGTTCACACTTTAGCCTTCAGGAGCCTGTGTGGCCCAACATGTCCTTATCATGGCCAGTGGTTTTACAATCTGCCATTTGCACTTAAGTCCCATGGGTCTTCCCACAGATGGGAAGTAACCCATATGGACATGACCCATGCTGTCCTCTTAGTGTTGGAACTGCAAAGCTTCTGGGGGAAAAGGATTCCACTTCTATGAATTCTGCATTCCTCACCATATCTACCTCCCTCTCACATGCTATAGCCATCTGCCAGTTTTCTGAGATTCTGAGAGAAGGGATTTAAATCCATCCTCATGGACAACTCCAAGCTCCTTACTTACGAAGTCAATTGTGACTGCTTCTGACATGCTCAACAGCCCAGAAGATAGAGAAATTCAGAGAAGAGCCCCTTGCTTTGCTAAGAGAGGTCATTTTGGAAAACTAATTGAGGACAACAAAAGAAGAATCCCTGACTCCTCATGGGACAAGCAGCAAAGCAGCTTTGGAATCCCACCTTTTATATTATCCAATGCATCTAAGACTACCTTGAACAAGGGTGCGATTCTACAGTGAGCAGAGAGATAGTCAGCTCTTCCTGATTCAATACTGAATGTTAAGAGTTGTCTGGTCCTATTGGAGGCTTCATCAGCACTCTCAGGGCTGAAGAAGGGCGTGGTCATGCCAAGAGCCCGACATCAGTCAGTCTTCAGTTATGGCATCTAGTTAGCCCTACTCTAGGGGGAAAGATCGCTTGCTCTTCCTGACCAAAGCTCATCCCAGGAGCACTGGACTCTTTGTAGAGTGTGGGCATGGATAGGTGCTTGCTAACATCTCCCATATTCCCTTGTTTCCAGCACAACTATGGAAGGTATCATGCCAGTTGTCCCAACCCAAGGACACTTCCCTCTGACCTCCATTCAAGTTACTATCTTAGATCTTTTCAGAAAATGTCCTAAAGCAGCTCAGCTCCAAGCACAAGGGCACATCTCAGCTGATAAAGAACAGAAAACAACTGGGATGACATTGTTGTTGATCTGAGGTACTGTTTCCTGACATGGAAATTCACACCTCGACTCTATGGGCTTCCTTCAAGAGTTTCTAGAGACATAAGTCACAAATGAACTAGAGTTTACCATGCCAGACCATGCCCACCTTTGTCCCCACTCCCTACTCTTTTACCATTTCTTCCGCTTCTGGGTTTGCTGGCATTGCTTGACATGCACATGGCACTGATTCAGAATGTATGGAATCCAGGCTAGACACACTGGTTTCCTTTTCAAAGGATTCTCTTCAGGTGCCCTTCCATTGGCATGATTTGTCAGAAGAAGAATTGCTTGGGAAAGCTTCTACACGTTTTACACATCTTACATGCTTTCCACTCAAACAGTGTTACATGTTTTGGCATTTGAAACAACTTTAACCTGACATTTAGACAGTGTACAAGATATGTAACATGTTCCTTACAAGGGATCTGCTAATGGAAAACTCCCCATTCAAGTACTTCAGACAATGTTTGATTGCTTCCATTTTGTATAAAAAAATCTCAAACCAACTTATATTCAGTTTTTCCAACTAAAATACATTTCTGATTTCTTCTGGGGTTGAAGATTCTTTATCATGGAGACCTGGTCTAGGAGGAAACATGGAGACAAGGCTCTTTGTCAACTGCATCAGTGCCTCAGCTCATGCCATTCCCAGTTCCCAGGAAATTGTATTCCTCCTCTTTGTTACTTTGACAACTACCAACTATGCACAGTTTAATCAAGTGTCTGCTCACTGATTATAACTACCTAAATTCACAGCAAGTCTGGGATATGCACAGACACAAGGGGGCATGAGCCAGAGTCATTTACCATGACTCAGCAGGTGACGGGCAGCATCAAGCACTACAGGCTGTAACCAAAAGCACAGAGTTGTGAAGGAAAAATGCTGCAGTTCAAGGCCATGTCCCAAGGCAGCTCTGTCCCGCTCCTCTTGGGTCAGTATAACCTGTGCCAGAACCACAGCTCTGGTGGTCAGTGAGCCTCAAGGTCACTACCATGTGTCCTTCAGAATATACCCAGGAGTACTGTGCAGGTGTGCATTCGCCCACTCACGCTTCATCAAGGAAGACCCCACCAGTGCTACACACTCAGAACAAAAGGTGGGGCTTTTCGTTTTGAACAAGTGATATCCATTAGGAGAAATACAAACAAAAAGAAGAGGGCAAAGCCCCTCTGGAGTTCAAAGATTGAGCTTCCACACAGCAACATCCATGATTTGTTCCTCCCTAATGCTTGTTTGCCAGTTCCTTCTTATCCCAAGTATTCTAAGCTTCAAACCCAGGCTCTGAGAGGCCGTCACTAGTTCATCTTCACAGTTCCCAGTTCCTTCTCTAGGGCAGAGATTTGAAAGTTTTAAGGGACTCTGCTGTTTTCAAGTGGCTCCATTCTCACTGGTTGGACATACAAATCTTAGTTATACTTCTCATTGTGAATATTTCCAGACTATGGATTCACCAGTCCCATGTAAAATAAAGGAAAAAGATAGAGGTGAAATATTACCAACTCTATCTCTCAACACCAGAGTAGAGAGACTACAGTTATGAACTAAAATGATTGGTGAACGCTAGAGAAATCAGATTTGTGGAAACAACTCACCTCCACATACGAAGGATAATTGGAAAGATAGGCTTTTCTCTGTAGAATTCCATGGCCACTAACCACCCAAATCAACTCCTATACTATATCACAGGGAAAATAAATTGAAGACAAGCAAAGATGGCATCCAACCTGCCACTCAGACATCACGCTTATCTAATTCTGTTGGGAGGGCCCATCAAGAGCCCCTCTTCTACTTTCCCATGGGAATGCTGTGCTTCCATGGAAATGAGTCTCCTCCCATATACTTTCTTCAGCATAGAGATTATTTCAGTAATGTGATCATACAGAACAGGGAGGATCACTCATGTGTCCTTTCCGACTGATGAATTCTAAGAATAGGATGAACACTATCTAGGACGATTAAATTCTTTTCACAGTTTAGTGGTAGCTATTATAAGGCTGTCATGGTAAAGGTACCTTCAGTCATAGTTGGCAAGAATTGTCCATAACAAGAATATTACCAACTTCACACTGAGCAGGGTTACAGTTCCAAGAAAGTGCTTCTACAACCATCCCTAAGGTCCCAGATTCCAGATATCACTGTACCTTCAGTCCTCACCTAACTAGTTGGACCCCTAATGTATGGCCAAGAAATACAGAGCGTTGAAACACCAAGGTCTCATCCATTTTTACCTGGAATCGTCCCAAAACAAGTTTGCCCCATTGCTTCTGGAACAGTGTTCTTCTAAACAGTGAATGTCTCGATGTTCTGTGACTGGCTTACTTCCCTTAATAGAAGCATCCTGAGTTCCATCCATTTTTCTGTAAATGACATAGCTTCATTCTTCTTAATGGCTGCATAATACTCCACTGAAGTTCTTAACTTGCTATTAAGCAGTAAAGACTTGAAGGACTTATAGTATTTATATTAGATCTACTCATGACAGGTGAAATAACATGAAGACAGTATTCAATATTCTTTCACCTACTTGTGATAGAATGCATGAGAGTTAAAGAATGACTCATCCCTGAATACAAGGGATTACCTCACGTTTTTGACCCCTGAATTCACTTCCCGTGGTGATCATGAGAAGTAGAAATCTATTTAAATACAGATAAGTAACCAGAGTATATTTTTAAAAATATACCTCCCAGTAAAGAAAAAGAAAATCACAGAGATAGCCAACAGGGAAATCCCTAAGTGGGTAGTGCATCTGTTTCTACTAGAAGGATGTGGCTATCACAGCCATCTCTCTGGCAACTCTTAATTTCATGCCGAGCCTCATCACAACCAGACAGAAATACCATATTTAGTGGAATGTCTGAGAAATAAAGCCATGCACAGAGGCTTATCAGATGTTACCCTTGCCATTTCCCCTCTGTGATTTACAAAATATACCCAAAAAGGTGATCAAATTCACCTAATAGCAATGCACATATTATTCAGAGCCTACTTGCACTGATACACTATAGGCTTCCTCAAATCATCTAGAACCTGTCTATAAAGACAAGCTAACATGGCAAAGTGTCCATCATGCAAAGTCTTTAGGCACTGGCATGTAATAAACTTCCTAATCGTATGAGAGATCAGCAATGTCATGAACATGGGACTTGAGATTGAGAAAAGCACATCTGGATCTCAACAGGGGTAGCATGCCTGCTAGACTGCACAGGAGGGACTGGGGAAATTCAGCCACCCAGTTGCATATATCAGTAGAGGCAGCAAGCTGGGGAAAGCCCATAAACCCTACGCCATCACCCAAAGTAATCCCTGTGAAGCTCAGATCCACACAAGATTGCAGAAGGAGAGAACATGGACCCAGATTTTAATAGGAAGTGAAGGTTTCCAGCTGATACAATCTCAAAAGCGATAGCTCATAAGCAAGCATGGATCCTCAGCACACAGGCAGAGGAGAAAGAGTCAAATGCAGCAGTAAACAAAGCCTTGCTATCTCCCTAGGCCCTTCTGTTAACTCCAACTTGTCACTGGTGCATAGCCCATTACAGCCAGGAAGACAGAAAACACATGTAGCTTCAACTCTCCCCATGCCCACTCTCCAAAACACTGCTGTGAAAGGTAATGGACTTTTTTGTTGGTCCTATTCCCTGAGAGTCCACACTGGACAGACACTCATATTTCCCTCTAGATCCCCTGACTCAAGCTAGCCCTTAGCAGGTAGCTGAGGGATACTGACTCACTAGTCTGCACACATGCCCTACCAAGCATATTACACGTAATCAGTTCACAGGATAGGAGGAAACAAACCCTATGTCTGAAACTACAGGTACAGGAAGAATTCCAAGCTATGTCAAAACAGCCTTCAAACCATTCCTCCATAGCAGATGGGTACCCCCACCTGAATAGAAATGCTGACCTTCTGTGAGAAATTCATCTCATCCCTTGGCTGCTGTTTTGCCTGCTTTGTGGAGATGATGCTCAGAAATCTCTTGACCTTCCTGCAATAGATATCAATGTTATAAACACACTCAGCACATAGTGCATACAATGGCTTTGCGATCAAATTCTTTATGTAGAATAAAATGCCAGAGGTACCAGCAGTAGAGGAGATGAGTGAGCAGGTGTAAACTCATGCAGAACATATCTCCATGTTTGGATGGTTATTTTCAAAGTTCAGGGTCTAAGAAGCACCTCAAAATGTTACACTGACCCAGAAGATGGTATTGACAGGAGCTGTATCCACTTTAGATGCCATCATTGTAACTCACAATGAGGACTGGTGGCACAACTCTAGAAAAATTGATACAGTGGACACATTAGTGTTTTAGAATATATCTACATAGATCTAATAATGTGATCTCACAAGGAAAATTTCCAGGCTGAAAGCATTTTCTGTACTTTAGACTGCTTTTCTGCCAGTTTTCTGTACCTACTACTCTAAACACAGCA
Organism: Perognathus longimembris pacificus; assembly: GCF_023159225.1. NCBI lineage: Eukaryota > Metazoa > Chordata > Mammalia > Rodentia > Heteromyidae > Perognathus > Perognathus longimembris. The sequence continues at coordinate 39,571,641 of NC_063169.1, forward strand.
CTCTGGTTCACCCATAAGGACGAGGCTCAACCCCTGTAGTGGCTGCTAAGCACCTAAGAAGGATTGGCAGCCGTACATTGAGGGCTGACCAACATCTCTCTGCATCATGGAAGATTATAATGATAGTCCTGGAGAAGGAAACCTCCCCACGCCCATAGGTACATGTTTATCAATACATAGCCTGAACAATTTTTCTTCTGTGGCTTTGTTCACTTTAAACAAAAAAATATTCTTCAACAACTAGTCCGTGTAAAGAAGACTTGAATGCTATAAAAATCAGCTTTCCAGCCCCAAGAATAACATTGCTCTCAACCTTCTCACATCAAGCAATGGAGCCAACCAGGTGAACTTTGTCAATGGTGCACTCAAATTTCTTTACAAGTCTCCAGATAGGGGCCCGACCTGCTCAGAGCCAACATTGTTCCTGACCATAATGAGTCCTGAGATGTCAACCTGGGTTAATCCCCTCTCTGGGGCACCAGGGCATCACAACTGGAAATTTCAAGGCAATTGATAGCGACCTACCTGCATTCAGTCTGAAATGCCTACTTGAGGGACTCAGAACCACATGCCCTGAGTGCCGGAAAAGCTCAAGGAACTGTCTATATGATACCAAGGTGCCATGGCAGACACCCCTTCATCCAAGACAAAGGTCAAACAAACATCTCTAGATGAAACATCTCACAAAATATATCTTGGGAAGAAAATTTTCATGGAGTGAAGAATGCAGTCTCCAGACTTTCTAAGATAACATCTGGGAAGAACTGACAACATGGAAGAGAAAGGGAGAAGTTAAGTTCTTTGTTGTGTCCTTCACCTCACCTTGGTAAATGTTTAAGATACTGCTCTTTGCCATCAACTTTCCCTAGCAACTAGTAAAGCAGAGGAAATTCCCAGTCCTGCTGGCAAGAGCAGCAACTATGCCAAGTATGCTGTGTTCAGTATGTAGTACAGAGAGAGAGAGAGAGAGAGAGAGAGAGAGGGACAGACAGAGACAGAGAGAGAGAGCCATCTCAGAGGCCTTCTTACAAATGTGGCTCACTGAGGTCTCACTTTCTAGGTATCAGTGTCATATGCTCCCTTCTCTGGGACCCACCAGATTGACAGAAGGAGAAAACATTTCATAACTGCTGCTTTAGTCTTGTGTATCAGACTTTGGTGAGGCAGGGGGGTGGAGGGTACATTCACTGGTTCTATATTCCCAACTACTTAGGGGATAGAAGTAGAACCAAAATGTGAAGCCAGTCCAGGCAAATGTATAAGACCTCATGATTCCTCTCCAGAACCAAACTCTCAACCTTTCCAGAAATACCTCCATTAACATACAGAGGGTAGCTCAGGAGCCTACACCATCACTAGGATGTATTGGTACCCCTTTACACCAGGGCATTCTCTGGCTGCCATGAACAACTGGAGATTGAGTTGCCCAGGGCAGAATTTCAGCAGGAGAACTTCACAGGGCAGCACATGGCAATGGAAACTTTCCCATTTTTATAGTCAAAGAATGATTCATGCAATCCAACATAAAGTTATCACCTTTACTGAAAGGCTTACAGATTCGTCTGCATCTGAGTAAAACAATCAGGCTCAAGTATTTTCCATCAGGAATGGAGAGTACCTTTGAGATACTTGTCTATTCTGAGCACACTTTAGCCACCCTTTACACCACTGACTCCTGAGAGGGGCAGAAAATCATGAGCAAGCCTATTTACTGAGATAACACAGGACTTCCTTGCATCCCCACCCTGAGCTAGCCTCTGCCACCCAGACCTAGGCTCTCCCCTCTGCTGCTATTTTTCCTGGATGCAGACACAGATCTTCTGGGTCATCATCCATTTACCATTCAATTACCCCCTGTACTTCAGGAGAGAGGAAGTCATTTCTACCCCCAGGCAAAGGAAGACCCACACCAGTCAGAAAATGAAAGCCGAGCTCCACAATACTTGCTATAGATATCTGTGGATACCACACCACTGATTTGCACAAGCTGCTGGAGTATTTGTTAAAAACAAAATCACTCATTGCCTGTTCAATGATTGTCCAAAGACTCTCTTCTCCAAGAAAAACTGATTATCTCTAGCTGAAGTGGAATGATTCAAATTTTAACTCACTACACAGCAAAGGACAAGTCTGGCTTGGGGCACAGTCAGAGCAGACCTGTGGCTGTGCCCCTTGGCTAAGTGGGAAATGGGCACTGCAGCCACACCTCACAGTGCCATGCTAGCTCAGTACAAAAGGACAGGCTGGAAACAAATGGTCTCATTAGAGGAAACAACTCAGTTACCAGACTTGAGGAAATAACTAGCCCCTAACTCCCAATATGGCACAGAAAATTAAAAGCTGTGAATTCCTGAGCTTGTACTGAAAGTGAGGAGCAAGCAGGCAGGCAGGCACAGCATCCCCATAATCGACCTCATACCTGGCATGCTGGATCTCACAGATCCAGAAGTCGAGAGGGCAAGAACAGTAGGAATTCCAGCAATGGCATGGACACCCCACACACCTGGAGCATGGCCAAGAGTAATCCCTAGTTTGAATGTAGAGAAGTTACATTTCATTGCATAGCCCACAAGATAGCCAATTACACTAAACCTTTCCCCCAAAGCTAGAGAATTTTTCTTTGAAATAAGAGGATCAATTCTGCCAGAAGCAGTAAGCAGGAGTCTATGCATCAATCTTTCTTCCCATTTTAATTCTAGGAATCTTAAGTGTGTATCCAATAGGATGGAAAGCAGGCCACATGGGTACTAAAGAGAAATAGAGAGGAATTGTTCTCCCTTAACACTAACTGTACAAAATTGAGACAGACAGCTCTTAAGCAACTGGAGGAAGGCTAAAGGACAACACTGAGTGCTGAGCTGTCCTCTGCTCAGAAGGCCCCAGTGTCTGGGATAGCCCCTGTTGCCTATGACCTGCAGGTGCTGGGAGATCTATGTGGAGAATGTCAATCACCCCTATGCCAGGAAGTACTGGATGCCCCGTCCTCTTGTGCCTCTAAGAACAAAAGGAATTCAATGAACTTTTTAGGACGTATCTGAACTTCACCTAGGAAGAGAAGCTGTTTCTGGAAGTTTCTCAGAGAAACTTCTAGGGGTAAGGATTGCTAGACACCTACAGCTGCCTGGTGTCCTTGAGTTTCAAGATGGAGAAATATCCTTCTGCCACTCTGTGGCCTCCACTTTTCTCACATGCAAAGTAGAAGCTGTATTCTGAAGAGAGGAACTCTTCAAACGGTAATAGAAGTAGGTGAAACAAGTTAATCAAAAGCAACTTAGAAAGTGGCTGTTCAGAAATATCCCACAGTATTTCAAGAAGCAATGTTGTGATATGCTCCATCAATTGTCTAGCCTCCTGTTCAGTAGAGTTGCCACCTATAGTTTGAGTACTTCCAATGCAGTCATCTGCATGACTCATTGATAGCCTATTTAAAATCACTACAAAGAATACTTCCCATCTCCAATAGAATATGAACCCATCAACAGGATTAAAAATAGAAGCACACCAATTCAGCAATTCAGAAAATGATAAAGTCAGTGCAGGGAAAAGTCAGTTCAGACTTGCAGCACTGCCCTTTAGAATACTGAGGTCCCCCAATCTATGCAAAGTACAACTTGGTTCTCAGATGACAGAAGTGTGTCGTGTTCTTCTCTAGTGTCTCTGGGCATAAAAGGAAGCCGTGTTTCTTTGAGGCTCTTCAGTCTTCTGTACCACTATAAGCAGATCTTCCAAATGGAGTCAGGGCTGCAAACACCAATGAGGCAGACATTCCTTCTCACATATAAAACCAAGGATTTGATTTTCTACTCTATCCACAGACAGAGCCCTTCAATTCCATGAGGACTTGGTTGTCAGTGCTGGTATTCACATCATAGGGCAGAAGCATACTGCAGGGGTTGATCTGGAGTAGATCTATTCTACTGGAACTGAGATAGCCAAGAAGTTTGTGGGGTCATAGGAACACTGTATCTCATTCCTAAAAGGTCCTGAAGGAATAGAGATACGGACCTGTAAAGCCTGATGAAGCACCTCTCAATGGAGTGCCACTCACCAGACATGCTCTCAGCCAGGGTCATTCATCTATGCCAAGTCTAGTTGCACAGTCATTCATCTGGCCACTATACAAGTCCACCTCAGGTCACTACCGATTGTGCCCACAGGGCATAGCTTAAAAGTTAGAGGTCATACCACAGAGTCACAGAGTATGGATGTCTGTACATGTATGTTTTGACTCTGCTGAAGGAGGCTATTCTTGCTCATAGTAACAGACTCCACTGTTACCTCAAAATTCTCACCCCATATTCTTCAGAAGTATGAAAACAATCTGGAAATTACTCACATGGTAACATCTACCACCAGGCTCAGGGAAGACCTTTCTTAGGTGCTATGGGAAGACTCAGGAGGGGCAGTTTGTAGATTTGTCAGATAAGCAGACTCAAAAAGACCCTACCACAGCATCTGGTCACTGTAACATCTCTAGCTTTAGAGAAAGACCTTTGGAAGGGGTTGGGCGATTCCTGCAGAGTTGGAGAACTTCTGATAGCAGGCAGGCCTGTTGCAGCTTAACCCAGCTTTGCCTCCCCCTGAACCCATGCTGGAGGACCTCCTTTTGGTAGCACACATAGACTCCACTCAGCACAGGGCAGGGAGTAAGAACACCCCAACATCCTGCTGTGTGGAGTCAGCAAATCCAACCTTCTGGGTTTCCAAAAACAGGATACACTATTGGGACACTCGCTCCTGGAGCCCCCCTTTCTGATTTACATATTCAAAGTACACATCTACAGTACTAACTGATCCTTAATAGATTTCCAAGTATTTGGAAGTTATTTTAGACAATGTCCCTATATTATGCACCCTAACTTGCAGCTCTGGGCTTGAGGGCAATCCTCTTGCCTCAAGCTCCTGAATGCCTGTGTGTACTTATCCATAGTGTCACACCCAGCAACCTGCATGCAGATCATCTAAATTCCACTACATAATCACAGAAGCTTCACCCTCTGTCTAGGACTCAAAATCTAATTTAAAGCCATCAGGATTACAAGGAATATATTTTTAAAAGAAAGAAACACAGTGGTTAGGAATGCTTTAGAAGTGGCCAAATGCTAAGGGGATTTTAATAATTTTTAAAAAGCTGGTTGCTGAAATGATGCCATGTCTCACTCTATATATACAGTAGGCACCACTACACTTGCACATGGAGCAACATATGGGGAGAAGCACAAAGAAAAGCTGCAAAGGCTGAGAAGTTGCTCTTGGTCGCTTCAACTGTCACATGCCTTGTGACTTCTTGCTTTGGGCCAAGTGCCAGTTTTGTGACAACCAGTACATTTAAACAGACTGAGCATTGGGCTGTAGAGCTAAGTTCTTCACTGAGCCAAAGGGTAGACAACCAAGCATGCAAATACCATAGAAACTTCTGGTACATGAATCCTTTGCAAGATGCTAGTTCCTGGGCAATTATAAGAACTATCCATACAGCCAGAAACCAAAGGATTTGTCCAGAGGAAATGATAGTGTTAGAATGTGGAGAACTTCGCCTGAACAACACAAGTGTCCTGGGATGCAGCAAGAACATATTTTGAGACAAATTTAGCATATTGTAATGAGGCAAATGTGAGATCACCTAAAATCATCTGAGCAGAAAACAGATGGAAATGGTGAGTATTCTCTACAAATGCACTCCTCTTTGGACTAGATTTCTAGCAAAGTAGTTTGGCAGCATCTTATGAAATCAAGACAGGTTCTAATCCTAACACATAGCAGAGTGAGACTTGACCTAATGTTACAGACGAAGAATGTGGTCTTAGAATGCATTTTCTGTCCTTCAACTACAGCTGTCAATGGGACTGGAGCATATGTCAGACCTGGTCTCACTACAAGATACTGAATCTCCTGGAATTCTGAATTCAAAGCAAGCCTCCTGAAGCAGTTATTCCTACAAAACTGTGTGATTCAGTAAGATCCATGTCATTCATAACATAATACTTTAAAGTCATGCTGGAATAGAAACAGAAAAACGTTACCAGCAATTTTGCCTTGGGATCCACACAAAGTCATGGACACTATGGTCTCCCTCATAGGGAATAATTAGCACAGATTTAGGCTAGTTACAGCAGAGTATCACAAGCTATGCCCCTATGAACGCATAAGATGATGCTAAGTGAAATGAATTCCATGCTATGGAAATGACTGTTATATCACTGCTGTAATCACATTCAACATGCCATGTGAAACCATAGCTTCTATTGTATCCCCTTCCTGTGGTTGTACCTGCACTATTACTGTATTTCATCTGAGTACACTGGATACTGTATATACTGGTATTAGAACTAGGGAAGTGAAAGGGAATATCAAAATCGAGAGACAAAGGATAAAAAGACAAACAACTCCAAAAGCAATACTTGCAAAACCATTTGGTGTAAACCAACTGAACAACTCATGGGGGGAGAGGGAGAGAGGGGAGGGGGGAATGAGGGAGGAGGTAACAAACAGTACAAGAAATGTACCCAAGGCCTAAAGTATGAAACTGTAACCTCCCTGTGCATCACTTTGACAATAAGAAAAAAATTATATAAAGAAAAAATGTATATAAATAAATAGAAGAGCACCAGGCGGACAAGGATAAAAGCAGAAGCAGGCTGAATTGATAGTGTCCAGCAGCTCAATATGGCTGTGGATTTATGAAGCCAAATATATGAAGCAGCTTCTTCCACTTCAGGATGGCACAGAATCAGATGTAGGTGAATTCTAGATAATTTTATTATCAGGGACTATACTCAGGTCAAAGGCTCCCTTTCTTTTCAATCCTGGGAAGTTTGGAGGTGAGTAGGTACTTAGGAAATCAAGCAGGCTCTCTAGCATTCATGGTGCCTATAGTAGGATGTCCAAAAAGGGCATCAGTTATTCAAATGGGACATAGGTCCAGGATAGGAAGAACACCACATTCCAACACTATGTATTGAGTTCTACCCTGATGAGAGGGACAGATGTGTCTACAGAGTCATTTGCTACATCATCTGTTACCTGATGGGACTAGGAGATCCATGTGGATAATCTGTTACCTGGGAGTTAAGAAATGATGTGATCCACAATCATCTATGTATCGCCAAGAGCAAAGACTTGGGTCTATTGGTGAAGTTTTCATTTCAGGTCATTATCCATGACCTTCACTGGGGACATGAAACTTCTCCAGGAACATGTTGGAGAGCTAAAGCAACCTAGAATCCTTCAACTGTAACAGCTCCATTCACACAACCCCAAACAGCTGGGGAAACAAGGAGGACAGCATTTTCTGAGTTGTGGCCAAGAAGAGCTCCCAAGTTAAGCATGGAAGCTAAAGAGCACCAATAGAGCAAAATAAGCAAGTCAGAGAAGCAACTCATGGAGGTCTGTGGCTGGATTCTCAACAGGCTTATCATCCGCCTAACTATAAGGATTGATTCCTCAAGCATCCGAGTGGGATGGTGAAATACCTGTTTCTCACATCATTGTTGGCCACCAGAACTACTAGGAGAGGGGGAAAAAGCCACATGCCAAACCCTTTGTACCCACAGGGTACTAAAGTGATTCTCTGGCAAGCAAAGGCCCCGAGCTGCCATAAACTGATAGAGGGACCTGACCTATGACCATTCTTGGCAGACTACATGGTTCCCCATATTCTACATCATTGAACTTTTATAATGCAAAGATTTCCTAGTTGTACAAAACCTTCCATTTACCTTCAACCCTCTTTACCCAGAGAAGAAACCCTTGCTCTGGCCACAAGGTAGACATATCTTAGTCGTCATCTCAGGGTAAACATTTGGAGCTCTCCTGAGATCAACAGCAAGGGGGAAATTTTTCCTTGTTAGAGATGAATTTCTGGAACTTCCCTTCAGCTCTTCATCATAAAAAAAAAAAAACTCAGAGTAAAGAAAGTGGGGGTCACCTGAGATCACAAAATTAGGGATGTGGGAACCAGGTGAAGACCTCAATGACTCAGGAACCCCAGTGAACATTGCACCTGTCCCAGGTGCCCCAAGGAACTAGACGAAAGCTTTAGATGATCTCTATTTAGCAACTTGAAAGAATAGGATAAAGAAGGATGAAGCCTAATGAAGTACCTCCCATTATCAAGCTGCTCACTGGATATTGGACAGCATTCCAATCAAGAACATCTATCTGTAGATGGATGACTAGAGCCACTAAGCCATCAGGGTTCACCTGGCAAGTCCCATAAAGTACCATCAGAGCGACTGAGTGAGCCCAGAAGACATATTTTATACACAACCAAGGGCAAAATATGCCTACAGATGAGAGAACAGAGGTCTCCTCTCTGCTAAAAGAATTCTTTACTATATTGAAACTCTTCACTGATGGAATTTCCACATTCTACCCCTTCAAGGGTGGGATGGGAGGAGGAGAATTTCCTTGTTTTTTTTGCAAAATCCCGAGGCCGGCTTTGAGGCAAACCTGGAGTTGTCCACTGTGTGGAAAATCCACGGTTCCTGGATTACACAGGGAGCACCAGCCACGGGAACCCAGGCTGGAAGGAGGCCCCTGGGCCCCTTCTGAAGCCTCAGCGGAAAAAGGAACAGACAGGGCAAGCACTACCTGGCAGGTGACACAGGAGTCAGTGAGCTGTGCTTTTTCACTCAGGAGCTTGCTTCAATTCCGGGGCATGGTGGGGGCGGAGTCAGTAAGCTGGGCCTGCCTTTTCACTGTTGGGGCTCTCTCATTTCCAGGGCATGTCCCCGTTGGGACATGGGGTAGAGGGTGGGGGGAGGGAGGGCTTGCCACCAGAGTCCTTGAGCTGCTTGGGTCTTTTCACTCTCAGGGGCTCCTCCTCAATTCCGGGGCGTGGTCATGGGGGGTAGGGTGGAGCAGCACCAGAGTCAGTGAGCTGTGTGGGCCTTTTGCTCTGGGGGCACTTCCTGGGCGTGGCCTCTGCTTGGGCAGGGGTTGGGGTGGGAGTGTGGGGGTGGGGGTGGGGGGTGGGGGTGGGGGTGTGGGGGTGCCCCGTGGGGGTGTGGGGGTGGCCCCTCCTCAGGCTCCTGTGGCCATGGCTGCTGGGCCAAGTGCTTGACTACACGTGGTCAATCCTTTGGGCGAGGCCCACCAGGCAATGCTTGCTTCAGGGTTCGGGCATCCACAGCAGCAGCATGTAGGACACAGTGCAAAATGGCCTCAGAACCAGGCCATGGACACCCTCCTCTAGGCCAGGCACACCCGTGCTGCCTTTCAAGCTGTCCCCAACTCAACCTAGACCAGGACTGTTGGGAGCACAGCTTTGTCAGCAAAACAGCCTCAAACACATAGCAATGCTTTAAATTGGTTGAGCACAAATCATAACAGGTAATTTTGCATTTTTTGAGGTTGAAAGGAAGCCACCTCATGACCTTTCTTGACTTAAACAGATGGGTTGTGCCACTTGCTCAAACACATGACAATGGCATGGCAGCGCAGACCAGCAAAGAACAAGACCATTTTTAATTGGGCATAAAGGAGTTGTCAGATACCTGAACCAAGTGTCAGAAACAAGATGGGATCCCAAAAGACTGGAAAGCTTGCGTTTTATTCAAGCTGGTTACACAAAATATGCACTGCTCAGCTATACAAATGACCAGAAGGGATGAAAAACTGACCAAGTACGAAACCCCTTTCTAGTTTTGCAGAAAGACATCCAACTACTGCCCCTTCTGCATTATTTAAAATAATGCTCTGTGGTCTTCCTGCTAGCAATTCAACTGGCTCCACATAGTCTACATCTACACCTGACTCACTGCATCCAGCAACTGGATGCAGGACAGTCACTTCATTGGAAGGGTAACTGTCTCTTTCAATGAAAAACTGTGGCTACTATCAGTGGGTGCTAATGAAATCTAACAAAAGAGGCTGAGATACTATGGACATGGTTCCTATGAGAGAATTCCTGCTTTCTCCATGGAGCATAGATGATCATCTGGTCTCTTCTTTCATTTTGCATTTTCAAACTTTAGCTCCTTTTTTTCCTCTGAGAAACATACCATCTATGCACCACAGGCTTTCCTCAATTCTGCCATGTATTATAAATACATCTTCCATGAACCGTTGGAGTCACAATGATTAGACAAAGTGCTCTCAGCAAGACAAAGTTGTCTTACTACACAAAAGGGTCCACCATCAGCCAAATATCTGGCAAGCAAGCACAAAGAGAGAGTCATCTGTCCTGATACTTATCCCTAAAACCTAAGGTTTCCAATCTTCTCTGCTTGTGATTGGCTAATTTTAGTAGGATAAAATATATCTAAGTAAGGTAATTTTCAAGTTAAGATTAATAGTCGATAAGCAATCTCAAAATATGCCCACACCCTCTATTTCTTGAACAATCTGCAACTGTTAGGGGCCCAGAAATTGACAATGAAACCACTCAGATGTCAATCGGGGATGGAAAAAATGTTATTGAGCAAGAAAGTACTGGCAGTCCAGGACTTCACCTAGAAGTCAGGATCTCAAGATGCAATCCCTGACCATCTCAGAAGGCTGCTTTTAAAACCCAAAACCACAGGAATTTTCCCTTTTCCCTAATCATAGTGGCTTGTTAACTTCAAGAAGTGTCCAAGAGCCAGTTAATTACTTTCAACAACTGTCCCAAAACTGGTTTCATTACTTTCAAGGAATGTCCAGAAACTGGTTTCAAACAGGTCAGGGCTTCTTGACCATAATGCAAGCCATCTAGCAACAAAACATGATGTAGCTATAGGGGGGGGGTGGAGTGGGGGGTGTTCAAGTGTGGGCAATTGCAACTACACAACACAGCAAAGGGACAGTTTCACGAAGATTTCACATTGAACAATAACATTAAGACTGAACATTAGCAACACTTGTGTAAAGTTAGTATAGTAACAGACTATTTACATCACTCGAGGGCATGTCACAATCCCATCTTGGATAGCCAGTTTAAAAGGGCCCTTACAACTGAAGGAGGTTTGCGTAGCATTCCCACATGTTTCATCTTTAAAAGTTGGTCAGAGAAGTTTTATGTCCTTTCCAAGGCAGAAAAACAAGGGCGCTGCCACTTTCCTAAATTTCCACCTGTGAATAATGTATAAGCAAAACAGATCATGTGTGTATATCTTATACACACATATATTGAGTACATATTGAGAAGCGATGTGTCCTATGATAGGAAAAAATTTGCCTTTCAGGAAGTTTTCATTGTATAGATTTGTATACTAGAATTTGTAAACAGACACTCCACAAAATTAGTTGCCATGTTTCCATTATTAATAGATCAAGTTCCACCCTCTCTCTGAATTCATCCATCTTCACCTTCAACATTAGAATCCCCTTTCAAGCCACTATTTTGAAAATGAAACTGAGCTTAGCACTACATAAGAAACAGTTTCACAGGCCTGGCTGTAATTGCAGTATTCTAGCCACCCAAGATGCACACCCACAACATGAAAATCACCGGTACTCAGTCAATCAGGCTAGGAGTCTTTTTAGCTGTGCATAGAGTCTGCTTTTCACCATCAGGATGGTAAAGAACAGCACTGAGCCACAGCAGACCTGGGTTTTTAAAGGTATAAGCTATGAATTCTACAGCAGGCAGTCATGTACCACAAACACAGGGTTGAGTATTTGTCCAAACAAAGCTTTTCAATTGGAGAGCTTCTGAGCCCATCCTCCAATTTGGTTAGGAAAAACCCCTCTGGCTTCCACTCCATGGAAGGTAATTATTATTCTACTAACACACCCAAGGGTTGTAAGTTCTAATTCCTACTGTGTGTTAAGGACAGCAGTTTGGGCTATGAAGGTTGAAGACCCAAGCTTGAATCCTGATTGTACCTAATGGCTTTTGAACCAATCCCAAGCCTCTAATGTAAAGAGGACCAAGAACATACAGCCAGTGCCTAACTAAAAAAGTACTCAAATGGTCTGAAGGCAGAAGAATGACCTTCTCTGGGATGAAGCATAAATACCAGCAGAGGAGGACAGAAGCAGGACTCTAGTACCTGGATTTGGCACACTAGCATGCAGTCTTTCACAGTGCATGGAAATACAGAAAAAGCTGTTGCAACCTCCCACTCGGGGGAGCTCAACTTGCAAAAGGAAATGGCTAGAGACAGGGATAACAAAACGCCCCTAGTAGTAGTAGAAGAGGTTTTGAATGAGCCAGAGTAGAACACAGGCTTAGATCTGAAAACCTATTAAATAAGATTCACCAGCTCCAACTGGTTAGCTCTTTGCTAAATCATGCACACTGTCCATCTTCAGATGATGCTTAGCTGCCTATGGTGTGACAACTTAAAGGTAGGTAAGTAACTTCAATAGGCTGTGCTCCTTCCACTCTGTGATAGCCTTGATATTGCCAGCAGTATGTTCTTAGAAGTAGGTTTACTACACTAAATTCACTCATACTCAAAAGGAACTTATGGGGGTGGCTCCTTAACCCTCAGAGTTACAAGCCAGTGTGGCACTGTGTACAGGTGTTGGAGCTTCACCTGTTTTCATGAGTCAATTCCACAGTGGGGTGCGCAACTGAAAAGTTTACTGAGAAGCCCCAGGAGGGATGAGGTAACCTCTTCTTGTCAAGACTAGGGAACATTTCCAAAAAGTAGATAACATATTAAAGTGAGATCAGATAGTTTCTCTTCTGCAGAATCTAGAATCTGAAAGAGTAGAAGGTTAAATGGACTATTTGAGGGTAGCCAGCAGGAGGTAGGTGAAAATGCAGGGCACAAGGGGGAACATGGTAAGTTTGGTGCATTAAGGGGAAAAAGGTCATAAACGAATTGTACTCAACATGTTAGGAAGGGGGATTCAAAATAGAATCAGAATTTCAGATGCTAGAGTTATGTATAGAAATACCACAGTGAAATCCCTCCCTTTGGATACCATATACTTAAATACTGAGTTTTCCAGAAAGTCACCTATTGTTTCCTCTAAAGAATTTAGAACTCAGAGGTTAATGCTTTCAGGTAGATTTACACAGGTTAGGGATTTCTTAACCAGTCCTTCAATGAGGGCAGGCAGGAAGCCAAGTAGCAGAGCCCAGCTCTTCAGTAATTTTACCCTTAGAGGAGGTAATCACACACCCCAGATTCTCAGGTGAGTATCTTTTTTTTAACCTTTAATTTTTTTATTATCAAGGTGATGTACAGAGGGGTTACAGTTACATAAGTCAGGCAAAGAGTACATTTCTTTTTGGACAATGTCACCCTTCCCTCCCTCTCTCCCGGTTTTTCCCTCCCATCCCACCTATAAGTTGTATAGTTCATTTTCAAATAGTGTCCACTGCGTACCTTTGCTGCATTTGTTCACACTCTGTCCCTCCATTTCTGTGCCTCCACTTACCCTCCCAAAGACATGTAAACAAACATTCAGGGCACTGTAATAGGGAGGTCAGATATGGCCAGTGCCATCATTAACTGTGGAGGGACTTCAGGTTGACTCCAGCTCAGATTAGAGCAGAAGCCAACTCCATCTCCACTAAGCCCTCCCCCACCCTATTCAGGAACACTCCCCTTTATTATAAGTTAATGTAGATTGATTACCTGAGGCCTGGGTGCTTCAAGGGAACCTGTGCCCTTCTGTGAGTAGGCATATCCACCTGCATTATGTGAGCCCAGCCAAATCCATTAAACAATTCTAACTAGAATGATAGGTTGGTTCAAACACATGAGACAGACTGTAACTCTATTGGCCACCTGCATGCGGCCTACCATGCTCTGTGTTGTATCCTCACTGGTCACCTGCGTGTGGCAAGTTTGTCTGTGATGTTTGCCCTATAACCAGGTTGGAAGGCCACACGTACACATGGTTCCAGCTCCCGAGTCTGGGCTGCACAGGTACAGGCGGTTCCAGCTTCCGAGTATGGACTGCACACGTGCGGGCAGTCCCAGTTCCCGAGTCTGGGCCCTGATTCTGCACTCACTCGTGGTCGGCAGTTTCGGCTCCTGAGTCTGGGCTGCGACCAAGGCCGGTCAGTTCACTTTTTGTTCACTTTTTCCTTCCCCAATAAATCTGTCTTTTTGTCATCTTGTAGCTGGAGACTGTGTGGTGGACTCTTGGGGGAACCAGGAATCCCCTCCCTTGGGGGGGGACCCCGTTTCATTGTAGCAAACCCCCACCCTACTTCAGGCATAAAGGAAAGAAAGCAGAAACAGGAGAAAAGACAAACCATTTTTCCATATTCAAGTGAGTATCTTTGAACCTAATTTTGCCCTAGGCAAGTAACTCCACACCCTACCCTTTGTCTCAGCTTAGATTGAATTAATCCTCCGTCCAATTTAGGCTAAAGTAAGAACTACCAAGCAGCTCTTCAAGCAAACAACAAAAGCCCTGGTCAGAGAGTAGACATTTTCCACCACAGGCCAGACATCTTCTATAGCAAGAGACAGGCTGTGGAGAGGCAGCCCACATCAGAGCATCTGGAGATGGAGACAGAGGCTGAGTAATTTACAACCAAGTTCATTTACAAGGCTTAAGGATGAACTGGGAAGGAGAGGGGAAATGAATTTCCAACAGCTCTGAAAGGACAGTGACAGAAAGTCTCCACTAAACCAGCATTCCTTCCAGAAGGACCAGCCAACACAGCAAGCCTGCAGCTCCCAATGAGCAGTACCCATACCTTGTTCCCTGTTGGGTCTTGCTAGAACCTGGCACTGGGCCTTACATAGGGGAGTGGAGTGGGTCAGGTCAGAGGACAGGAAATCTTATTTCCTTGAAGCTTAAGAACATAATGGGAGGGCTGAAACTGAGGAACTGAGTGAATGGAACTTGAATAAACATTCAGAACCATCTAGTTCTCCTTTCTGTTCCAACCTAAAGCCTCCAAGACCAGAGATCTGTCAAACAACTCTCCTCTATCCTGTTGGCATGAACAGGGTCAGAGGACACATTAGATTGCTGCACAGCCACACATCAAGCACTCATTTAGTTACTTGATGACACACTTAGAATACACTGAAACCCATTTCCCTCTTCCATCTGTAAGCGTCTATCTCCCTAACACACCTGAAGCCAAGTTTATCACCCAATTGAGGTAACTACAAACAGCATGCCCAAAGCTAGCCTGAAAGACCCTCAAATATTTGTGTCAAGACTTGTTTTAAAAACACTTGAATATCTAAAGCAAATCTAGGATGCACACATTGACAATTCCCTCACAAGAATTCACATCAGCAGCTTCAAATTATCTAGAGCACTCTGTGCTGTGTTGGAACACATGCACTCCTCTGCCTTGGAGTCAAGGCCTGAGAAAATGGTACTGTTGTCCTAGCAACAAACATGTGACAATCAGTTCAAGATACTAGCTTGATAAGAGACTGGCTTTAAAGAAGCGTGTTAGAACTGGCTGAGCAGAAAAAGTACAGGAGACAGAACCAAGCAAAGGTCAAAGCATTGGAGGTCTTCAAGACAGGAGCAACATATAGCTGAAAAAATTTCAGAACACTGGTTACAATGAGGATCTGGGTAGATGCAAAGCTTGTCAGGACACTAAAGCTCAATTGAGTTGAAACCACGAGCCAGGCAATGACTGAGCTCAAGCTAAGCATGACATTTGAACTTTCAATGTGACTGCATTTGGCAAAGACTTGAACATCAGGGCAGTTAGGAGTAGAAGGGTAATATCAGAGGTGAAGTTTCTGGCCAGAACAATTCAAAAATGAAAACATCAGGCACTGTGGTGAAAACAGAAATCTCAAGGAAGTCAGCAGTAAGGGAGGAGAAAAAAAGACTATATGGATTCAGTTAGCTCTTTAACACCTGGGAGATAGCTGCTTATGTCACTTTCTGGAGCCAATGATATGGAGGTCTCTGCTAATTAAAGCTTTACAGAGCCAGAGGTAGGATGGCTCTACTATGTATTTTTATTTATTTTTTTGCCAGTCCTGGGGCTTGGACTCAGGGCCTGACCACTGTCCCTGGCTTCTTTTTTGCTCAAGGCTAGCACTTTGCCGCTTGAGCTACAGCACCCCTTCTGGCCATTTTTTGTATATGTGGTGCTGGGGAATTGAACCCAGGGCCTCATGTATAAGAGGCAAGCACTCTTGCCACTAAGCCGTATCACCAGCCCCTCTATGTGTTATTGAGAACCACAGATGAGACAATTCAAATGAGGTCACCCTCACAACAGAGCCAGAGGAATGGGCTGGCAGGCCCTGTATTTACTCCCTGTAAATATTCTGCTGTGTTTGTTTTCTTTAGGTGTAAGTAATTATTCAGATGTGATTTTTCTTCTTTTACTGCTGACAGCTGCCCCCTCTTCAGAATCCAACCTTTTTACCCTAAAGATATAACTTATGTTGAGCTGAAAGTTAAAGCCACAGAGCCCAGCATCCCACCAGAGATTAAGATATCTCTTTTGTAGTCACTTCTGACTTCAACTCCAACAAAGCTTTATGCACATAGGAAGCTGATGTCTTAGGTTTCCTCACAACAGTTCTGAGCACAAGAGCAGATAAAGAACAGCACTTATTTTCTAGTCTCAGTGAAGAGGTTAAAGTTCTCATTTCTGAGTGGTGGAAAACATAACTTCCCACTCTACCTGCCACAGACACTTGTAGACTCAATTCTGTAGTGAAGTAACCTTTTTGCTACTAGCCTCCACTTACAAATTTGTGTTATTTCTTCAATGGGTTGTGGTCTCATCCATTTAAGGCTCATGGTAAAAGGCAAGTAAAATCTCAGAGAAAGTGGGAGTGCTGACCAGGAATGCAGGAAAGAGTATAGAGGTTTCAAATTCAAGTGTGGGGTCTAAGATGACCAACCTGTTGTACCACTGAGAAACAGGAGGATTTAGGAAACTTTGTATTTGTCAGGTCAGTTTTTTGTAGTACCGGGTAGGCATAAGTTATGAAAATGCAGGAGAGAGAGAAAGGAATAGGCTGGACTAGGTCATCAACAGGTGAGGACTGTTTGCTGAGAAACAGCAAGGAGCACAGACCTTCTTGGGTGGCTGGAGGTTGTGGGAAGGGGTGGATTTGGGACCAGGCTTATATGGGGTCTGAGCAAGGAGGCAGGTTATTGAACGCACCACTAGGTCTAGGAAGTTGGGGCTTTTCTGTTTGGTCCACAAAGAGTTGTTTACAGCTGGGCCAAGGTGAGATGTCCTGCCTGCATATCAAAGCAGGTTCACATATTAAGGTTCCTGCCTGGTGTCTGTATGCGCCTGAATAGGATGGGGGTCAATCCCTCAGGGATTAGCAAAGATGACCAGCCTATCTCACTGAGAAACAGGACATATTTAGGAAGCTTTGTATTTGTCAGGTCCAGTTTTTTGTAGTACCAGGTAGGCAACAGAATTCATGGAGGCTCTGAAGGCAGCCACATGTGGGGCTTTCCTGTTCCTAAGCCAGAATGAGAGAATTGAGGTTACCCATAGAGGGCAGGCAAGTTTGACCTTAACAGCCTAGGCCTTTCACATAGCTCCTAAAGGACATGTTAAGAACTCCTTTATTCAACCTGGAGCTTATAGAGGCTTTAAGCTACAATCTCCAAAAGATCACCAGGCCTGCCCCTTTAAGACTAAAATAAGCCAGATAGCCCACAGGAACCATGTGACAAACAACCCAGGTGAGCCACAGAAGCAGAGGGGAGGCTTTTTTGGCAGCATTTGTAACAGAGCAAATCAGGCACATTGGACATACTTGTGAAATATAGTTTGAAATTAGAGTCAACAGAATATTCTGGGCAGGATAGTTGAAGAAAAGAAGTCAAAGGCTACCCTCCCCAACCCACCCCAGGTTTCCTAGTTTGGGTTTCAAGTACCCCTTCCTAGATAGCCAGGGGTCTCTCACAGGTCTTCATTTTGTCGCCTCCCTCCAACCCCCCCCCCCCCCCACACTGAAAGATGAGGCACACACCCAAAGCCCCATGGCCGACTGAGGGAGAGGCCTCTCCTGAACCCTTGCAGCTTCCTGTGCAGCCCCCCAACCCGGTTCTCTCAGCACCTATCTACCTTTTGCTTCTTGGTTTTCTCCAGAGAAAGTTTTGAGAAAGACAGAAGCCCTCACCCCCAGAAAACCCTATTTCTACAGCTTTGGCTTTAAGGTAAGGAAAGCTTTGAAGATGGGGAGGTGGGGGTGGCAAGAGGACTTCCTTGTTTTTTGGAAAATCTTGAGGCCGGCTTTGAGGCAAAGGTAGGAATTGTCCACTGTGTGGAAAAACCATGGCTCTGCTCCCTAAGGACACGGGGAGTGCCAGCCACGGGTACCCAGCAGGGAGGAGGCCACTGGGGTCCTTCTGTAGCTGCAGAGCCTCTGGCACCCCTCAGATGGCAGCAGGGCAAGCACAACTCGGGAGGCGCTGCAAGGAGTCCCTGAGCTGTGAAGGCCTTTTCACTGTCCTGGGCTCTGTGTCACTTCCGGGGTGTGGTTGTGGCAGGGTGGGGCAGGGCTGCACCTCCTCAGGCTCTAGGTGTCCACAGCTGCTGGGCCAGGTGCTTGACTACAGTAGGTCACACCTCGGGGTAAGGCGTGCTGGGGTCTTGCTTCCTTGGTGTTCACAGCACCAGCATGCAGCACAAAGTGGGAACAGGCCTCAGGGCCAGGCCTCAGACCGCCCCCTCTGTGCTGGGCACACCTGGTGCTGCCTTCCACACTGTCCTCAAGCTCAGCATAGGCCAGGACTGTTTGCAGCCTGGCCTGGACCGTTGGCAGCCTGGCCAGGGCTCTGGCTCTCCCTGGGTGCACTTTTGTTTTCAAAATAGTGGCTTGAAAGGGGATTCTAAAGTTGTGGGTTTGACCACCAGTAGTCAAGCACCTGGCCCAGCAGCTGTGGCCACTACAGCCAGAGCAGGAGCCTTCCCCATCCGCTGCAGCCACGTCCCAAAAGTGACACAGGGGCCCTCAGAGTGAAAAGGCCCAGGCAGCTCTTGCACTCTGGCAGTGCCTTCCTAGTCGCTCCTGCCCTCCCTGTCTCTTCCTTTGTCTGCTGATATTTGAGGGGTGCCAGATGCTCTGTTTTTGCAAAAAACAAGGGAGTCCTCCTGCTACCCCCATCCCCAACCCATCCTTGAAGCTAACCTTCCCTTGAAGCCAAAGCTGCAGAAATAGGGATTGCATGGGGCGAGGCCTTCTGTCCTTCTCAAAACTTTCTCTGGAGAAAAGGAACCAAGAAGCAAAGGGTACATAGGTGCTAAGAGAACTGGGCTGGGGGCTAAGGAAGCCTCAAGGGTTCAGAAGAAGCCTCTCCCTCAGTGGACCCTGGGGCTCAGGGTGCATGCCTCATCTTTCAGTGGGGGCAGCAAGGCCGGCAAAATGAAGACCTGTGAGAGACCCAAGGCTGGCTACCCGAATGCATGGCTACTTGAAACCCAAACTAGGAAACCTGGGGCGGGTTAGGGGAGGGGAGTCTCTGATGCTTTTCCCTCCACTATCCTGCCCAGAATATTCTGTTGACTCTACTTTCAAACTATATTTTTCAAGAGTGTCCAATGTGCCTGACTTGCTCTGTTACAAATGCTGCTGAAAAAGCCTCCCCTCTGCCTCTCCTGTGGCTCACCTGAGCTGTTGGCCACGTGGTTCCTGTGGTCTACCTGATTTATCTTAGTCTTAAAGGGGCAGGCCTGGTGGTCTTTTGTGTGCTGTAGCTTAAGACCTCCATAAACTCCAGGTTGAATAAAGTAAAACCAGTTCTTATCACAGCATTGAGGAACTATGGGGAAGGCCTAGGCTGTTAGGTCAAACTTGCCTGCCCTCTATGGGTAACCTCTCCTTTTTCATTCTGGTTTAAGAACAAGAAAGCCCCACACGTGGCTGCCTTCAGAGCCTCCATGAATTCTGTTGCCTACCTAGTTTTACAAAAAACTGACCTGACAAATACAAAGGTTCCTAAGTACTTCCTGTTGTTCAGTGAGACTGGTTGGTCATCTTTCCTAATTCCCACACTTGAATCTGAAACCTCTGGACTCTTTCCTGCATCTCTGGTCAGCATTCCCACTTTTCTCTGAGATGTCACTTGCCTTTTACCCTGAGCCTTAAATGGATGAGACCACAACCCATTCAAGAAATAACATAAAATTGCAACTGGAGGCTAGTAGCAAAAAGGTTAACTTACTACAGAATGAGTCTACAATCGTGTATGGCGGGTGGAGTAGGAAGTTAATGTTTTCCACCACTGAGAAATGAGAACTTTAAGCTCTTCACTGAGACTGGTACAAAGAAGTAGCACAAGAAGTGCTACTTCTGTATCTGCTCTTGTGCTCAGAACTGTTGTGAGGAAACAAGGCATCAGCTTCATATGTGTGCATAAAGCTTTGTTGGAGTTGATGTCAGAAGTGACTACAAAAGAGATATCTAAATCTCTGACGGGATTCTTTTTTTTTTTTTTTTTCGGCCAGTCCTGGGCCTTGGACTCAGGGCCTGAGCACTGTCCCTGACTTCTTCCCGCTCAAGGCTAGCACTCTGCCACTTGAGCCACAGCGCCGCTTCTGGCTGTTTTCTGTATATGTGGTGCTGGGGAATCGAACCTAGGGCCTCGTGTATCCGAGGCAGGCACTCTTGCCACTAGGCTATATCCCCAGCCCTCTGATGGGATTCTTGCTGGGCTCTGTGGCTTTAACTTTCAGCTCAACTTAAGTTACACCTTTAGGGTACAAAGTTTGGATGCTGTGGAGGGTGTGTAGCTATCAGCAGTAAAAGAAAAAAAATCAGTAGCCATACCCCAAACAGGAAGAAAGTGAAAGGAAAATGCTCAGCAATCCCAATTTATCTCTAGTTTAAAAAAGTCTGGGGAAAAATGACTTAAGATATCCAGCCACATTCTCTGGCTTCTTGCCTCTACTTTTCTGAATATAAAAAGGAGGCAAAAAAAATCTGGTACAAACCAGAGGAACAGAAGTGTTCATAACACATAAGTAGGTTGATTTTCAGCTTTGATGGATTTAGGGGTGATTCTGTTTCAGTGATTCTATGCTGTATCCATGCACCTTAGGATGGAGCCTTGTTTTGGGTGAGGAGCCTGGTTCGGACTGCTTGTGCCCGATTCTGTACAGGGAAAACAAGTCTTGTTCTCAGGTTTGTTTTCAAAATAGTGGTAGAAAGGGGATTCTCAATTTGAGGGTGGAGACAGATGAATTCAGATGGTGGTTCTTGATCTACTAACATTGGGAACATGGTATCTAACTTTTGGTTGTGGTCTATATTTACAAATATTAGAAAAAATATAATGAACTTGCTCAATTCAGAGAAACCTTTTCTTATAAGACATGTATGACCCCACACAGCTTTTGAATATATAATTGATACGTATGTATAATAAAGCATACATTATTTCTATTACACATTCTCAAGTGGAAAATTAGCAAAGTGGGTAGTGCCCGTCCTTTCCTGCCTTGGAAGGTAAATTTCTATGAACAGCTTATAAAGATGAAACACATAGAAATGCTACAGAACCTACTGTAGACCTATGTACCTGGGAGAGATAAACCTCTTTTCCATCAACGTGTATTGCTTAAAAGTTCCTGCTTTGGCTTGGTGCCTTGGGTCTTTAGGAAAACTGGAACTGGCTTGGGATAAAGGATTTATCAAATGTAAGGTTTTATCTTAAACTGGGTTTTCAAGATGGAGTTATGCCACACCCTAGACTGTTGGGCATATTTTGAGGTTATTTGTGAACTGTTCATCTTACTTGAAAATCCATCGCAGGCACATTTTGTCCTATTTAAACTAGCCAATCATAAGCAGAGCAGAATGTAAACCTGCTCTCAACCAATCTGAGCAGAGGGGAAGATCCTGCTGCTGTGTGAGGGACAAATATCAGGAAGAACACTTGCTCTGTGACCAATTTTTGGCTAGTGTGAACCTTGTGAGGGAATTGTCAATGTGTGCATCCTAGATTTGCTTTAGATCTTCAAGTGTTTTTAAAACACTTTGAGGGTCTTTCGGCTAGCTTTGGGTATGGTGTACCTAGTTACCTCAATTGGGTGATAAACTTGGCTTCAGGTATTAGGGAGATAGAAGCTTAAAGGTAGAAGAGGGAAATGGGTTTCAGATGTATTCTAAGTGCATCATCAAGTAATGAAAAATGAGTACTTGATGTGTGGCTCTGCAGCAACCTGTGTCCTCTGACCCTGTTCATGCCATCAGGACAGATGAGAGTTCTGTGGCAGATCTCTGGTCTTGGAGGCTTTAGGTTGGAAGAGAAAGGAGAACTAGATGGTTCTGAATGTTTATTCAAGGTCCATCCACTCCCTTCCTCACTTTCAGCCCTCCCATTTGCCTCTTTTATATTTATTTTTTTTCGGACCGCAGGAGGCGCCCTACTTGAGAGCGTGCCGTGTCTTAGGTTGCCCCTCCCAAGGGGAGTCTTACCCGTCTTGGGCTAATGCCCTAGCTCTTCAGGCTGACCTTCCTGCCGGGCTGGCGGGCCCGATGAGAGGCCTTGGGGAGAGTGGGATTGGCACTCGAAAGAAAGCCCTTATAATTTTCTCTCATGCCAGCGGACCTCAGTAAGCAGCAGGTCCTAGGGGCCGAGTGACGAACCTCATGGGGTTCTTATATGGCTAGAAGGCCAAAGGCCGCTTGGTACCTAGACATCTCTGGCCCATCGCTTACAATAAGAGACCCATGTGTCTAGCACAGGGCAATGTAAACACAATGTAAATGGGAGCATAATGCAGACATGATCATAAGCAATCGTAATACAAGGCAAATGCAAACATGAGCAACTGTAACACATGAGCAATTACAACACAGGCACAAGGCAGTGGAGGGTCTCTTATCTGGGTCAGTCCATGGAAAACAGAGGAATCCTAGCCCAGTCTAGTGTCGCTCAAGGTAGCGCAGATGGCTCTTCCTTCCCTCAGTGGTGAGGTAGAGGGGCAGGTTCAGGTCCTGGCGATGTGGCAGCCAGGATGCTGGTAACTTAACAACTGAGGTTAGTAAACACTTCATAGTAAACATTGCAGCAAGGTGCCAATCCCTTGCTTATTATAAACATTTATCATAAAACATTAAAGTGTCCAAGTCCTTTAGCTCCTATTTCCCTCCAATGGGGACCCCCGAGATAAGCAGCAAAGGGGGGAGCGAAGGGAGGAACAACCGTGCAACATTTCCCTTTGGTCCTTGTGCAAGGCTGTGGGCCATGCTGCCACAGCAAACGTTACTCCAAAGGGCGTCAGGCAGGGTCCAGGGAAGAAACAGGGCCGACACTGGGTCCATCGCTGGTGCAGGCAGGCTTTCCCATTTCTCCATAGAAAATTCCACCTCGGTCTTTGCTTTCCTGAGAGGAAACAAGGGGAAACATCCCTCAAGGGCAGGTGCCCTTGGGTGGTCATTCTGATGGACAATATTTTACATCTCTAGCAGGTATCCAGATTGGATTCGGTTCCCCAGTGGGGAAAACACAGGCAAAACCCCTTCTGGCACTGATAAGTGGATCTGGGGCACGCCACTCCCCTGTCAGAGGATCCTTCCACTGGACCTCCACTTTTAAGTAGGGTGTTTGGCTTGACCAGTGTCTCTGGAAAGCCGACAGGGGTTGGTCCTTAGAGAAATTTAAAATATTCAATGTAAACATCGCTGTCCTCAGCTGGTCATGGGGGCTTCCCCCCTCTTTGTTTTAATAATTGATCCTTCAGGGTCTTATTATCCCTCTCAATTATGGCTTGACCCTTTGGGTTATAAGGTATTCCAGTGGTATGTTTAATATTCCACATTTGGAAAAATGCCTGTGAAGGCTTACTGGTGAAACAAGGTCCATTATCTGTTTTAACCTGTAAAGGCAGTCCTAGGATAGCAAAACATTGTAAGAAGTGGCTTTCAGCATGCCGTGCTCTTTCACAGGTATGCAGAGAGGCCCAACACGTGCCAGAGCATGTGTCAATGGGCATAAATATATATTTTAGCCTTCCAAAGGGAGCTTAGTGCGTCACATCAGTCTGCCAAATTAAGTTAGGTTTTAACCCTCTTGGGTTCACCCCTGGAGATTGCAGGGAAGGGACTTGCATGCAAGGCATACACGATTTGCCAGTCCTTATAATCTTTTTTAAGTCTTTTATAGGAATTGAAGGAAATCTCTGATGTAACCCTCTCCAATTTAAGTGAGTACGCTCATGAAGTCCTTTGGCCATTTGGAGGTTTTGAGGTTGTACAATGGCCAGAGCTATGATGGTTCCATTAGTGGCCAGCTGGTCAGCCATACGATTACCTTGTGTCAGGTCCCCAGGCAGTCCTTGGTGTCCACGAAGGTGCTGTAAAAATATAGGCTCACTCCGCTCTTTTTTTTTCTTCTTTTTTGCCAGTCCTGGGGCTTGGACTCAGGGCCTGAGCACTGTCCCTGGCTTCTTTTTGCTCAAGGCTAGCACTCTGCCACTTGAGCCACAGCGCCACTTCTGGCCGTTTTCCACATATGTGGTGCTGGGGAATCAAACCCAGGGCTTCATGTATAAGAGGCAAGCGCTCTTGCCACTAGGCCATATCCCCAGCCCCTCACTCCGCTCTTTTAACAGAGACCTGACTTGGATCATCAGAGGAGTGATTGGGTTTTCATCCAATTTGATATATGAACATACCAGGTTGGGTAGCAAATTAACCACATACAGACTATCAGAGAACAAGTTCATTGGTTGTTTAACATGGGTCAGTGCCAAGGCAACTGCATACAACTCTTTAAATTGTGCAGAGCCAGTGACGGCTTCAAAGTAATGGGTGTTCTCTTTCCCACCGGCAGGGGGCGAGGCGGAGTGCACCACTACGGCAGAGCCGGCTCTTCCCCCATCTGTAAACACATTGGCAGCCTTGACGAGAGGCTTGGTAGAGAAAAGCACAGGGGGTGTCCATTGTAGCCTGGAAAATGAGGTCACCCATCTTGAAGTGCCATAGTGGCAATCTATCTTACCCATAATGCCCTGCAGGGCACTAGAGACATGTGCATTATTTCTTCTGACCCATTCAAAATCTGACAACCGGTAGGGAATAGTTAGCACATCAGGATCTCTTCCATAATGTCTTAGGGAAGTATCCCTGCCCTTAATTACCAAGTCAGCTAGCTGGTCTAGCTGGGAATAAACCCTGGGAGCTCCTCCCACTGATGCGTGCACCCATTGAAGGGGCTCGCCTGATTGCATAATTACAGCTGAGGAGAGTTCAGACCCGGGGAGGATCCAAAGGCAAAGTGGGCACTTAGGCTTGTAGCGTGCCAGGTGTGCCTTATTTAAGGCCAATTGGATTTTCTGGAAGGCTGTTTGAAGTGATGGAGTTATTGTAATAACATCAGATCTTAAGGGGTATACTTTCTGAACCTTGTCACTGGCTATATGTAGCCCTCCTCTTTGAAGGAGTGTTTGGGCCTTGCTATAGGCCAAGTCTAGCACTTGAACATCTGCTGATCCAATAATAATGTTGTCCATTTAAATGCATATGGTCCGATCTGCTCCTGTATCAATTAAGAATCGAACTCCTTTCCAAATGTCATGATTACTGTCTCTGGCCTTATCTCAGGGGCAATGGGGACTGCCCAGCAAGGGGCTTCAGGCTGTTTATTGCCTTGGTTGGTGGGGAATCTGAAAGTCAGGCTGTAAAGCAGATGTTTTGCCCAGGGCGCGTTCGGCCCGCCTCTCTCAAGAACCATCCTCCTGGACTCATGAAAATCTGTAGTTTCAAGGCCTCTGAATTTAAATGTGGCCAGGCCTGTGGCTGCTCTGCTCATCTCCCGGCTGCCGCGGCCTGGGTTCCCAGGTACCAAAACATGCATTCGTCCCAGGGCCTCTCGGAGTGGGGCGTCAGGGCCCGCTCCAGATCAAAATTCCCTCCGTCTTCCTTCTCCTGAATCCAGGGACTCCCCGCCCGGGTCCCAAGAGAGGCAAGCCTTGAGAGTCTTAATGGCTCGCAGTGGGAGTTTTCCTCATTTTGCCGTTTCTACCTCCGTGTTGGCTCCAGTTAGCCACGGTACTCTGTGGGTCAATTTCTCCCAAATTTGTATAGCGCAGGGCTCTGAGATATTAATCCCTGCGTTTTGGAGGGTGAACTTTAGGATTTTAAGGGGCGAACTGTTTCGCCGACTCTGGACTTGTCCCATCCTCTTACCTGGGGTGGGAGGATCACGTGTCTCAGGATTTCCAACCTGTTTTCATCAGGGTCGGACGGGAGCCGGGCTTCCTCACGTGGATTCGTGCAACCCACGTGGGCGCCACAATGTTGGGGTTTTTTTGCCCCTCCCGGCTCAGACTCTTCCTTCTTTCTTCCCACCCTCCTTTCTCGCCCTCTCCCCTAATCACCCGACCTGCAGGTAAGTTAGAGTGGAACGGGGGGTCAGCTCCAACCTGACGTGCACGGGATCTGCCGCAGATATGTGATCGCCTCCTTACGCTAGAAGTCTGGCGAACATATGCAACGGGGCCAGCTTCTTAGAGCGAACTGACTTTATTAAGAGAAGGACAAGGGGAGATGATTCCGAGGGAGGGGTTTGGCCAGGATGTTGATAGGCTGAAAGGCATCACCTGACCCCCAAGGGCTAATGTTACTCGAGCGCGCGGAACCAGGGCTGGCTAGGAGGTTGGAGGGCTGTTTGCCCAACCGGTTCCTCTGGATTCCAATCCAGAGGGGGTAGAAGGGCCGCATTCCCCAGGGCTGGGGGAGGTGCATCAAGCCCCTTCCATCGAGGGGGAAGATGGACCCCAACACCATTAAGTTCTTAAGCTTCAAGGAAATAATTTTCTCTGTTCTCTGC
The DNA here is from genome assembly GCF_023159225.1 of Perognathus longimembris pacificus. Classification (NCBI taxonomy): domain Eukaryota; kingdom Metazoa; phylum Chordata; class Mammalia; order Rodentia; family Heteromyidae; genus Perognathus; species Perognathus longimembris. The sequence continues at coordinate 39,598,278 of NC_063169.1, forward strand.
CCTGACCCGCTCCATTCCCCCCATCTAAGGCCCAGTGCCAGGTGTTAGCAAGATGAACAGGGAGCATGGTGTGGTTACTGTTCCTTGGGAGCTGCAGGCTTGCTGTGTTGACTGTTCCTTGTGGAAGGAATGTTGGTTTAGTGTGGAGACTTTCTGTCACTGTTGTCTCAGAGCTGTTGGAAATTCACTATCCCTCTCCTTCCCAGTTCATCCTTACTGCTTGTAAATGAACTCAGGTGTAAATCACTGAGTCCCTATCTCCATCTCCAGATGTCCTGATGTGGGCTGCCTCTCCACAGTCTGTCGCTTGCTATAGAAGACGTGTAGCCTGTGGTGGAAAATGTCTACTCACTTACCAGAGTAACACATACAAGGGCTATTATCATTTTCTTGAGGATCTGCTTGGTAGTACTCACTTTAGCCTAAATTGGATGGAGGGTCAATTCAATCTAAGCTGAGACAAAGGGTAGGGTGTGGAGTTACTCGCCTAGAGCAAAATTAGGTTCAAGATACTCACCTGAAAATGGAAACAAGGTTTCTGTCTTCTGTTTTTATTTTCTTTCACTTGTGTTCTGTATGTTTGTTTACAAGTCCTTGGGAAGGTAAGTGGAGGCTCAGAAATTGAGGGACAGAGGGTGAACTATTGCAGCAGTGGTACTCAGTGGACACTACTTGAAAATGAACTATACAACTTATGGGTGGGATAGGAGGGAAAAACTGGGAGGAAGGGAGGCAAGGAGTGACATTGTCCAAAATGTACTCTTTGCGTGACTTATGTAACTGTAATCCATCCGTACATCAACTTGATAGTAAAAAAAAATAAAAAAATAAAGGTTTATAAAGAAAACAAAAAGATACTCACCTGAGAACCTGGGGGCTGTGATTGCCTCCTCTAAGGGCAAAACTACTGAAGAGCTGATCTCTGCTACTTGGCTTCCTGCCTGCCCTCATTGAAGGACTGGTTAGTAAACTCCTAACCTGTATAAATCTACCTAAAAGCATTAACCTCTGGCTTCTAAATTCTTTACAGGAAACTATAGGTGACTTTTTGGAAAATTCAGTCTATAGTATCCAAAGGAAGGGATTTCACTGTGGTATTTCTATACATTCCTCTAGCATGTGAAATTCTATTCTGAATCCCCCTTGCTAACCTGAGTACAATTAGTTTATGACCTTTTTCCTCTTAATGCACCAAATTTATCATGTTCTCCCTCTCACCCTGCATTTTATCCTACCTCCTGCTGGCTACCCCAAAATAGTCCATTTAATCTTCTGGTCCTCTTTCAGATTCTAGATTTTGCAGAAGAGAAACTATTTGTCTGATCTCACTTTAATGTTATCTACTTTTTGGAAATGTTCCCTAGTCTTGACAGAAGAGGTTACTGCATCCTTCCTGGGGCTTCTCAGTAAACTTTTCAGTTGCTCAGCCCACTGTGGAATTAGCTCATGAAAACTGGTGAAGCTCCCACACCTGTACACAGTGCCACACTGGCTTGTAATTCCCTGAGGGTTATGGAGCCACCCCCATAAATTCTTTTTGAGTGTAAGTGTGATTAGTGTAGTAAATCTACTTCTAAGAACATACTGCTGGCAATATCAAGACTGTCACACAGTGGAGGGAGCACAGCCAATTGAAGTTACTTACCTATCTTTAAGTTGTCACTCCATAGGCAGCTAAACATTATCTGAAGACGGTACAGTGTGCATGACTTAGAAAAGAGCTAACTAGTTGGAGATGATGAATCTTAGTTAATTGGCTTTGAGATCTAAGCCTGTATTCTATACTGGTTCATTCAAAACTTCTACTACTAGTAGGGGTATTTTGTTGTTCCTTCCCTAGCCATTTCCTTTTGCACATTGAGCTCCCATGAGTGGGAGGTTGCAACAGCTTTACTTGTATTCCCATACACTGTGAAAGACTGCATGCTAGTGTGCCAAATCCAGGTAGTAGAGTCCTGCTATTGTTCACTTCTGCTGGTATTTATGCTTCATCCCAGAGAAGGTCAGATTCTTCTGCCTATGGACCTCAATTAAGTACTTGACTCAGAACTTTTTTGATTAGGCACTGGTTGTATGTTCTTGGTCCTCTTTACATTAGAGGCCTGGGATAGGTCCAAAGGCCATTAGGTACAACCAGGATTCCAGCTTGTGTCTTCCACCCTCATAGCCCAAACTGCTGTCCTTAAAACACCGTAGGGATTAGCACTTACAAATCTGTGTGTGTTAGTAGAATAGTAATTACCTTCCACTGAGTAGAAACTAGGGGTTTCTTTCCTAGCCAAATTCAAGGATGGGCTCAGTAGCTCTCCAGTTGAAAAGCTTTGTTTGGACTAATAATTCAAATAACCCTTGCTTTATCTTCCCTTCCACAATTAAGCCAAAGCCATTTATCGTGTGCTGTTCTACTTTGTGTGGCCAGTGTAATCTCAGCTATGGACACACTGGGGTCTGGCCTATCTGTCCGTGTGGTGGAGTCTTGGCTCTCTGACACTGTGTCCTGGGTTGCAGCAGGCTCTGTTCTGATGTTCATATTAGAATCCATTACTGATGACACTCTCCAGTCTGGTCTCTGCTCATTGTTCTCATTAGCCCTTGGCTCCCTTGCCTAGCCCTGGTGCTTGAAGAGCCTCTACACCATACCTCATGTGCTTAGGCTTAAGTCTTTAGTAGAACAAGATCCAGTCCTTATTCCCAAGTACTAAAGGGTATTATGAGGTTTCAGGGAGAAGATCCTAAAACATCTAAAAATCCCTTAGGCTCTGCCAGCACCTGTCACCATAGAACACTGCCCTGGGCTCCTTAAAGCAATTAGGGCTGCTCCAGACATTCTTTTCTTTTTTGGCCTCTCCATAGTCTGTGAATATGGATAGAGGCCTAGCACCTTTCTAAAGCAGAACATGTAGAGATTGGCAGTGTGTGCCTCTTTGTTTCCATGGATAGGGAGGCCAAGTAGCTGAACATTTTGTTTCCTTTTTTCTTTTCCTCCTGAGAAATTGGGTGGAGTGAGCTGATCCCTAGGTGGGTCTACCATGAAAGAAATCACAAATTTGTAGGCTTGTCGAGTCAAGAAGACTTAAGAGACAGGGGATGTCTTTCACAATATTAACATGTCTTCAAGAAAGCAGGGAAATTTGCAAGGTTCAGGTGCCATCTTAATTTCCAGCCTTTTACACCTGATAGAGGCCAAAGGTCTGCTAAGCTTAGTATGTATTTAAAAAATCTTTCCTAGCAGCTTGGAGTGTGGCTTAGTGGGTGAGTAATTGACTAGCATGCATAAAGCCCTGTGTTTGATTCCTCAGTACCACATAAATAGAAAAAGGTGGAAGTGACTCTGTGGATCAAGTAGTCGAGCACGAGCCTTGAACACAGAGAGGCTCAGGGACACAGCCCAGGCCCTCAGTTCCAGCCCCAGTACCCGCCAAAAAGTCTTTCCTAGTAGTCACAAAAGTGCTAAATCAGGCCAAAGGCAATATAGCTATCACAAGGACTAAAGGTGGTCCAGTAAAATCTTGGTTGCTTGAACTAAAACATTCTCTCTCTATAGAAGGTCATGATGTTCCTATCAAGTGAAATTAAAACCCTGTGGAAGCTACTAAACACATGTTTTGAGAACTTTACTTTACAAGCCCTTCTCCTATCCTGCAACTTCTAGTTTGTCAAATTGATGACTAGAGCTGCAGACTGGAACACGGAAAATTGAGGTGCACACTTCCCCCTTGCTAGCAGAATGGTGGCTGAGTTGTTTGTGGCCTGAACAGGGTCATCATCAAGGGACAGGTTCACAGGGAACTTGAGAAATCAGTGAAGTGCATGATACTGGCCTAGTAACCTAATGTCCAAGCCCCTGCCTCTAGGAATTCACAGGAGCCCATTACACAGATCTGCAGGTAGAGTTTCACCTCTTAAGAGTTTTCACAGCAAGATGCCAAAGATGACACCAGTTAGCCTCAGTATCCATTGCTCAAGTGTTGGGGGCTGCCCTTCCCCCAGCCCTGGGACAATGGGAAGGAGCCCCTCCCACCTTCCGGCCTCAATCAGAAGAGAAAGCCTCCGCCCCTTGGGAGGTGAACACGTGCGTGCCACCATGATGGGGTTGTCGCGCCCACAAAGGAAGTTTCGTGATGTCACCTGATGGACATGATCCTTAGCCTATGACTGGCCCTTTGGCCAGCCCCCTTTCTTTCCTGCCATTACTTCTATAAAAGTGCCTTTCCCTATTAAAGTTTTTGAGATGCATCCCACCACCGCAGCGTGTCCCTGATGCCTTCCTTTTCGCCCCCGCTCTTGGTAACATGTGAGGGGACTGGGGGAAGGGGAGGCTTCAGCAACCTTTCCTCAACTTAATGCAGGTCCGTGGGAGTACGCCTTTGGCCTTCCGCCGGCAGAGGGCAAAGCCGAGTGCTCTTTCATAGATTTCAGGATTCACCATTCTCCCCATGGGATCAGGGAGAAGGGGATCGTTCAGATCCCAACACTCAAGATCAATAAGTGGGAGCCTATACTCTTGTGTTGGGCCAAAGGTTCACTAAAGGAATGATTGTGGGATGGCACTCCATGTCAGTTCCTGACTTCAGAGAGAAACAGAAGTTTTCAGCACCCACGGCGGCCATTTGAAAATGCCTACAGTGCTCAAACACAGCACCTTACAGTAAATGGCAACCTGTAAAGTAGCCACAGGAGCCTTTGCTTCATTTTCAGTTGCATGGCACTTTCTCTGACCTTGGACACTGGACAGACTGATGCAGTACTGTGTGGCCAGAGGATGGTATAGATTCTATGGGGTGCTGCTGTCTCCATGCACCTTAGGATGGAGCCTAGTTCTGGGTGAGGAGCCTGGTCAGGCTGCTTGTGCCCAATTCTGTACAGGGAAAACATGTCTTGTTCTCAGTTTTGTTTTCAAAATAGTGGTTTGAAAGGGAATTCTCAATGTGAGTTTGGAGCCAGATGAATTCAGATGGTGGTTCCTGATCTTTTAATATTGGGAACATGGTATCTAATTTTTGGTTGCGGCCTATATTCACAAATATTAGAAAAATACAACGAACTTTCTCAATTCAGAGAAACCTTTTCTCATAAGACATGTATGACCCCACACAGCTTTTGAATAATATTCATATATAATATAACATACATTATTTCTACTTACACATTCTCAAGTGGAAAATTAGCAAAGTGGGCAGTGCCCTTGCTTTCTTGCCATGGAAGGTAAATTTCTATGAACAACTTATAAAGATGAAACATATAGAAATGCTACAGAAACTACTTTAGACATATGTACATGGGTGAGAAAAACTCTTTTCTATCAAAGTGTATTGCTTAAAAGTTCCTCCTTTGCCCTGGTGTCTTGGGTATTTAGGAAAACTGGAACTGCTTTGGGATAAAGGATTTGTCAAATGGAAGGTTTTATCTTAAACTGGGTTTTCAAGATGGAGTTATGCCACGCCGTAGACTGTTGAAGAAATAACAGGGCTTGGGCGTATTTTGAGATTATTTGTGAACTATTCATCTTATTTGAAAATCCACCTCAGCAACATTTTATCCTATTTAAACTAGCCAATCATAAGCAGAGCAGACTGTAAACCTGAGCTCAACCAATCTGAGCAGAGGGGCAGTGCCTGCTGCTGTGTTAGGGACAAATAACAGGAAGAATGCTTGCTCTGTGAGCTTCCTTGACCAATTTTTGGCTAATGTGCACCCTTATGTGTGGAAGTAAATTTTGCTTTGCTGAGAATTTATTTTTGTGTGAATCCTTGCGTCTGTAATGGTTCTTGGAGAATGTATTTATAACACTTGGTAGAATAAAGGAAGGCCTCTGTTACATAGGTGATAGGTCATAAAAGGAGCTACTGATTGAGTAAAAATGCAGATGATCAAAACTGCATGTACACTCCAAGGAGAAATCTGAGATTCTAATAGGAGACAGATCTACAAATATCTCAGCCTTTCCATTACATTGGCACCCTTGATAGTAGCCAAAATCTTGTATTGAAGTAGACAAACTTGCCCTCCAGATGAAGGGACTTTCCTGCAACCAGTTACTGGAATGTGGATCTGGTGCTTACTAGGGGGCCTAGTGGAATTGCTAGCAGGTATCTCACAAAGCATTACTTTAAATGATGCAGAATTGGTAGTAATTGGATTCTTGTGACCGCAAAGTAGGGCCTTGCCTACTTCGAGGGTCCCTGGTGATCTGTGTCTTTAAGCGGCTCTGCTGTAAGAGGCTGAGGCATGGCTGCTATGCAATAGCACTCTAGTTTCTTCCTTCTACTGGGGTGCTGCCTGTGCCACTCCACTGTGGAGACAGAGTGAATTGTAAACAGCTTTGAAGTGGAATTGCTATTAGATTCCATAGGCTGTCTTCTATATGGGGGTCTGTTAATGCATAATAAAGCTCTTGGTTCAAAGAAAGGGTTTGTGAGCCCAATATGCATGTTTATAGCCAGGAACAGGATTCAGGTTAGTCTGAAAATGTCTCAATGTAGACGAAATGGTAATTTCAGGACAAAGTCATAAACACAGTGATGGAGGCATCAAGTGGGTGAGTTATAGCAGAGGGAAAATGTTCTATAGATTTTAGATGGCACACTAGACTAGGTTTTAGGTTGCAAAAGCTGCTTCACCTACACAAAGATAATTAGCTGAGATAGAGGTCTTGTGGCAAAGTGGCCATTGAAGAGTATACAGATGAGTCAGGATAACTTCAGCTGCCAGATATGTAACATTCCACTCTCAGGAAGAAGTTCTAGTCTGTCCACAGAACCCTCCAAAATGTGAAGACAGAACTTCTGTTGCAAGGGAAGAGATAATCGTTTCTAAGTGCTTCCTCTCCATTTCAGTGCTGTTTTACCTCCTTGCCACCAGGTGGTACCAAAGGGCTCCCTTCAGCTAGAGGACAAACAGCAAGGAAGGAATGGGCTAAGAGTCTCTGAGGGACTGACTTTTGGATGGATTTGAGGAGGACAGGAGGGAGGCTTGATTTGCTTTGCTTTTCCTTCCTGCACAAAAGTCTTTATCCTGTGTGAACTACAATATTCCACTTACTAAACTCAGATCATTTAGAAACACAGGTGACTCCTGTCTCTCTCTTTTTTTTCTTTTTTTGCCAGTCCTGGGCCTTGGACTCAGGGCCTGAGCACTGTCCCTGGCTTCTTCCCGCTCAAGGCTAGCACTCTGCCACCTGAGCCACAGCGCCCTTCTGGCCATTTTCCATATATGTGGTGCTGGGGAATCAACCCAAGAGCTTCATGTGTTGGAGGCAAGCACTCTTGCCACTAGGCCATATTCCCAGCCCCAACTCCTGTTTGTTGGTGAAGACCAGATCTGGCTAATGAATCTAGTCACAGGAATCTCGCATATCACTGGGGCCACTCTCTGCCCCAAGTCTGGTGTTTTGCACTAAGCAGATAAACTGTCCACTCGGCGTAGTTAAGAAGTTTGTGCTGGAGGTTAGTTGTGACCTTAAGAACAATTCTGTCTTAGAGAGTTCTAAGTATTATAAATTCAAAGTTTGGCTTAGGAACTACAATTTAAAAACCTCAGTGGGGCAAAGGTAGAGGTAAATTAAGGGAAGGGAGGATGCAATGCTAAAGAATACACTCTGAAGATGCTGGCCATGCACCTCAATCACACCTCCCAGCCCCTTGACGTTGAGTTCCTTGGAGAAAACTCCTTCCCAGCCAGCTTGACAGAGAACTTGTCCTTCTCCATTGGTATCCACTTAATCAAGTGTGTTCTGTTGGTCTTGCTTATCTCTCCTCAAAGGTCCACCTTGTAGACCACATAGGCACCCAAGCATGTTTGGCTAGGCACCATATTTTGCTGTACTTAACCCTTCGCTCAATTCCAAGGCTACCTAATACTACCCAGGAAAAGCTCAGGCAACAAGCTGGAAGGATGGGACTCCCAGCTGGGCAGAATTGGCAGGAAGAGGAGCAAGGAGGTGAACTGACTGAAGCAGCAGTGGAAGGTGGAGGTGCTTTGCAATGAATTGAGACTTCCACACCCTTAACCACTTTTGCCAGTGTGAAAACTTGGGTTCTCTAGTTGTGAGACTCTCACCCCACCTATGACTGTATCCGAGGGAATCGTATGAAAACCCCAAACCACTCAAACAGCTGAATCCCAGAAAATCATCTTGGCTCATTATGAACTGGCTCTTTTTCTGGCAACTTCACTTCAATGGCTTGTAGTCACTAAATGGGGAAATGTTTGTCTGCTTACCTTCTTGTTTTAGAATTACCCAAGACTCTCCAGTCTTGTCTATAAAAGTTTTTGGGAAACAGTGTTTTGATCTAGAATGTCCTGGTAGTTTGGGAGACTGACATACTTGAATATTTCCCTCATTTTGAAGCTGGCGCTCAGGAAGGCTATGAGAAAAATTCTGTGCCCTGACTAGGAGGAGTTGGTTGTCATAGCTGATAGGATAGGTATCCCTGGTGACTGCTATTGAAATGCTGTACCATAGTATTTTCAGGACACCATTGTGGGGGTAGGCTATAGGTATACCACACTGTTGGTGTCAGGACTTTTGTGTCCTTGAATTTGTCCTGTACAATTAAATAATCCTTATGTCTATTGTCACTAAAGCTAAGTTCTGTACAATTTCATGGGCATCTCTGAATTCACTCTAAGCTGTATGATCCTGACCTGAGTCCTCTTGGTTAAATGCTTCTGTCCTGATTGTATTATTTCCAGTAATATTGCAGACCAGCTCTCCCAAAAGCTGTGCACTTGTGGATTCAGAATCTAAGCTTCAGTAGTGTTTGCCTACCAGTGGACAGACATAAGCTGTAAGTGATGGAAAGGTTACACTTAAAGGTATTGTCTTGATGAAAGCAATCTTGTTTCTGGAGCAAAAATTGTTCAAGAATCAAAATTTCATTGGAAACTGAAGGTGGATATTGTTTAATCCTCGAGTGGTTGAGAACACCAGGGATGTTCAGGATATTGATCAAAAGGATCCACCTTGCATGAGAGTGAATGTGGGCAGATGACCAGAAAGGACAGGCTCCATCAGATTTGTGTTTCTACATAAGATGCCTATAAATGGACTACAGGATTTTGGTCACAATATCCTAAGTGTCTACAGACTTGTCCTTGTTGAATGAAGAGCTGGTGAATCCAGAGAAGTTGACTTGGAAGTGCGATATTGCTTGTTCTATTTGAGCAAGTACATGATGTGGGCTGTCCTCAAAGAGACCCAGTGCCCTTGACTTGGGCATGAGGGATGAGATTGCACCCAGGAGGTCCATCTCTGATCAAGCAATTTCTGTGGAGACAAATGGGTTTAGGCCTTCTTAAGGTCTGGGTTTTCTGTGCTTGCTGTCCTGCATTATTCCTTCATCTCATCTTGAGCTGGTGAGCAGGTTCTATTTCCATTCTCTAATTAGAAAGGGTAGGACACCGCATAACTTGGGAATGGGATAGGTCAAGCTCGAAACAGAGTAGTATTTCACAAAATGGGTATGGAGAAACACAGTAACTAGATCTTCACTCAATCTGTGAAATAACATGGGTGGTTTGGGAGACTGCTGACATCATTGGAACAGAATCACCCCTAAATCCATCAAAGCTGAAAATCAACCTACTTATGTGTTATGAACACCACTGTTCCTCTGTGGTTTGTACCAGATGTTTTGCCTCCTTTTTATACTTGGAAAAGTAGAGGCAAAAAGCCAGAGAATGTGGCTGGGTATTTTAACTCATTTTTCCCCAGACCTTTTTAAACTAGCGATAAATTGTGGTAACTCCTTGGACTCGTTTAGCATTTTCCTTTCACTTTCTTCCTGTTGGGGATATGGCTACTGGCAGCACTAGGATATTGCTGTAGGGCACTGAGGAGTTAGTATGGAACTTCTTACCTGAAGATTTATTGCTACCTAAGGATGTGACTCATCCGACCTCAGAGTCAGGCGACCTTCATCCATTTGGCCTATGATCTGTTTGAGATATCCATTGTATTGAGTGAAAACCTGCTACAGCATTTTCAGGACACTATCAAGTGAGTACAGATTGCAAAGCTGGCTTGCAGGATTCTAAGGTAAAGACCCAGGAATACCTTAATCATCCCAGCAAGTTTTCCCACACTTAGCTATTGAAGGCAATGTCTGTACAGTTTGGGGTTCTTGGGAATACTAAAGAATAGAATCTGACTTCATACTTTAAAGTTCTTTCCCATTATGGTCTGCTTATTTTTGGAGGAAATGCCAACTAAGTGGAGCAAGGTATATTTGGCAGAACCATAGGGTGGCACCATGGGAGCTGACATGTATGGCACGGGTTAAGTACAGTGGAGTAGGTTTCCCAAGTTGTTTGCAAGATGTTGAAATATGGCCACTCTTCAGTGGGAAATAAACACCATCACACTTCATGTTAAATTCTCCTATTTTTGAATTATAGGAAGTAGCATTGCTCAGCAGAGGCCAGGGAGGTGAGCAAAACTTGGCAGGAATAGGTACAATAGGTGAGTCCCTCAGCTCTGGGATGCCTCACCCCTAAGGTAGTAATTGCCTCTTGTCTGCCTTTGGCATGCAATCTGAGAAATCTAGGTGGTATTTCATGTGCACCTGTGCATCCTACAAAAGCTTTGGGATGTTTAAAACTTGTTTGTTGCCATCTAGGTTGTAAATATTGATTCATGATCATGAAGTGATGGGGTGGGGGGGGGTGTTCTTGTGCATTGTTGACCATTCCTCCTAGACGACATCCCCTGACTGACGGGACAAGAAATGTCTGCTGCCATTGCCATACTTGAGTACCATTTTGATCTTATTTGAGCTAAGCTCCCACTGATACCTAATGATCTTGCATCTACTTTCTCAGAGTGCCATATGGATGGAGTTCTGGGTGCTTGTACATTTTTTCTCAAAGTTGAGAGGAGGATATTTAAAATATAACTCTTAGAAATTTCTCCTGAAAGAATCCCTTTCTCTGTTTTTAGCTGCTAGGCCGGGGATATCTGTGACATGGTGCCTGTATAGGAATCTTGTGGTAAAACTCACAGCTCAGGGTCACAATGATGAACAACTTGGGCACATGTCCATATGAATGTCTTGGATCTGAATCTGATTCATGTTTTAGTCCTCTTGAGACTCACTTTGTGTCTTAACTAGAATGAGACAGTAGTTGATCTGTTGATGCCTGCACTGGCCTAGATTGCTATGGATGACATGAAGGGTACCCTTGAATTGTGTTTTCCTTGAGCTCTGAGAAGGCCTTTTGTTCTCCAGTGGCCCCAGGAAGTCTGCTGGTTGAAAGTCAACAACCAACTGTTTCTTTTATACAAGATCTATAGATCAGTTCTACTTCTTAGATGGTAGCAGAAGACAATTTTCCATAGAGAAGAGCATTTTTGTGGACAGACTCAGTAATAGTCCCTTCATCTTCTAGCTATGTGGATAAGATTTTATGGGGAATTGAAGGTATGTTCATACCACATGTAATATCAAGCCATCTACATGCCAGTAGGTATAGAGTATATCTGTTCAGTTAGCCTCACTTTTTGTTCATTACCTATAATCTCCCTGGTTATAAGAAACTGATTTTTGTCAGGTTGGTACTTCACACCTTCAGCTCTTTGTGCTCCAGTGTATGGCAGAAGCTCTCTTAAGAATTTGTGGTTCAGCTAAATGAAAACTGAGAATATAGTAGGGAGCAGAGGTGTTAGAGGTTGAGCAAGCCACTCTCCTGTGCTGTGCACTCATGGGCATGAGTTTCCTCAGGAGGAAAAGGGATTGCCAGGATTGAGTTTGCTACTGCAGATCACCTTTCCTGGTGAGCTGATGGGGTATTTTGTGTCTGACACAACACATCTCCATGGTTTGCCTTGGTGGCAGTGGCGAGGGGACTCAGGGATGCAAGTAGCTAGCAGGACAGAAGGGAAGAAGCCAAATCCATCTTCATATGTACTTAGGTTTGAATGTGAAATGTCTCCCCACAGGTTCACATGTTATATATTGAGCTCCAAGGTGGTGGTGCTATCTTGGGAATTCTGGACATTTTCTGTGTGGGAAAGGAGTAACTAGGAGGGTGTAGGAGGGGCCCTGTTTCTTGGGCATCATGATGTGAGGTGCTCTGCTTTTCCATTCTAGTTGGTGCTTATTGACATTTTATATCTATTGGGTATTTCTATTCGTCATAGGTATGAAGATTTCGTGAGGTAAAAGTAGCTCATTTGCTCTAAGTGATGCTGTCATAACCTCCACACACGTTGGACAGCATAATTGTGGCCTATGCTCAGAATTGATGAGATAGCAGTCACGTGGCATGAGCAGCAGTAACTCCTGACACAAAGGATATGACCCAGTGGCATTTTTGATGTTGACCCAAATGCAGGAAAAAAATGCCTTGTCATTTGCAAGTGGAGGAGGAGTCCCTTGTACAGCCCACCTAATTGCCTAGGTACATGCATTTAAATGCAGAAATGCGTGGTACGGAAGGTTTTTAATGGGAAATTTTGAGAATAGCAATAGATGATTTATCTCTGTTCTTGTGGGAACCAACAGCTGGGTTGGTTCTTGTTCATCTTTGCTTCTTCAGGGTGTATTTCAAAATCTAGACAGCTCTTAGAGAAACTGCAAGTTTTGTAAAATGTGTAGATTCTCCCCTGAAAGCAGATTCTTGTGTAAGTTCAATACTATTGACATTTAAAAATGGGTAACTTCTTTGTACAGTTATACAAAGGATTATCAGGATGCCAGACTTGTTGGGATCCATCTTCCCCCTTGATGGAAGGGGCTTGATGCACCTCCCCCAGCCCTGGGGAATGCGGCCCTTCTACCCCCTCTGGATTGGAATCCAGAGAAACCGGTTGGGCAAACAGCCCCCAACCTTCTAGCCAGCCCGGCGCCTACCAACCCGCCCTGGTTCGGTGCGCTCGAGTGACGTTAGCCCTTGGGGGTCAGGTGATACCTTTCAGCCTATCGACATCCTGGCTAAACCCCTCCCTCGGAATCATCTCCCCTTGTCCTTCTTTTAATAAAGTCAGTTCGCTCTAAGAAGCTGACCCTGCTGCATGTGTACATTGGAGGCAGGCACACATCTGCTGCTGATCTCGTGTGCGTCAGGTCGGAGCTGACCCCCAGTTCCACTCTAACTTACCTGCAGGTCGGGTGATTAGGGGAGAGGGCGAGAAAGGAGGGTGGAAAGAAAGAAGGAAGAGTCCGAGCCGGGAGGGGCAAAAAACCCCAACACAGAATGCTTTTAGCATCCATCTTTGCAGGGTGTGGCCACGGACACATTCCTGCATAGTGCAGAGCTTGATGGGAGACCAATGGAAGCCAGCAGAGTTCTTGCTTTTGTATAATTTCTTTCACAGGACAGCTAATAGCCAAAGGCTTTATGATGGAATACATTTTCTATTGATTCCAGAAACAGGATAGTTTGGTTTTGTTTTCTGTTGGAAACCATAGATTTTTCCTAAGAGAACAGGATCTCCAACTTGGTGAATGGTTTCTTTAAAATGTTAATAATTCTCATTATCTTGGCTTGCATTTTAGAAGCTCCTTTACCTGTTTTGTCAAACAAGTTTGTATATAAATGATCATGTCTCCATGACTCTTTGCTCAGTACTGATGTTGGTTTCAAGGGCTGGGTATATGGCCTTTTGGTATAGTGCTTGACTCTTATACATGAAGCACTGGGTTTGATTCCTCAGCAATAGATGATAGAAAATGCCAGAAGTGGTGCTGTGGCTCAAGAGGTAGTATGCTAGCCTTGAGTAAAAAGAAGCCAGGGAGAGGACTCAGACCCTGAGTTCAAGCCCCAGGATGGGGAAAAAATGGTTTCAGGTCTCCACTGTACTTGTCACACAAGCTGGATGTGTTATGGCTCTGGATATAATGTAAATAACCTAGATCACCTCATGTGGGACATTATCTGTATTATCAGGTATGTATTGAGTAACAGACAAGTGTTTCCCAGCAATACCTTCTATATATGTGTCCTGAGTGGTTGGCTTATGGGAGGAAACTCAATGCAGGCCTCACATGGCCTAATTGTAGGTCTTATGATTGTCATCATGTGGATTTGCACTGGCAGCAGATTCAGAATTTCTTGATGGACTTTGAGGGTTACTTGGAAAGGGGCAGGCTGGGACTCTTGGGGCAGATATAGAATCTGTTCACAGTCAGGTCTTCAGGAGAGATTCATCTCTGCTTTTTAGGACCCTCAACTGCTAGAATTGGGCCCCTCAATCCTAAAATCTTCCCACAAAATCGACAGACACTGACCAATTCTTCAAGTACTAATATACCTGGATTGATCATCACATATTAGAAATATGGTGAACTCCTTTAGTGGGGAACCTGATCTCTGTTTTACTATGTGACTCTTCCGTATAGCCACATTTTTAACTTGCCAGGTATTTTATTTGCCAGAGCCCTGTGACCAGAGAAGAAGTTAAAAATCCCAGCAGATCCCCACTCTGACCTCATATAGCCACATCCCACAGAACTTGCACAGAATGAATTAGGTTCTGGTATGAGACAGTATCCAAGTATGTGTATGGTGTATCCTACCAGCAGTTCTCTGGATTATCCTGTATTATTATAGCCAATGCCAGTTCTAGAGGTGTCTGTGGATCTAAAACTGGATGAGTTAATGATGGTCCATTGGTAGATATTTCACTTCTCTGGCATAGTTCATGGAACCTTTTTTTTTTTGTTTTTGTTTATAGGATCACTAGTTAAGTCCATCTCTTAGGTGGATAATGGTATATGGCATTGGTAATTACTTCCTTGGTTCTGAAATTACTAACATGGTAGAGATATGGTGAAGGTTATGTGACCATATCTGGTTTGGAGGCCTCAGACAGTTTTCTATACCCTCCACACATCTCTGGTGGTATGAAGAAGTTGGCTGCTGACTGTAGGAAGAGTGTTAAGAAGAGTTAAGACTGTTAAGAGTACTGGGATCATCTCTCTTCAAAGATGAAGACTGGCCAGGAGTGAGCCCTGGGCAAGTATGCATATAGATCCAAGCACCAATCCTATTGCAATCATGTTTGCAGCAGTGGTGAAATCCAATGGGCCTAAAAATTCTACTTGACTACTGTGGGTTTTCTTGGTGTTCTCCTGTACCTTTGCCTGACCTCATTGACTAGCTGCATCTCCCAGAAGGCAGTGACTATAAAACTTGCCACACTGGCCTTCTCAGAAAGTGCAAAACCCATGTCAGCTACATTTGGCATTGGTTACCTGAACTTCTTTTCTACTTGTATGAAGTCTGGGCTGATCCTATTCTTTTGTACTTCTGCAGGAAATGTTGGCATGAAAAAATAATTTTTGTAATCTTCCCAATGGCCATACTTTGTCCTGGTGGCTCCAGCCCTGAGATAGAAACAGTGAAGCTTGCTAGATCTTGTTTGCTTTTCCTTTAGAAATGTCTACAAGTTGAATTACTGCTTCATATTTTGCCAGGAAACTGTCATTGCAGGCTAGACTTGATAAGGGAGAGTCTGGCAATATCAGTGTTGCTGGTTATTAGGGAACACTGCTCAACTTAATGTGCTCCCGGTACATAGAGAGAACTTGAATTGTCCAAAAATGGGCTATAGACTTTCTCTGGTATCAACATACAGGAATGGGACCAAGGAGGTCCCTATATATTCAGGCAGTCTCTGTAGACGTCGGTGGTATCTGATTTTACTTAAGGATTTGTCTTCCTGTTATTGGCATCATGAAACCTTCCCTCTGTCCAAAATACCTTCTTGATGAAGTTCTCATCCTATGCCTGGGAAGAGTAGATCATTGTTGCTGGAAGATACATGTGTGTGTGTATTGGGTGGGAGGTGTTAAATGTGTGTCTCAGCTGGCCATGATGTCAGCTTAGGCTTAGGTCATGTAGATGCTAAAATCTGGACTGTTAAAATTCCTTTGCAATGGTCAGTCTGGGAGAAGCCCAGTGCATGTTAGGTTGGCATAGCCTAGTTGGTATCTGTGTCTAAGTGCTTGGAGGTATTTCTGGAAGGCTGAAGATCTCTTCTGTCTAAGGAAGGTTGGCCCAACTGTACACATGCAGTCTGCTCAGCTACATTAAAGGATAAGAGGTGCTGACTGCACGTTGCCTTACCTTCCTCATCATCTTGACACGTCATTACTACTTGTACCTGCTCTGTGAGGACCACCATATACCAAAGGACATCTGCTAACTTTCTATCATTCCTCAGGTCCCTCTGTAGAGCATTACTTCTGATGGTTTGAGTTGCTTATTTGTTACATAACACGGACACTTATGAGAGGTCATCCATAGTCTTGACAAAGTTATACCTATGAGACTTTACTTACCCAATACCCCCTAACATGGGGCACATGAGTACCACATGCCCCAGGGAGTTACCTAATTTGACTTTATTCCTTTATATGGAGCAATAACTATTGCTGATCTCCTAGAAAAAGGAGTAGTGTTTTTTCCCCCAATGGTGGTGGATCTATATACTACCAGGACTACTGGGCATACCAGAATGGAACCTCTAATTTTATGTGGATGCAAATCATAAATATCTCATTGGTTAACGGAGGCTCACAATAATGAAGACTCAACCTACTTCTCCTAAGTCCCAGGGCATGTATTCTAGCTTATTGGGAATGAACTCTTTTCTTTTAGCTTGATGGCAGACGTTATATCTGAACTTTATGTGATGGGGACAGTGCCATCTGATTCTGCTTAGGTGGCTTCTCTTCCTCTGTAAATACAGTGACTGCAGCCCACAGTGATCAGTGAAGTTTAATTTGGGCACCAGGAGCTGTTGAATGATGCTGGGTCACAACATTTTTATGACACCTGGATGTACTGTAGTGGTTAAATAATGAATAGTAGTTCTAGACATCTCAAAAGACATACCTGGAGTGTCATTATTGGGTATTGTTTATGGGTAGAAGGGACTTGGACAAGACTGGGAATCTGCAAGTTTCCTTATATGATGAAGCTGAACTACTTAGGATGGCTTCTGTGGGCTTCTCAGCAGCAAGGTCAGACTGACAGTTACACGATGGACATAATGGACCACAACAACAGTGCACTAAGAAATCCTGTTCTTTTATGGAAAAAAAGGGAGATTACCTTTCACCAGTCCTTTGGAAATGGTCTCAGTTTTATTAGAGTGTGAATGTAGATTATTTGTTGAGTAAGAAATGGGAAATGGCTGTGAGTTTCCTATTCCATGTACTGTGAATTTGGTTCATTGGTCTGTTCCAGAATCTCACGCAATAACGTGATCCTGACCATATTTGGCTAATGAATATTTCTTGCGGTGGCTTCATAGCACTGATTCCTCAGAGCACTGGCATTACTTTGTTGTCTCTTGGGATCCATCCTCTTAAATTCTGTCTTCAGTCACACTTAGGAGTGTAGAGACTTGGCAAATGAATTAACTAGATGATTTGACATGAGGACTCTTAGTTCATCTATGGTGTTTTTACCTGCTTAGAAGAAGGCATGCTGTTCTTTGAAGGCCAGAAGATATTTGGTTCCTTCCTGGAATTTGTTCATGCTTCTACCTCTGTTTTTGCCCCTCAATTTCTTTACTTTACCCAGAATTGGTTCCTCAGTTTTTGTTGAATTAAACACTTGAAGGCTTACGAGCAAACAAGGAAATGAAAAGGGGTTGGCTGGCAGACTTGACTTGCATTACTCTGAAATACTTACATGGTGGAAGTCATCCAGTTTGTTTATACATCTAGTCTTTCCATAAAAGGCTTCCTAATTCTTCTTAGTCCAAGATGTGGCTGTTGGAAATCTATCTTGTTTGAGTTTTAGGAAAGCTAGCCGCTTCCTGAGTCCATGCAGTTGGTTGATCTGCCCTCAAGGGTCTAGGTCTAGTGACCTCAGCTCAAATGAAGATTTCTAATTGCTGGTGGTAGCCAGACTCTTGTATTTTCAGGGCTCCATCAAGCGTGTATTCTGTAATGTGTTGCATTGTCAGTCTCACAACCATGTCAGCATCTTGAAATTATTCTCAATAAAGCTATAGAATAGTTTCACTTGTGAATTGCCATTGAAGTAGAATTCCTTAATTTCCTGAGTGCTTTAACTATGAAAGACATGGATGTTCTCACTGTTAAGAAGCTCTTGAGCCAAGATGTCCTGCTGATTTGTGGACAAAACAGACAGGTTTGCATAGAAAAGGCACTTGGTGAGCACTGCAGAACTTGGCATATACTTAGGTATAGCCCAGGTGAAAAGCATGAGGGAAAGGTGGTCCCTCATCATAGCTCACAAGACATTTGGTCACTGCATTGTATACATTCCTGGAAGAACACAGAACAACACTAAGCTCTCACAATTATGCGCAGTGTCCAGAAGACAGCAGTCTATAATAGCTGAGTGAACTGTTGAATAGCATTTCAAGGAAAATGGGCAAACGTTGCTTAATCTCTCAACCCCAAAGGAATAAGCTTCAGCAAACTGAGTGGGGCTGTGTGATCTTTGTGAACTCCTTTGGTGCCTCTATTGATGCCCTGCTTTAAGGAAATAAAAAAAAAGATGTTTGCTCTGAATGGCCATGGCCTAGCAGCAGATTCAAGTTAGGAATGACATAGTCTTCCTTAGCGGTGGTTACATAAGCTTTCATAATTTAAAAAAAAAATGAAAGAAAGTAGGTGCAGACTCCAGAGAGGATTCTGATAATGGTCTTTACAAGGCAAGAAAATATATCGGATGTACAGATTATGTCTTCACAGGGTGAAGAGATCTATTAACTAAGTTGGATGTTCTTGAGTAGAGATGTGGCTTTTCTTCATCTCAACTTGAAGGCTTGAGTCTGGCTCTATGTAGCAAAGATTGCAGAGTATTTGGCCTTTCTGTGCAGAAACTGAAAGCTGTGCCAGGACGTGCACAGTCCTGCTTTCTTCTGATGGATGTCCCTTTACCACTGGAGCCTGTCCTAAGCACTGTAGAGTTTAATTAGCATCTTCTGGATAACGGAGGTATATTCCATTGTGACACAAACATGTCTGCAGACATCTAACTGGTGGAGGGGGAGGCGTGGGCCAAGAATTTCTGAGTGAGCTTCTTCTGGAGCCACTCTGGGGCAAGACATGCCACAGCCCTCCTGTGGTGTGCTGGATGGGGTGCTAGGCCGTATGATTTTTCTCCATAAATTTAAGAAGGTGGGAACGTAGACTATTCTAGAGAGGATGTGTCATTTTCTCCAGTGAAGACAGTTATAACACCTTGGAATAGAATATTCTAGAGAGGGTCTGTAAGTTTCTCCAGTGAAGACACTTAAAGACACTTGGAATCCTTTCTGTAGTTGGGCCTGGGACTTACTTTCCTGTTCTGTTTTCCCCTTCACTGCTAATTCTTGTGGAACTCGTGACTCAGTGTTGTGTTTTCCAGGCTAGGACATGTACAAAATCACCTACTGGGATCTAAATGCCCGTGACGATCATATCCTTGTGTGGGCTTATTTTGTTCATATCTAGATCCTTTAGGCAGATGATAAGAGATAAGATAAGATTGTACCTTGTTGATGTCTCTTGTCTGAATCAAAGTGACATGAGAAATTTAGCCAAGCCAGCTTCATGATTCTAATTCTTATGGATTGATGGTGCTACTTCTGCATTGTGACAGAGAAGCAAACAGCAGGCAACTTGCTTCTGGGAACTGTGTCAGATGTTTGTGGGGGCTTCTTATCCACATAGCTCATTCTGGTTCTGGAAAGGGCTTAATTATTATAATAGTGGATATGATACTCTTCCCCACCCCCCACCTCAGCAAGTTACTTGTTGCCTGAATCCCCCTATGGCAGCATTTATTTGGATGTCAGGTATGAGAATGAACCATGGAGTTCAAATATTACTAAGAGTCCCCGTTGGGTAGAGATGTCTTAAGACCTGTGCCTCATTGTTAGAAGAATGGAACACATGTTCTTAGCTTGTTGTATGCCTCTAAGTGTTCCCTGAACATTTTGGTCTGAAGAATTCCATCCTATCTCTCACCAGAACAGGCTACCATGGCTGGTGATAACAGAAAGTGGTAACCAATGGGTTGTGTGTACATGTGAACTTGGCTGCATATGTTGTAGACTGCTGGGTTGAACTAATAAGACATCTTTCTAGGGAAGAATTTGACAATGTCCTGTAACTTCCAGAATGTGACATGAATGAAAGCAGCTCCTTGAGAAGGTTGAGATTCCAAGCTCAGTTTTTGCTGCCTTCTTGGTTGATTGCTTTTGAGCCAAAACTTCTTCGTGTGCTAGGCTTCCTATATTCACTGTGCTATTTTGATGGAGAATTTTTTTTGCAGCTGTATGTGATTTTATATTAATGCTGCTGTGTGCCTCTTGAGTTTCCTATCACAAGATTAGAGCTTTGCCTGCCATTTAGGTTGTGTTCCTTCCTATATCTGTTTACTTGTGCTCCAATGCATCGAAACAGAACCTGGCTCATCCTTAATTCCAGGACCAAGGCTCATCCAGGACCAAGAATGCCTTTAGGGGCATCCTTTCCCCACTGCTGGGCAAAGAAGCTCATGAGACTTGACATTGTAATGGGACTGAAAGAGATACTGAAAAACACAATGGCAACAACGACTGAAGGATGGAGGACAATTGATGTTGGAAACCGAGCAGACTTTAGTTCTGGGTGTTTCTGAGACCTACTACTCTCCCACACAGAAAGTGAAGACTTGGTCAGGCTCGAGGTTGTTGCTGAAAATAGCTTCTAGTGAGGGCATAGGGTCTTTAGTGTCTTTCACACTGATCTCTGACCATTACGGTTAGCAGGTGTATGATTTACTGCATGGTAGAGTCAATTGCAGCTCCTGGGCGTGGCCCATTCAGATCAGCTTGGCATAAAATTGCTTTGGACTTTATCAGAATGGAAAGGACATTGTCACCTGAATTTATGTAGGTGATTCATTTACAACAAGCAATGATCTTGTAATGTTGGAGCAATGTTGGCCAGTGAAGTTGCCAGTTGTGAAGGCCATATCATCTGTAGTATCCAGCAGGTCTAAAGGGTTTGCAGGATGGCAGTCATAGGCAGGCATAAAAGATGTCTCCTTCTGCCAAGGTAGCAAGATCCAGTCCAGTCTCCTTCTGCCAAGGTAGCAAGATCCAGTCCAGTACTGCATTAGGTGTTCCCTCGCATGAAGGAGAATGTGCCAATTACAGTGGAGCATAGTGAAGACTGAAGAGGTATGCTGAAGCTTAGAATTTCAATTGCCCTTAAAGAAGCCATGATTGGAAGTGGCTGTGTAGCTCAAAGTGTTAAGAGTGCTAGCTTTAAGCAAAAAGAGCTCAGAGACAGTGCCCAGGCCCCGAGTTCAGTCCTATGACCAAAAAAGGCTTGGTCAGTACTGGTCTACATCTATTTGGGGGAGGGGCATCAATGAACACAAATCTCAGCACAGAACAGTCACCTGGTGGGGATCACAGAGCTTGGATCTAGCTCGGGATAGGCAGACTAACTAACTCTCCCACCAGGGTCCAGAAGTACTGCCAACCTTCCTTGTGGTTGCTTCCATCATCTGAAACCCAAGACATGCTTAAGTCCAAGCATGAGGGGAACATCTCTGCCTTCTTACCTAGCTTCTTTTCTTTTCCTCCTGCTATCTGTACTCTCATGTTTGGGGATACAGGTAAACTAGGGAAGAGATTGCTGGTTAAACAGTGGAGCTAAGGGGGTACAGCTTACTTGTGTCCTCTGGTCGTGCTCTTGCAAAATCTTCATACAATTGATGGTTGCTGAGAGTTTCCAATCCCATACACTGGTGTGGCTGACAGAGCCCAGGGAATAATTCATGGCTGTATGGTCACCCGAGGCTTCATGCTTAAGCCCTTCCCCTCTACCAGGGTCCAGCTGTGCTAGGGTGATTTTTACAAAAATTCATAGAAGACTTATTCATGTGGTACATCTCAGGAACTGTGTTCTGTCTATATTTTCTTTCCAATGGCACACTTCATAGTGACCTATACGATACTTTTCCTCCTAGAGACTGATAGGTGGTCCAAGCTTGATATCTCACAGGATCTTTAGAGCTAAATTCATTGCTCTGCATTGGGCTCACATTGATAGATATGTGCATCTACGCTACTACTAGAAAGAATGACCTTAGGTAAGGATGTTTGAGGATATACCTAGAAGCAAAGCAAAACTGAAGACTATCTCCACATGACCTTGAAGCAGCAGGGTGAATACCATGTCCTTTCTTGAGAAGGGATCTGGGTGATATCTTGCAGTGCTACAGAGCAGTATCAGGATGGAGTGCTACAAACCAGTATCAGGATTTGCTCAGTTGCTGTCCTCGCCATCCTAGCTTTCTGTGGTTCCCTCACTTGCTGATCTTAATGTCTGTTCTCTTCCCTTTCTACACCTAGCATTTATAACTGAGTCTACCAGTGTTAAGCAATGCCAGTAGTGACAGAGCCATCACAAATGCTGGCTGTGAATATCTGCTGACTTTTTTCTGCTCTTCTTCTTTTAGAGGGAATAAAATCTAAACAGGGAGGTGTTTTTCCTAGAGTGTTAGGGTAAGGTTACTTTTTAGAATGTTTTCTTCGGATTAAATAGACTACCATTTCTAAATCTATATTACTAATTTTGGTGGTCTGTACAAAATAGATACATTCTGGTTTTTAAGTATGGAGAATGTGATGAGTCCTTGGATCATAGCTGACAGGACCACCAAGGGATAGAATCAACTAACTTGGGAAGATTTCCAAGACAGGACTGGGTCTAACCTCAAAGCAAAGTAGCAAGCCCAGAACATAGAGCCGAACAGACATGTGGACCCACACCTATAGGAGATTTGGAGGTTCTAAGCAAAATACAAATTTTACTATGTTTATTTTTTTCTCGGAAAATAGCCAATGGTTACCCTTCTCTTTTGCCATCTTAAAGAGTTAGACATTTAGAGAGGGAAAAGATCCTTTAAATAATGTGTGCTTTGGATATACTTGGACCGACTAGACTATGTCATGATCAGACTTAAATTTTCTGGTGGTGATTCATCCATAAATTTTGGGCCTTTTATTAGCTCCCATTTGCCCTTTGTCTCTGGGCCTATAGTTGTTCAGAGTTGTTGCACCAGGTCATGAGATTTTTTTTCCTGGCATTTGATATTTATAAAGTAACACCACTTTGGGGCATTGCCCTCAAGTAATCAGAGGGCATGGCTTCATGTAGTTGGATTTTTTCTTGCTCTCCATTGGTTTGGAATGAAATATTTGCCATTGTCATTAGCTACCTTAGCCGTTGTTGTCCTTTAACCTGGTAAATTTTCTAAATGGGATGCAATATATAACGCTGTAATCCCAGATTCTAGGCAGGCAGGAATTGGGAGTTTGCATATCATGGAAAAGATTAAGTGGTCCTTGCCATGAATCCTATGTATGAGATGTAAGTAGTAGAATCCAAACCCAGCCCATGCCCCCAAAGGGAAACCTTTTCTGAGAAATAAAACGAAAGGGGGCTGAAGGTTCCAGGGGAAGAGGCTACTTAGCAAGTAAAATGCCCTGCATTCAGAATCTCTTTAGTACCAAATTAAAATGGAATTACTTCATAGCTTATATGAAAACAGGGGAAATTGACCAGCCATCTGATTCATCTTATTAGCATACATAAATTGTACAAGGAAGTTTCATTGTGATATTTCCATAGGTGCCCACAGTATACTCTAAACAACCTTAAACCCCTGCCCTTCTGCACTCTTTTGTGAAAGTGTTTGTTGGTTTTCACTATGCTATCTTGATATACAACACACTTTGATCTGGTTTATGCTTCTGAACTATTCCCTTTTCTCCGCCCCTGGTCAGTCTCCTTCTTAAGTTCATGTTTATCATTTTAGATCTAGCTTCTACGTATGAGTAAAACAATGAGTGAGTCACTGGTACTAGGCTAGTTTCTTAATTGTGCATATCTGCCCCATTTTCTTTAAGTATTGCTGGGCATTTTGGCTGATTTCATAAGTTGGCTGTTGTGAACAGTGTTATGATTTTTTTTAAACAAAAAAGGGTATGTAGGCATCATTTATATATGTCTCCACCCTCCACTGGATGCAGGCCCAAGAGTGGTGTGATGGAGTCATAAAATGTGTATTAGTTTTGAGATGAACCTCTCTACTCATTTTTGAGTTAATTCACATTTCTACAAAAACATGTATGACAGTTCCTTTATCTCCCGTCTTTGCCGACATTTGTTGTTTGTTTTTTCTATACTCATTCTGGCCAGGATGAAATGGAATCTCTCATTTGTGTATGCATTTCCTTTAAGGATGTTGTATATTTCTAATTCTTTTAAAAAGTTTTCAGTGCATGTGTTCATTTATCAATTGGAGAGTTGGTTCTTTTGGTGTTTAATATGAGCTCTTTATATACTTGGATGCTAAATCTTTTTCTGAAGAGCTAAGAAATATCTGTGCTATTCCTCTGGCTGTCTTTTTTTGGTTATTGTTTCCTTTATGCAAAAGCTTTTAAATTTGATTAGTTAAATTTGATTAGTTTAAAGTTAGTTAAGTTTGATTAGATTAAATTTGATAAGTTGGTGGGCCATTTGGAGACTTCATAAAATAATTGCCTATGTGTATATTTCAAGTATTTTTTATCTTCCTATATTACCTTTAAAGTTCTCAGGTCTAACATTAAGATTGTTGACGAATGTAGAAACTTTCTGATTGAGAGGTAGAGGTTAAGTTTGTATTTTACATGTAGATAACTAATACGACGTGTTGACAAGGCTGTCATTTTTCTAAGGTATGTTTTGGCTTGTCAAAAATCACAAGACTTGATATATGGATGACTTCTGGGCCTTCTGTCCTGTGTCATTGTTCTTTGTGTCTGCTTCTGTGAAGTACCACTGTGTTTTTGTTACAATGGCTTCATAGTATAATATGAAGTGTAGTATTAGGATACCTAGAGCTTTGCTGTTTCTGCTCAGAATATGACTTTTTCTGTTTCCATGAATGTGAGTACTGGTTTTTCTATTTTTTGTGCAGAATCACCTTGAAATTTTGATGGGGATTGTGTTGAATCTGTAGAAGGCTTTCAGTAGCATAGCTATGTTGACAATATTCTGCCAACTATCTGATCCATCTTACAAGAAGATTTTCTCTATCTTCAAATGAAGCTCCTTTCCATGCTTCACAATGCTGCTAGTTTGTTCCAGCTAGCTCTGCTTCCATCTGCTTTAGGTCACAAGACTGGATTATGAGTTTTCTGTAGGTATCATTGCCTGTAGTCAAAGGGCTTCTTAAGTCATCAACTTAAAATAAGGCTGTCTTTGGCCATTTTCTCTGTGGAAGCAGTAACATTCAAAAAACATTTTCCTTCACTTAAGTGGTAGATTGTTTTTGTTTAAAAGCTTCTGATTTTCTGGAGGTTACTGAGCTCTCTTACTGTATGATAGAAATTCATCATTGTTGGGGGTTAGGTAACCCATTTTATCCGCAGTTTATAAGCTGTTTACCTGCTGGTTACATCAATTAGTAAGTTCCCAAGTGAGTAAAATGTCAACCAAGACTTTGTATTGATGGTTGAGTTGATGCTTATGTTCTCAGCTATCTTTTCTATATCCTCAGGAGACTTCCTTTACTTTCCCCAAACAACTTTATGGGTTTCTTATATCCTGTGTGTTCTAGAATTGTCTCTAATTCTGGTTAATCTCTCATCTGTCCCACAGAGATAGAGACTGGAAGCACTGGGCACAAGTACCCTTTTCTCAAGGCTCTTAGCATCTTAACATGAGTCAAAAGGAGAAGACCAGAGTAGGAAGAATTTAAGCTCAACAGCCTCAGCAATGCCTCCATTTCTGACTTCCTGGTGTTTGTTCCTGCTATACATGTGTGTGCTAGCCCTGTGTATCAGGCCTGGCTCATATTGAGCCAGCACTTCTTGAGGTTGCCGGGAGAAGTTTTGACCTTAGGGAATCCTTGTTCCTAAAATTTGTTGTTCACAGAACTGAGCAGTTCTGTTCAGCAAACATCCTGATTTTTCAATCACCAGGAGGTGATTATGGGTAAGGAGTGTCTGTAAATCCCCTCAACAGAGGGATGCTAATTTTCTGCCTGTGGCTTTCTTACTGGGTTAGGACCTGTTCTGTGATTTTACTGGCAGCAGTTACCTGTCTCGTTGCTCCTTCCCTGAGAAGAATCATCTTGAGATTGATTGTCTGCTCAACTTCTGCCTCTGTTCTATTCTGGATCTTCTCAAGAATACTCCCTAATGGACTTCATGCTGTAGAGTGTCTTTAGTTGGCTACTTAGTGAAACTATCCTGTGATAGCCTTGTTGCCTACCACCACGATCAAGCCTATAAGCAGGCACTGAGCCATGCAGCCTGACTTCCTAATTGCCATTCTCATCTCTCCCTATCAGCTCTTTCATTATTACACACAAACATGATTAGATGTATCAATGAACCTCCTTCACACAAAGCAGACACAATATGTAGTATCTGGAAGTCTGCTTGTCGGTGCTTTCACTTCCATACTCTTTTAATATGCCCAGTGAGTGGGAACATGATCCAGTGACTTTCAACTTTCTATTGTTGCTGGCATACTCTGAAAGCTGTACTTCCTACCCATGTTGGCATATTTCCTTCAAGTAAACACTTTTAAAAGGTGTTGTGGGTCAGCAAAAATTGAAGCAATAAGAAAGGGGTATCTTAGGATCCTAACTTCACTTCATGCAATGACTGCTTCCTGGGGTTATTCAGAATTCATATTCATTATTTCTCTTTTATAATGCTTTTATAGTGCTTGCCTAGCTTTGTGAGCTGAGCTGTCCATGAAGTAGGTTTTATCTGAGCCCTATACCCTCTTGGTCATAGTGTACTTTGACATTGGTATGTAGTGGAGCTTAATAGTAACCTGGAAACTCTCATTCAGGAAAAGAGGAATGAAATTATTCTGGTACTGTAAGTATCTAGATATGGTCTTCTTAACCTATGATTGCATGACTTTCCATACATGTTAGACTTTATGAATTCCTGGTCATGCAAATAATTTCCTTTTCCAACTCATAAGAAATGAGTAGCTCCCCTCAAGAAAGGTCATCCTCTTCAGTAGGTAAGGGGTCATCTGGAGGGAGGAGTGCCCCAAAGTCCCAGAAATGGAAAAGGATACCAGTTTTTCTGTTAGTCTATCTACAGGGCTGGGAGTTGAGTGTTCCATCTCACAAGGCTCAAGTGGACAAACATCTTATACCTACTGTTGAGTCCATGCTTGCTCTGAATTATACTCCAATCTCATAGTATATGGATTACTTGGTATATGAATTTGAACTGTACCAAATTATATGTAGGCATCCAGAGGTTTCTGTTACCTCCAAAATCCAAAAAGTGCTTGACAAACTTCAGGCAGTTCTGCTTCTTGGTGCCAGGTGTAAGATAGAGAGCAACCTACCACTGATTTCAGAGGTTGTTTCCAAAGGCCCAGGCCACTGGTACAGCAGGACCAAACCTTTGGGAAATACCTGCCTTCTAACTTGTAATACTTGTATGTCTTGGTAAGTGATGTAAGGTCTTTATGAAATGCTGTGGACCCGATGGAGTAGAGAATGAGAATCAATGTACTCCCAAACTTTATAAAGGCATGTTTATGCCCACAGCATGATTTTATGTGAAGGCAAACTTTCGAGCATTGCAAGTAATTGGTTAGCCCTTACTAGCTCACTGTCTTTGTATATCTTAATATCATTTCATCAAGGTCATAATAGAAAAAATAAAAATAAGACATGGAAATGCTTAGTTTCAGTGGATTAAATTTTTGTGCCATGCCTGGGGTTTAACTCAGGGCCCAGGCATTGTTTGAGTTTTGTTAAGAATAGTGCTCTGCCACTGAGTCACAGCCTCCCTCTGGCCTTCTCGTTGGTGGATGGAGATCAGAGTCTTAGCCACTTTCTTGCCTGGGCTGACTTGCAACTGTGGTTCTCAGATCTCAGTCCCCTGAGTAGCTTGGATTACAGGTGTGAACCATTGGCATCTGGCGGAGACTATATTGCAGTCTCTCACTTTGACATTTCTTGCCTATTCTTGTTTCCTAAAGTGACCACTTGAAAGCATCTTTAAAAAGTGTTACCACACACACCAACCAGGGCAACTACAATTACATTTAGGCGTGGGTGCAGTGGGTCAATTTTATGAAGGTCTATATTGAAGTCAATATGCGTAAGTTTCTTCACTGAAGTAAAATAATTGTTTTAAAGCAATTAATGAATTAAAACCTAAATATTGCATTGAGCACCTTAAAATTTATTATCTGTGGTCCAGTTTTTCAGCTCTTTAGTAGGACTTGCCGTGTGTAACTGAGCACTGAGGTCTTGCTAACCAGCTCCACCGACTTCTTATGACCTGGCACCTATGGTATAACGCACTTGCAGTGTACACCACTGTTGCTGCAAACTGCAGAGCTCATTGCCAAGTCCACCTTTGCCCAAGGAGAAACAGGCCATCATTAGAGCAAAGACTTTTTGGATCTCATTTTAAGTAGGTGGTGGTTGATGTTCTGTAAGGGATCCTGTATAAGTCTCAGACTGTGTTGGGCTCAGCATCTAATGTTTATTTACTGAAATTCTAGAAATAACAGATACAAATGATAGGAAATGACCTTCCATAGTCTCAAAAGGTAGAAGTAAGCTTTTATAGGTCAAGGTATGACTTTGACTTGGCTTTGTCTCAAATCCATTTGATTTTCTTTGGACTCTGAAACATAAGTAGGTCCTTCATATATGTGAATTTTGGCTCAGTTAATAAAGGTGATCCAAAAGGTAAATGCCCGCTGTGAAATCCAGTGAGAAGGATATTGCCTTCGGAACTAGAAAAGTTACTGCTTTATTCCAGATTCTCTAGTGAACCAATAGGAAATATAAAGACATAATTAGAGAGGCTGACAAGTTCTAATCTCAGCCATTTGTGAGCTGGAGAGCCAAAAAAGCTCAAGATACATTTCACTGTGGGTACAAAAGCTCAAGAACCAGAGCATCTTGTGATGAGATTCTTACTTGAAAGCTGCTTGGGAGGCCAGATTTCCTAAGTGGTGAAGGTAGATATCCCAGCTTAATGTCCATGCACAATAATTTATAAGGATACATCTTTTTTAAGGATTCAAATGCTAGTGCCTTCCAGATACTGGCTCACGTGGAGAAGTGTTGACCAGCTCTCTGGTTGTGCCCTAGCCTAATTTTGTAAGTTTACTTGTAATACTACCCAGCAGTACCGTTGCTTTAAATACTGTTCACCTTGGAACTTCAATCCCAGTTACTCCCTGAGATGGAGTATATCTCGCAGATACAAACTTAAGAACATGTTGACAGAATTTGGATTCTGGACCATGATTCTGAGTACTTGCTCAGACACAGCAGTTTATGATTGGGGAGAATCCTGGACACAATGAACTTGAATGGGTCAGAGATGGCTTCTCAGCTTCCAGTAGTGTAATCTGCAGTTTGGAAGGTTCTGAGGTTTATAAACCTTTTTGTTAGTGACATTTAAAAGGATCAATATTATAAACTCGACTACAACCAAGTTTTAGGCTTGTATCACCCAGAGAGATTTATCTCAAGGATTCTGTAGACAGTTGGTTTAGGAGAAGAACACAATGAGAGGGGCCAGTGGTTTGAGGAGAGCAAAATAGTAAGGGAAAGCCAGGACAATGGTGTGTACTGAGATCACCATTTAGGGCCAAAATAGGGAACCTGGGAGAGACAGCAGCAAATAAACCCAAAGACTCAGTGGTCTACAACCAAAGCTGCTGATAGTTTCTCCTGCCTTTCCACCCTGTGGACTGGTGAAGACTGTCTGTTTATGCATATTGCTGTGATCCCAATATAGCCAGCAAAATGCTACTGAGCATTTCTGAATGGGAAGGCATTTGGTTGGGTTTTCCCTAAATGTACCCTCTTTTTCAGTATGTTCTGGAAAGAGAGATGGCACAATCACATGGAGCAGTCTCTTTGGAACAAGGAGAAACTCAACAGCCGCATTCCAAAGAGCACTTTGGTACTCAGGTTGTTACAGATGCAAAGGTGCATCTTTAGTGGCTGTCACAGGAAGGAGGACAGAGAAGAGATGTTTGAAGACAAATTATCTCTGACGGTTGCTCTTCCCCTGACAGGAGGCTGGCTGTCCCAAAGAAGGTGAAGCTTGGGGGTTTGGAACCCTCATTTCATTTTTTTTCACACACCCTCCCCACATACCTTTCTCTAAAGGAAGAGATGAATTAAAGGACTCTACGTTTAGAGACCCCCTTTCCACCTGCTTTGTGTCTGACCAAGAAACCATTACAACCTTGACTAGCCTGGGTTCCTCCAGGATAAGAGAGTGGGACATGATGTGTGAACCCAGGTAAACAAGATCTCAGGTAATTTCTGAAGGACTGATTGGTGTCTATAGAATTCGTAGAAATCTTTTTCCATCACCTCCAGTATAATTGTTGTGTTGCTCTTTGTGCTTTGAAGAGATACCATCAGTTGTGCTGAGTATCCATTCTGTATGATGAGTCACTCCTCTTATTGCTTGTGTGGTGTCGTGGATCTGAATTTATCCCATGTGGTCTTCACTGACCAAGGTGCATGTGTAGGGAATGTTTGTTATAAAATGCAGAAACTGTTCTGCCATTGTTACTTCAAATATTCATTCTACCTTATTCTATCCTTCTGAGAATACCATTGTGCACATGTTATTATGTTGGGTATTCCAAAGATGGCTGGGACTGTTGAATTTCTCTTAGGTTGGATAATTGCAAACAACTTACTGTTTGATTTACTCTCCTGGATCGAATCTGCTGTTGAACCCCTCTAGGAGTTGGTAAATTCAGTAATTGTAGTTTTGAAGTTCAGAGTTATTATATGGTGTGTAAAGACTGTTTTCAATCCCCTTATTGATACTGAGATACTGGCTCTCAAGTATATTTTACTTCAGTGGCATGTAA
Source organism: Perognathus longimembris pacificus (assembly GCF_023159225.1). Lineage (NCBI taxonomy): Eukaryota > Metazoa > Chordata > Mammalia > Rodentia > Heteromyidae > Perognathus > Perognathus longimembris. Next base: position 39,629,141 of record NC_063169.1, read on the forward strand.
AATGGCTGAAGTTCTTATCTAGTAAATACAGCATGCAGGCTTCCTCAGTAATCCTGAAGAGTGGAGTTGTGGACTTCCTGTTTTGTGGGCCACAAGTTCCTATTTCTTTGCAGACCTAACGAGTTTTATTTTTTTTCAAATTTTTATTATCAAACTGATGTACAGACAGGTTACAGTTTCATACGTTAGGCATTGGATACATTTCTTGTACTGTTTGTTACCTTGTCCCTCATACCCCCCTCCCTCCTCCCCCTTTCCCTTTCCCCACGAGGTGTTAAAGTTGAATGTTTGACCTCACTCATAATGCTGGAGATTTGACCCATAGCCACTGTTTTGACTAAGACTGTACAGAGATTTATTTTTTCCCAAGTCATACATAGTCCTGAAGTTATGTCACACCTTGATAATTATGTAGCAACTATTTTGACCCTTCCTTTTCCTACTTCTGTGATGAATTCTGAAGGTGAGCTAGAAGTGAACTATAAGGGGGGTTTGCATGTTCTTGCTGGACATGTGCACAGCCATGAATATGTGTATGGCCTTGAAAGTTCACTTTGTCAAAGCAGGCAGCCCTCATAAGTCTTAATATTTAAGAAAGATCTTCTTACAAGTCATATAGGTAGTTTGAGAATGCTCCTTGCCAAGAAATTGAAAAAAATGGTCAAGGATAAGAATTTGGTGGCAATTCAAATAGGAAGAAAGGAATAAGACTGCCTTAAGTAGAGTTATGATATTACTGTGTGTTACATGGGAAATTGATTGTGCTATAGAAGCCTCATTTTGAGATCTTGTACTGGAAGTTTTTAGTACAAAACTGGTGACTTCAAATGAATTCATATCCCCAAAACTTGCATCCTCACATGTAGTTAATACTGTAAGGAAACGGAGCCACCCAGGTATTAAGAGCAGATGGCAGTCTCAACCAAGCAGATCAACTCTAATGGAGAGGTGAAGATGGACATGATGGTGACCAGAGGAAAGTCAGGGACGATAGGCATGGCATAATGGTTATACAGGTCTCACAGGTGATGTTACATAGATGCAGTCTCCATATTTAATTCGCCACAGGTTTTATGTACATAAAATCAAATAATTGATTCTTCAGTGAGATGGCTGTATCCCATAGGACCATGAAATTAACCCAGGCAATCTGAGAAGTAGAATTAAGGGCCACATGACTGTAGGTACCAGGGTTGTTAGTCACAGGGACCAATTAAACAAGTTTTGGAACCAGTTCTTGGAATTTGCCAACCTTTGTTTTTTGTTTCTATGTTCTGCCTCATTATAGAGAGGCTCTTCCATATTAGACCTGTTTTGTTAGCATTCCACTGAAGCTATTCAGAGTTCTCCACTCTGGTTTTGCCTGGGCTGATCCTAACCGTAATTTGAGGTGTCTCCAGCAATTAATGTTGGCTTGGTATGACCAATACCCACATAGTAAAGAGGCTTTGAACTTCAAGATAACTAGCAATCTATTCCCAGATCAGGTGGGGTAAGGTTTACAAATGTATGAACCGTGCAAAGAGTGCCACCCAAGGCTCCTTGGAAGGATTTTAAGAAGGGTGAAAGGCCGGTGCAACAACATAATAGCCTGACATTCATTTGATCAGAAGTGCTTGCCAGCAGGTTTTGGCTTTATGTAGTGGAGCCAGGCAGGGATCACATCTACTTTCACCATGGTGGAAAACATCAAGATATGGTATAGGTTCCCTTCCGGGTTGGAGTGTCGCCATCTTGGAAATTCTTAACCCAAATGGAATCTCCAGGTTGGAAGGGATGGACTGGGGCCAAGCTGTGCTGTGGCAGTTTCTTCCAGGCCTGTTTATGCACCACACACTGAGTTGCCTGTAAGTTCTGCAGAATCATAAGGAACATTATTAAGTTTAGCCAATATTTCAGAGTGGACCCTGGGGAGTCAGGGAGGAAGGAGTCTTCCAAACATTATTTGGAACAGGGTAAACCCCACCCAATGGGGAAATACCATATTTGTAATCACATAGCTGTTCCCTGTATTGTGGGAAATGCCTCTAACCCCCTGAAAAGGCATCAATGATAGGAAGTACTTACAAGCTAAGGCAGGAGGAGAGGTTGTCTTAAGTGAAATCTGTCTCTAGTGCTCCCCTGGAGTGCTTCCTGGGGTTCTTATTCCGTGGGGTGGCTTTTTATCCTGTGGTACATGAACCTGAGCATAGGCAGGGCACCTGGTGGTTATTACTTCAGCTGTCCTAGTTTAGGAACAAAGTAATGTCCCTTTAGAAGGCTTCGTCATAGTTTTTCCCTGGTAAGTTGTTTTATGCACCTAGTAACTCAAGATTTTTCCCAGAGTTTTGGTAAACTATCCTATGGTGTGGCAAGATCCACCACTCTTCAGAGTTTTATTTATCATCAAACTACCTGGCTAAATGTTATTTTCCAGGGTATACTGACTTGGATCACAGCCTGGGGTAGGGAACAGTCAATAAAATATTTAGGGTTCCCCGCCCCCCCCTTTTAAGGCAGTTTCTCTGGCAGTGGCCATGCCTACATGTTCCTATTACTACTACAGAATCCCCTTTTTGATGCCCTGTACAATGTACCAGGTGGGTGATTTTGGTAATCACTTTCCTCCAATAAGGCTAGGATTACTTGGGCAGACAGAAGGCTTAGGCCTGTAGCCATACCATAAGTGAGATCTCCACACACAGGGGGTCTGTACTTGTTACCACTGTTGCTATCACTTCTTGATTTCCAGAGCATGTCTGCCTCTTCCCTTTCCTCACAGTATTGTCTTTACTTTGTGAGAGGAATCAAAGCAACAGAGTTAGTGGATATTTGTGTTCTGTCATCTTTACATCCAGTGCTAGTAGGATGTTGTAGATCTCGAGTACTACTTCTCTTAGACGCTTCTCTGAGAAAGTTCCAGAAGGTTTTGCTCTCCTGGGTAAAGACCAGTTATGTTTCTAAAAGTGCACCAATAAACCCATCCTCTGTTCTTAATGCAATCAGACCAATTTCTTGCACAAAGGTGATTATGTCCCATCATGTGGCTGCAGGTTCCAGGGCGACAGAGATGAGAACTGATGAGAAAAAAACAGATGAGAGTTCAATATAGAATATAGAAAAATAGCGTTCCTCTAGTCTTTGACTTAAAAAAATGTGTTGTACTTGAATCTGGACTGTATATCATTGACTTTTTGTGACAATATGTTCTCTGACATTTATGTCCATACTCATGAACTTTGGGGCAGCTGCTTTTCCTTCCTGCTGCCTATCTACATAAAATCTGCAGGATTAAGTGTGATCTTGCTACTGTTCCTGGGGAGATAACCTCTTCCTTCTGCTCAAAAGGATTCCTGCTCATCCCAGAATGCTTGTGTGCTTCAGGGTGAGGTTTCATACAATTTCCTCTACCCATGCCCTCTGGATGGTGATTGCTTAGGCAGCATTTATCCTGCCCATCACGGGCCAGGGAACTGGCATCTTGTTTAGGATTTCTATGCCTGGTCTGCCAGTGAAGGGCTTGAGATTCAGAACTGAGTGGTTTGAGCCTGTTCGTATTTACCAGTGGGCTCACCTGGCATTCAGCTCAAAGCAAGAGTTTTCCCTCCACACTGCTGGTCATCAGTGAAGCTGCTCTGTGGTTTTCTGGAGGACATGACATGAGGGTGTCTGCCCTGTCCATGTGACATCCCTTAGGTGTGGTGAGTGGGATGATGGAAGCCCATGTGAACTTAGGGCAAGGACTCTTTTGAACATGTTGCTTGATTTCTTTTGTGGAAAGAGGCCTATTGGCCTCCTGGCAACAGAAGAGTCACAAGCCATTTTATAGTAGTGGAAGAAGCTGCAGGCAGCCTCTCAGCCTCCTCAGTTCCCACTTGTGCTTCTGTGTGTGTTGCTTCATGTGTGAGTGTGATGATGCCCTGCCTGCTTTCTGGTGTTACAGTTAGAGTATTTCAGGAACCAGGGTTGTTCTAATCTCCCCTTAGTGGTCCAGTAGGCTTCAACAGTGATTACATTGAAAGCCTACTAGAGTGTATTCTATATTTTTAAACAAATGTATTCCTTATAATCCTGATGGCTCTGAAGTCGACTTGGCTTTGGACAGAGGGTGGAGCTTGTCTGTGTGTTCAGTGGAATTTAGATGAAGATCTGCCAGTTTCCAGGTGTTATGCTGGGGTGGGCACTCCCACATATCCGGGAGTCTGAGGCAGCAGGAGCATTGCTTTGAGCCCAGAGCTTTAGGTTACATTTGCATAGTGAGACTATTTCAAAGAAAAATATGTGGAAATTCATTAATGAAAGATTCATGAGTATAATTTCTGGATATTCGAGTCAGGGGTTGTTCAGGTCCCACTTACTGTTGACCTGTGAAAGTCTCTGTAATCCGGAGTGTCTTCTGAGCTTCCTCTGTACAGATGTACCTAACACATTGTCTGGACCCAGTTCAATCTTCTGAATGCTACTTGAAGTATAACATGTGATATGTTCTCCCTAGGAGTAATTGTTGGGTAAGCAGAGGTAATGGGCCCAGATTCAGAGCACAAGCCAACCTCCCAGGGATTTAGACCTTTGCTACAGAAGAGGCCTCAGGAAGAAGCTCGGTTTCTGTGGCAAAGCAGCTGGCTGTCCCTCCAGAGCCTCTAGCAACATCCTGTAAGAAAGGAATTTCCTGAGACTTGGCCTACTACTTGTTGTGAGTCATCTCTTGCTTTCACGAACCTCTTCAAGATAATATCAAAGGGGTAGAATTTGGAGATTCTATCAGTGAAGAGTCTCAATATAGTAAAGAATTATTTTAGCAGAGATAAGGAGACATGTGTTCCCTCCTTTATAGAAACAATTTGTCTTTGGTTGTATGTAAAATGTGTCCTCTGGGCTCAATCACTTGGTCGCCCTGAGGAGACCTCCTGGGACTTGCCAGGTAAACCCTGATGGCTAAGAGTCTCTAGTCATCCATCTACAGATAGATGTTCCTCATCAGTCGGAATGCTGCCCAATATCCTGTGAGCAGCTTGGTAAAGGGAAGTACTTCATTAGGCTTCATCCTTCTTTATGCTATTCTTTCAAGTTGCTAAACAGAAATAATCTAAAGCTCTGCTCTAGTTCCTCGGAAAACCTGGGACAGGTGCAAGGTTCACTGGGGGACCTGAGTCATTGAGGTCTCCACCTGGTTCCCACATCGATGATTCTGTTATCTCAGTTGACCCACTTTCTCTACTCTGAGTTCATTTTGTTATGATGAAGAGCTGAAGGGAAGTTCCAGAAATTTATCTCTAACAAAGAAAAATTTCCCCCGTGCTATTGATTTTGGATTAGCTCCAAATATCTACCCTGAGATGATGACCGAGATATGTCTACCTTGTGGCCACAGAAAGGGTTTCTTCTCTTGGAAAAGATGGTTGAAGGTAAATGGAAGGTTTTGTCCAAGTAGGAAATCTTTGCTTCATAGTTCAATGAGGTAGAATATGGGGAACCATGTAGTCTTCCATGAATGGTCATAGGCCAGGTCCCTCTATCAGTTTATGGCAGCTCAGGGCCTTTGCTTGCCAGGGAATCACTTTACTACCATGTAGATACAAAGGGTCTGGCATGTGGCTTTTTCCCCTTGCAGATAGTGTCTGCTAACTAAAGCCGATCTTAGGCAAAATCTTCAATCTTCCAACCATTGCTCTTGTGTCACTAGCATTATATAAGATTTATAAAATCTTATTGCTTGTCCATGTGCAATAAGATGGATTTTCCCTCTCCCAGCAGTTCTTGTGGTCAACAAAAATGTGTGAAAGATGGTGAGGTGCCTCACCATCCTGCTCTGATGCTTGAGGAATCAATACTTATAGTTAGGTGGATGATAAGCCTGTTGAGAATCCAGCCACAGACCTCCATGAGTTGCTTCTCTGACTTACTTATTTTGCTCTATTGGTGCTCTTTAGCTTCCATGCTTAACTTGGGAGCTCTTCTTGGCCACAACTCAGAAAATGCTGTCCTCCTTGTTTCCCCAGCTGTTTGGGGTTGTGTGAATGGAGCTGTTACAGTTGAAGGATTCTAGGTTGCTTTAGCTCTCCAACATGTTCCTGGAGAAGTTTCATGTCCCCAGCGAAGGTCATGGATAATGACCTGAAATGAAAACCTCACCAGTAGACCCAAAAGTCTTTGCTCTTGGCGATATATACATGACTATGGATCCCATCATTTCTTAACTCCCAGGTAACTGAGATTATCCACATGGATCTCCTAGTCCCATCAGGTAACAGATGATGTAGCAAATGACTGTGTAGACACACCTGGCCCTCTCAGCAGAGTAGAACTCAGTACATAGTTGGAATGTGATGTTCTTCCTATCTTTGACCTATGTGCCATTTGAATAACTGATGCCCTTTTTGGACCTCCTTCTGTAGGCACCAAGAATGGTAGAAAGCCTGCATGACTTCCTAAGTACCTACTCACTTCCAAACTTCCCAGGATTGAATAGAAAGCGAGCCTTTGACCCTCCACTATGTATAGCCTCTGATAATAAAATTATCTAGAAGTCACCTACATCCAATTTCATGCCAACCTGAAGTGGAAGGAGCTGCTTCATGTTTCATGGCTTCATAAATCTATGGCCATATTGAGCTATTGGACATTATTGGTTCAGCCTGCTTCTGCTTTTATCTTTGTCTGCCTGGTGCTCTTTTGTCTTATGTCTTTGTATGAAAATGGATCCCAAGGCAAAATGGCTGGTAAAGTTTTTCTGTTTCTATTCCAACATGATTTTAAAGTATTAGGTTATGAATGACATGGATCTCACCGAGTACCCCAGTTTTGTAGGAAGAACTTCTTCAGGAAGATTGCTTTGAGTCCAGCATTCCAGGAGTTTCAGTATCTTGTAGCGAGACCAGGTCTGACATATGCTCCAGTCCCATTGAAAGCTGTAATTGAAGGACAGAAAATGCATTCTAAGACCACACTCTTCGCCTGTAACATTTGGCCAAGTATCACCTTGCTATGTGTTTGGATTAGACCCTGTCTTGGTTTCATAAGGAAGATGCTGCCAAACTACTTTGCTAGAACTCTAGTACAAAGAGGTATGCATTTATAGATAATACTCCTCACCAACATCATGCTTTTACTTTTCGAATTATTTTAGGGGATCTCACATTTTCTTCATTAAAGTGTGCTAAATATTTCTCAAAATATGTTCTTGCTGCATCTCAGGGCACTTGTGTTACTCAGGGGAAGTTCTCCACATTTTAACCCTATTTCTTCTGGACAAACCCTTTGGATGGTGACTGTACATGCAGTACTTATCATGGCCCAGGAACTAGCATCTTGCCCAGGATTCCTGTGCCTGGAGTTTCCATGATCTTTGCATGGTAAGTTTTCTTCCCTTTGGTGCATTGAAGAACTTAGCTGTACAGCCCAATGCTCAGCCTCAGTTGAAATGTATTTGTTGTCACAAAACTGGCACTTGGCCCAAAGCAAGAAGTCACAAGGCATGTGACAGTGGAAAGGACCAAGAGCAGCTTCTCAACCTCTGCAATTTCTCTTTGTGCTTCTCTGCATATGTTGCTCCATGTGCAAGTGTAGTGGTGCCTACTGTATATATAGAGTGAGACAAAGCATCAATTCAGCAACCAACTTGTAAAAAATTATTAAAATCCTCTTAGCATTTGGTCACCTCTAAAGCATTTCTAACCACTGTTTGGTTCTTTCTTTTAAAAATGTATCCCTTGTTATCCTGATGTCTTTAAAGTAAATTTGTGTCCTAGACAGAGGGTGAGACTTCTTTGATTATGGAATTGAATTTAAATGATCTGCCAGGTTGCCAAGTGTGACACTGTGGACAGGTACACACAGGCACTTGGGAGCCTGAGGCAAGAGGATTGTTTTCAGCCCAGAGCTCCAGGTTAGGTTGCCTAACACAGTGACACTTAGTCTGAAATAGCTTCCAAATACCTGGAAATCAGTTAAGGATCAGATATAATTATAAATGTGTACTTCAATATATAAAGTGGAATGGGGCTTCAGGAGGTACCCAATAGTTCATCCTGTTCTTGGAAACCCAGAGGGTTGGATGTGCCGACTCCATGCAGCAGGATATTGAGGTGTCCTTACTCCCTGCTCCGTGCTTAATTGAGTCTATGTGCACTACCAAAAGGGAGTTCTTCAGCATAGGCTCTGGGGAAGGGAAAGATGGGATAAGTTGCAGAAGTCCTGTCTGCTATCAGGAGCTCCCCAACTCTGCAGGCATTGCCCAGTCACTTCCAAATCATGGTCTTCCTCTAACACTCGAGATGGCACAGTGACCAGAAGGTGTGGCAGGGTCTTCTTGAGTCTGCTTATCTGGCAAAGCTACAAGCTTCCCCTCCCAAGTCTCCCCATAGTACCTACGAAAGGTCTTTCCTGAGACTGGTGGTAGATGTGTCCTTGTGAATAATTTCTAGATTGTTTTCACACTTCTGAAGAAAATGGCATGAGAATTTTGAGGTGACAGTGGTGTCTGTTACTATGAGCAAGAATAGCCTCCTTCAGCTGAGTTAAAACATAAATGTTCACACATCAATACTTTATGACTTCATGGTATGACCTCTAGCGTTTAAGCTATGCCTTCTGGGCATAGCTTCAGTAGTGACCTGAGGTGGACTTGTATAGTGGCCAGATGAATGACTGTACAACTAGGCTAAGCATCCGTGAATGACCCTGGCTGAGAGCATGTCTGGTGAGTAGTCCTCCATTGAGAGGCTATTCATCAGGCTTTACCTGTCTGTATCTCTATTCCTTCAGCAACTTTTAGGAATAAGATACAGTGTTCCTATGACCCCACAAACTTCTTGGCTATCTCAGTTCCAGTAGACTGGATCTACCAAAGATCGACCCCTGCAGCATGCTTCTGCACTCTGATGTGAATATCAGCACTGAAAACCAAGTCCTCATGGAATTGTAGGGCTCTGTCTATGGATAGAGCAGGAAACCAAGTCTTTGCTTTTATATGTGAGAAGGAATTTCTGACTCATTGGTGTTGGCAGCCCTGACCCCATTTGGAAGATCTGCTTATAGTGGTACAGAAGACTGAAGAGCCTCAAAGAAATATGGCTTCCTTTTATGCCCAGAGACACTAGAGAAGAATGTGACACACTTTTGTCATCTCAGAACCAGGGTGTCCTTTGCATAGATTGGGGGACCTCACTAAGCTAAAGGGCACTGCTGCAAGTCTGAACTGACTTTTTCCCCACAGACTTTGGCATTTTCTGAATTGCTTAATTGGTGTGCTTCTATTTTTAATCCTGTTGATGGTTCATACTCTATCGGAGTTGGGAGGTATTCTTTATAATGATTTTAAATAGGCTATCAATGAGTCATGCAGATGACTGCATTGGAAGTACTCAAACAATAGGTGGCAACTCTACTGAACAGGAGGCTAGAAAATTGATGGAGCATATCACAACATTGCTTCTTGAAATACTGTGGGATGTTTCTGAACAGCCACTTTCTAAGTTGCTTTTGATTAACTTGTTTCACCTACTTCTATCACTGTTTGAAGAGTTCCTCTCTTCAGAGCACAGCTTCTTCTTTGCAGGTGAGAAAAATGGAGGCAACAGAGTGGCAGAAGGACACTTCTCCATCCTGTAACTCAAGGACAACAGGGAGATGTAGGTCTCTAGCAATTCTTACCCCTAGAAGTTTCTCTGAGAAGTTTCCAGAAACAGCCTCTCCTCCTAGGTAAAGTTCAGATAGATCCTCAAAAGTTCACTGATGAATTCCTTTTGTTCTTAGAGGCACAAGAGACTGGGCATCCAGTACTTCCTACCATAGGGGTGATTGATATTCTCGACATAGATCTCCTAGCACCTGCAGGTGATAGGCAGCAGGGGCTATCCCTAACACTGGGGCCTTCTGAGCAGAGGGTAGCTCAGTACCCAGTGTTGTCCCTTAGCCTTCCCCCAGTTGCTTAAGAGCTGTCTGTCTCATGGAATTTTGTACAATCGGTGTTAAGGGAGGACAATTCCTCTTTATTTCTCTTTAGTACCCATGAAGCCTGCTTTCCTTCCTATTGGATACCCACTGAAAATTCCTAGAATTAAAATGGGAAGAAAGATTGATGCATAGACTCCTGCTTACTGCTTCTGGCAGAATTCATCCTCTTATTGCAAAGGAAAATTCTGGATTTCCATTCCAGAGTAGTGGTGTGGGGTTGTTCCTCTAGCTTCATGGGGAGATGTTTAGTATAACTGGTTTTATTGTGGGATCTGCAACTAAATGTAGATTCTCTACATTCAAATGAGGGAGTACTCTTGGTCGTGCTCAAGGTGTGTGGGGTGTCCATGCCATTGCTGGAATTCCCACTGACACTGCCCTCCTCTTGCCAGGTATGAGGTCGATTATGAGCATGCAGTGTGGGCCTGCCTGCTTGCTCCCCACTTTCAGTAGAAGTTCAGGATACCACAGCTTTGAACTTTTTTGAGACATGCTTGGAGTTAGGGGCTAGTTTTCTCAAGTCTGGTAATTGAGTTGTTTTCTCTCATGGGATCATTTATTCCCTGGTTCATCCCTTTGTATTGAGCTAGTATGGCACAGTCAGGTGAAGGTAGCAGTGCCCATGTCCCACTGACATGGGAAGGGGAATACCTACAAGACTGCTCTGCCTCTGCCCCAAGCCAGACTTGTGCTTTTCTGTGTAGCTGAGATGGAATGATTCCAAGTTTAACTCACTAGAGATAATCAGTTTTTCTGGGAGAAGGCAGAGTCTTTGGACAATCATTAAATGGGCAATGAATGCTTCTGTTTTTAACAAATCCTGCAGCAGCCTGTGAAAATTGTTGGTGTGATATCAACAAATATCTATAGCAAGTATTGTGGAGCTCAGCTTTCATTTTCTGAGTGGTGTGGGTCTTCCTTTGCCTGGGGGTGGAAATAAAGTCATCTCTCCTGAGGTACAGGGGGTACTTCAATGGTAAATGGATGATGACCCAGAAGATCTGTGTCTGCATCCAGGAAAAATAGCAGGAGAGGGTAGAGCCTAGGTCTGGGTGGCAGAGGCTAGCTCATGGTGGGGATGCAAGGAAGTCCTGTTATTTCAGAAAATTGGTTTGCTCATGGTTTTCTGCCTATCCAGGAGTCAGTGAGGCTGTAAGTATGGCTAAAGCAGGTAATTATTATTTCTGTATTCAGAATAGACAAGTATCTTGAAGGTATTCTCTGTTCCTGATGGAGAATACTTGAGCCTGATCATTTTAGTCAGATGCAGACTAATCTATAAGCCTTTCCATAAGGGTGATAATTCTGTTTGTTTGCACGATTCTTTGGCTATAAAAATCAGAAAGGTTCCTTTGCCATGTTCTGCTGTCCTGTGAAGTTCTGCTGAGGTTCTGAACTAGGCAACTCAATCTCTAGGTGTTCATGGCAGCCAGAGAATGCCCTGGTGGAGAAGGGTAACAATACAACCCAGTGATGGTGTAGGCTCCTGAGCTACCCTTTGTATGGTAGTGGAGGGGTTTCTGGGAAGGTTGAGAGTTTGGCTCTGGAGAAGAATCAAGATGCTTTATACTTCGTCCTGGAGTGGCCTCATATTGTGGGTCTCCTACTTCCATCTTCTGAGTAGTTGGGAATATAGACCCATTGAATGTGCCCCAAAGTCTAATATACAAGGCTAAAGCATCACAGAGGAAATGTTTGTTCCTTCTGTTAACGTGGCAGATGCCAGAGAAAAGGGAGCATAAGACAGTGATCCACATCTGTAAGAATGCCTCTGAGATGGTTCTCTCTCTCTCTGTCTCTCTCTGACTACGTACTGAGCAAAGCATACTTGGCGTAGTCGCTGCTCATGCCAGGCGGGCTCGGCATTTCCTCTGCTCTAGTAGTTGCTTAGGAAAGTTGATGGCAAAGAGCAGCATCTTAGTCACTTACCAAGATGAGGTGAAGGACACAACAAAGAGCTTAGCTTCTCCCTTTCTCTTCCATGTTTTCACTTCTCCTCAGATGTTATAAAGTCTGGAGCCTGCATACTTCATTCTATGAAATCTTTCTGCCCAAGCTATATATTAGGAGATGTTTCATCTAGAGATGTTTGACCTTTGTCTTGGATGAAGGAGTGTCTGCCATGGCACCTTGGTATCGTTATTGTATAGAGAGTTGTTTGAGCTTCTCTGGCACTCAGAACATGTGGTTCTGAGTCCCTCAAGTAGACATTTCAGACTGAACACAGGTAGGTTGTGTTCAGTTGCCTTGAAATTTCCAGTTGAGATGCCTTGGTGCCCCAGAGAGGGGATTAAGCCAGGCTGACATCTCAGGACTCATTATGGTCAGGAACGATGTTGGCTCTGAGCAGGCCAGGCCCCTATCTGGAGACTTGTAGAGAAATTTGAGTGCTCCATTGGCAAAGTCACCTGGTTGGCTCCATTGCTATGTGAGAAGGTTGGGAGCAATGTTATTTTGGGGGATTATAAAGCTTATTTTTGTAGCATTCAAGTCTTCTTTACATGGACTAGTTGTTGAAGAGTATTTTTCATGTCTAAAATGAAAAAAGCCACAGATAAATTGTTCAGGCTATGTATTGATAAACATGTATTCTCTGGGTGTGGGGAGGTTCCCTTCTCCAGGGTTATCTTTAATCTTCCATGATGCAGAGAGATGTTGTTCATCTCTAAACATATGGCTTCCAATCACTTCTTAGGTTTTTAGCTTAGTAGCCATTACAGGGGTTGAACCTCATCCTGAGGGGTAAATCAAAGTGCTGTGTCTAGAGTAGGTACAGAAAATCAATGGGGTCCTTCCAGCCTGGAAATTTTCTGTGTGAGAGATCACATTATTCGATCTACATAGACATGTCCCAAAACACTAATGTGTCCACTGTTTCAATTTTTCTAGACAGTTCTGTCACCACTCTTCATTGTGAGTTACAATGACGGCATGTAAAGTGGTACAGCTCCTGTCAGCACCATCAGCTGGGTCAGTGTAACATTTTGAGATGCTTCTTAGACCTTGAACTTTGAAAATGACCATCCAGTAATGGAGATATATTCTGCATGTGTTTACTCCTGCTCACTCATGTCTTTCTACTGCTAGTACCTCTGGCAGTTAATTCTACATAAAGAATCTGATCACATAAGCATTGTAGGCACTATTGGCTGTGTGTGTATATAGCACTGATATATATTGCAGGAAGGTCAAGAGATTTCTGAGCATCATCTCCACAAAGCAGGAAAAACAGCAACCAAGGGATGAGGTGAATTCCTCACAGAAGGTCAGCATTTCAATTCAAGTGGAGATACCCATCTGCTATGGAGGAATGGTTTGGAGGCTGTTGTGACCTAGGTGGGAATTCTCCCTGTACATGTACTTTCAAATTTAGGCTTTTTTCCCTTCCATTCTGTGAAACGATTACATGTAATATGCTTGGTAGGGCATGTGTAAAGACCTGTGAGTCAGTATCCCTCAGAGAAGGGCTGGCTTGAGCCAGGGGATCTAAAGGGAAGTATGAGTGTCTGTCCAGTGTGGACTCTCAGCGAATAGGACCAATGAAAAGGTCCAATAATTTTCAGAGCAGTGTTTTAGAGAGTGGGCAGGGGGGAGATGAAGCGACATGTGTTTTCTGTCTTCCTGGATGTAATGGGCTATGTGCCAGTTACAAGTTAAAGTTAACAGAAGGGCCTAGGGAGATAGAAAGGCTTTTTTTTTACTGCTGCATTTGATTCTTGCTCTTCTGCCTGTGTCCTGAGGCTCCACACTTGCTTATAAGCAATAGCTTATGAGATTGTATCAGCTTGAAACCTTTATTTCTTATCAAAATCTGTGTCCGTGTTCTTTCCTTATGCATTCTTGTGTGGGTCTAAGCTTCATGTGGACTACTTTGGGTGATGCCATAGGTTTTGTGGGCTTTCCCAAGCTTGCTGCCTGTACTGATATATGTGCTTGGGTGGCTGAATTTCCACAGCCCCTCCTGTGCAGTCTAGCAGGCACACTGTCCCTGTTGGGAGCCAGATGTGCTTTTCTCAATCTCAAGTCCCATGTTGATGACATTTCTCATCTCCCGTATGGACAGGAAGATTATTATATACCAGTGCATAAAGTCTTTGTGTGATGAACACTTGCCATGTTAGGTTGTTTTATAGATAGATTCTAGATAATTTGAGGAAGCCTATAGTGTAACAATGCAAGTAGGCTCTGCATTATATACACATTGCTATTGGGTGAGTTTGATCACTTTTTGGGGTCTATTTTGTAAATCATGAAGAGGAAATTATAAGTGTAACATCCTTTGAACCTCTGTACATGGCTATTTTTGTCTCAGGCATTTCCCTAAATATGGTATCCCTGTCTGGTTGTGATGAGGCTCGGCATGCAACTAAGTGCTGAAAGAGAGATGGCTGTGACAGCTCATCACTAATTGCATTCCACTAGAAGCAGATGCATTACCCACATCAGCAGGATTTCCCTGTTGGGCACCTCTGTGATATTCCTTCCCTCTCTTTACTGGGAGCTGTTGTTGTTGTTGTTTTAATATACTCTGGTTACTCACCTGTACTTAAATAGATCTCTACTTCTTGTGATCACCATGGGAATTGAATACTGGGGTCAAAAACATGAGGTTAATTAATTCCCTGTATTCAGGGATGAGGTATTCTTTAACTCTCATGCATTCTATCACAACAAGTAGACCAGAGAATATTTAATACTGTCTGCTTCATTTTATCTCACTTGTTTTGAGTTGATCTAATATACATACTGCAAGCCCTTCAAGTCTTTACCGCTTAATAGCAAGTTAAGAACTTCAGTGGAGTATTATGCAGCAGTAAGAGGAATGAAGCTATGACTTTTGCAGAAAAATTGATGGAACTCGGGATGCTTCTATTAAGGGAAGTAAGCCAGTCACAGAGCATCTAGACATTCACTGTTTAGAAGAATAATGTGCCAGAAGCAATGGGGAAAACTTGTTTGGGTATGATTCCAGGCATCGTAGATGAGACCTTGGAGTTTCAACTCTCTATTTCTTGGCATACATCTGTGATTTCCAACTAGCTAGGGGAGGACTGAAAGTGCAGGGCTATATAGGATCTGGGACCTTGGGGATGGTTGTAGAAGTACTTTCTTGGAACTTTAACCCTGCTGATGATGTGAAGTGGGTAATATTCTTATTATGTACAATACATTTCAACTATAACTGCATGTACCTTTCCCATGACAGCATTACAATAGACACCACTAGACTGTGAAAGGAATGTAATTTTCCTCAATAGTATTCATCCTATGCTTAGAATTCATCAGTTGGAATGGACACATAATGACTGCTCTTGCCCTATCCTATATGATCACATTATTGAAATAATGTCTCTATGCTGAAGAAAGAATTTAGAAGGAGACTCATTTCCATGGAAGTACAGCATTCCCACATGGAAGTAGAAGAGGGGCTTTTGATGGGCCCTCCCAACAAAATCAGGTAAGTGTGATGTCTGAGTGGCAGGTTGGATGCAAAGATGGCATTCTGAATCAGTGTCCTGTGCATGTGAAATTATGCCAGCAAACCCAGAAGAGGAAGAAATGGTAGAGGAGTAGGGAGTAGGGACCAACATGGGTATGGTCTTGCATGGTAAACTCTAGTTCATTTGTGACTTGTGTATCCACAGAGTGGAGGTGTGAATTTCCATGTCAGGAAACAAGACCTCGGATCAACACCAATGTCACCCCGGTTGTTTTCTGTTCCTTATCAGCTGAGATGTGCCCTTGTGCTTGGAGCTAAGTTGCTTAAGGCATTTTCCAGAAAGATCTAAAATAGTAATTTGGATGGAGATCAGAGGGAAGTGTCCTTGGGTTGGGACACTGGCATTATGCCTTCCGTAGTTGTGCTAAAAACAAGGGATTCTGAGAGATGTTAGCAAGCACCCATCCATGCCATATTCTACAGAAAGAGTCCAGTGCTCCTGGGATGAGATTTGGTCAGGAAGAGCAGGGGATCTTCCCCCATAGATTAGGGCTACCTAGATTCCATAGCTGAAGACTGACCTCCAGCTGGCTCTTGGCATGTCCTCGCCCTTCTTCAGCCTTCAAAGTGCTAATAAAGCCTCCCACAGGACCAGACATCTCTAACATTCAGTACTGAATTAGGAAGAGCTGAATAGTGCTCCGCTTATTGTAGAATCTCACCCTTGTTCAAGGTGGTGGTCTTGGATGCATTGGATAATATAAAAGGGATTCCAAAGCTGCTCTGCTGCTTGTTCCATGAGGTGTCAGAGTTTCTTCTTTTGTTGATCTCAATTAGTTTTCCACCATGATGTCTGTTAGCAAAGCAAGGGGCTCTTCTCTGAATTTCTCTGTCCTCTGGGCTGTTGAATATGTCAGAAGCAGTCACAGTTGACTTTGTAAGTAAGGAGCAGGGAGTTGTCCATGAGGATGGATTTAAGTCTGTTCGCCCAGAATCTCTTGGAGTTGGACAGATAGGTGAGGAATGAAGAATTCATAGAAGTGGAATCTTTTTCCCCAGAAGCTTTGCAGTTCCAACACTAAGAGGACAGCATGTGTCATGTCCATATGCATGGGGACCTTCCCATTTGTGGGAAAATCCATGGATCTCAAGTGCAATTGGCAGGCTCCTGAAGGCTAAAGTGTAAACTAGACCCTTCTGGTCAGAAGGGACATTGTTAAGGTTACAGGGAGAAATGCGTACCTCCTTGCCAGCTGCAGTGTCTTCCAAGTCAGGAAGGGAAAGGCACAGATCCTTGTGAAATACATCTTTAGATGTGAGCATAGCCACACTATTGTGAAGAAACTGAGAATGCCCTCTGGTGTTCTTATCAGTCTTCAGGATCGTAAAGGGAGAGTAAAATTGTTAGAAATTCCACTTCTGTTACCCACTGTGGCTTGATTTTGCCTGGTGATAGAAATGAGTGAGGAAGTTCTTTGGAGTTATATGATTCTCCACTGGGAAGTTTCCAATGTTTAATTTTGTATTTACAATAAAGATACTCACTATGGAAACTTGGAGAAAGGACGACATGGATATGTTCTGAGAATTGTGCCTATTCATTTAAACCTTCAGAACAATGTAATGTTTTCAACCTCTGTAGTATGGAATGCTAGATTCTGGAATGCTATGAAGACGTGTAGGATATTTGCTTTGATTTTTAAAATTTGTGATGTAGGATTCCAGTGGCAGAATAGGTATGGGAACTGTTTCATAAAATAGAAAGGAAATGAGGCTCACCCAGTCTTTCATAGACACATTAACTTAAAGAATGGAAAAGAATCACATGTTACAATGGGGAAGAGCAGAAATGTGAGATTGATCTCAAGTGACAGACCCTAGGCAGCCTCGTTCTGCCTTTTCTAGCCAGGTTTGTCTTTCCTGGAGTGGTTCACCTTTATCAACCTCTATCTTCTTTGACTGTTTTTCATCTTCAGAGATGAGAACTCTCTAGGTTTCTGAGTGCCTATTCTGTTCTCTTTCTCTGTCCAACTTTCTTGTCTTAGTTTCCCTTCTGAAAATATTTGTCCACCGTCGTGGCAGTAAAAGACCCTCTGTACTTGGTATCAGTGGACAATCAGTCTAGTTTCCTGCTTTTCTCCCTATTTGACATGTCACCTATGCTTATCAGTTTTTTGGATTAGGATTGGGCATTTTATTGGGCCACTATGTCTACAGCCTTCATATACTTTCTTAGGAGGCTTACAGGGCTATTAAACTGGTTGGTGACTGAGTGGAGTAAAGAGAGGGGGGACTGCAGGAGGTGTTAGTGAGATGATTAGTTAGAGATGACTCAGTCTTGTGCTTGCTGGGGCCACTGAGAGGCCATGAGCAGTGCATCTCAGAATGCCCCTCTGGGTGAAGAGTTTGGCTGCTTATGCCCAACTTGGTCAGTTTCATTCTTGTTAGTTTCCCCCTTAGTATTTCCTGGAAGTGTTGAGATGGCACTCAGGAAAGGAAACAAGGGGGGAGTGAGAATGGAGTGGGGGTAACACTCTTAATAGCTCAGTTGAGGTCAAATCTACGTGACTCTGCTTTTCAGAGGGAGAGGGCCTGGCCTGGTATTACCTACATCAAAGGAGCTTCTAGTTTCTCTCCTATGAGGGAGAGCTACCCTCTTGGAGGAAATGTGACACAAATTTTTCCCCTATTACCTGAAGGCATACATATCTTTTTTCCTGTTCAGCTATCATTCAAGGACAAAGACAGATATTATTTTGTGCATCTTATTTTGTGTGAACTTGGTTGCTTGACATTTTCCATTTGCGAGCAGGGCTTTTGTAGCCCGTGACTAGAAAAGGTTCCAAGTTTCCCTCAAAGCCTGTGCCCTCAGAGGCCTGGGGATGGGTTGATATGTCAAGTTGAATTGGCTGATAATGGGGCCTGGGAGCAGATCTGAGCTTTCTGTTTTGCTGAATGGAAGCTTATCCCTTGAACTCCAGAGGGTGTCTGTATTTGGGTCCTTTTCTCTTTGTATTTGTCTGTTTCCCATGAAATTCAGCTTGTTTCTAATCTATGCGTGACCTCCTTGAAAACTAAGGCTCCTTTAAATGCAATTTCTACAAAAGCCCTTTTCTCTCTGGCCAACAGCTCTGCAGGGTCTTCCTTGAATGTGTGAAGTGTGTGCACTTCTCTTGGGCACTTGTCTGTGCTCTGAAGGACATACCTCATGGTCCCTGTATTGCACAAGCTTCAGTGCTTATCTGAATTGGGGTATTATGGGCAGGCTCTGTCTGGAGGTTCATAATCTTTTCCTTCAAAGCTCCATGCTCACATTAGCCTCTGGTGTGGAACCCTACCTGGCAGTTCTGCTGAGCTACAGTGCATTTCCCTGGCCTAGCCCCTTGTGATGAGGTGCATTGACCAAGTTTGTGATCTAACTTGGTGAGTGCTGATTTCTCCTCAGGAATTGGTCAACTGCTGAGTCTCCTAGAGATGGAGGTGATCAGAACAGTTTCCTGGGCACTGGGAAACACAATTTGTTGGCCAGCCTAGGAAACCCAGAGAAGAGAATGGTAAATGATGGCAAGGCAACATGTGAGCATAGACTTGTATTGGTCACCTGTAGGCCACAGTGGCTTCCTGAAACCCTGTATGTAACCCTGTATGAAGCTCCATTGAATGCAAGTTAGAATGTCCTTGTAAGGAAGCAAGACTCCCATGGGTTTGCACCAGTGCCATTGTACATTCTATGACCTGGTCCAGGACATTTGTTAGAGGGAGGCATCCCTCTGGGATGGCGCAGCAGGCACAATGTTGTCCTCACAGCTGTGCTGCCAACCAAGAAATGTACAAGGTAACATGTATTTCTCAAACTCTGCAGAAGGACCAGTGTACTTGGGATTTCATTTTACCATAGACAAGGTGGGGTTTCTTGCACTGTAGTAGGGCTGGGCAAACTGAAGGCTGACGTCCTGCGCATTTATCCTCTTAAGTTTTGATGAAGCATTGCAAGTGGAACAGGAAGAGACTGGAGCACTTTCTTACACAATTAACTGCAGTGTTCCTCCACTGGCAGAGGCTTTCAAGTCTCATGACAAAATGAGAGGTGAGAGGGGAAGAATTCAAAAGGCATTCTTCTAGCAGGTGTCTGTCTCTGATTTATTTTTTTGTCTGCCCATAGCCCGCCAACCCATGATACACCTCTACTCAGTGATGTAGCTGACATCAGCTACATCTCTGACTCCTTGCTGTGTCCTATGGTGGGTTGAGCATAGGATGCAGACTCCATTGAGTGAGATTTCCTTTTAAGATGGGAGATTTTAAGTTCCCTTAGTATCTCAGAGACCTCAAGTTGGTTACAGCAGCTTCAATTTATCCAGCTTGAGGTGGAAGGCAGAAAGCATCGTGTAGGAAACTGCTTTCTCCTCTAAGTCTGATCCCTGACCACTGGCAGTACTGTGCAGAATGTCAAGAAACAGGACTGATGATGTTCTTAGCAGCAACTTTCCTCTCACATCAGCCAGTGTTGTGTGCCCGTTCATGGCATCTCTGCTGAGCCATAGTGAATTTCTCTGGCAGGAAAGACTCAGTGGTCTCAAGTCCAGAGCCCAGGATTGTGAAATCGCTACTGGCATGTTTCTGTAAGGCCAGAGTCTGAGCCAGAGTGCTCGCTAGTCTTGTGACCCTGCTGAGACCCTTTTTGATGAATTCCTGGAGATGTTCTGCTGTTGATGGTGTGTTCTTTGCTTTCAAATAGTAGCTGGCACATCAGAGTGGAAAATGCTGGCCAGAAAGAATGAGCTGATGGTGCAAGGAGAGAAATTAAGAGATGGTTTGTGTCTTAGGCCACTATGCCAAATGACCACTCCAGAAGAGCTGGGGCTCCAGGTCCCTGTGAGACATAATCCTGCAGAATGCTTAGCCTCTCTTGGGTGAGAAGGTCCCTTGCTCTTTTCATTAAGACCTCAAAATGCTGAAAGAATCCTTGTCATTGTGAGACATGGACCATTTTTTCCCTGGAACTGGTACCTTGGTGCCTTGGTAGCAGAGGTGCCTTGTCAGGCCTCTCGCTCGGCCTTGCCATCTTCCCGAATGGGGAGACCCCAAGTTGATGCCTTGACTTTGCTCCTGGTGAGTATCATATTTTCTGCCTTGAGGTCACTGTGTGCAAAGCACCTGTTTTGGCAATAGTGCACAGCACTCAGGATCAGCTGAAACAAAGGCCTAGCTGACATCATCGCCTCCATCATGCTGTTGGAGGTGGTCCACTAGGTCTCTTCTATGTAGGTATTCCATCACAAAGTACAAATGCTCCTCTGTCTCTGCACCTCAAATTTTTTATAATAGGGGTGTTCCCCAGGTGTCAAACTTTCAAATTCCTTGGCAAAGGAAGAGTTGTCCCCTCTTGTCAGGTGATTTTGTAGCCATCGGGTACATCTATGAGGAGGTGCTTGGATAATTTGGTGAGGCCAAGTGCCCCCCCCACACTGATGGTTCCCCAGCACCTAGAAGGAGCTGCTTGTGTGAGGAGCTGGCCTCCAGGCTGGGTTGAGACCTGTCCTAATACTGTCATAGCCATCCTGTAACATGCTCTGACCATACTATCTGACCAAAGTTCCAGGGTTTCCTCTGATGTGTTTGGCAAAGTCCATGTAAACCTAGCCCAGGACATTGGGAACCTACTCTTTGACCACTTTCCTTGGAAAGCATGGAAACCAAGTCCTGAATGCACTGGCATTGGAAGAGAAGATAAGTACTCAGCTTTGAAGTTATGGCTTCTGCTTTTCACAAACAAGTGGTGTTTGCTCCCAATGGTGTTACATAGGCTGATGAGAGCCACAATGGCCTCTGTCAGGACCCCTTTCACCCTGGCACGTGTTCTGCCCTGTTCCACTGGGCGGAAAGCTGGAGTGTGGCCCAATGTGCAAACCTTGCAGGTGTGTAGACACAAGAATGCCTCCCATCCTGCCCCTGAAATGAAGGACACAGAGGCACGCAGGCATCTAGGGGTAAGCTTCTGGAACTCCCGCCAGTTTTACTCAGGGGAGGGTTTTATATAACAGTAAGGGTGGCAGGAAGGGGAGGGACCTGGAGTCGCTAGCTCAGATTAGTGACAGGCTAATCACAGTGATGTCATGGAGCTTCTTCCAGAGGCAGAGATCACAGCCCACAGAACCGCCTCCTTGGGCTTGGCTCGGCGTCATTATGATATCCATGTGCTCCGAGCCAGACGGGAGGCGGGGCTGGTTTGGGCCGCCTTTCCGGTTCCTGACCTGGGGGAAAAGGTAAGAGTGGCAGGGACTGCCCCTTAAAGGTATACCTAGAGCCCAACAGGCCTCCTTTGCCAGGATTACTAGTGAGGGGCATCTTCAGGTCAAGTTCCACCAGGGTGTGTTTTATGACAGGAGGTGGCCCAATAGCCCACTGCAGCTTCAGATGCTCATGGGAATCCAGAGGTTTGCTCAGCATCAGGCACAAACACCTGTGTCCCCCACAACCCCTTCACAGTCGTTTGAATTAGCCAAGCCCCACTAGCCAGCAGCTAATGTGGAACACTTTGCATCAGGTTCTCTTGTTTTAGGCTCCTCTGGAAAAAAAGTACAATGAGATTGAGGGAAAATACTAATGGCTTTTCCGAGGCAAGCACTTTATCACTAGGCCATACCCAGTCCCACTAATGGCTTTTTCTAAATAAGGTTTCTATAAACCTTAATGGGTTCAATGAATTTTAGAATAGAGGAGAGCAGCCTGAAATGGTGTCACAGAACTCAGGCAAGTGCCACTTTGGGCTCTTTTTTCTAGATTATCCTTAAGCTTTCTGGCCATGTCTACCTTCCATGTGTCTTCTGCCATGAGCAGCACATCACTCTGGATATTTGCCTTCAACTCAACCAAGTTCTGTGTCATTCTCTACAACCCTAGGGTCTCAGAATCGCAGCAGTGCTGTGATGTGGCTATGCAAGTTTACTACACTTACTACGAGTGGAAGATGACCACCAGAAAGTGGCACACACAGAATTGCTCTAGTAAGAGGACCAAACCTCATGGCTCCTTTCAGTGAGCGAGAGAAGTGTTTGGGTGTCCCCTTCAGCAAGGTGCTCACTGGAATAATAATATTAATAGCAATAATAATCATCATACCTGTAAGTTATCATGTTTGTGTTAATGAATGATGCCAATGAAACAAGTAACACTTCTTCTATTTGAAATATAAACTAAAACACAAGACCAATCTTAGGAAACCCAAAGTAGGATGTGGTGAAGCACATGGAGAGATGGAATGTGCCATATGGGAATTGCCTTGTGTGATTTTTTTTCCGCAAGGATAGCCCAGAGATGGCTAGCCCAAGTTTTGCCTATGACCTGGATCTGTAAATTGTATTTTGAATGTTGGAGATTCTAATGTAATTGACATTAATGATCTTATCCCCTGTGTTATTATATTACTGGTGAACTTGATTTCTTGAAATTTTCCATTTAGAAGGTATGAATAGGGCTTATTTTAGTCCAGTGTTCACACTGGACCTGGAACCACTTGACCCCAGACTTTTGACCTTAATATAGAGGATGGCAATGAGCTGAGAAGAGTGTCACTGAAGTGTAGACTCTTCAGAGTCATGACTTGAAGGTTGGGATACTTGAGGGTGAAGGAGACTGACATGGGGACTGGGGAAGAAACAGTTGGCTTTTACTGTGTGGAAATTCTTTTCTCTAGTTACTTGCATGCTGCCAAAGGAGTTTAGCTTGTGTCTGGCACATGTTCAGTCTTGTGTAATTTCTGAATTCTGTGCAAATAGGGACATTTCTTTTGTTTCCTGATGCTCTGCAGATGACCCTATGTATCTGTGTTCCTGAGATTCACCAGCTCCAGTGCTGGGGAAGTGTGCCAAGTCTAGGGTGGGTGCTGCTGGCCTGGTAGGTGAGTGCTTGAAGTGTTTTGTCTTGTTGTCTCTTCTTAGCTCGGTGCTCAGCTTTGTCTGTGGTGTGGGACCCAGCCTGTATCTCTCAGTAGTCCTAGAAAATTTCTCTTGGTCTGACTTCTAGTGATGGGCATGTTGCCAGACTAAAGTAGGTGTCTGCCATAGAGGGGATTTGTATATCCAGTAGTTTTCTTCCCACTGTATTCTAAGTTGTCTTTTGAGCCAAACTATAACTTTGGGAACTTCATTGTACCATGTCTTGACTTTAATTCTATTCCTTAAAACAACAATTTCACTTTAAAAGCTTCTATTGAAATAGTAGTTTTTACCTGATCAATGGAAGGGTATTTGAAATACAAAATTAAACCTGAGCTGTCCTTAAAACAGAGTTAGGGGCCTATGCTTAGGTCCTTGATGTCATCCTAGAAAACAATTCCAGGGAAGACCAAGCCAGGAGAAAATGGTAAACAGTAATAGGGAGAATGTAGCCTCTTATAGGCAGGGCCTGTAGATTGTCCTTTGTAGACCATGTGTGAGTCATTCCTATGGAGGGGTGTAAGAGTTATAAAAATGGGCAGCCAATGATTGAGAATACCACACAGTATTCAAGCAGAAAAGAAAACTGTATTTTGCTGAGCTGCTGGCCTGGGACCAAGTTCAAGCCCCACCAGGTGGTCAAGAGTGGGAGGCACACCCAGGTGATGCCTTTTCTAGGGTAGGGGTGGGGAGTTGTGGCCATGTGGATTAGGCTGTGGCCTCAGGGAAGTGGGAGGTGATGGCCTTCAGGTATGCTGGTTTCCCAGGTAACTGGGTGGGTACTTAACCAGGTGGGGGCATCTGCCTGGAGCCCTCCTGGGGGAAGACCTTACCAGGGGTAGCTAAAGGATATACCTCAATTTGGTGGGTATCATAGACATGTGCCTGGGTGACAGTCCATACCCTTTCCTTTTCCTGCAGCGTAAGGGTAGAGGATATTATTAATTATGTCATGCCAAGTTAGGTCATAGACCTGAGCAAGATCTTTAAGCTGTTTGATATAACTGTTAGGGTCTTGGGAATATGATTTCAGCTGCTTCTCCATCTGAGCCATATCAAGCATTGAAAATGGAGCATGCACTCTTACCATTACCCTTTGGGCCCTGCCACCTCCCACAAAGTGCACAAAGAGTTTGGTGGGGGCTCAGTGCCACCACTGAGAGATTGGGTATGAGATGCAGGAGGGGAGAGAAGGTGAGGGAGGGAAGGTGAAGAGGGGGGTGGAGAGGAAGAAGGTGAAGGTGCTGAAGGCTCAGTAGGAAGAGGCACAGAGTCAAATGGGGTCAGACACATCAGGCTCTGCAGGGGTCTCAGAACTCTCAAAAATGTGTCCACGTGCCGCAAGTATGGACAGCTGGGCATGATTGGCAAAGAGCAGGGTTATTCTTCAGAGCAAATAAAGCCTGAATATGGATGACCTCTGACCATTAACCAATGTGAGGCAAAAACTGTCTAAATCTGAGAATGCTATAATCTAAATTCCATGTTTGGGCCACTGGGAGCCATTGTCAAGTTGCTACTGCTACCAGACTTCAGTACAAGAATGAATTAGGTGTTTTCAGTTGATGCAGCCCTTAAGGGACAAGACGTCCAATGAGTGCAGAAGCTATTCCAGAGGAGTTTCCTGCTTCAGGTGTGACCTGCAGCACCCATTAGAAGTGCAGAGAAAAATAAATTTGATGGGTGAATGAAAATTTCCTGGACAGATGCACTGTCCCCCACTTTGGAGGCAACAAGGCCCTGGGCCTGAGAAGTTCTCTGGCATTCTACCACCTCTGGATCAAGAGAGCAACAGACAACCTACAGATCAGTTTCACCCACTGGAGCATAGAAGTGGTGTGGATATGGATGTGGATGCCTGCAATGGAATTGGTGAACAGTCTCAGGAAGAGTAGCCTCTGAAGGGCAGTGGCTGGAGACAGTCACTTGTAGGCCATGTGAGTCATTCCTACTAAATGGTAGCTAAGGGATATAACTCAAGTGTTTCTCTTTGAAACACAAAGGTAAGGTCCATCCACTGATACTTACTCTGTGTTCATATAGCTGGTACGTGTTTTTGTGTCTGAGCATACTTGGGACATTTGGGAGAAAGCTATAAAATAGTAACCTTGATAGAGGTTGGGACAAGTGTCATTTGGGGAAGGCAGAGCTGTCCCAAGCTGCCTAGAAGATAGCATCAAGCATGCCAGCCTCTCTCCCATGTGCCCATGATCTCTTGAAAGATGACAGTTTTCTGTGGTTTCCCTTTATCTAGAAAGGGAAGGGAAGGATTTAGCAACACCATCTTACTTTTATGATCTTCTCTTTAAATCTTGTAATTTTAATGGAAGCTTACCTGGGAAGAGACTTCTCACCATTGATCAAGGTGCTTTTTAGATATTGCTACTAGAGCAAGAGAAGGAATTCCAAAGCCATTCTCCTGCATTTCTAGCAGTTCTCTATGTTCTTCTCATTTTGCAAGCACTTTGTGGTCCTTGGTGTTAATTATGTTCAAGTATTTAATTACATATTAAAATACCAATGGCTTTAAACAATTCACAGTACTATGTACTAATTCAACACATCCCAAATCAATATATAGATAAGATGAATATTAAGTAACTTAAGTTTTAAGTACTTATCTTTGTTCTTACACCAAGGAGATTAACCACTGCACTAATAACCAGTGCTAAAGTCTTGTTGGTATGTTTTAAAACTGGTGGCTGCTGTTGAACCACATTCTTGTAAGTGGACCAAGAATGGTTGATCTGGGAACCTGGGAAACTTTGCTAGTGTCACATTAGTATTTATAGAAATGTTTAATATTTAAAAAATCTTTCTTGGCTTTATTAAAAAACAAAAATAATATTTAGGCTTTACTTACAAACATCAAAACTCCAAATCTCATCACACATCTTTATCCACTTGGGTTGGACTGATGAGTCTTCTCTACTGTGATTATATCATTTTAAAACATTGTATTTTCATTTACCTTGTCAAATTTTGGAGGTTAGAAGGCAACTTCCCCAAAATATGTCACTTTTGCACAAGTGGACTTTGAGTTGAACTGAAATACAATCACATTTCAGAGGCTATGTTGGTTGGGAGTGTAAATTTGTGTTAGAATTAGTGCCCTTTCATCCCAGAGCCATGGATTCTTCAACACTGAAGATAGAGAACAGCTGGAGGAGAAGAAGGGGAGTGGAAGGAAAGTGGTGAGGACATAGAGCAAGGAGGAAAAGTAGGAAAACAGAAGACTGAAAGTTAGGGGTAGGAACGTAGCTCAGTGATAGAGTGCTTGCCTAGGGTTCCTGAAGACCAGTGTTCAATTCCTGAGGTCGGGCTGGAGCTAGGGCAGGATAGAGCAGGATAGGTCAAAGCAGGACAGAGTAGGCTAAGGGGCCAAGGGACCAGCACCTAAGTGCTTGCCCTGTGGCTTTATTTAACTCAGGGCTTGAGCAATGTCTCAGAACATGGCTCAAGCAAAAACAACCTAGCATTGAGCAAAAAAGCTCAACTTGGGGCTTTTGGTAATTAATTGGAGATAGACTCATGTTTTTTCCTGCCCAGGCATTTTTTGAACCAGGATCCTCAGATCTCAACTTCCTGAATAGCTAAAATTACAGACATGAGCCACCATCACCCAGCAAATGTTTCCCCACTTACAATTTATAGTCTTGACCAACTTCAAACATGCAAAGAGTGAAATTTTTGACAGAGCCGCAACTATATGTTACAATGTAATCTGTCTACACAGTACTAGCTAGTTAGCCTATTGAGAAAAGTTCTTAGCATTCACGTATCTAGCTAAGAAATGAAGGAAGAAAAAGCAAAGTGAGAATTTATGATCTTTGTAGCCAAGTTCTGAACATATGAACAGGTACATATCAGTCTCTCAGCCCAAGGTCGTGGAATATGACCACAACTGCATGTTGCCATTCTGTAAGAGTGCAGGTGGAAATTCTCACTCTGCTTTTGCTTCATAATTCTTTATCTTTCCATGACTCATTCTCTTATATGCCAAAATCTCCTTTCTTCCTTTTTTCCTTCTTTCCTTCCTTCCTTCCTTCTTTCCTTCCTTCTTCCTTCCTTCCTTCCTTCCTTCCTTCCTTCCTTCCTTCCTTCCTTCCTTCCTTCCTTCCTTCCTTCCTTCCTTCCTTCCTTCCTGCCTTCCTTCCTTCCTGCCTTCCTTTCTGTCTTCCTTTCTGCCTTCCTTCTTTATTTATTTTTGGTGCTAGTCTTAAGGATATGGACCAAGGGTCTGGGCACTGTCCCTGAGTTTTTCACTGAAGACTAGCCCTCTACCACTTTAAGCCACAGCACCACTTCCAGCTTTCTGATGGTTAATTGGATATGGGTTTTACAGACTTTCCTGGTCAGGATGGCTTTGAACTGTCATTCAGCCTCCTGAATAGCTAGGATTACAGACTTGAGCCACTGGCCCCTGGCTTCATTATTCTCTTCAATTCTCCCTCATGCCCTCATGGACAATTCTTAAGTGGCCATGTCTAATGATATATGCATAGTGAATTCCTTCATTGTTGAAAAAAATTATTATCATTACATGGTAGTACAAAGGGGTTTTAATTTAGTAAGTCAGATTTTTTAGTACAATGCATCTTGCTTCCACCATTCACCATTCTCCCCCATTTTTTGAACCCCACCTATCCCCATTTTACTTTCCCCTACACCACTGACTAATGACGTGATTTTTCCCACCCTTCCTTTATCCATTGCTCTACCTCCCTTCACTTGACTTCCCCTGCCCACTCCCAAGAACACTTTTCAGCTTCCTCGATTTCATTTTGTTCAACTGTAAGTTAGAATAATCCTTAAAACAATTCTTTCCTAAATCCCATGTGAATCTCTCTTTATAGACTGGCCTTGAGCCTGAACTCTGTGCTTCAAGCCCCTTAAACTTCAATGAAATCCTGGGGAAGGTGTGATGTGAGTGTCAATCCCCACTCTTTCTGAGATGACCCACTTTGACCTGTGAAAGTGTGTTTTCTATTCTGGAAAACAATTGTACTTGCATAACATTTAGTATGTTTCTTGAATTCTCTTGCCAGATACACGAATCAAGTGTGAAGGTAGCTGTTTTGACCTCTGTGGACATTCTGCTTCTCCTCTCCTTCCCTTCTTTCTCTTCTTTGTCTCTCTTCACTTTCATTTTAGTTCATCTTCTATAGGAAAAAAATGTAGAACTATATTGATAAAACTCAACTATTTCTTCCTAATATAAACAGTTAGTATTAGTCCTATATTAAGAACTATTGAACTAGAAGATAGCTTAGTATTAGAGATAATCTACTTGCCTAGCATTCACTAGGCCTCAGAATCCATTCTCAGCACGTGCTCCCAAGTGCACGTGCGTGCACACACACACACACACACACACACGACCAGGGTTTGAACTCAAGGCCCTTATTCTTTCTAGGTAACTACCTAGAAAGAAACTACTCTATCACTGGAGACATAACCCTTGTCATATATGTTTATATCTCCCTCTGTCTATATATCTATAGATATAGATATGTAGAGATATTCATTTATGTATACTATAGATAGATTTATGTATATTACTTATACTATATAGACTATCTACATAATAGTTATATATGATGTAGTATATATTTTGTATATATAGATATCTATAGTATACATACTTATATATAGTATGTGTACATATATGTGTAGCATATCTATGTATCTATATAGTATATCTATAGATGTAGAGATAGATATAGTTATGGATATAGAGATATAGCAAAACCTCAACACATACTATTTGGATTGTCATTGTTTCAGGCTACAATCCTAATCAGTTCCCAAATATATGTAATTTTCTTTGCTCTGAAATACTTTGATTTCACTCTTGGCTAGCATTCTATTTATAGGTAATGATAGGTATTTGGAGAAGGATCCCCTAATAGGTGGTTTGAGAGACAGTGAAGAGAAAATCTATCCTAGGCTCTAAGGACTGACTCTGTTTAATGGCAAGATGAATAGGGGCTCCAAAAAGAGGCAGCCACATAGCTTAATTGGTAAAATGTGTCTCAGTGAGTCCAAGTCGGCCCCATCTGTACAATACATGCAGATGGAGGAACAGGGAATAGGAATTAATTTGAGCATCAACAGAAGACAAATCAATAAGATGACAAACAATACAATTTAAAAGTTAACACATGCAATGTATATACTTGCATACCACCCAACTTATTTACTAAATGTAGTTTCCCCATTTAAGAGAACACACGTGTCCTTGTCTCTCAGTTCCTGACTTACTTAACATATAACTTAACAGGTCAATATCATGCTTTCTCATAGATGAATGAAATCATAAGAAAACCTACTATCACATTTTCTCGATCAAATAAAGTTTGAATAAGGGAGATTGCATTAAACTGCAGCGATTCTGCATGGCAGATGACATAGTTAGCAAGATAAATAGGATGTGCACAGATTGGGAGAAATCTTCATTAGCCAAACAACAGACAAGGCCCTCCTATCAAAAACCTACATAGAGATGAAAAAATTACCCCCCCATAACAACTCCTCAAAAAATAATGTCATTAATAAGTAGGCTAAAGAATTAAGAAGAGATTTCATTTTTTTAGGAATGTTCACACATTTATTATAACTCCAAACTGAAAAGCAGACATCAATAACAGAATTCCTAAATAGTCACACATTGCTCAATGGAATACTGTAATAGACAGAAATTTAAGAGTATGAATTAGAAGGAGAGAAAGATGGTGCCGACAGAATAGGGAGGCACCCCAACTCGCTCCAACTGAATAGCGAGCTGGGAACTCCAACACCCAACACCCCATCAAGAACCCAGCAAAACCAGCAGCCAGAAGCAGTGAAGAAATGCAGGAAAACAAAAAGGAGCAAAAAAAGAAGAACCGAAAACCTACACGGAGAATCTCTGGGGCACCCTCCCCCCACCAGCCGACCCTGGCCCAAACAGGGCCAGGCTGGGAAAGGGGAACCCGGCGATCGGCAGACAGGCTGCCAGGAGTGCAGAATTCATATAGCGGGAGACCCCACGGACACAAGGCAGGGTGCGGACCAAGACACACACCGGCAGTGACGAGAAGTTTGGGTCCACACCGGGTTCGGACAAGGGAAACCAGCGCGGCAGAAAGAGGCAACGGGGGAAGCCACCACGACACTTCGCCAACCCCTGAAGGGCCAACAGCTGTGCGGGACACACACACAAAGCAGCAACTGTGAGTCCCCCATTATCCCCTCCCCAAACGGGAGACCAGCTATCAGAGACCCAAGCCCGACAAAGAAGCTAGATCTCCCTCCCTCCCCCTCCCCACCCCCGAGGGAACAAAGAACCCCCAAATCAGGCAGGGAGCTCCCATCAGGCGCTGGGAAGTCAGTTTAGCAGGGGAAGGGCGGAGCAGCCCCAAGGCCCCACAGGTTCCTGAACTGGCAGAACCGGCCCCGCCCCCTTCCCAACAGGGGCCTGGGACCCGAGGCGTCTGGACCTCGCAGACTCTTACAACTAAAATCACAGGCACTGGGGGGCAATACGAGCCCAGCAGGGTCACCTGAGCCTGATCACGTCCCCCCCTCGCAGCGGAGGCGAGGTCTGAGGGTGCCAAGCCACACCCAGACAGTCGATCCCACTGGGCCCCACACATACCGTTCCCCCCAATGGACTGGCGGGAGGGCGCAAGCACAACCCAACAACCCAGGGCTCGCTCTGGGAGGCATATCCCGCTAAAGTGCCTGTTGTAGTGAACGCACAGCATACAGGAGGGCGGGGCTCTGGTAGGCATACCCTGCACTGGTGGGTGGGGCCACAGCGACAGCACCTGCTGCCGTAGACACACCTACACAGAAGGGAGGGAAGACCTACACAGATCTCCAGATGTGCAAATCACAAAGAAACATAACTCAGTTCATCAAAGGGCAAGCCAACTTGCCAGCTCCAAAAAGCAGCACAACTGAAGAGAAGATGGAGACTAAAAAAGCAAATGAGGCCATGTTAACAGGAATGATCGAAAGCGTCAGAAATGAAATCAGAAAACAATTCCAGGAGTTTAGAACAGAAATCTGGAAGGACACCCAGGAAGCCAAGAAAGAAATGGAAGCAAAAATGGATACAATGCAAGCCGCCTTTAAAGAAAATCTCCACATCCTGAGAATTGAAATGCATGAAAAAATAGATTTAAAATACAACTCTTTAAAGGAAGAAATTTCCACGATCAGAGCTGATATGACAACCATAAATAGCTCTCTGACATCCATAAACTCCGCAATTGAAACCATAACACAAAGAGTGGACCATATAGAATCCAGAATCTCTTGCCTGGGCGATGAAACAGCTGACAACAACAAGAAAATGACCACACTCCAAGAAAAGGTGAAGCTTCAGGGCAGACTAATCCAGGAACTAATGGCCAAAGACAAGAGATATAATCTGCGCATAATTGGAATAGAAGAAGGAGCTGAATACCAGAACAGAGGGCTTAATCATGTTCTCAATAAAGTTATTGCAGAAAACTTCCCCAATCTCACAGGGGACCCCATCCAGGTAACCGAAGCCTATAGGAGACCTGGCAGGCCAGACCCCAGGAAAGCCAACCGGAGGCACATAATATTCAAGACTACAGACCTCAAGATTAAAGAGCAAATTCTGAATTCAGCCAAAGCAAAGAAGGAAACTTTCTTCAATGGGAAGAGGATTCGAATAACATCCGACTTATCCACGCAAACTTACCAAGCTCGAAGTAAGTGGAAGAACACCATCCAAGTACTTCAGAATAACAATTTACAACCTCGGATCAAATATCCAGCGAAATTGGAGTTCACATTCGAGGGGAAAACCAGATCTTTCCACACCAAAGAGGAGCTAAAGGAGTATGTGAATAAAAAACCAGCCCTACAGCGAATATTAAGAGGGGAACCCCACCCAACAGAGATCGTAAAAGACACACAGACAGAATCAGAAAGAAACTTCAATAGCCAAAGTCCAGCAGAAAGACCAGCTCACTAAAGACAAGAAAAAAAAAAGAGGAAAAAACAGCCCAACAAGAAAATGGAAGGAGAAAAAAACACCCTTATCCTTGATCTCTTTAAATATAAATGGTTTAAACACCCCGATAAAGAGGAGCAGACTGGCAGAATGGATTCGCAAACAAAAAGTTGACATCTGCTGTCTACAAGAGACCCACCTTACAGCAAGGTAAAAGAAACAGGCTTCGAATGAAAGGATGGAGCAAGATCTACCAAGCAAATGCACCCACCAAAACTGCAGGTGTAGCCATTCTGAGCTCAGACAAGCGGGACTTCTCATTAAAGTCCACTCAAAAAGACAAAGAAGGACACTACATATTAATACAAGGAAAAATCCAGAATCAAGAAATCACGGTGATAAATGTATACTCACTGAACAAAAGAGGCCCTAAATATGTCAAGCACATTCTCACAGAATTACAGAGCAAGATAGACGCAAACACAATCATAATGGGTGACTTTAATACTCCTCTCTCTTCAAGAGACAGATCCAACACCCAGAGGATTAGTAAGGGAGCTGAGGACCTAAATAACACCATTTCCCAAATGGATCTAACAGACCTATATAGAACATTCCACCCTACAGAGACACAATACACCTTCTTTTCAGCAGCCCATGGATCATATTCCAAAATAGACCACGTCATAGCCCACACAAAGAACCTCAGCAAATACAAAAGTATTGACGTCATTCCATGTATTATATCTGATCACAGTGGATTAAAGGTAACCCTCAACAACAAAAGATACCACAGAGGCTATACACACTCTTGGAGACTAAACCCCATGCTGCTATCCAACACTTGGGCCACAGACCAAATTAAAGATGAAATCAACGAATTCATAAGCCACAATGACAATGAAAATACATCAGAAAGAAACCTATGGGACACAGCTAAGGCAGTACTGAGAAGCAAGATCATTGCACTCAGCACCCACATTAAAAGAATGGAAGCAGAGCAGGTGAATACCCTCACGATGAAACTAAAACAACTGGAGAAACAAGAAATCACAGAATCTAAAACGACTAGGAGGGGAGAGATCACAAAGATTAAAGAAGAGATAAATCTGATTGAAAATAGAAAGACCATTCAACAAATAAATAAGACTAAAAGCTGGTTCTTTGATAAAATAAACAAAATTGACAGACCCCTTGCAAGACTTACAAAAAAAAAGAAGAGAAGAGACTCATATACGTAAAATCAGGGACTCCACTGGAAAAATTACAACAAGTACACACGATATTCAAACAATCATAAGGAGATATTTCCAAAACCTCTACTCAGCAAAAAACAATAATTTTACAGAAATGGATCAATTCTTAGAGAAGTACAAACTGCCCAAACTGACCCAAGAAGAAATAAATCAACTAAATAAACCAGTAACTTACAGTGAGATACAGGAGGTAATCAAGAACCTCCCTACTAAGAAAAGCCCAGGCCCAGATGGATTCACCAATGAATTCTACAAAACCTTTAGTGAGGAGCTAATACCAATACTCCTCAAACTCTTCCACGAAATAGAAACAGAGGGAGAAATCCCAAACTCATTCTATGAAGCTAATATCATACTCATTCCCAAACCAGGCAAAGATCCAACAAAAAAAAGAGAACTACAGACCAATATCACTAATGAATACAGACACAAAGCTCCTCAATAAAATATTAGCTAACAGGATCCAGAAACTGATCAAGAAAATCATACATCATGACCAAGTAGGCTTCATCCCTCAGTCACTAGGATGGTTCAACATCCGTAAATCAATCAATGTAATTCACCACATAAACAGATCTAAAATTAAGAATTACATTGTTATCTCAGTCAATGCCAAAAAAGCCTTTGACAAAATACAACATCCGTACCTATTAAAAGCTTTGAAGAGAACAGGAATAGATGGAACATTCCTCAAAACAATAAAAGCCATATACAACAGACCAACTGCTAATATCATATTAAATGGAGAGAAACTTAAATCATTCCCCCTAAACTCAGGAACAAGACAAGGATGCCCACTCTCCCCACTTCTGTTCAACATAGTGCTGGAATCCCTAGCCGTAGCAATAAGGCAAGAGGAGGACATCAAAGGGATCCACATCGGCAAGGAAGAAATCAAGTTATCCCTATTTGCAGACGACATGATCTTATATCTGAAGGACCCCAAAAACTCAGTACCCAAACTACTACACCTAATAAACCAATTTGACAAAGTAGCAGGATACAAAATCAATCCACAAAAGTCAGCAGCTTTTCTGTACACCAGCAATGTACAAGCAGAAAAGGAAATTATGGAAACAATTCCATTTACAGTAGCCAAAAAGAATAAAGTACCTAGGCATCAACTTAACCAAGGATGTGACGGACCTATTCAATGAAAACTACAAAAAAATCTAATAAGGGAAATCAAAGAAGACACAAGGAGATGGAAAGACCTCCCATGCTCATGGGTAGGCAGAATCAATATCGTGAAAATGGCCATATTGCCCAAATTATTACAAAAATTCAATGCAATACCTATCAAAATCCCAGCCACATTCTTCACTGAAATAGAGAAACCAATCCACAAATTCATATGGAATAGCAAAAAACTTAGAATAGCCAAAACAATTCTAGGCAAAAAAAATAGTGCAGGAGGTATCACAATACCACACTTCAAGCTCTAATACAAGGCCATCATAACAAAAACAGCATGATATTGGTATAAAAACAGATCAGAAGACCAATGGATTAGAATTGAAGACCCAGAAATAAAACCGCACTCTTACAGCCAACTGATATTCGACAAAGGGGCTAAAGACATACATTGGAATAAACATAGCCTCGTCAACTACTGGTGCTGGGAGAACTGGGCAGCCATATGCAGAAAACTCAAAGTAGACCCAAGCCTATCACCATGCACCAAGATCAACTCAAAATGGATCAAGGACCTCAATATCAGACCTGAATCCTTGAAACTACTGAAAGCCAGAATAGGAAAGACGCTAGAACTTATAGGCACAGGAAGGAACTTCCTGAATAGAGTCCCAGGGGCACAACAAATAGGGGAAAGACTCGACAAATGGGACTACTACAAATTAAAAAGTTTCTGCACAGCTAAGGTCATAGCCACCAAAATAGAAAGACAGCCAACGATATGGGAAAGGATATTTACCAGCACAGCAACAGACAAAGGCCTGATATCGGTCATCTACAGAGAACTCAAAAAACTAAGCCCCTCAAAGCCCAATAAACCAATTAGGAAATGGGTAAAAGCTAAAGAGAGACTTCACAAGAGAAGATTAAAAAATGGCAAAGAAACACATGAGGAAATGCTCAACATCCCTGGTAGTAAAGGAAATGCAAATAAAAACAACCATGAGATACCACCTCACCCCAGTTAGAATGGCCTATACTCTGAACTCAGGAAACAACAAATGCTGGAGGGGCTGTGGGGAAAGAGGAACCCTTCTCCATTGTTGGTGAGAGTGCAAATTAGTACAACCACTTTGGAGAACAGTATGGAGGTTTCTCAAAAAGCTCAATATAGACCTACCCTATGACCCAGCCATACCACTCCTAGGCATCTATCCTAAACAGCAAAACCCAAGATATCAAAAAGACATTTGTACTTCCATGTTTATCGCGGCACAATTCACAATAGCCAAAATATGGAAACAACCCAGATGCCCCTCCACAGACGAATGGATCCAAAAAATATGGTCCTTATACACAATGGAATACTACATAGTGATTAGGAATGGTGAAATATTGTTATTCGCAGGGAAATAGTCAGAACTCGAACAAATAATGTTGAGTGAGACAAGCATAGAACACAGAAAACAAAGGGCCATGATCTCCTTGATATATGACTGTTAACAAAGGGAGACGCAGAGACAGTAGAGACCTAGTCTGTGAATACTGTATATGTTCTTGATACATTGTATATTGCATATATGGCTACCTGACCTAGACAAGGGATAGAAAAACAGGTCGTAAGATATCACAAGAAATGTACACACTGCCCTACTATGTAATTGCACCCTTTTTGCACAACACCTTGTAAAAAAATTTATGTTCAATTAATAAAAAAAAGAAATTAAAAAAAGAGTATGAATTACAGCTATATGAACAACCTAAACAGCCTATGGATTAAAACAATGTTAAGCAAATGCAGCAAACACAATAGGTTATATATTACACTGTTACAATTGCATACAGTTGAAGAGAAAGAATAAAAGTAAACAATGTATTGCTTAGGATTGAATGTTTGTGATAAAACAATAAAGAAAAACAAGGCAATGGTTTTCATGAAAGTTAGAATAATGGCTACTTCCAGGGCAGAGGGAATGGCGAAGGGCATTAAAGGCTATCTGGGGAGCTAGCAATATTTTATTTTTGACCTTATTAGTTTCTTTCTTCATAATTCTGTAGTTAGCTTATGCATTTAAATATTTGACAATAAAATAGTGAAACTGATTTGATATACTGTAGATAACATAGAAAGGAAAGAAAATTTGACAGAGTATATAATTTTTGACTGTAGAAACCATTGGTATGGGATAATCATAACAATTTCTCATAAGTGCTCACTTTCAAGTGTAGATGTGCTGAGTCCTATACAAGTACCCTTTTGTTTTGTATATGTATAATATATTAAATATACTATGCAGATCTCTATCATAAATTGACAAACTAGGTAAAGAACTGTTGGCTGAAAGTTCCGTTCCTTTTGAAGTAACTAGTTGATTTGTCCTCTAGATTTATAAGCAATGTAAGATTAAGAGCTAACAAGATGTACAATTTAATAATCTATGTACTTCCTTCTCCCCAGTGTCTACTTCCAGCTGTTTCTCTGAGTTAGCAGGCTGGGTGGGAGGTGGGTGGATCTTGCCAGGTAAGGTTAGTGGGGCTGGCACTTCACAAGTACGTGGCTCAGGGCTCTCCTGAGTGTCATTTTGTCCTTCCATAAGGATTTTTTTTTTTTTTTTGGCCAGTCCTGGGCCTTAGACTCAGGGCCCGAGCACTGTCCCTGGCTTCTTCCCGCTCAAGGCTAGCACTCTGCCACTTGAGCCACAGCTCCGCTTCTGGCCGCTTTCTGCATATGTGGTGCTGGGGAATCGAACCTAGGGCCTCGTGTATCCGAGGCAGGCACTCTTGCCACTAGGCTATATCCCCAGCCCCCATAAGGATTTTTTTAACTGTAATATATTTTCCAGGACAGCAATATCACTAGTAAACTTGCAAACTGTAAAAATATTTCATAAGTAGTTAAGTCAGGCTTGGTGACTACACTCAAGCCGCACCCATTTCCCTTCCCATCAAGGGGGTTGGGGAACCTCACAGCTCTAATCTTCGCCATGTGCTTGCACCTCCATCATTTCCAAGCTCCACTAATGCCATTCAAGAGAGGCACTCACTCACTCATTCACTCATTTATTCGCCAAATGTCTGCTCAGCCAACCCCAAGGGATCTGCTGCTAGGTCCCGCAGCACCGGCCCGGGCGGTGAGGCAAATTCTCCCTTGGTCTGGCGTTTCGAGGTCCTAGTGGTGGGCGGATGCCTGGCCTCGCGGTGGTGTGTATGGCCTCTGGCTGCTGGGCAGTGGGGCCTCTTCCTGCCCCAGATGATATACAGCCGCTGAGCAAGCTCTCCCTGCCTTCCTCCGGTCAGGGGCGAGGTTGGGTGGTGGCTCCACTGCGCTCCTCCCTGTCTTCTCTTCAGTTCTGTTGTGGCTCTGGAGGAGTTGGCAGTGGCAGTGGCAGGGGCAGCAGCAGCAGGGGTAGTAGCGCGGTGGAGGCAGCTGCTTCCCATGGCCCCAAAAGAGATTTCTCTGGAGAGAAAATAAAAGAATCCAGGAGACACATGAAGAAATGTTTGACATCTCTGCCTATAAAACAAATAGAGATAAAAACTACATTGATATTCCACCTTACCACAGTTAGACAGGCCATCATGAAGAATACAAACAATAACAGATGCTGGCAAGGGTATGGCCCAATGGGAAAGCTCCTACACTGTTGGTAGGAGTGCAAACTCATTCAACCACTCTGGAAAGCACTATGGAGATTCTTGAAAAGGCCAAACAGAATGCTCCCCTGTGACCCAGCAACCCCACTCCTGAGCATTTATCCAAATGATCACAAACAGCTATGTTCACTGCAGCATTATTTACTATAGCATTACCAAGCTATGGAACCAACCTAGATTCTCCTCAATGGATGATGAAGGGAGCAAACAATTGTGGCATGTATATACCATGGAATTCTATGCTTCCATCAGAAAGAATGACATGGCATGGCCCCATTCATATGGAAATGGGAAAACTTGGAAAAAAATCTTATTAAGTGAAGAAGGCCAGAACCAAAGAAATACAGTCTTTATGGCTTCATTCTTTTGTAATGATTGGTATATGCCTAGGATAGGTCTAGCAGAGGATCACAATAGCTCAACAACTATGTACCTATGACCATATAATATGATCCTAATTGAAATGAGCTCCAAGATTAGAAACAAGGTGCTTTTTTGTGCTGTGGTTTTTTGTTGTTTTTTTTGTTTGTTTGTTTTTGGTACTGTGTGAAGTTATGTCTATTTCCTTTCATTTTTCCCCCATTTGGTTTATCACCTGTTGTCACTGTTGTTTGTTTGTTTATTTATTTGTTGCCCTATGTGTTGTATATACATTTATCTAATTTGAGGAAATAAAGAATTCTGAGACATAGGACAAAAGGTGAACCAATGCATTAAGACATTTTTTTTGGAAATGAACTTTACAACTTGTGGGGAAGGTACTCAGGGGCAAGAGAAAGTGGTAACAAATGAGGGACAGTGTAACAGTGTTTGACAAGAAATACACTCATTAACTTCTGTAACTGTTATCCCTCTGTATTCATGTTTTCAGTGAAATAAAATGTTAAAAAAGGATTTAAGAAAGAGAAGACCAAGGAATGACTTTCAATGTATAAGAAGAAAAATTTTAAGCCATCAAGAATAATCACCTAGTAGGAAATACTTTCAAATTGAAGCCAAACTATAATTGCATTTCAAATGTGTTATAATCATTTTCCCTTCTAAGAATCTCTATTAAAAATTATAAAAAAAAAACCCTTATGCAAGAATTACAAGGAGCAGAATTACAAACACAACAATCCAGACTTATTATCTTTGCCTTAAAAAAATACATCCAAATTGCAAAATAGCATAGAAATCAAATTACATCATACAGATAAACTTTTAACCCTCATTTTAAGACTTTTCCAATTTTTAACACATTCCGATGGCAGTTTTAGTAATACCAAACAAATCATCACAATGCCAATTTTACCCTCAGGTTGCCAATGTCCCTCAGCAAGGAACAGAGAAAGATAGGCCTCCATTGGCCTGTCCTACACAATGGGCATATACCCATCCGACTCCTTAGGGCTCGATGAACTGCCTTGTGCCAGCTTACCTGCCGAGCCAGCCGGCAGTGAAAAGGGAATCCTGAATGAGGGGGGCGACAATTAAGGAAAAGGAAAAATACAAGACAAGAGAAAAGACAAGAGGCAAAGATGGGGTACGGGAGGTCTGCAGCCTCAGATTGTAACTCAAGACTGCAGCCAGGTTTATTCTTAACTTCCAGGATAAATGCAGTTTGAAAACCCGGAAACAGCATAGGCTTAAAATTCCAGAACACAAAAAGGCTTGAAGTTAGCAATACCCAACATAGCTAAGACAGGTTGAGGTTGGTTAACATAATAATGGACCCCAGAGCAATACCTGATGGTAGCTAAGACAGGATGAGTTTGGTTAACATAAGAATGGACTCATGGCAGACATAGTAAAGCATTTCCGATTTTCCATTAAGCCATGTCCTTGCACGTCCTTGAAAACACAGCCAGAGGTCAGGAAGAATTTAGCTGCAAGTTTGACTCCTGACATCTCTTCTGTCTTTGTTTAAAGAAGAGAACCCGCCTGTCTTAGGTGGGGTGGGTACCCCAGCCTGCCTTACCCGTCCTCGGATCTTCTTCAGAGCAAAGCTGAAGGCCCTGTCTTAGGTCGGTCAAGCTGGCCCCACCCTGAAACTTGTCTCTGGCTGCAGTTCCTCTCAAGGGAAAATTCATTCACTTGGAGCTTGACCTTATGCAGCTGACTGGCTAAACTCATGAAAGAGTTTTGCAATATGCGTACAATGCAAGGAAGGCATAGGAAAGCCATCGGCAAAAGTATCCCTGAGGCCGAGCAATGTCATTAGCAGCCCCTTAACATTAGTCAAGGAAGGGATATACAGTTGTAGTTGTTCAAACAGTTCTTTTGCTGTTTCTGCCACTTCAGAGTCCAGAGGTGGAGCTTGTTCTAGACCAGCTATTTGCCTATGGAGTTGAAAGAGATCTAAGGACAAATTATTATGGTGCCAAATACCATTTAGATGTGCTACAACTTGTTCCCAAGGATAGCTTGACCCATTATATTTATGGAGGGTCACACAGATAAAGTCAAACCCAGCATGACAGCGCACCCATTGCAAAGTTTGTAAAGCATGAATTTGTTCTCCCAGAGACAACACAGATTCATACAATGCTTCTAATTTTTGTTCTACCTTATCATCAATCTTGCCTTGAAAGTGCAGGGCTTGCATAGCATTATGAGCAAGCTGATTAACATAGTAAGCTGTCTGCACACTTTGTGTTAAAGCCACAGTAGCTGCTGCAGCAGAGGCAGCTAAGGAAATAAAGGCTAAAATGCCTGCTATTAATAGCCCTACAAATTGTCTAGGGCGCATGAGCTCTTTCAAATGTTTTAACACTTGAATACCTGTTTCTTCATACCAAGCTTCAGATATGTTCACAGGAAGCATGACAAATGGAGGCTGCTTAATAACAATTACAGAATCAGTAAGACTACTATACAAGCAATTTGTAAAAGAACAGGTAGTACAAGTAACATTGATGAAATACGTGGCTCCTATAGAAATATTAAAAGGTCCATACATAATGGCATATGGAGGTATTACACAACTCATAATATTTTTTAAAGAAGAAGAAGTGGGTCAAGAGATATTATTTAGGGCAGCCACTAACATCCAGACATGACGTTGAGGGGGTCCAGTTGTACTTGTTGGTGAGATTGGCTCTGGACCAGTCCATCAATTGAGAATTAGTTCCTGAGATATTGGTTATAAAAGGATGTTCCTGTCTACACTTTATGGGGTGCAGTTCTCCGATGGATTCTACAGTTTGAGAAGAGTTGATGCAGCGAGGTATCTTGAAGGACAATGTAGAATTAGCATGTACAGGGAACCCAGTAGGCAATGAAGTCATTTGTAGATTATATATTTGACTGTTATCAGGAAACCAAATTCTATGATTTATGGATCACATTACAGTGCAGCCTGGAATATAACTGTTGGAGTCAGTTGTGAAACATAAAGGGGTTCCAATGCTAGAAGCTGAAAGTCTCCCATTTCAACGTGTTGGACAAAAGGATCTGGAGCTGTACCATATGCTGATCTGTTGACATGGACGAACACCTCAGCTCCTTCCCAAGTTGCAGGGTGCACAATTGGTGGATCTGGCACGTAAGCCCAGTGGGTCAGCGCCTGTACCATTCTGATGAGTTTCCACAATCAGAACGCAATGCTCAGGTAGCCAGCGGGTGTCATTTTTATCCAGTGAAAAAACACAGACATGTCCTCGACCCCATGTCAATACTGGATCGGGCCCATGCCAAGCACTTGTTAAAGGATCTTTCCACTTAACTTGGGCAAAAGCTCTTTGCTCTCTCTTTTCCTAGAACCGCTGTGCTGCAGAGTGGCCATTGCAGTCCAAATTTAAAAAAAATTTAGTACGAATAAAGCATGAGAAAGAATAGTAACAGGAGAGATGGGGTATAATTCCCCCCTTTTAATTTAGAAATTTGGTGTTTTAACAAACCGTTGGCCTGTTCAACAATTCCTTGACCTTGAGGATTATAGGGAATTCCTGTAGAGTGAACAATTTGCTAAGATTTGCAAAAAGTTTGAAAAGCTCGTCCAACATATCCTGGACCATTATCAGTTTTAATTTGTTTAGGAAGTCCCATAGTAGCAAAGCAGCATAAGACATGGGAGATACAATGTTTGCTAGCTTCCCTGGTAAGAGGAGTAGCCATAATAAAATTAGAGTAAGTGTCTATGGTAACATGGACAAAGTAAAGCCATCCAAAAGAGGGAATGTGGGTAACATCCATTTGCCAAACATGGTTGGCCACTAAACCTCGAGGGTTGATGTCATTGGAGGGCACAGGTAGGAAGATAGTATAGTTGGGACAAGTTTTTACAATTTGACGAGCCGCCTCAAGTGTGATATGAAAATGCTGACGTAAGGCACGACTGTTTTGATGGTGGACAGCATGTGATTGCTTTGCTAAGTCAATTTGAGTGAGAAAAATTTGAGTAGCCTTATCCGTAATAGCATTGCCCTCACTTACTGGTCCAGGAACCTTAGTATGGGCACGTATAAATCCAAAAAAGCGAGAGCGAAGAAGAAGTTGTATCTGGTGAAAAAGAGTTTGGATAGTGGAATTAGCTGTTCCAAGAAAAGGGACAGTTTCAATAACCTGAAGGGCTCAAATAACATAATGATTATCCGAATATAAATTAAAAGCTTTAGTAGGTAAAAGTGTAAGGGCCTGTAAAACTGCTTGAAGTTCAACTTCCTGGGCAGAAGAAAGACCAGTGTCCCAAGATTTAGTTTCACCATCAATAGCAAGAGCTGCTATTCTGTTAGAGAATCCATCTGTAAACACCAAGGCAGCCATAGAAAGAGGTGATAGAGATACAACTTGAGGAAATACAAAGGTGTAAGATGAGGCAAAGTGAAGTAATTTGTTGGAGGGATAATGATGTGAAATTGTGCCCATAAAATTGTCCCAAGCAATGGCCCAGGAATCACAATGAATATAAAGCCATTCTTGATGTTGTAAAGTATAGGGTATGTAAATAACCTGTGGATCTTATCCAAGATACTTACAAGATTCCACACGACACATATGGAACTAAGGTGGCTACCAGTTTATAATAGGGAGTTAACACTTTTGAAGGAGTAGCAGGCAAGGAAAGCCATAAAAGGGGTCCCTTCTGCCAGAGGACCGCTGTTGGAGAATAAGGTGTAGTTAAAATATATGATTCCCAAGGGGCTGAGTAATCAATATAATTTACATGTTGGGAAGAAATGGCAGAATTTACTATGCTTAAGGCTTTAGCTGCT
The DNA here is from genome assembly GCF_023159225.1 of Perognathus longimembris pacificus. Classification (NCBI taxonomy): domain Eukaryota; kingdom Metazoa; phylum Chordata; class Mammalia; order Rodentia; family Heteromyidae; genus Perognathus; species Perognathus longimembris. The sequence continues at coordinate 39,672,664 of NC_063169.1, forward strand.
TCAGTTGTCATTTGTCTGGGAGATGTAGGGTTATGGTCCCCCTTTAATAGATCAAATAAGGGTTTTAATTTAGCTGTGGATAATTTAAGATAAGGGTGAAGCCATTTAATATCACCAAGAAATTTTTGAAAGTCATGCAAAGTACACAAATGAGAAGTCTTAACCTGCAATTTCTGACTAGTAAAATAATAAGGACCTCAAATATGAAACTTACCTTACTGGCAGGTGAGACAGAAAACAAATGAATAACAGTAAGTTTCCGTTTCAGTGGATCTGAAGTGGCTGTGTCTTCCATCCCAAATTGGCAGGCCAGCAGGAAAGGTGAGTTGTATCTGGGTCACACCGCCTGCTGGTTGTCTGTAAATTTCTACACGTACTGGTTAAAGGCATTTTTAAACAGATTTTCCATGTTCAATTAAATCAAATCATATTAAGGCTTGGGCCTTTAACCATCTTTTTAGTCACAAAATCCACACAGATTGAAGGCCAACCAAGTCTGCTCTCTGTAGCAGCCAGGACAGTTTGTGAGTCATGGAGGGAGAAGACACCAATGCTACCCCAATGCAACCCTGTGGTTGCCAAACACAACTCTGATGCTTTTAACCTTGGAATAAGTCTCGGTTGCAACTCTGTCATGACAGGCATGCTATAAACCCAACTCTAATCTTGGGGCAGGCAGAGCCAGGGTAGTAGCCTTTGACAGCCTGGGCCTATCAAAATCCTCACAGGACTCCTAGATTGCCTGAGCAAACTAGGCAGTTTGGGAGCCAACTGTGGAGGCAGCTTCCTGTAGCCACAGATTGCCACGGTCCACTCAGCTAGCACACATGTCAACCTGAATCCTATAAAGCAAAATGTTAATTTTGGGTCAAGAAAATTTAGGTTAATAGTCACATTTGTACAGTTGTTCCAAAATGACTCTGGTCCCTTGATCTTAAAGAGTTTATGAGAGCATAGGAAAAAATAAATAAAAAAATGGAGAAGCAAAATCTTAGTCTATATCAAAGAATTGTCAGGATTAGATGTACATTTGACTAGAACCTTTTGGAGTTTTTCTTAGACACATTTGCTTGTACCCAAACATGATCAGTTTGGGTTTAAAACCTGTTTTGTGTTTTGTTTTTAAGTTTTACCAACAAATAGACATAGACAGACATACATACACATACAGACGGTGTGCACAAGCTTTGGGGTGCACTTAGAATTGTTCTTTAATTGTACTGTTCTTTAATTGGCCATGTAAGTTTTCTGGAATTCCAGTGGCAAATGATATTATTTTGCCTGTATTCTATAACCACGTGGTTAGATAGTAAACAACAACAAAAAAAACCTTTTCAGCAAACCAAAATTTTCAGATTATCTGAGGAGCTACATTTTGAGAAACCAGTTTAGCTCCCATGGGGAGCTTACGGGAGACAGGACATGAACACAGACAGCAAGCTCACAGAAAGACACTTTCATCTTCCAGCATTTGAATTGCAAGGCACCTTGAAATGCAAGGCCATAGTTACAGAGTTCATAGTGGGGGCAGGGTTACCGGGAACTGGAGGCCCCAAGTCCCTGCCGAGCCTCCAGGAATTTGGCATGCCTGTCACCTGGGGGATGGACAGGCTTCCACTCCAACCAATCCTATCGTCCACCATGTGCTGAATGCTAGAGAAAACTTATGATTTAGCCAAACAACTAGAATTTAACTGAGTCTCAAAACTTAACATCAATAACAAGAATAGAAAACCTTTCTTTGAGTCTTTTAAAGCAGATGTTAAACAAATATTGGTACCTTTGGAAGCTAGCACCAGCCCATCCTATGTCACAGGCAGGCAGGCAGAGTTTAGAGAGAGGCAGAAAAAGAGACAGAGAACTTCATCTGCCTGAGCACTCATAGAAGTTAGGTAAGTCCTGCAAAAATATTCCTGAAGCATTTTAGACTGTCCCCCACTTGAGTGACCAGCGGAGCTGAACTAGAGATCAGTTGGCTCCAAACACCCACAATTGCTGATCCCCTTGACCTAGCCCAGTGGCTTTATGGAAAATCCAAGCTCCAGGCTAATGGTCACTCACCCTGGTTGGGGTTTCAAATCTGTCATTGTGGGTGGAAGTAGAGCACTCAGTCAGGAGAAGTTACCTCGGTGGTGTTAACATTTCCCTAGCCTCAGGTCCCTACCCTCTGCAGGCAGCCTGTATCTAGGAGAGCTGTAAGTCTGCCAGGATTGTTGGTGGGGGCTCACCAGTATCTACCTTTAAAGGAGTTTGTTGTTCTGGATGAAGCTGTGACAATAGAGCTATGATTGATTCCAATATATTCTCCACATGGGTCAATCTATCTTTAGTAGGATCATTGCATAATTTCTCCTCAGTGTCTGAGCCATCTGAGTCCTCCGTAATATCTAGCCCATTGGGTTCAGATCTTATTAATTTTCTCAGCTCTTCCTGGGCAGCAACATATGCTCCTGGGGCTGGATAATGCTCATCAGATCCCTCTTCAGTTTCTTTGATCGACTGACTGAATTTAATCCATTCATGTCTAGGATCTAAGCAATCTTGGACCAGATGCCAAAGAATAATAGCATCCACTGGAGTTTTCTCAGGGCCATTTGCATCATAATGTTCCTGAATATTTTTTTTCCAATTTTCTGCCAAGTTTCTAAGTTATTGGTTCCTTCCTCTGGGAACTGGGGGCATGCTTCCTCAATAAAGTGAAAGAAACGTTCTAAGTGACTTTGGCCAACATTCACTGACCGGGCATGAAGCATGCCTTTGGGGGCCTGCACGTATAGCATGCAGCCTATACTTGGTCCCATAATTTCTTACTCTCGACTATCTCTCTCTCCTGCTCTCCTTCCCAAGTGATCAGACGTCCTTACCTGAGCGGGGGTCCTCTGCTGTCGTCCCAGGTGTTCAGGCCCTGTTCAGGCTCCACTCCTTCCAAGCCAGCCGGAAATAAAAAGGGAATCCTGAATGAGGGGGGCGACGATTAAGGAAAAAGAAAAATACAAGACAAGAGAAAAGACAAGAGGCAAAGATGGGGTACGGGAGGTCTGCAGCCTCAGACTGTAACTCAAGACTGCAGCCAGTTTATTCTTAACTTCCAGGATAAATGCAGTTTGAAAACCAGGAAACAGCATAGGCTTAAAATTCCAGAACACAAAAAGGCTTGAAGTTAGCAATACCCGACATAGCCAAGACAGGGTGAGGTTGGTTAACATAAGAATGGACCCTAGAGCAATACCTGATGGTAGCTAAGACAGGATGAGTTTGGTTAACATAAGAATGGACTCATGGCAGACATAGTAAAGCATTTCCGATTTTCCATTAAGCCATGTCCTTGCACGTCCTTGAAAACACAGCCAGAGGTTAGGAAGAATTTAGCTGCAAGTTTGGCTCCCAACAAGCTTACTCTTTTTCCACCATGTGAGGCCTGTCGCATACGGCCTGCCTCACCATGCATGGAACAGCTAAGCTTCACTTTTGCCAATCCATTCCTCAACCCTGAAGATAGGGACACAGGCCTATTCTAAGTTTTCCACTCTGTTCCTTTTGGTCTCTGACTGAGAAACTCGAAGCAGTTCTTTAACAGTGATAAACATTAATATCCAAATTTTTTTTACCTTTAGCCTCAAATTTGCAAACAGTGGAGGGAAATAAATTTCAAATTCCTGATGCCTTTTGCTAAGCCAGATAGCTCGATTACAGTGCCAACAGCCTAACACATTAAGATACCAATATTTTGCAATTTAATATTCTGCAAATTAAAGATATTTTTTGTTTAAACTATAATTCCTCTTTAAAGCAATGCAAAAATCCTTTAAAACATTTGGGAACGCCCAAACTTGATGACAACTTTGGAGTTTGAACTGAAACTCAACCACTTTTAGATCATACTGACACTTTTCATCTTGAATATATTCACTCACTCTTTCTCTCTCTCTCTCTCATACACACACACGCATACATTTGCACGAAAGAGTCTAAAGCAGGCAAAATAAATATGGGCCATTACATTTGCCAGTGGCAAGAGGTATTTCTTGACAATCTTGCAAATCACCAAGATTTAAGACAAAACTTTGTTAACAAATGACTTTGGCATTCTATGGCCTCATTTACGAGGGCTTGCTTCTGTAGCAAGGCATTTTAGGACGGCAAATAGTTTTTGGTAGAAGAAAGATGGGTAGGGATCCCCTGGAGCTAAATTGAGCTCACACAGTACTTCACTCAAGTCTTTCGCCCAATTTTGAGTAGAGAATTTAAAATTCTCACTTTACATTTTGAATACATTCACCTGGGGAAAGAAGGTGTGAAAGACTAGGATGACTCCATCTTGAAACTGCAACCATCTTGTTGTTAGTGTTAACCTAAGAATAATCCAACCAGCCATAAAAACCCATTTCTCGAAACCAACAGGCCATAAAAACCCATTTCCCGGATGGCCCAACTGGTTCGGGAACATTCCAGATATGTTGACCACCCTGGAATGTCGTCAGACCAATTTTAGAGAACCCCTAGCCCCAAGCCAATCAGATTTATCCTTGCACCCCAAACCTGCTTGCACCTGGTTTATGTAACTTTGTTATTTTTTCCTTTAAATACCCATGTAAAACTCTGCTCGTGGCCTTCCTCCTAAACTCCGCTGTGTCGGTGGGTAGGACGAGGCCCGAGATGCAGCTCGCCTGAATAAAGCCTTGCTTTTGCATTTTGGAATGTCTGGCTCTCGGTGGTCTTCTTGGTAGTCTACTCGTGACATGGGCATAACATTTGGGGTCTCATCTGGGATAGCCCCAGAGACCCTGAGACCCCAGACTCCGTAGGTGAGAAACAGCGCTGTTAATTTGTCTTGTCCTGTCTGTCTATGTGTGTGTGTTTACCTTCATTTTCTCTTGAAGACGGCAATTCTAGGTTGTTCCATTTTTTTTTTTTTTAGGGATTGTCAGAGCAGACGTGCTCATAAGACAACCCTGGAGGAATTGGGGACGTCCCAGTCTCTCCACCCTTGAAAGGGGACCCCCGGAACCCCGCCTTCATACTTGTAGGGCGCAAATCGGACCGGTTTCTACCCAGCACTGACTGGGAGGGTCTCCTCACCTGTTGGGATCCGGCCTTTAGACTTGGTGGGGGGCTTGACGCCCTTCCCCCAGCCCTGGGGAATGCGGAAGCAGGCTACGGTTCTCTGGGTCTGGAACCAGAAGAACTGGCTTTGCACCCAGCCCCCAACTCTCCTGCCAGCTCAGGCGCCTACCAGTCTCGCCCTGGCTCGGCGCTTTCAAGTGTCATTAGCTCAAGGGATCATGTGACAGCTTTCAGCCTATCGGCGTCCTGGCCGATCGCCTTCTCTCGCTATCAATTCTCCTTACACCCGACTTAATAAATCAGTTGGCTCTAAAAGCTTTCTCCGAGACTTGCGTATGCCTGACTTTATTTACCGGTAAGGAGGCGGGCACGCTTTCTCGTTAGACCGTGTGCGAGTGAGGTCGGCCCTGACCCCACCGTCCCATCCTAGCTATCTGCTGGCTGGGTGTCCAGGAGAGAGGACGAGAAAAGGGGGTGGCGAGAAACCTAGCAGAGCCTTGATCCCCGCACCGGGAGAGGCGAACGAGCCTGACATTTTGGTGCCCACGTGGTTTCATGAACCCACGCGAGCAAGTCCGGCTCCCGACCGACCCTCACTAAATTAGGGTGGAAACCCTGGGACGCGCGGTCCTCCCATTCCAGGTAAGAGGGTGGGACAAGTCCAAAGTAGGCGAAGCAATTTGCCTCTTAAAATCCTAAAGTTCACCCTCCAAAACGCGGGGATTAATATCTCAGAGCCCTGCGCTTTACAAATCTGGGAGGAATTGACCCACAGGGTCCCATGGTTCACTGAGGCCAACCCACTCTCATGGGAAACTTGGGACCGACTGCAGCCGGAGGTAGAGGAGACAGAATGGGGAGAAGAACTCCCACTCGTAGCCTTACAGGCTATTAAAACTCTCAAGGCTTGCTTCTCCTTGGACCCAGGGGAGAAACCCTGGACTCAGGAGAGGGGGGCCAGAGGGAATTTTGGTCCGGCGGGGGGCCCGACGCCCTGCTCCGAGAGATCCAGGGACGAAGGTCCCCAGGACCTCAATTCAGGTGCTGCTCAGGCGTTGCCGGCTTGCTGCCCCTCCCCCACCGGAGGCCCAGCTTGGCTGCATACATATGCAAATCCAAGGAGCCTGACTGAGAGGCACCAGCAGCCCGGGGGCTACACGCTTTTGCCTAACTCAGACGATTCAGTAAACCTCAACCTGGTGGCCATTTCAGCCTCGTGGTGACCCCAGGAGATACAAGATTTCAGAGAATTTAGGAAAATAGTTCTCGAGGGAGGGGGGCCAAACACCCCCTGGTGGGAGAGCCTACTCGAGGACCTGGCCCACCGGTTTCCTACCGCTCAGGAGTGGAGAAGCCTGGCCCAGTCACTGCTTGATAGAACGATGTATGAGGAGTGGTGTGCCCTCTTCAGATATGAGTGCTATGCTCAGGAAGAGAGAAATCAGGCCATCCATCCGCCAAAACCCATAACCTTTGGCATGCTGTTTGGATCCACCTGCCCCCAACAGGATCCCTTCCCTGCCCCCTACCAGGAGCAGGTAAAGGCTGTGGGACTGGCCCCTAGAGTCCCCGGCAATAAAAGCTATCCAAGAAACCAATGAGAGCCTTGCTGCATTCGTTGGCTGAGTGAGGGACAATCTCCGCCGACAGTCTCAGGGGCCCCAGGCAAATCATTTTCTAAGGACTCTGGTGTGGGAAGGGATGACATCAGAATGCAGATTGGCTTGTGCAGGAGTAAAGGAGAGATCAGTGGATAGCTGGATCTACGCTTGTTAGGGCATCAACGCACGAGCCCGCCAGGCGCAACCGCTGACCACTCTGCTTACTGAGGAGCCTGCCCCGGCCCCCACCGGTGAGGTAAGCAGGGAGTGCTGTTACACATGCAGTGGCTGGGGTCATACTAAGAGGGTCTGTCCCTCTAACCCCCAAGATCTAGCCCGGTAAGATCTGGTGCCCTGAGGGGACAGTCCCCAAGATGGAGAGCTAGGGAGGTACCCAAAAGACTTTGCCCCCACTGCCAAAAGGGATTTCATTGGCGGAGAGAGTGTAGGTCCAGATTTGATGCCAAGGGAAGGCCTTTAAACGACTAATGGGGTGCCCTCCAGCCCCGTCACCCAAAGAAGGTGATCAATCCCGAGACAGGTCCAATACACAGCCTGAGGCTAAGACCCTCTGGGCAGTTCCCATTGTCTCCGAGATGAGGCCAAAGACTGAAATCATCATAGCTGGAAAAAAGTTCTGAGTCTTAATAGACACCAGAGCAGACCAGACCATATTAAAGAAGGAGCTAGTGCCTCCTTGGTGGGACCTAATCCCCGGCCCCCAGATGTCTGGGGTAGGAGGCACAGCTGAAAGTGAAACAACCAGAGACTGGCTCCCTTGGGATGATATGAATGGTGGCAAGGGAGTAGTGCGTCCCTTAATAATGACCAACTCACCAGATAACTTGTTGGGACGAGATATCTTGGGAAAGATTAAGGCTGCGGTCATCACAGGCCAGGACCTGCCAATCAGCCCTAGCGACGGCCAAAAGGCGCCTCCCTCTGAGGCCTCAGGGCAAGAGGCCCCTAACTCTTCTACAGGGCCTCACCTCCAATCCTAAGGGCCACTGTTCCTACTGTCCCTGCCATTCGATGGCACCCAGGCGCCCCGATTTGGGTGGAACAGTGGCCTATTCCCTCAAACAAATTAGAAAAGTTGAAGGAAATAGTTTTAGAACAACTGTCCCTTGGGCATATTAGACCCTCGCTGAGCCCTTGGAATAGCCCTATATTTGTTGTACAAAAGGCCACAGGTAAATGGAGGATGGTACAGGACCTAAGAAAAATTAATGAGCCCCTTAAGGGGGCTGCCATGGATCCCCTCTATTCCTCGGGATCTTAATCTTATTATACTTGTCATCAAGGACTGTTTCTTTTCCATTCCCCTGGACCCCCAGGATTGCGAGAAGTTTGCTTTCTCTGTGACCTCAGTTAACTACCAGGGGCCTGATCAGAGGTATGAGTGGGTAGTATTACCTCAGGGCATGGTTAATAGTCCTGCCTTCTGCTAACATTATGTGTCACAAGTTCTCCAACCCCTTCAGAACCAGTCAGATATTGTTTTGTTCGTCTACATGGATGATATTATTATTGGATCAGCAGAAGTTCAAGTGCTAGACTTGGCCTATAGCAAGGTACAAAAACTCCTACAAAGAGGAGGGCTGCATATAGCCAGTGACAAGGTTCAGAAAGTATACCCCTTTAAGATATTGGGGGCAGAGCTTAAACTAGACTCTGTGTGCCCACTTAAGCCCCAGTTATCCTTCCAGGCATCTTACACTCTGGTGGAGATGCAAAGACTGTTAGGGGAAATTAATTGGCTAAGACCCTGGCTTCACCTGCCTACAGAGGAGCTGCTTCCGCTCCATGACTCTTTGAAGGGCAAAGTGCCCACTGATGTTATTACAATAACTCCATCACTTGAAACAGCCTTCCAGAAAATCCAATTGGCCCTAAATAAGGCACAGCTGGCACGTTACAAGCCTGAGTGCCCACTTTGCCTTTGGATCCTCCCCGGGTCAGAACTTTCCTCAGCTGCAATTACCCAATCAGGTGAGGCCCTTCAATGGGTGCACGCATCAGTGGGAGGAGCTCCCAGCATTTATTCCCAGCTAGACCAGCTAGGTGACTTGGTAATTAAGGGCAGGGATACTTCCCTGAGACATTATGGGCGAGATCCCGATGTGCTAACTATTCCTTACCAGTTGTCAGATTTTGAATGGGTCAGAAGAATAATGCACGGGTGTCCAGTGCCCTGGAGGGCTTTATGGGCAAGGTCGATTGCCACTATGGCACTTCAAGATGGGTGACCTCATTTTCCAGGCTACAATGGACACCCCCTGTGCTTTTTTCTACCAAGCCTCTTGTCAAGGCTGCTAATGTGTTTACAGATGGGGGAAGAGCAGGCTCTGCCGTAGTGGTGCACTCCACCTCGCCCCCTGCCGGTGGGAAAGAGAACACCCATTACTTTGAAGCTCTCACTGGCTCTGCACAATTTAAAGAATTGTACGCAGAAAACACCCATTACTTTGAAGTAGTTACTGGATCTGCGCAGTTTAAGGAACTGTACACATCGCCCTGGCACTGACCCATGTTAAACAGCCAATGAACTTGTTTTCTGATAGTCTGTATGTGGTTAATTTGCTACCCAACCTGGTATGTTCATACATCAAATTAGATGAAAACCCAATCACCCCTCTGATGATCCAAGTCAGGTCTCTGTTAAAAGAGTGGGGTGAGACTATATTTTTACAGCACCTTCGTGGACACCAAGGACTGCCTGGGGACCAGGCACAAGGTAATCATATGGCTGACCAGCTGGCCACTAATGGAACCATTATAGCTCTGGCCATTGTACAACCTCAAAACCTTCAAATGGCCAAAGGACTCCATGAGCGTACTCATTTAAATTGGAGAGGGTTACATCAGAGATTTCCTTCAATTCCTATAAAAGACTTAAAAAAGATTCTAAGGACTTGCAAATCGTGTATGCCTTTCGTGCAAGTCCCTCCCCTGCAATCTCCAGGGGTGAACCAAAGAGGTCTCAAACCTAATTTGGCAGACTGATGTTACCCACTACGCTCCTTTTGGAAGGCTAAAATATATATTTATGTCTATTGACACATGCTCTGGTGCGTGTTGAGCCTCTCTGCATCTGGGGGAAAGAGCACGGCATGCTGAAAGCAACTTCTTACAATGTTTTGCTATCCTAGGGCTGCCTTTACAGGTTAAAACAGATAATGGACCTTGTCTCACCAGTAAGCCTTTACAGGCATTTCTCCAAATGTGGAATATTAAACATACCACTGGAATACCATATAACCCAAAGGGTCAAGCCATAATTGAGAGGCATAATAAGACCCTAAAGGATCAATTATTAAAACAAAAAGGGGGGGGAAGCCCCCATGAACAGCTGAGGACAGCAATGTTTACATTGATTCTTTTAAATTTCTCAAAGGACCAACCTCTGTCGGCTTTCCAGAGACACTGGTCAAGCCAAACACCCTACTTAAAGGTGGAAGTCCGTTGGAAGGATCCCCTTACAGGGGCATGGCGAGGCCCAGTCCCACGTATCAGTGCCGGAAGGGGCTTCGCCTGCGTTTTTCCAACTGGGGAACCGAACCCAATCTGGATACCAGCTAGAGACGTAAAATATTGTTCATCAGAATAGCCACCCAAGGGCACCTGCCCTTGAGGGATGTCTCCCCTTGTTTCCTCTCAGGAAAGCAAAGACCTTGGTGGAATTTTCCCTGGAGAAATGGGAAAGCCTGCCTGTACCAGCGATGGACCCAGTGTCAGCCTGTTTCTTCCCTGGACCTTACCTGACGCCCTTTGGGGTAATGTCCGCTGTGGCAGCGTGGCCCACAGCCTTGCACAAGGACCAAAGGGAAATTTTACACACTGTTGTTCCTCCCTTTGCTCCCCCCTTTGCTGCTTATCTTAGGGGTCCCCATTGGAGGGAAATAGGAGCTAAAGGACTTGGACACCTTAATGTTTTATGATAAATGTTTACAATAAGCAAGGGATTGACACCTTGCTGCAATGTTTACTATAAAGTGTTTACTAACCTCAGTTGTTAAGTTACCAGCACCCTGGCTGCCACATCGCCAGGACCTGAACCCAGCTCTATCTCACCATTGAGGGAAGGAAGAGCCATCTGCGCTACCTTGAGTGACACCAGAATGGACCAGGATTCCTCTATTTCCTATGGACTGAGCCAGATAAGAGACCCTCCATTGCTTTGTGCCTGTGTTGTAATTGCTCATGTGTTACAGTTGCTCATGTTTGCATTTGCCTTGTATTACGATTGCTTATGCTCATGTCTGCTTTATGCTCCCATTTACATTATGTTTACACTGCCCTGTGCTAGACACATGGGTCTCTCATATTGTAAGCGATAGGCCAGAGCTGTCTGGGTACCAAGTGGACTTTGGCCTTTTAGCCATATAGGAACCCCATGAGGCTCGTCACTTGACCCCTAGGACCTCCTGCTCGCTGAGGTCCGCTGGCATGAGAGAAAATTATCAGGGCTTTCTTTCGAGTGCCAATCCCACTCTCCCCGAGTCCTCTCGTCGGGCCCGCCAGTCCGGCAGGAAGGTCAGCCTGAAGAGCTAGGGCGTTAGCCCAAGATGGGTATGACCCCCATGGGGGGGGCAACCTAAGACACAGCGCGCTCTCAAGTAGGGCACCTCCTGCTGTTCAAAGAAAAAAAATAAATATAAAAGAGGCAGATGTTGGGATCTGGCCTTTAGACTTGGCGGGGGTGCTTGACGCCCTTCCCCCAGCCCTGGGGAATGCGGAAGCAGGCTACGGTTCTCTGGGTCCAGAACCAGAAGAACTGGCTTTGCACCCAGCCCCCAACTCTCCTGCCAGCTCAGGCGCCTACCAGTCTTGCCCTGGCTCGGCGCTTTCGAGTGACGTTAGCTCAAGGGGATCATGTGACAGCTTTCAGCCTATCGGTGTCCTGGCCGATCGCCTTCTCTCGCTATCAATTCCCCTTACACCCGCCTTAATAAATCAGTTGGCTCTAGAAGCTTTCTCCGAGACTTGCGTATGCCTGACTTTATTTACTGGTAAGGAGGCGGGCATGCTTTCTCGTTAGACCGTGTGCGAGTGAGGTTGGCCCTGACCCCACCGTCCCATCCTAGCTATCTGCCGGCTGGGTGTCCAGGAGAGAGGATGAGAAAAGGGGGTGGCGAGAAACCTAGCAGAGCCTTGATCCCCACGCCGGGAGAGGTGAACGAGCCCGACACTCACAGAGGCTCAACCTGCCCACTTTGAACTTGGTTCCACTTCTTCTGCACCCTCACAGGAGGTTGGGGGCCGACTTGAACTTGGGTCCACTCCTTTTGCACCCTCGCAGGAGGATGGGGGCCGACTTGGGAGATCTCCAACTCATACTAGTAACTTGTAACTTGTTTTTTTCTCAGGCCTGTGTGTTTGGTACCTTTTCTGTTGTAGTAATTGTTGTGTTTTTTGTAGCTGTCTGGATTGAACACCTGACCAGAGCCATGGGTAATGTACCATCTAGCCCCCTAGACTTGACCCTAGCCCACTGCAAGGACCCTTCTAGTTCTAAACAGTCAGCCCAAGCCACTCGCAGGTAGCGGGGAGTGACCCCACCGCACAGCTCTGTCTCTGTGTTATTTGTGAGTCTGGCAGTCTCTTTTGTGTCAAACCTGCATAACCTGTTTTGTTACCTTATCCTGTGTTTGTTGGCGCCATCAGTTTATAAATTAGTAGATTGTTTATGGCATGTTTAGTTCCTGTATGTATTGTCTTTTCTGTCTTATTGGAATAGTATTGCCTTTTGTTATTTTATGGACTAGTCTGAATGATGTGGTTAATTGGACTTTGATGAAAAAGAGAAAGTGAAATTGAAAACAGAAGGGCCTAGGGGCTGGGAATATGACCTAGTAGCAAGAGTGCTTGCCTCCTACACATGAAGCTCTCAGTTCGATTCCCCAGGACCACATATATGGAAAATGGCCAGAAGGGGTGCTGTGGCTCAGGTGGCAGAGTGCTAGCCTTGAGTGGGAAGAAGCCAGCGATGGTGCTCAGGCCCTGTGTCCAAGGCCCAGGACTGGCCCACCACCCCCCCAAACAAAAAAGAAAAGAATACAGAAGGGCCTAGGACAAGATTGAGTACTGAGCAGATTAGGTCTGGTAGTGAATTATAAAGAAAATAATAGTAAATCCAATCAGATACTAGAAAAGATTGTGTTGCAGAAAAAGGCAAAATAAATTGTTTGTATTATTATAGGGCTGGTCTGCACTGTTCTTCTTTGTTTTGTGTATCTCCTGACTGACAGATGAAATGGGACAGACTCCCTCTACCCCCCTGGATTTATGTTTAAGTCATTGGAAAGATGTACAGGCGACAGCTCACAATCAGAGTGTGAGTGTCCACAAAATGAACTCTGGGTGACACCCACCCAGCCTTCTTCAGCAGAAAATTATTTCGTGTGCTAAAATGTTTTGTTAAAACTATCAAGCCCTGGAAAATGAGGCTGGAGAATGCTAAAAATCATTTGTTCAAAGATTTGTCTTAAAATTTGGGTGTTGCTGGAGTAAGATTGGCAAAAATATCTCTTGCCACTGGAAAATGTACGGCCGATGTTTATTTTGTGCGCTTTAAGATCTTTTGAATATGTGTGTGTGTGTGTGTGTGTGTGTGTGTGTGTGTGCATGTGTAAATGTAAACATGTTCAAGACTGTTAGCATGATGTAAAATTGAGTGAGTTTAAGTTTAAAATCCAAATGGTCATCAAGTTCGGGCATTACCAAATGCTTTAAAGTATTATCGCACTGTTTTAGAAAGGAACTAGAGTTAAAAAATTGTTTCTTTAATTAAAAAATCAGGGTTAAGTGTCAGAAATTTTGATGTAAAGGTTTATCACTGTTAAAAAAAAGAAAAAAACTGCTTGGGTTTCTCAGTCAGAGACAAATAGGAAAGCACACACAAAAAAAATAAACCTAGGATAGGCCTGTGTGCCTATCCTCAGGAGTGATGGGTGATCTGGCAATGGTGCAGCTTAGCCAGCCCACGTGGTGGCACAGGCCCTGGAGGGAATCCACGTGGTGGGACAGCCGTAATGGGGTGTCCATTCATGGTGGAAGAGGACAAGCCAGCACCAAGACAGTTCATCGAGCTCTGAGGAGTAGGATAGAGATAGGCTGTTTGGTAGGACAGGCCAATGGAGGCCTCTCTTTTGTCTCTTTTGTTTCCAGCTGAACTTTGGAAACCTGGTGGTAAAAATGAATGATTTGGCTGGAATTTCTAAAATTGCCCCTTGAGGTACTAAGAATTGGAAAAGTTTTTTAAATGGTTACAAAGTTTATTTATCTGATGCAATTTGATTCCTGTGCTATTTTTGCAATTTGGATGTATTGAAAAAGTAAAGATGCTGGGCTGGAGATATGGCCTAGTGGCAAGAGTACTTGCCTCGTATACATGAGGCCCTGGGTTCAATTCCCCAGCACCACATATACAGAAAACAGCCAGAAGTGACGCTGTGGCTCAAGTGGCAGAGTGCTAGCCTTGAGCAAAACAGAAGCCAGGGACAGTGCTCAGGCCCTGAATCCAAGGCCCAGGACTGGCAAAACACAAACAAAAAAAACAAAAACAAAAACAAAAACAAAAAAAGAAAAAGTAAAGATGCTGAGATTGGATTTCTTGTTTGTAATTCTGGTGAACACTGTTAAAAGTACTTTTGTTATAATTGTTTTGGATATCAGTTTAATGATTCAGGTACTGAATTTTATGTGATGTAATAGTAAAACTCATAACTATCTCAAGTTACATATAATGAGGCAAGTATAGAAGTAAACTCTTATTAACTCTCTGTATGTAGGAAGAAATGGCAAAATGGGATAACATTTCTCACTAATTTATTGGAAAGCTGAATGGATAACTATTTCTAATTTTGTAATTGTAATTCTTGCATTAAGGAAAAATTGTCATTTGAGTCCAAAGGTCTTCATTCCATGAGTTAACTGGGACTGAAGAAAAAAAAAAAGAAAAAAGAAAAAAGGCTCTTTTAAAACAGGCAGCCCAAAGGCAAAGGGCGGTACCAGTTTCAGAGTGCCTGTAAGCTTCAGAGTTTTTCCAATGCAGGTAAGAGCTAAAGTGTTAGTGTTAAACAGAGGTTAGTAAAAGGCCTTGCAAATCAAGATTTCATTTCTAGATAAGAAATCTGGAAGTAAAATTGTCCTAAATGATTATTGCAAAGTGAGAAAAGGAAAATTATGGCTACCAAAATGAGTGTTTAATTGCCATTCCAGTATGTTTGTAGGGTTTTTTTTTTGTAACAGTTTCCAGCAGGCCCACAGAGAAGGATAGATATCCCTACAAGTTTGTCAAGATGTAACATTGGCCCTTAATAAGCTCCAGGTGAGAGTATGCTTAAAAACTATTTCTGTGGGGCTGGGGATATAGCCTAGTGGCAAGAGTGCCTGCCTCGGATACACGAGGCCCTAGGTTCGATTCCCCAGCACCACATATACAGAAAACGGCCAGAAGCGGCGCTGTGGCTCAAGTGGCAGAGTGCTAGCCTTGAGCGGGAAGAAGCCAGGGACAGTGCTCAGGCCCTGAGTCCAAGGCCCAGGACTGGCCAAAAAAAAAAAAAAAAGACAACTATTTCTTTGTGGACCACCTTGTTGCTTTTAATTGGAGTAAAGTGGCCTCTTGTAAGACTCATTGATCTGAAATCTGCGCTTGGAAGCCAGCCCGGGCAGAGAAAGGTCCCTGTGGGAGTCTTTGTGTCCAGCTGACCAGCAGAAGTGCTGGGAACAGAGTCGTGAGTCGCTTTAAGGCTCAAAGTGGTAGGGTGCTAGTCTTGAGCTGGAGAGCTGAGGGACAGCACTCAGGCCCTGAGTCCAAGTCCAGTGACTGACCAAGAGAAATGCCAAAGGTGCATTTATACCAGCATGGAAAAGTTACTCTTGGGACAGAGTGATTGCGCATCCAGAGGCAGTAAGCCACTGCTTCGATGACAGAGAACTTGTCAGATCCTAGAGTCACTCCTGTTTGGCATTTCAAAAGTTAATCAGAGCTGGGAGGTCCTAGAAGAATAGTTCGTAAGCTTGCCTTTTATTGCCCATGTTTATTTACTTTGTAGCTGGGCAGGAACTTGCCAGTCATCTGTAGTAGTGGGTAGTAAAGCTAAGTTTGTTAAATAGGGGATAGTTTAAAAATTCCAACCCCCTGCATCTGCTCAAAGCCCTAACTAGCAGTGAATTTTGAGCTGGTACATCTGTTCAGGAAAGCAAGCTTGTAGACCTGAGATTGTGTCCTTATTGAGATCTGTTAAAGGCCTGCACAGGTAATGTAGGCATTTTTTTAGGCCACCAGAGATCAGTTCCCCAGCCAGTCAGGAAACAGCTTTTATAAACTAGAATGTTGAAAGGCTACACCGTGGTAGCCCAAAAGGTCTGTATAGTTAAGTTAAATGTTGAATGTAATTTCCAGTTTGGAGTAAAGCTCCTAATGGACATCTGACCCTGCAGCAACTTGGTAAAGTAGATGAAGGTTATAGGTTCCTGGCTAGGTAAGGCCAATGCCCCTGAGTCAGCCTGAAGAAGTTACAGAAGATGGATGATCTTCGCCCATCAGTCCCCCTTTAGGACCAAGGGACCAGAGTTGTTTTTGGGAAGATGAGACAGGATAAACTAGGGGCATGGAAAACAGAGGTAACAGTGTACAGAAACTGCACTTGTGAGAAATGGTTACAGGCCAAGCCTTCTATGTTGGTTTTAAATATCTGATTTAAACTTATTGCCCTGGCAAAATGACCCAAGGTCCATTGATTGTCTAAAGCTGTCTTGACATTCAGTGATGTGCCAGCTTACAAAAGCTAATGTGCTTAAGAAGGAATCAGGGAAATACAAGGAAATTTGACTAAAGTTAGGCTTTAGGTTGCTTTGGATCTGCTAAAACTAAAATTTTGGGACATTTTGAGTTGACTGGAGTTAACTACCTCCAAGAGTATTAAAATGTGTCCAGATGGGTGTGACCTCAGAAGAAAGGGAGGGAACTGCCATCAGGTATGCCAGGTACCAAGGTAACTGGACAGATATTTAAACTGGCTGGGGGCATTTTCATGGAGCCCTCCTGAGGGAGGATCTTACAGATGCCACTGGCCAACCTTAGGCAGTTAGAGGCACTGGAAACTGGAGAAATCCATTCTAAAATAGTAACTCATGATAGTTGGCTCTGGTCTGGCTTTTTAGGAGCAGCAGTCCCCATCAGGCTGACCCTTGCCCCACCTTTGTTTTCCCCAACAGCCTGTGGGTAGAGTCACAGTAAATTGCCTTGATGTAGTTGAGATAAACCGGATTCTACAAACCAGAGGAAAAGAAAATGTAGACAGTTTAAAACTCTAGCAGCAAAGAAGCCCCAGAAACTGAAAAGAGGAAAGTTAGTATAGTAAGCCTTAGAGAATAAGAAAGGGATTTAAAAAGTCAAGTGTCACAGAATGTTCCAGTAAGTCGCTACTGGCGTGAGGAAGTAAAAGATGGTGTGAGTGGGGATATGTTACATTTTAAACTGTATAAGGAAAGACTTTAGAAAGAGAATTGGGGAAGCAAAAATGTTTCCTTTATATTAAAAGGTTTTGCATGTTAAAAGTAAGAATGACAATCCCTAGGAAGTTTGACTATGTAGCAAATGATATCAGTATGTCTTAAAATTAGATCTAATGTGTAAAGTTGGTATGTAATCAAATTGGCTATAATATAAATAGGTAAATAGGGTCAGAATTGGGGCTTCGGTGTGAAACTATCTGTACCTGAATCTGCAGGGCTAAGGGACTTGTGTGATGTCATCTAAATGTTAACCAGAAAGATATCATATATCTTTAACTGCTTGATTCCCTCGCTGAGATAGTTTTGTAGGTAAAGCCTGGATTTGCTCATGTGTAGCCTTAGGGTCAGATTTGGGATCCCTCCCATAATTCCTAACTTGGAATCACATTTGTTATGAGCTTTTATCCCCCCTCAGAGCCTTATAGCAGGTCCATCAAGAGAACCACGTTGGAAGGGACCCTACATCCTGCCGCTGACAGCTCCCACCACACTCAGAGTGGACAGGTCTGTGACCTGGATTCTCTTCACCCACACCCCTGAAGAGACTGGAGCCAGTGGACTCATTCGCAGTGAGAGAGGACATTCCACCCCGGTGGCGGATTAGCCACAACAGAGGCCATGTACCAAAAGATGGACATGGCTAACTTTACCTTGCTAGGCCTGTTATGTATGGTTGGTGCTTTGGTAGCTAGGGAGAGAGTCTAGACCCGTAAACCCTACCTATGGGTGGTCAGCAGCTTGGGGATGATAGAATAGTGGGCACCAGGATTTATATATCTTCCCCGGCCTTCAGCCCGAGCTCCTGTAACTCCCTTGGCCACTATTATTGCTCTTACTGGAGTCGTGAGGTCATGGCCCCACTGTAAAAAAGGAAGAGGAAATTATTCCCCATGGCTTACTACCTTAATATCTACTTTACTGGGACAGCAAAGCAGGTATATACCTCTTCCAGATAGAGAGTACTGGAATTTAGTTTACAGCCTGAAACAGAGGAATGTGCTTCATGTCCATAAGTCCAGGGGGGAATGAAAGACTAGGACGATTCCATCTTGAAACTGCAACCATCTTGTTGTTTGTGTTAAGCTAAGAATAAACCAACCGGCCATAATAAACCATTTCCTGGATGGCCCAACCAGTTTGGGAACGTTCCAGATATGTTGACCACCCTGGATGTTGTCAGACCAATTTTAGAGAACCCCTAGCCCCAAGCCAACCAGATTTGGTCTAATCTCTTAGCCCACCAGGTGGCCAGACTGATTTTTTCCAATTTAAGCCACGAGTCATTTACAATTTCAATTTATCCTGAGACTAAGAGTTGCCAACAGTTTGAACCAGGCCCTAAGCAGACTGTACCCTTCCAACTGCCCCATTATAGCCATTCCTGGTCCGATGACATGAATAAAAACATCATTATCCACTTGAGTTGGATTAATGAGGCTTCTCTATCTGCTATTATTATATCATTTTAAAATATTGTATTTTCATTTGGCTTGTCAAATTTTGGAGGTCAGAGGTCAACTTCCCAAAAATATCTCACTTTCACACAAAGTACTTTGAATAGAATTGAAATAAAATCACATTTCGGAGAAGCTGTCTGGGCTGGGAGTGGAAATTAAAGGCAGGATTAGTGCCTGTAAATCCCAAAGCCCTGGATTCTTCAACAATGAAGAGAGGGAGCAGCTGTAGGAGAGGGAGAATGGTCGGGGAAGGAAAGTGGTGATGGCACAGAGAGGAAGGAGGAGAAGTAGGTTCAAAGACAAAACCAAAGTCAGAGCAATGAATTAGCTCAGGGGTAGAGCAGTTGCATAGAATTCCTGAGGTTAAGGGTTCTATTCCTCAGTTGGGACAAGAGCTAGGCTAGAGCTAGGCTGGGGCT
Organism: Perognathus longimembris pacificus; assembly: GCF_023159225.1. NCBI lineage: Eukaryota > Metazoa > Chordata > Mammalia > Rodentia > Heteromyidae > Perognathus > Perognathus longimembris. Next base: position 39,691,729 of record NC_063169.1, read on the forward strand.
AGGGCAGGAGAGGAGAGGATAGGACAGGACAAGCCAGGATAGGATAGGATAAGACAGGACAGGACAGTTCTGGAGAGCCAAGAGCGAGCCGAGAGAGAGAGAGAGAGAGAGAGAGAGAGAGAGAGAGAGAGAGAGAGAGAGAGAGAGAGAGAGAGAGAGAGAGAGAGAGAGAGAGAGAGATATTCTGGGCCAGAAAACGTAGCCCAATTTTTCCCACTCCATGAGTTACACCTTGACCTAACTTTTTTATATAATATAATTGAGCTTGCCTGTGGGCCTTTTCTAGGGTTTGCTGATGGCGGTATATAGACTGAATTAGCAAGAAATGGTGAGGTATATCGGGGTTTATCGATTACAGAACAGGCTCCTCTAGATCGATATAATCTCCACCAAGTCCTTTGAGTTTTAAGCTGTGCCTCATAGTTCTCCGGCGAACAGGCCTGTTTTAAACCTATTAATGTTTACAACTATACATATTGAGGTATCTAATCCCAGTTTGGGTATAGTTTTAGTGTTTGAACTAGGTAAAATATCCTTGGGTTATTTACTTGCGTCATTCGTATGATCACGGTGGCTGGCACGAAGTTTACCAACCCTATGTCAGTATAACTTAGTCAGACTTTCATTCAGATTAGGGCTATATTAGGGTTGGTAATTATTAATATTTAGGAGAATAGGTGTTAATAAAGCGCTAATCTCCTAAGAGTGGAAATAATAATTATTCTGGGGTAATGTGAATTAGAGTATTTTTTTAGTATTTAAAATTTTTATGTCCCAAAGTATTAATTAATATGGTCTAAGCTTAATATTATGAGGCTGAAGAATATTAGTCGAGAAGTCCAGCTACAGATCAATTGGCTGCATCCATGCCTTGACGGCTTAGCTGAGTCACAGAATACCGAAAATAAAAAAATACCAGGGGTATGACAGAGCAGTTATGTTGACCATGGGCTGATTAGTAACTAATCCATCGAGATGTCTTATTGAAGGGGAATGTGTGGGCAATCTTAATTTTATGGCCATGAGGTAAGAACCAGATGCCAGGTATAGTTTCACAATAGCTACCCCCAAGGTTCATGGGCCCGCAGCAAGAAGGGTAGGCCGAGTGTGGGGGGGGGGTGTTGATGGTTTCACGGAGGATGGTAGATTAAGGGACACAAAATAGCAGGGGCTATCTATGTGTTCAAGGACTAACGAAATAGGATGGACTAATGTGGAAATGAGATTATTATTGACAAGCATTGACTTTAAGAACTGGACAATATTTGTATTGTAAGTCATGTAATGTGAATAAAACATAAGATGTAAATGTACTTTTTGGGGGTGTTATCACATGCTTATAAGCATGGTGTATGTTAATTATATGTGGAACAACATGTTATGGTTTATGGACGATTAATCATAGTATGCATAGGCCTTTTTGTGGAAAATAAGTTTTGGCAAAGGTTATGGCTAAGCCTGACATAACAGTTTAAAAGTTATTAAGTCTCCCAATACAGGGAATAGTCTAATTAAGAATTCCAGCTTTGGGGGTTGGAGGTAGGATTGTGTTCTTTCCCTGGTGCTTTAAGAAGATCTTCATCTTAGGTTTACAAGGTCTATATAATTTTATACTATTAAAGCAGTCTTCATTTAAGTATTTTATTTTCTATTAATCCGGTGATTGGGAGCAGGAGTAAGATAATAGAAAAATAGTGAATAGATGCAAATTGGCCAATGATGATGAATGGTGGTTCTACTGGTGGACCTCCAATTCAGGTTAGAATAAATAGGCCTGATACTAGGATTCAAAATAGAATTTGGCTAATAGGTTGGAATATTAGTCCACACTGGTTAGCTGTCTGAAGGAGTGGAAATAAGTCTAGGACTAGGATAGAAAGGACTAGGGCAATTACTCCACCTAATTTATTAGGAATAGAACATAGGTTAGTGTAGGATAAAATGGAAAGCGAAGAAACAAGTTAATGTAGCTTTATCAACTGAAAATCCCTCTCAAATTCATTCAACTAAATCTGAGCCGATATAAGGGATTGCTGATAGTACTGGTAATTACGGTGGCCCCTCAAAGTGATATTTGTCCTCATGCAAGAACATATCCTATGAAAGCTATAGCTATTACTAGGAATAGAAGGATAATTCCAGTATTTCAGGTTTCTTTACAGAGGTAAGAGCCCTAGTAGATTCCTTGGCTGATATGTAGATAAAGGCAAATAAGAAATAAAGATGCTCCATTAGTGTGTATAAATCGAATTAATCACCCATAATTAACATCTCGCTACTGAAGAAAATGCTGTGAGTGTGTCAGATGTATAGTGTATGGCTAGAAATAGGCCTATGGAAATTTGGAGAATTAGGCATACTCCAATAAGGGATCCAAAGTTTCACCATCCTGAGATGTTTGAAGGGGCTGGAAGGTCAATAAAAGCATGATTTACTATTTTTATAAGAGGATGGGATTTGCGTATGATTGTCATTATATATAATTTTTATAGCTGAATTAACAACGATGATTTTTCATGTCATGGGTCATGGTTTAAGTCCATGTAAAAATTATGACAAATTTACTTTATTTAACTTTAATTTTAATGGTTTTAGGTTTTCTTGGGGTGGCTGTTAAGCCTTCACCTATTTTTGCTGATGTTGGGTTAATTGTTAGTGGGGCTGTAGGGTGTGGTTTAATGGTTTTAAATGGTAGTTCTTATGTGGGTATAATGGTATTTTTAATTTACTTGGGAGGAATGTTAGTGGTGTTTGGTTACACAACTGCTATAGCAACTGATGAATATCCTGAAACATGAGGCTCAAATTTATGATTATGATTTTTTATTATTATCTAGGATCTTATTAGAAGTTGTTTTAGGGGCTGGGGATATGGCCTAGTGGCAAGAGTGCCTGCCTCGGATACACAAGGCCCTGGGTTCGATTCCCCAGCACCACATATACAGAAAACGGCCAGAAGCGGCGCTGTGGCTCAAGTGGCAGAGTGCTAGCAAAAAGAAGCCAGGGACAGTGCTCAGGCCCTGAGTCCAAGGCCCAGGACTGGCCAAAAAAAAAAAAAGTTGTTTTAGTCATCACTGTATTGCATTGTGAAGGGTTGGAAAGTTTTGGTGGATTATATGATCTGGATAATATGATAGCATTTGGTGAAGATAAAGTATTATTAGTCTGAGAAGATTCAATTGTGATAGCCGCTATTTATAGTTATGGTAGTTGAATTATGGTAGTTGGTGGTTGAACTCTGTTTATGGCTGTATATATTATTATTGAAATTACTTGGGTGTTTAATTAATAATTATGAGTACAGTAGATAAAATGAAGGATGAGAAATTAATCTTTAATAGACCTTTGTGATTGGATACTGAGCTGGAGGCAGATATGTAAATAGAGGATAAAGTTTTTGTCATACTTTTTTCAGTTCACATGGAGCCAAGGATGGATGTGGCTAGTTTTTAGCTGAATTAAGGGGCCAGTTTAGGAATGAGATGATGAGTTATAGTTGAAAAGAACCCTAGTGAGTTGGAGAAATTGAATGAATATGATTTTGGGTATATTTTAAAGTGAGATGGTATTATGTTTAGTTCTATTGCAGTAATAAACCCTAGAATAGTTACTGTTAGGGCCGTCAATTTAATTGTGGTAGGTATAATTATAGCTTGGGTGTGAGTGAGACTAATAAGGCTGGAAAATAAAAAACCAGCAAAAATGTTTCCTATTAGAAGGCATTTGATAGGATTAATATTTGGGTTATTCTCATTAATAGAATTAATTAGTGAGAATCAGGGGTGTCCTATTAAGATGAAGAAAATAATTTATGAACTATAAATATCTGTAAAGGAGGTCGCGATGAGGGTTAGAGTTAAAGCTCAGGCATTAGTGTAATATATATATATATACATATATGTATATATATATACATATATATGTATATATATATATATATATATATATATATATATATATATATATATATACCTTCAATGATTAGGTGTTTTGAGTAAAATCCGGTAAGGAAGGGTGTGCCAGTTAGAGCTAGACTGACTACAATTAGTGTGGATGTTGTTAAGGGGAGGCATGAGGTGATTCCTCCTATTTTTCGAATACCTTGCTCATCGTTTAGACTGTGGATGATTGAACCGGAACATATAAATAGTATGTCTTTGAAGAGCGCATGTGCACAGATATGGAGGAACGACAGATTCGGTTGATTAATACCTAGGGTTACCATTACTAAGCCTAATTGACTAGAGGTAGAGAATGCAAGGAGCCAAGGAGCCAAGGAGCTTTCCTTTGTTTGAAGGCTCTTGATTACATCTTTTTTGTTTGTTTGTTTGTTTGTTTGTTTTTGCCAATACTACCAAAATGATTTTATTTCTGTCACTGACAACATGCATGACATTTCAATTATATGGTTTTGTTGGTTTCTTAAATATTACTTAGGTATGCATTAAAAATATGTTTATATTTAAGAAATGTGACACAATATAAGAAGTCTTCTATAAACAATCCATTCTCAATATATTTTCCTACTTTGTTTCATACAGAAATAATCTACAAAATCATAAATATGCCTATCAATTCTCATGGCCTACAAGTACAAACAAATTTAGGAGTTTGAGAAAAGTATTCTCTTTGTATCAGTAACATGTAGTGCAGTATTTGAAATGGTTATTATCAATAAAACATATCAAAAGTTCTATGATTTTCCATCTTGTTTGGCAAAAAAAAATGGTTAAAAGCTGAGATTATGTGTTATTTTTCAGGTAGGTTCTCACTATGTAGTAAAGGCAGCTTCAGACTCGTGATTTTTGTATCTCAGCCTGCTGAGTAAATGGAACTACAGGCTTGTACCACTGTGCCCAGACAAAATAGCATTTTTGTTTTTAAAAACAGAAAATAGTTATTTAAAAATCAGTAGATCTGGGCTGGGAATATGGCCCAGTGGCAAGAGTGATTGCTTCATACACACGAAGCCCTGGGTTCGATTCCTCAGCACCACATATATAGAAAACGTCCAGAAGTGGCGCTGTGGCTCAAGTGGCAGAGTGTTAGCCTTGAGCAAAAAGAAGCCAGGGACAGTGCTCAGGCCCTGAGTTCATGGCCCTGAACTGGCCAAAAAAAAAGGTGAAATCAATAAATCTTACTAAAACCACTTCCATGTATTTGAACAAAGAAACATGCCATGGAAGAAGGAATACTTGTACCATCATTTAAATGGTATCTAAAAAAGCTAAATAAAAATAATAATCATATTAAATCCATGTTAGCCTTGCAAAACAATTCCACTGAGATTCTGCTACAGGAGCAGAACCAATAATATCTTCAATTTCCTAGAAATTTTTTTTTAACCATCCTCTGCTGAATTAAAACTTAAAGGGTAAAAATGACAACACAGAAAATTATTCTAGAAAACCATACTTAAAATTCCTGATACACACTTTATTATTTTTTTAATGACTTCAAACCATCCTTTAGGAAATATATAACTGCTAAACACATCACCTATGTAGTGATTTGTTAAATAACTACTCAAGATTTATTAGGTAAGCATTCCAATTACTTTTCTAACAATAAAAGTAAAAAGGAATTTTGCATATTGGATATTTTTTATTTAATACATAATTCTGTAGGCCTTTGTAGAGTATAAAACTTGGAAAGAAAAATATCTCCAACTAATATTCTCATTCATTTTAAATTATTCAAATTGCAAATACTAAGTTAAACACTTATATTGCTTCTAAAAATCTAAGTGTCTAGACGTTTTATACTTTGCTCAATGCAAAAATGATCTGATTCGGGCTGGGGATATAGCCTAGTGGCAAGAGTGCCTGCCTCGGATACACGAGGCCCTAGGTTCGATTCCCCAGCACCACATATACAGAAAAAACGGCCAGAAGCGGCGCTGTGGCTCACGTGGCAGAGTGCTAGCCTTGAGCGGGAAGAAGCCAGGGACAGTGCTCAGGCCCTGAGTCCAAGGCCCAGGACTGGCCAAAAAAAAAAAAAAAAAAAAAAAAAAGATCTGATTCACACTATTATCAACTGTTTATAAAACTAAATATTCTCTGTTTAATTACAGATTACAAGAAATGTCTTCTATGCTCTGATTTTTAAAAACAAGACTGGCTAACACATAAAGAGTATAAATCAAAACTCACAAGAGGTGGCTGAAATCATGTCAACTTTCAGCTTGACAAAACATAAATCCAGTTATTATGCATAAACAATTCAAAATTAAAGTTTATAATGGAAATGTCAACAAGTCGTAACTACTACACATTACTAGAGATGGGTTCCACTACAAACAGGCACAGCAGATGTGCACATCTGATAGACAGATTGCTTAGAAAATTAAAGCTATCAGAGCTATAAATAAGGAATACATAAATATGAACATAGCAATGCCAAAGCAGAGAGACCATTAAAACAAGTTAATAAGATGTGATATGAACACATATGATAGTTCATCATGTAAGCAACTTTCCAATGATTTATAAAGCTATGGTTCTATAATTCTTTTAAGAAGGAAAAAAATTGCTACACAGCTTCATGTAGTAATCTAACTGGACATTTTTGACTACATTGTAATCTTCAAATTATCTTCAAGAGCTGAAATCTCATCAGAATTTCTCCAGAAAATCAGCTTGTCATATTTTCAGTAGCCTTGCGAAGTTCTTTAATAACTGATGATAAGGCTTCTGGGTTAATTCCTTGTTCACAAAGCCGTACACAAATAGACAGGGTTTCCATATCTAAGCCAGTATTCAAAATTCTTGAAATCTCAAGAAGAACGTCATGGTATCCCTCACTGCATTCAGGTTCGCCGCAGCTGCCGCCCCGGCACCGCTGCCGCTTGCCATGGCCAAGCCTGAGGAAGGCGGGAGCAGCAGCGCCTGACCCAGAAACTGGAGCGTCTTTCTTTTCTCCCTGGCAACCACGCGTCCCCGCTCACGCCCCTCTTGATTACATCCTATATCTCACTTTTGATTATTGGTTTACTTCGTTAATTTATTTCTTCTTGGTTCAGTTTGGGCAGTTTATACTTCTCTAAGGATTGATCCATTTCTGTAAAATGTACTTTCTTTAGTGAGTAAAGGTTCTGGAAATAGTTCCTTATAATTGTTTGAATATCCTGTGTATTTGTTGTAATTTTTCCTGTGGAGTTCCTGATCTTACGGATATGAGTCTCTTCTCTTCTTTTTTTTTTGTAAGTCTTGCAAGGGGTCTGTCAATTTTATTTATTTTCTCAAAGAACCAGCTTTTAGTTTTATTTGTTGGATGGCGTTTTTATTCCCATTTAGGTTTATATCTTCTTTAATCTTTGTCATCTCTCTTCTCCTAGTAGTTTTAGATTTAATTTTTTCTTGTTTCTCCATTCGTTTTAACTGCATCATGTTGTTATTTACCTGTTCTGATTCCATTCTCTTAATGTGTGCGCTAAGGGCAATGATCTTGCCCCTCAGCACTGCCTTTTCTGTATCCCATAGGTTTCTTTGTGATGCAATTTCATTTTCATTGTCACTATGAACTCTTAATTTCATCCTTAATTTTCTCTGTGACCCAAATGTTAGATAACAGTGATGAGTTTAACCTCCACGTATTTGCGTAGTTTCTGTGGTATCCTTTGTTATTGAGGGCTACCTTGATTCCACTGTGATCAGATGGAATACATAGGATAATGTCAATATTTTTGTATTTGCTGAGTTCTTTGTGTGGACTATGATATGAATTATTTTGGAGTATGTTCCATGGGCTGCTGAGAAGAATGTGTATTGAGTCTTTGTAGGGTGAAAAACTCTGTACAGATCTGTCAGATGCATATGGGATATGGTGTTACTTAGGTCTTCGGCTCCCTTGCTAATCCTCTGTGTGTTGTATCTGTCTCTTGGATAGAGTGCAGTATTAAAAATTTCCCACTATGATTGTATTTGGGTCTATCTTGTTTTGTAGTTCTGAAAGAATTTGTTGGACATATTTAGAGCCTCTTTTGTTTGGTGAGTATAAATTTATCACGGTGATGTCTTGTTTCTGGATTTTTCCTTGTATAAATATGAAGTGTCCTTCTTTATCTTTTTGAACTGATTTTGATGAGAAGTCTAGCTTGTCTGAAATCAGGATGGCTACCCCTGTTTTGGTAGGCACATTTGCTTGGAAGATCTTGCTCCATCCTTTCATTCGGAGCCTGTTTTTGTCCTTTGCTGTAAGATGGGTCTCTTGAAGACAATAGATAGCTATATTTAGTCTGTGAATCCACTCTGCCAATCTTTTCTTTTTTATTGGAGAGTCCAATCCATTTATATTTAAAGAGGTCATGCCTAGGTGTGGTTTTTCCCCTTCCATTTTCCTGTTAGGCTGTTTTGCTTCTTTCCTTTCCTTTCTTACTTGTCTCTATTGAGCTGTTTTTCCTATTGGGCTCTGGCTATTGTAATTTCTTTCTATTTCTGTTTGGAGGTCCTGTACATTTTCTGTTGGGTGTTTTTCTCCTCTTAGGATTCTCTGTAAGGCTGGGTTTTTGTTCACATATTCCTTTCGTTTCTCTTTGCTATGGAAAGATTTGGTTTTTCCCTCAAAAGTAAATTATAATTTTTCTGGGTATCTAAATCTGGGTTGGCAGTTGTTGGCCTTCAGGAGTTGGATGTTGTGCTTCCAGGCTATTCATGCATTGTAAGTTTGTGTGGAGAGGTCTGCCATGAGTCTGATCTTTTTTCCGTTGAAGTATAGTTCTTTCTTTGTTTTCACTACATTCAGAATATGTTCCTTGTTAAAATCTGAAGCCTTGACTATGATGTGTCTGGGGGTGTTTCTTCTAGGGTCTGGTCGGCTATGTGTTCTATATGCTTCTGTTATTTGGGTGAGGTTTTCCATTTTGAGACTGGGGAAATTCTCTGTAATAATTCTATTGAATATGTATTGTATTCCTCTCCTCTGATACTCCTCTTCTTCATCTATTCCAATTATAGGCAGATTATATCTCTTCTCCCTGTCCACTATCTCCTGGATTAGTCTGCCCTGGAGTTTGACAGTTTCTTGCAGTGCGATAATCTTCTGGTCCTTATCAGCTGAACCATCATCCAAAACACAGACTTGAGATTCAAGATGATCAATTCTTTGTGATGTGGCTTCGAGTGTGGTTTACAGTGAGGCAAGTGAGCTGTTTATGGTTGCCAGATCAGCTCTCATTGTGGTAATTTCTTCTTTTTTTTTTTTTGGCCAGTCCTGGGCCTTGGACTCAGGGCCTGAGCACTGTCCCTGGCTTCCTTTAGCTCAAGGCTAGCACTCTGCCACTTGAGCCACAGCGCCACTTGTGGCCGTTTTCTGTATATGTGGTGCTGGGGAATCGAACCCAGGGCCTCATGTATACGAGACAAGCTCTCTTGCCACTGGGCCATATCCCCAGCCCGTAATTTCTTCTTTTAATGAGTTTATTTTGATTCCATTTTTTCATGCATTTCGTTTCTCAGGATGCTAAGGTCTTCTTTAAATGAGGAGTGGACTGTATCTATTTTTGCTTTCATTTCTTTCTTGACTTCCTGAAGATCCTTCGAGAATTCCATTCTAAATTCCTGGAATTGATTTTTGAATTCATTCCTGAGGCTCTCGATCATTTCTGCTATTTTAGCCTCCAGTGTTTTTTATTCTCCAACTCCTTTCGGTCGTACTGTTTTTTGGAGCTGGCAAGTTGGCTTGACCTTTCATAAAATTTGTGATATTTCTTTGTGATTTATGCATCTGGGATGAAGAAGTTATGGATTCTTGATTCCCTCCTGCTCTTCCTTTCAGGGGCCTGTAGGTGGTGCCCTTGGCATGGTTTTGTGCTGTTTTCCCACTGGTCCACCAGTGGACACTTGTTTGTGTCCTGAGTTCTGGTGTTGAACCTTACTGGCCTATGGGTGAGTGTGACCATCTCGGTTGGAGCCAACGCGGTTACCCTTGCCACAGTTAGGGGTGGGTTTGTTCTGTTGCTTTCTCTACAGGTCCATGCCCTTCTGCCATGTAGTGCCGAGTCTTGTGAACCCTGGTTGGGGGTTCGCGGATCGCTGATTCAGCATGGCATGGAGACTTTTCTCTCTTTTGTGTTTTTCCCCTCTAGTTGCTGTGGGTCAAGAGTGCTTGCCTCTTAGAGTGAGTGTTACTGATGAGGGGTGGCTCTCCCACCCGTGTGGATTTCCCTGTCAGAGCAGGTGTTGCCAGTGAGGGGGGGCCTACCACATGTGTGGGGAGCGCCTATCAGAGCGGGTGTTGCCTTTGAGGGTCAGCTTGCACAACTGTGCACTCCTATGGGTGAGTGGATATGGGACCTTCCTGCTGGAGGGCTAAAATGCTGACCCATGCGAGCCCTCTGGGGGGCGCGTGCCTGTGGGATCCCTTGCTTCTTTTGGGGTGGGGGAATGCTGCCCTGGATTGTTGGAGGCTTGTGCCCTCTCATGATTCTGGGGTATGGCGGTATGCGTGGAACCAAGCAGGTTCAAGTGTCTGGGAATGGGTTGGTGCCCATGGCCTCTCTTCACCTCTGCTGTGAGAGGGCCATGTGCTCGGACCCACTTGACCCTGCTGAGCTGGTTATTGCACACAAGCGCATGTGTGACTGTTGTTCAAAAAGTCCGTGTAAACCCAAGCACCTGAAGCAGAGGTCAGATGCCCACCATGTCCCTGCTGGGGGGCTAGAACACACACTTTCAGGCTCACGAGCTGGGCTTTTGGGCAACATTGGCCTAATGTGTCTCCCTGGCCACTTGTTGAGAGTTACTCTGCCCACTACTAGCTCCTGTTTTCTCCCAGGAGCTGTAGGGTCCTAGAGCCACAAGATATGGGGCTCTTCTGTTCCCTTGGGGTGGGGAGGGGGAGGGAGGGAGCTCTAGTTTCTTTGTCACCTTGTGATGAGCTCTATGTCTGGTTTTGGGTCTCTGCCAGTGAGGATTTCTCATTTGTGGGAATGGGGTGCCTTCCTATTGTGTTAGTGCCATCTTCTCTCTCCTCCCTATGGCCATTCTTGAGAGAAGACCAGGTTAGGATAAATGAGGTAGGTGGGTCCTGTTCTAGAAGGTTAGGTTACAGTTGGCATTTGTATAGAATGTCCAAAGTTTTGAATAATTGGATTAAAAATAGGATGCATAAGTCTGGAATAAAATAGAGTTCAAAGGCATTTCTAGACAGGGGCAGAAAAAATGGCCACACATGAAAACATTTGAGCTTGATGCTCCAGTCTTTGTGAAATAGCCCTTTCCCTGGTGAGTTGTTAGTGATTCAGCTGTATGAAGGTTAGCCTGATACCCTCTTGTGGTACTGTTCTATATTGATTCTGATTTGTTTTGATTCCTGTATAACTTAAATTTTTGACACATCCTTAAGGACTGGTAAAATAAACTGTATTTTCATAGGGACAGTCAGATGAGGAGAGGGTTGGGAATAGGCCCTCAGGAGCAAGGAATGGTAGTTGAATACAATTATATTTCCAGTCAGTGGTAAAATGACTCTATCTGTAAATAGAGAAGGTTCTCTCTGTTTGACAAAAGGAGTATGTCTTGGCCAGGTTTGAGTTACTGAGAGATGAGAACATTGGAAAGATTTCATTAAAATGGCACACAGTTTGAAATAAGTCTTTGTACAGACAGAATTTGAGTGATGTACAGACTAGAGAGAATGTGTCTGGTGATGAGATATTTTTCACACAGAGATGATCTGAGTTTCAGCTTCATGCAATAAACATCACGGGAAAGGTGGCCTGGCCATAGACTATGTTGTAGATTAGTCGGGACATGAATGTTTCCTCCATTTAATCCTCAAAGTCTTGTAATGATATTGGTCCCACCTGGGTTTCCTCTGAGGATCAGGCAACGGTCTCCTGAACACAGGGAGGTCCTAGGCAAAGTGAGTTTGTGTCAGTGTATGGGTATCAAGTAGGGGAGGGGAACAGAAATCTTAAGGCCCAAGTCAAGAAGGAATTCTCAGCAGTTTTGTCACTACGGAGATATTAGAATTGCTTGAAAGGGGCTGAAGAACTGTTTTGCTTCTGTTTTCATGTTTTGTCCTCAGAGGTCCTATAGAAGCAATCAATCTTCAGGTTGAAGAAGATGTTTCAGAAGAAGAGCCAGCAGGTTGGGAGATTTGTTCTGAATATCTCCTGAGAAACAAGTGAGTGAGGTCAGTAGTAGGCAGGTGGGAGCCCAGGGAAGGGAGATGCTAGGATATTTATTTGTGGTCATGACATCTCAATCTCAGTTCAAGGAGATGAGGAAAAGAGGGATTCTGAGGGTAGTAGTGAGAGGCAGTGGAAATCACTTTCCTCCATCATGATGGGGTTCCCTACAGAGCTTGGTAAGCTGTCTTTTTATGAGGATGGGAATTTTCTATCTAAACTTTTAGGTACCACTTTTGAGTTTCATTCTGCCTGGAATTTCTTAAGATATTCTCCTTCTGCTGGGTGATTTTTGAAGTGAAGGCTCACTCAGTCACTGGTCAGGGAAATGAGGAGCCCAGAGCTGGGAAATGATAGATTATAGTAGGACTCTGGTTACTTCAGCTGACTCTTCAGAGGTGGCAGGCAAGGTCTCTATCCATCCAGTAAAGGAGTCGATGTTTAGACATACTTATCGCACTGGAGGAGGGAGGAGCAGGAATGTGACATCTTTTACTACCCTTCACATGGAGGGTTACTCCTAATTGGTGTGTGAGCAGTGAGGAATGGATCACAGTTGCCCCCAAGGGTTAATTTAATTCTATACAGAGCAGTGCTAAGTCTGAGATAGGAGATAATCCAAAAAATCAGAATTAATATCTTGTTATAGGGGTTTTAATAGTTTCTTCTTTGTATGTAAGGAATTGTTGCTGACCTTATGGGTGTCTAGATTGTTGTTATGCAGCATGCTATTTTACTTGCAGGAGCATCTGCAGTATCTTCCACATTGCCCCCAGGGATAGGGGAGTGAGTGTGTGGTTACCTAGGGGTTGTAATCAGGGCTTAGGATATTGAAAATAGGGTAGAGCAGGTGACTGGCTACAGGTGTATGGAAGTTCAATGTAGGAGTATGAAGCCTTGTGGCTACCTGGTCTGCCTTCTTGGCTATGGATTCTGAGAATGGGTGTCATTGTGACCCACGCAGTGGTGCCCATTCCATGGATAAGCAAAGAGAACACACAGGATGTAGAGGATACATGATATAGTGTGAAGGGAAAATGTCAAATTGGAGACCCCTGAGAAAACTGTACATAAGACATGCTACATGTGTTTTGAGTTTGCATAAAGCTTTAGCCTCTTGAATTGAGTATTGTGGGTCTTAAGTAAGGTAAAGCCACACTGCCTTGTGGGCTGAGATACTGGAAGTTTCTATGACGTGTGTGGTAAACACTACAGCCTAGCTTATGAAATTTCTCCTCAAGTGCTAAGCCACTGCCCTCCACACCCAAAGTATAAAGAGGTGTGAGGAACACCTGGTAGTTCACGTCTCACTGTACTGGACTGTTTGAGTGTTTCTCCATGTGAGTGGTCTAAGCAGCAGTGGCTGTTGGAGGACTGGAAATAAGATAGTTGCATTGAGAACCGAGCAGATAGAGAGCTTGTCCAGGAGAAGGGTTTGGTATTCTGTAATATGATTATTATGGAAAAAATGTCATGTGCTCTATGACTTAGGACACCTAAGACCTGCTGAGGTCTCAGTAATTGAACAGGTTGTCCCTAGAATACATTACTAGCTTCTGTGGTGGGAAGGACCACTGTGATTCAATATTGAAAGCATGGGTTCAACCTGGGGCAGTATCACCAAGCATCTTAGATGAGCTGTGGCCCTAGTCTGGTCCTGTTCTTTATTCTAGCATTCCCTTTGCTAGGGTATTCTTTTCCTTTCTTGTGTACAAAGTAGAAAGAATTTAAGATTGTGTACAGTAAGCAGAAGCTAGAATGAGGGTGTTCTGAAGAGATGAAAAGGCCTTTGGTGAATTTTCCAGATGCTCCAACTCTAGGCTTCATATAAAGGTCTAGCAGGGAGTCCATATGGAGGTATTCAGAAAATAAAAATCCTGGTCAGTCCTAAACATTAGGATTCTAAATTCCTGACTAAATGAGAGGCTTTACAGGATTTAGTAAGTGCTTTTTTGATGTTGTGATGGAGCTTTGGCCAGGCATCAGAGGAATCCGAAACACACACACATATATACATATATGTGTGTATATGTGTGTGTGTGTGTGTGTGTGTGTGTGTGTGTTTTAACAATCCTGGGGCTTGAATTCAGGGTCTGTGCCATGTCCCTTAGCTTCTTTTGCTCAAAGCTAGCACTCTACAGTTTGAGCCACAATGCCACTTCTTCCAGGGCCTTTTCCCAATGCTTTGCCCAGACACAGAGCAGCCAGCGTCAGCAAGCAGTGAGCACCTGGATCCGGGGTGCCCAACTGCAGTGGAGCTGAGGCCTGTGGTCACAGGTGCTAGTACACACACTTTCAGAAAAGCCTCCCTGCCTCAGGACAAACCGCTAGGCAAGCAGTTTAGGGCCAGGTGAGTCCCAAGGAGACGAGCTCCAGCCTGCCCTGGCCCACACCGGAAATAGTCCCATCTGAATGGTTTCTTATCCACTGAAGTTCAGTTCTGGTTCAGTGTAGATTCATGACTGTTGGAATTAGATGAAAATATGCTGATATTCATACTGAAGGAGACCCTCCTGAGAAAATAGTTGTCCTTCACTTCTGTTTAGTGTCTGTGTTTTTCAAAATTCATAGGAGGTTACATTAGCGGTACTAATTTTACTCTATATTTACTCTATATTTAAATCTTTATGACTGTTAAAATCCATAAATATGTAATTCACATCATTTTCAGTATAATGGATTGAATTGGTAAACATTGTGTTTCCTTAAGTAATCCAGACTCAGATACAACCTACCGTGTTTTGTCTACTTTGGGAAATTGAGATTGATTTTATTTAAAGACAGATATAACGCTAGATGGCAGTTTATCAAGCCTATAAACCTAGCTACACAAGAGGCCAAGATCTGTTACTCCTGGGTTTGTTTTTTTGTTTGTTTTTTGTCAGTCCTGGGGCTTGGACTCAGGGCCTGAGCATTGTACCTGGCTTCCTTTTGCTCAAGGCTAGCACTCTGCCACTTGAGCCACAGCACAACTTCCAGCTTTTCCTGTGGTGCTGCAGAATTGAACCTAGGGCTTCATGCATGGTAGGCAAGCACTCTACCACTAAGCACATTCCCAGCCCTGTGATTCCTGTTTTAAAGCCAGATTGGGCAGGAAAATCCATGACTCTTATGTCCAATTAATCAACCAAAAGCTCCAAGTAGAGCTGTGGCTTAAGTGATAGAGCAGTAACCTTGAGCAACATAAGCCTAGGGATGGTGCCCACGTCCGGACTTCCAGCTCTAAGACCGGAAGAATGAAAAAAATGCAGGAGGAGGAGGAGAAGAAGGAGATACATTTTAAAAAAGAAAAAGATACATAAGAGTAGGTGACAGCCTGGGAATGTGGCTTAGGGGAAGAGTGCTTCTTTGGCATACATTAAGCCCTGGGATCAATTCCTCAGCACCACATAAACAGAAAAAGCTGGAAATTGGCGCTGTGGCTCAAGAGGTAGAGTGTTTATGTTGAGCAAAAAGAAGCCAGGGACAGCCCTCAGGCCCTGAGTCCAAGCCCAAAAACTGCAAACAAACAAACAAACAAACAAACAACAAAAAAAGTAGATAGTAAACTACTGGGGAATTGGAAACAGTAACTCAGGTTGGCCACAGAGAGACAGGTGGAGCAATGAGCAGTCTACACTGGGTACATTCATGAAAATGTCATAATAAAACCCATTATTTATTTAATATTCACTAAATAATGAAAATGGCTTTCAAGACATGAAGAACAGTGAACGCAAATACAACAGGAATGAAGTGATACTTTCTGTATAAACAAATGCAGGACCCGTGTCATGAGGTTTGAAATCATGGATGGTATCAAATGATCAGCCTTGGGCCTGAGTTACATAATAAAATCCTGTGTCAACCAACAGTCAAAATGAAAATAAATACACAAATAATATGCAGTAAGAAAATCAAAACCAAACAGAAATATTTTGAAAAATTCTAATTCAGTAGTTATTGTAGTGACCAAAGTTTTTTGAAGAGAGCTCTCTTTTATAAAACTCATGGAATTGGCTCTTTTTCCCTTTTCTACAATGCTAATGAGCACATGACCTAGAGATCAGACTTCCACTGAGCTTACATAAACATTGGTCCCAGCGCCATCTAGAGATTAAAATAAAAAATAAGCCTGAGTTTCTAAGTTATAGGAAATTCAGCTGACTCTGTTACATAAAAGCTACAGATAATAATGTAAAGTAGCAACAACTAAATATTAAATTGGCTGGGCCCTGGTGGTTCATGCATGTAATGCTAGCTAATAAGAGGCTGAGATATGTAGATTACAGTTCAATGTTAGCCTCAGCTGAAAAAATATTAGACTCCACTTTCTCTAGCCAGAAGTAGAGGTGTAGCTCAAGTGGTGGAATGCTAGCTTTGAATGAAAAACTCAAGTGAAAGCAAGCCCCAATACTGACTTAATAGTTGAACTAGAGTTCAAGTCCCAATACTGGCACAAAAACAAAAGACTAAATTGAGTGGTATAAACTATATGGAGTTTACGGACAGGTCAGAGCACAGAGAATGTAGCTGAAGAAGGCAAAGAGGAAAGTGATGAGAAAAGTCTAGAGGTAGATAGGCTCTTTCACTGCAGTGTTTCATAGGTCCTGTCAAGGTTTTGTGTTTATCCCAAGTATAATCCAAAGCCATTAAGTGAGTGAGAGGTGTGGAGAGGGCAGTGATAGAAACTGAGACAGAATTTTAACATCTTCAAAATTACCAGGCACCAGTGGCACACACCTGTAATCCTCCCAATCTTGGAGAATCCAAAGAGGAGGGATTTGGTTAAAGACCTTCAGAGGCAGACAAATCATGAAGATTCTATCTCATCAGATAGGAGCTTGGCCTGTGGCCATGTGCCTGTCATTGCAACTACAAGAATAAGTCAAAACTCAGTGACTCCCAATCTGGTGGCACACATAGACAAGAAGAGAGACCATTTATTGTTTATATTTATTTCTTTATCTTTGGCTGCTCCTGGTGTTTGAACTCAGGGTCTAGGTTATATCCCTGAGCATTTTTACTCAAGGCTAGCACTTTACCATTTGCACCACAGTGCCAGTTCTGCATTTGTTGTTTATATGGTACTGAGGAATCGAATCCAGGGCTTAGTGCATGTTAGGCAAGCACTCTACCACTAAACCACATTCTCTGCCTTGAGACCCTACCTTAAAATTAACCAGCACCCAGAAAAGCATGATTTTGTTCAAAGTATACAATGGATTCCACTTGTATTACAAATGTGTATTAGCATAAAGATCTATATGGGTACTGTGATTCAAACCTCTGAGTTCTAACTACCATGGAAGCTGAGACCTAGTAGATCAAGGCTTAAAACTAGATTGGGGCAAAAAGACCATAAGACTCCGGTTGACCAGTAAAAACCTGGGTTGTAGATGTGACTTGAGTTGTAGAGAATGATCAAGAACACAAGGCTTTGAGTTCATCTCCTGGTGCTGTAAAAAAAAATGAACAAAGAAATATTTTTTAACTATGTTGCAAGACAAGGCTGGAGGTGTGAGTCAAGAGTAGAGTATCTGCCTAGCAAGAACTAGGTCCTCAGTTGAAGTCCCCATACTGATAGAATAGCTGAATAAGTAAGTAAAGAAAGAAAGAAATATCACTTTGGCTGAAGCATGGATACTAAGAAGAAGCCCAAACAAATAAAGAATCGCTAAGAGGCTAGTAAAGTATTCAGATAAGAGATTCTGGGTTGTTGGACCCAGAATAGTTGATATGGAAACACAGATTCCTAACTCTACAATTAGATCTACTGATGACAATTTTCTGTTAAAGACAGAGGAAGACCAAGAGGCAAGAGCTATGGTTGATGACTTGAGAATTCAGGTTTGAGCAATTGAGTAGATGGTGGCTTCTCATTCCCAGACTGTGGAAGATGGGATTAGTGTAGGTTTTAGAAATTAAGGCTACAAGTAAAGTACTGGCCAACCTCAGCCATGGATAATTAAGCTATTCCGCTAGGTACCTCATGTAATCAGGAGACTCACTGGACTCTGTATTTCACCTTCTGAGACATGATGGATCTGGGTCTGAGCAAAAATGGTGAGTCAGTTTATCTGGAGGATTTTTTAGTATATGCATGGTATTGAATATATAAAATCACATCTGACCATTTAGGTCTGTAGTTTTAAAACCTGCAGTATGTTACACTTTTTAGTTACTTACGACCTGGTCTTATCTCATCAAGACATTAATACTGGGCACAAATATACACTAGCTGTATTGTCTCTAGGCAAGTGTTAATGAACCTTATAAATCTATTTTTAACACAAGATCCTATCATTAAAGCCAAAAAATAATTAATAAATATCCCATTAATGCAGAAATAAGGCTGGTAAGCCAAGGGGACCAATCAAACCAAGACTTGTACCTTGGAGAGCGTTGTTGGTCATGTAATTCCCTTTCACAAATGAGCTTCAGCAATTGAGCCATGGAATCTCTGATGACTCCAGAATGGTTAGAATAAAAGCAACATTGTTCACCTAATGCCAAGCAAAGTCCTCCCTGCTGTAAAAGCAAGAGGTCCAGGCCCTGTGATTTTGTAGGGCCACCTCAGAAAGGGAGTCCAATGCTTTATCCAGGTGGGAGATGGAGGCTTCTATGTCTTTGAGATCAGTGTTGATAGCCTCCTTCAGATGTTTATAATTCTTGTCCTGTAATACATAGACAGTTTTGCTGACCCCTATGCTTCCTACAAGTCCAATTCCCACCAGTGAGGAGACAAGTACTCCCACAGCACCTATGGCTCTCCTTGATCAAAGGCGATTAGAAAAGGACACATCCATCTTTTCTTCTGTAACATAGGCAATACAGAGAAACAATTGTACAAGTAGGCAAAAGGCTGGACTCCAATTAAGCACGGTCCCAAACACGCAGGGGGTGAGGCCAAAAGAGCAGGCCCACAACCCGTCAGGGTGTGGGGCATAGTAGGTATTATTTGAGGCCGTAATGGAGGTTTTACATAGGGTAAAGAAGCCTTCTGATGGTGTGAAACAAGACAAGTTCCATCTCCTTGTACTTGCTCCGGGGTCATTTTTTTGCATTTTCTTCCTCATTGGCTCCATTAACAGGCTCGTCCCTTCCTGGGGTGGGTGGTCAGACATATCTGGAAGGAACCCACTCTGGTTTGTCAGCTCCTTCTGGAAATATACAAGCAAAACCTCTTCCATAGTTAATAAAGGTGCAGGGTCCTGCCAGGTGCCAGAGACCAAATCCTTCTAGCAGAAAAGAGGCAGGGGTGTGGGACGCAGCAACCTCGCGCCCCAATGTTTGTGGGAGGGGGAAAGGCCCTGGTCATCAAAGGTTAAAAACTTTAATGTAAATAATGCTTCTACTAGGCTATCCTGAGGCTGCCCATGTACCCCTACTGGTGGTCCCCTCTTTAATTGATTTTAAGGGTAGCATGTGTGTGCTCAACAATGCCCTGTCCTTGAGGGTTAACGGGGATACCAGTTGTGTGCTTGATGTCCGCACAAAAGGTGGAAAAAAGAGCTTGAGTAGGCGGGACCATTACCTGTCTTGAAGGAGAATGGAACTCCCATAACTAGCACTGCCTGTTTTAATGAGGCAATAGCCATGCGTGCATTTTCTTTAGGGTAGACCACCGCAAAGACAAGTGAGGAAAAGGTGTCAACACAAACATGAACAAACTTTAGTCTACCAAAACTTAGGACATTTGTAACATCCACCTGCCAAAGTGCATTGGGTTTAAGACCGCAGGGGTTAACAGCCCCAGTGGCAACAATAGGAACACATGCGCAAAGGGTGTTTACAGATCTGTTTTGTGAGTCCTAGAATCAAATGATGAAGGGAGTCCGAGGAATTGTGAAAGCGGGAGTGAAGGGCACGGGCTTGCTCTATAGGAGAGGCAAGAAATGAGGAGACCAACTGATTGATCTCCTCGTTACTTCTTGATAGATTAAGGTGAGACTGTATATGTTGTAAGTACAGGGGTTGACCATGGAGTTCTAAAAGAATTTTAAGCTGTTGTATGGCCACGTGTAATGGGCCTGACGTGGGTTTTAAAAAAGAAAATGGTAGGGATTTGGAAATATTTATAGCATATTGGTTGTCCCCAAAAAGGTTAAGAGGATCCGGGCAATCATGCAGCAGGGCTAAAGTGGCTAAAAACTCCCCGAGTTGTACCAATCCCTCGTAGTCTTGCCAAAAAATTTGCAGTGAAGGGGAATCTATAAAGCATATCCAAATACCCTCTTTGAGGAATCAGTGAAATCCACTGCAGCATTGGCTATAGGCCATGTTTTTAAAGGCCATTGTAGGGACACTGGCATCATGGGCAAATGAAAAAAAGCTTATGCTGGGGAAAATGGTTATCAACTGTCCCAGAATAAACCTCCATTTGCCCTTCCTACAGAACGGGCATATACCCATCCTATTCCTTGGGGCTTGATGAACTGTCTGTGCCAGCTTACCCTTTTTCCACCATGCGCGGACTCCCCCCAGGGCCTGTCACATCATACATGGACTCCCCCCAGGGCCTGTCCCATCATGGCTGGACGGCCCAAGCTGCACCTTTGCCAGATCACCCCTCACTCCTGAGGATAGGCACACAGGCTTGTACTAAGTTTTTCTTGTCTTTTTCTAGTGATCTCTGAATGAGAAACGCGAGCAGTTCTTTAATCAAACATTAATATCCAAATTTCTAACATTTAGTCCCAAACTTTAACAGTAATAAAATTTAAGTTCTTAATACCTTTTGCTAAGCCTGATAACTTGATTACATTGTAAACAACCTTATGCATTAAGATACCAGACTTTTAAAACTGCAAATTAAAAAATCCTTAGATATCTTTTAACTGTTTTTTGAACTATGCAATAATCCTTTGAGACTTTTGAAAATGTCTAAATCTCATGACCTTTTTGGAGTTTAAACTTAAGCTCACACATTTTTACATCATGATGACAGTTTTAATCTTGAATATGTTTGTATTTATATGTATACACATGTACTTTTGCAAAGAGATCTTAAAGCACATAAAATAAACATTGGGCCATACATTTTTGTATGGCAAGAGATATTTTTGCCAATTGTACTCTTGCCAAGATTAAAGATAAAACTTTTTTTAACAAAGAACTTTAGCAGGGCCTCATTTTTCCAAAGCTTTCTTGTTTGAACAAGGAATTTTAGTACCTCAAATACTTTTTTTCGGAAGAAAGCTGGGTGGGGGTCCCCTGGAGCTAAACGGAGCCCACCCAGTACTCAACTCTAGTCTTTAGCCCAATTTTGACTAGAGCATTATTAAATTATCAATTTACCTTTTGAGTTGGGGGAAGAAGGTGGTTACCTGAAGCTGATCTCTTAGCCCACCAGCCTGACTGTAGTTTGCCTATTTTAGCCAGGAGCACATTTACAATTTTAACTTACTCTGAGACTAAGATTAGCCAGCTGTTTGAAAGAGGTCCTCAGCAGCCTGCACTTTCCCAACTGCCTTCTTGCAGAAGGGGACACAACACATTGCAGACTCTGATTTTCCCCCAAAGGTGTGCAAATGAACAATAAAAACATGAGAAACAAAATTTTATATTTAAAATTGGTACCAACCTCAAAGACAGAACCAATCATGACAAAACAGGACAGAGAAACAGACTTTATGCCTTGGATGGCATGTCCAGCATCAACAAGCTGGACACCAGAGTGATGGAAAGATTATGGGGCCCTGAAAAGTCTCAGGGGAATCCTCCCCTGTAGAGATTTCCATCCCCCAGCAATCAGCCTGCTGATGCCACCCACCAGAGGCTTCAAAGAACCCAGATGCCCTGCTTGGCACTAGGGAGAGAAGAGACAAACTAGCCCACAGAAATAGGACAGTATCAGACACTACCACCAGCTTGTCAAGGTTTTGGTCCTTAAAATGTTGCCAGACCAAGTTTAGGGGAAATTCCTCGGCAGATGCTGTTTGTCCCATGTCCTCCTGTAAAGTAAGTTTGATTACAAACGCTGTAAGCAAAAGCAAAAGCAAAGACAAACACAGACACGACCATACACAGAAACGAGGAACCAATTTTTTTAGTACATAACTCATACATAGGATAATTCTCTACAACAGCCCTTTTCTAGATAATAAATAAAATTGACAATACATACAACACACTCAAAAATTCCTGCAATGACCACTCAAGAGGACTTCCAGTTCTTCTTGTTTGGTCTCCCAGTGAAGGGATGGGGTGTCCCTGCATCCACTCCGGCCTTGGGATCTGTACTGCATCCACTTTCTCCCTAGTGGGCTACACCTGGAGCTCCACAACAGACAGACAGAATCTTACCTCTGGAGGATTTTGTGTTACTCAGATGCCTACTCAGGAACTGACAGCAGGTGGTCACACAATGCAGGGGGTAGAGCAAGTCACAAATGGGTTAAGCAAGCCATTTACAGAAGCAGAAATTTTGGTCAGGCTGACCTAGTACCAACTTTATTTTAACAACTGCCACCATATTTTCCCATTACCACTAAGCAAGCATGAGCGGGCCAGAACAATCCAGTACTTAATCATAAGCAAACCAACCCAACAGCTACCATGGCATTTCTACTACTATTATGGTTATTTCTATAGTCTATGACTAGGATCATTTTTTATTGTCCATTACCATGGTTGCTACCTAGGGACAGAGGGGAACAAGGGCTCCCATGAGGTGGGGCATTTCCCCCATTTTCCTGAGGAGCAACAATTACAGGAAAAGCAACACAGCCCCAGAGTGTCATGTCCATACAATTCAGGTAGGCCATGGAAATGACTGTAGGCCTTGGTTCATCCCAGAGAGGGGGCCCACAAGGAGCAGTGGGAATTGAAGGGAGAGCCTTGGGAAGGTCCCCAAATAAAGGGGAAGAGTAATATCCTCTATTTTGGGACTGGGAAGAGGGGGGTAAAGCCACCTGCTAGCCTCGGCGCTGCCAACAGTCGTGTAGTCGTCTTCAAATAAAGGGGTCTCCGCGCCTTTATCTACAGGGGCAGAGTTGTTCTCACTCTGACGGACAGGGGGATCCATGGCTGTAGTGGCCTCTGCGCCTTTATCTACCCCATGGGGCAGGAGTGCTTACAGCTGTAGTGGTGGCATTTGCAGGGACTGCTGCGGGGATGCCTTGGAGGCAGCTGATAATGGCAGACACAACGGGAAAGAAATCAGGGGGCAAGTTTTTAATATGGTCACCCCTTTGGGCCGGATGGGCCACTCGTTCCCAAGTGGAATTGTCCCAAACCTCCATCGCAAGGATCCAGGGGCAAAGATCCAAAACAGTATCATATAACGTATCCAGTTGCTTATCAGAAAATTGAATATGCCTACTCTCCAAGATCCCTTTGAGAACACGAATCTGGCTTTCCTTTCTTTGTGAGTTAGTGTTTCCCATGTCGCTTGGAGTGGTTCACTTACCTGCTTACGTGCATGCGCGCGAATTGCTTACATGCGTCCCTGTTCTGGCGCCAATTGCTGCAGCTGCTGCAGTAGCTGCTGGCCAGTGCCTTGGGGAGACAAGTGGAGATGGAGTCACAGAAGAAGAGGAGGCCCAGGCGGGACAGATTTCTGAGACCAGATTCGAGGTACAGGTCTAGTTCATTGCTCAGTTTCAAAGACTATATAGGCGAATCACCCAGTATATGATGTAATCAACAGTCAATAGGTAACAGACACCTTTACTTAGGGACTCTTTTGCCTAGGGACTTTCCAGAATGTGCAGGCTTGGGGCGGAGCCAACTCATGCCTTACTGTCCATTGGGTTTGCACAAGAGCATGTAGTGACTCTGCTGTTTGCAGCAGAGTTCCGAGTATATGTGGCTCTCCCCTGATAGCTGCTAGCTCCCCTGGGGCGTTCCCCACAGGGTTAGTGTTAGGGCTATGATAAGATCAAGTGTTAAGGTTAGGGTTATCCTTAAGACTATGGTTAGTGTTAGGGGTTGGGGTAGGGTTACGGTTAGGTTTAGGGCAAGGTTTGGGGTTAGAATTAGGTCGACTACTAGGGTTATGATTAGGTCTAGGGTTAGGGAGAGGGTTAAGGCTAGGGTTAGGTTTAAGATTAGTCCTAGGGTTAGGGTTAGGGCTAGGTTTATGGTTAGGGTTAGAGTCAGTTTAAAATTAGGTTTAGGATGATGGCCAGAGTTAGGTTTACAATTAGGGCTATGGTGAGGGCTAGGGTTAGGGTTAGGGTTATTGCTAAGATTATTGTTACGGTTTGGATTATGGTACAGTGAGGATTAGGGCTAGGGTTATGTTTAGGACTCAAATTACAGTTAGGGGTGATAGAGTCAGGTTTAGGGTTAACATTAGGCGTTAGAATTCGAGTTAATGCTTGGGTTAGGATTAACTTATGGGCTTGGGTTTTGGGTTTGGACTAAGGTTAGGTTTTTAATTGGGCCATTTTTCTGTTTTAGGCAAGGTTTCGGCCTATAATTTTGGTTTGGGTTAGTGTTGGGGCTCGGCTTTGTATTATGTTTGGTTCAGAATTATTTTTCAGGCTAATCTTGGGCTTGTATTAGGGTTATGGCTAAGTTAGAGTTACGATTAGGGTAAGTACTAGGGTTTGTAATTGGGGTAGGATTACGTTGAGCCTGCACATTTACGTTAGAGATAGGACTATGCCTAGGTTAATGGTCCGGTTTAGGACTAGTGTTAGGGTTTGGGCTAGGTTTTGTTTTAGGTCTAGGGTTAGGTTTAGCCCTGGGTTTAGGGTTAAGTTAAGGGTTAAGGCCAGGGTTAGAATCTTGCTTATAGCACTGGTTTGATTTTGGGTCAAGGTTAGGCTTAGGTTGCGGCGTGTGGGTTGATTTACGGTTGGTTGAGGCTTGGTTAGGGTTAGGGTTTGGTTGTTGTTTGGGTTAGTTTTAATGATGATGTTAGGGTTATAGTTAAATTTGAAGTTGAGTCTTGGTTTTGTGTTTGGGTTCAAATTAGTGCTATCAATCGGGTTAGGGTTAGAATTAGGATTAAGGATAGGGCTAATATTAGGCATAGGGCAGGTTTAGGACTAGGGTCATGGATATGGCTATGTTTAGGTTTAGTGTTTGGTTTAGAGTTAGGGTTGGGTCTATGGCTATTGTTTGGCTTTCTGTTATTGCTATGGTTAGGGCTATGTTTAGGGTTAAGTTTAGGGCTACTTTTTGGCTTAGATTTAGGTTTAGGTCTTGGTTTAATATTAGGGTTAGGTTTAGGAATAGGGTTAGAGCTAGTGTTAGGGTTAGGTCTAGGGTAATTTTTTTTCAAATTTTTATTATCAAACTGATGTAAGGAGAGGTTACATTTCCATACATTAGGCATTGGATACATTTCTTGTACTGTTTGTTACTTCGTCCCTCATTTCCCCCTCTCTCCTCCCCCTTTTTCTCCCCCATGAGGTATTCAGTTCACTTACACCAAACAGTTTTGCAAGTATTGCTTTTTTAGTTGTTCGTCTTTTTTTACCTTGTGTCTCTCAATTTTGGTATTCCCTTCCAATTTCCTAGATCTAATACCAGTATACACGGTTTCCAATATACTCAGATAAGATTACAGAGATAGTGTAGATACAGTGACAGGAAGTTGACACAAGAACATCATCAATAATAGGAGCTACAGATACACATGGAACATTGAAAGTAGTTACAACTGTGATATAACAATTGTTTCCATAACATGGAGTTCATTTCACTTAGCATCATCTTATGTGATCATAAGGGTATAGCTATTGGGCTCTTGTGATCCTCTGCTGTGACTTGCCTAAACCTGTGCTAATTATTCCCAATAAGTGAGACCATAAAGTCCATGTTTCTTTAGGTCTGGCTCACTTCACTTAGTATAATTTTTTCCAAGTCCTTCCATTTCCTTACAAATGGGGCAATGTCATTCTTTCTGATAGAGGCATAAAATTTTATTGTGTATATGTACCACATTTTCCTGATCCATTCGTCTACTGAGGGGCATCTGGGTTGGCTCCAGATTCTAGCTATGACAAATTGTGCTGTGATGAACATTGTTGTGCTGGTGGCTTTACTGTGATTTTGTTTGTGGTTTTTTGGATAGATACCCAAAAGTGGGCCTGCTGGGTCATAGGGGAGTTCTATGTTTAGCCTTCTGAGGAATCTCCATACTGCTTGCCAGAGTGGCTGGACCAGTTTACATTGCCACCAACAATGAAGTAGTGTTCCCTTTTGGCCATATCCCCTCCAACAATTGTTATTGTTAGTTTTCTTGATATATGACATTCTTACTGGGATGAGATGGAATCTCAATGTTGTTTTTATTTGCATTTCCTTTATGGCCAGTGATGTAGAGCACTTTTTCATATGTCTCTTGGCCATTCTCATTTTCTCATCAGAGAAGTCTCTTTGTAAGTCATTAGCCCAAGGTCTAGGGTTATTTTTAGCGTTGACTCTAGGACTAGATTTAGTAGTATGGATAGGACCAGGATTAGGTTTAGGATTCGGTTAGGGCTTTAATTAGGATTAGGGTTAGCTTTAGGGATTGGCTTAGTGTTAGAGTTAGTCCTATGTTTTGGGTTAGGTTTAGGTTTAGTGCTATGATCAGAGTTAGGGCTATGATTAGGGTTGGGGTTATGTCTGGTGTTAGCTTTTTGGTTAGGTTTGGGGTTAGGCTTAGAGTTAAGGCTATGATCAAGATAAGGTTTGTGTTTTGCTCTAGAGTTCGGGCGAGGGTTCGAGCTAGGGTTATGTTTATTGCTTGGGCTAAAATGATGGTTATTTCTAGGGTTCGGTTTATGTCTAGGGTTAGGATTAGGTTAGTGTTAGTACTAGGGCTAGGGTTAGGGCTAGTGTTAGGGGTAGGTTTAAGGTCAGATTTAGGGTAGGTTTTGTTTTAGGGCTAGCCTTAGCATTTTGGTTATTTTTTGTTTGGGGCTAGGGTTAGGTTAGCTTTAGGGATAGGTTTATCGTACGGATTAGCTTTGGGGCTATGGTTAGGGTTAGGTGTATGGCTAGGATTTGGGTTAGGGCTAGTTTTAGGGCTAGGTTTAAGCCCCTTGCTAATCTAGGTTTAAGACTAGCATTAGGGTTAGGAGTAATGTTAGGGCTATGGTACTATGGTTAGGAATAGTGATGGGTTAGGTTTAGTGCTAGGACTTGGTTTAGGTTTAGGGCTAGAGTTAGAATTAGGCTCTTGTATTGGGATAGTTTTAGAGTCAGGTTTACGCTTAATGCTAGGTTTAGGCTTAAGGCTATGGCGATAGTGCTAGGAT
This sequence comes from Perognathus longimembris pacificus, assembly GCF_023159225.1. Lineage (NCBI taxonomy): Eukaryota > Metazoa > Chordata > Mammalia > Rodentia > Heteromyidae > Perognathus > Perognathus longimembris. The sequence continues at coordinate 39,719,041 of NC_063169.1, forward strand.
TAGGCTTAGGTTTAAAGCTGCTGTTAGGGTTAAGCATGGTGTTACTGTTAGAGTTTGTGTTAGGGCTAGGTTTAGCTCTTACTCTAGATTTGTGCCTAGTAATAGGTTTAGGTTACCATTAGAGATAGAGTTAGGGTTAGCATTAGGGTGGTCCTAGGGTAAGTTTTAGGGCTATGATAACAGTTATGGTTCAGGTTAGTTTTAGGTTTAGGGTGAGGGCTATGTTAGGGTTTGGTCTTGAGTTATGATTAGCTTTATAGCTATGGTTTGGATTAAGGCTATTGCTAGGGTTAGGCTTAGGTTTATGGCTACTTTTAGACTTTAGCTATGGTTAGGGTTAGAGTGAAGGTTAGGGCTAGATTTCGCGTTCGACATAGGGTTAGGTTTACTTTTAGTGATAGGGTTAGGTTGACGACAAGGGCTAGGGTTAGATTTCTGGTTAGGGCTTCAGCTAGGTTTAGGTTTAGGGTTAGGGTTAGCATTAGGTCTTGACTTTTAGATATGTTTACAGTTACTTTTAGGGTTTACAGTAGGGCTAGGCTTTGGTTTTTGAGGAGTAGGATTTGGTTTAGTGCTCGGGTTTAGTTTAGAGCTAGAGCTAATGTTAGAGTTCTGGTTAGGCCTATTGTTACAGATAGAGTTAAGGTTCATGTTGTGTCTTGGGTAAACCTTACAGCTAGGGTTAATTTTAAGGCTAATTTTGTGGTTAGGGCTAGTGTTAGGGTTAGGGTTAAAGTGATGTTTAGCCTTAGAGTTAGCCCTACCATTGGAGTTTGGGTTACCATATGGCTAGGGTTAGCATGAGGGCTGAGTTTATGTTTAGTGCTTGGTTTTGGTTTTGGTCTAGGGTTCTGGTTAGGAGTAGTGCTAGGGTTATCCCCTAGGGCTAGGGTTAGTTTTAGTGTTAGGGATATGGTTGTTCTTAGGGATAGGGTATGTTTAGATCTGGGGTTATGTTTATCGTTAATGTTAGGGGTGGTGTTTGGGTTAGGGTTAGTGCTAGTCTTAAGGATAAAATTAGGCTTCGGTTAATATTTCGTGTTAGGGCTAAGGTTCGGATTAGTGTTAGTCCACAACTTAGTGTTAGGGCTAGGATTAGGTTTTGAGCTAGGGTTTCATCATGGGTTAGGGCCAATGTTAGTGTTAGGGTTATGTTTGAGGCTAAGGCTAAGGTTAGGTTTAAGGTTAGACCTAGTGTATGGGTTAGGTTTCAGGTAGATTTGGGGTTAGTTTTAGCGGTAGGGCTAGGGTTAGGTTTAGGGTTCTGGCTAGGGTTAGGGATATGGTCAGTGATAGGCCTCGGCTAGTTTTATATTTACGGTTAATTGTGTAGTTAGGGATAGTGATAGGTCTAGTCTAGTTTATGGCTAAAGTTTGGGTTAGGACTATGGTTAGAATTATGGTTAAGGGTAGGGTGATGTTTAGTGATTTTACTGTTCTGTGCAATTCTTTTAATCAAAGAACAAGAACTGTTTTGGTAGTAGTCTCATCAGAGAGAGTACCCCAATTGTCTAAATAATTCAGCTAGCAGCATTCTCTCTCTCCTCTTTCTTTATGGCTCTGTGTCTCTATGTCTCTCGCCCTTCTTCTCTTTGTCTCTGTATCTGTTTTTCTGTGTGTTTGTCTTGCTGCGTCTGTCTCTCTGTCTCTATCTGTCTCTGTCTCTGTCTCTTTGTAGCAGCACTAAGGTTTGAACTCAGGGCCTTGTGCTTGTTCTAGAAGTGAAATGCAATGGGTATTACTCTACTACTTGAGAAAATTTCCAATCCTCTCATATTAATAAAGGTTGTGCTAATAGTTTGAACTATGATAAGGTAAATTATGCACCAACAATTTAAAGTATAGCTTTGTTTTTCTTGACTTCTTCATTCTAAAAGCATTAAATTCACTTCAATTAAAATTTACAAATTAAATTTGTCTGCATACTCTACACACACACACACGTGCGTGCGCACACGTGAAATTAACATCTTTTCCCCAACAACTTCACTTGATCCTCTAGAACCTACTCATTTTAGCTTCTCAGCGCCTGTCCCCTGCAGTGACAAATGACTGAAACAAGGGAATACACCTTACCTTAGGTTAGAAAGTCATATAGATCTCTCTTCCAGAAATTCATAATTGAGATACAGTAATTCTAAACACCAAAACTGAGGATCTATAAGAATTAGAGAATAAACCACTTGCTACAATATGCCTGCATAGATGTTGAAGGTCATACCACAGAGAGAATGAAGAATGAAGCAGGAAGCAACAACAAGAGAGAGAAACAGAGAATTTGCCTCAATTTTCTTTTCTTTTTATTTTTTCTGCTGGTAAGGTATGATCTCAGGGCTAAGCTGGTACTCCACCACTTTCACCTGTTTCTGATCCTGCTTTTTGCTGTTTCAGTTAAAGACCTGGAACCACCATTCTCTGAATTTCAACCTCCTGCATAGCTAGGATTGTAGGCATGAGCCACTGGAACCTGACAGGTTGGTCTCGATTTCTGATGACCACCAGCTCTCACCTTTATCTTGATGCTCTAATACCTCCAATACAAATTAAACACTTTGCCCTTCTGTGTCCCTAGATGTAGTTTCTACATCTACTCTATAGCTTATAGCTCTGTTGTACTTCTTTTTCTTATTCACTTTTGCATTCTCAGGACCCAGAAAAGACCTAATAAAGGATAAAGTGACTGAGTGAACACAAATTAGCATATTAGAAAATACCGGTTCCTATGATCAAAATTACATGTGTCTGTGAGTGGTTTGATTGTCTGAAGATTAGAGTTAACCAGACAAACCTGCATGTTGCTCAAAGTTGAATAGATTGGAAGATATATCTATCATATCATTCAAAATGAAGAAAAAGAAAAAAGAAAGAAATGGTGATTAAATATTTCTTTTTTTCCTTTTGGCCTTCTTAAGTCCCTAAGGACATGCAACAGTCTCCCCAATTGATAGTCTCTCTGTAACATTTCTCTGCATGTCCACATATTTGGAATGACCCTGGCAAAGAGACACTCAGAGAGGTAAAAGGAAGCTACAGTCTCAATAGCACCCATGAGATCAGTAAGAGACAGTTCCCATATTGAGAGGTGTCCTCATGATCATCTGCATTATGGTTGCTACACTGCTAAGAAAAAAGAACCAAGATGAGAACTGCTGTCAAAGCTCCCACTACTGACATCTGAAGAAACCAACAATGTAAATGCAAATCCATCATACCAATTTCCTTGTCACAATTCATACAGGGAGGAGTCAATGTTGAGTGACAATTCAATGGCATTTGGGTGTTTGTATCTTATAAGGATTTTTTGTATGTACATTCCATCATGAAAACAAGCTAAATGAACCTCTGTGGCTACATGTTATCATAAAAAAGAAAACTCACTCACAAGAGACCACAAGTTAAATTTACCACTAATAATTATGTAGGTAGTAAAGGTCAAAGACAAATTAGATACCAATAATTGAACATAGAAAAATTTCTTCACTTTTCATTCCAATCCCATTTTTAGTCTAATGGCTTTGCTGCAGGAAATAAAATAATAGGCAGTGATCACACTGACAATTGAGTTATAAGAATAATCCTATAATTTTCCTCATCCTTTCGGAAGCACGGGTGTTTAAAGGTAATTATTATAATCAGTACTTTCTTTGGCTACCACTGGAATGCATGTGAAGTTGGTAATTTACACCATTCTCTCACCACCCAAATGACTCTCAGAGGCATTCATAAAAAAAAAAACACAGAAAAGTTATGGCATATTGGGGTTATATAGTCACCTTCATTATTCTTTTCAGTTATGGTGACCTTGTGTTTTTAATACTGTATCCCATGATTAAATAGAATCATCTACCAAGACTAAGAAAGTGTTGAAATTCAGATGAAGAGCCAACCTGGAACAATTTAGCAGCACAAAAAAGTCGATAGGAACATCCATGTTCCTATCAAGAAGGGGAATTGGATGACCTGTGCCAGGTTTCTCCTCCCAAACTCACCAATAGGTAAACCAGCCTCACACACAAGTAAGGTTGAATGGGGAAATGGTGGAAAGACAAACAATAGTGACCTCCAGAGAATGAAACACAAATTGAGACGTGCTTGGTGATATACTAATTCATTTGCTCCAACAAAGATAGAAGCAAAAGGAACTTAGAGGCATGGGTTCTCTATCCAAAAAGCTTCGTATTCCTACAACAAAAAAGCCACTTTGTTCTTTGCTGTTCTTTGATTTAGACTTAACATTTCCCAAACCTCCTTCAAACTATTTTGTAGTGGATACTATCTATTTCTGAGCTGAGGCATAAGTTCCATGAAGATAAAGAAAATATTTCTATTTCTCAATGGGTTTCCACATTCTAGCACAAGGCCTGCTATAAGGAGATACCTCAGAATTAGCCATTGAATCAATGAGACAGTAACTTAATGTGAATACCCCTGCATAACTTGGAAAATAATCAGGGATAGTGCATGGGAGCTACCACTGCTGCCAACAAGAAAAACTGATTTCTCCCTTTGTATGTGATCTTTAACTGATAGTCTGATTGATTAGTTCATTGACTTATCATACTGGGATTTCAACTAAGTGCCTCATTCTTGCTTGGTAGGACCTCTGCGACTTAAGCTATCTCCTCCATTCTTGTACTTAATCTTTTAATCAGAATTCTGTATCTAATCACCCCCACCTCAACCACTACCCCCCCCCCACACACACACATAAAGGATGGGACCCTTTGTGATGGTCCCCCTGCGTAGCCAGGAGGATTTCCAGACTAGTGAACAGTGGCCTGGTCTGACTAAAGGTTTTCAGGTTCTGAAGGAGAGTGTATCTGGGGGTATGAAGCAGACAAAGGTCCATAAGAAATGAAGAGGAAAAAATGTACCAAGTAACAACCTTTTCTATTTGTTCCTTTACATAAACATATTATTTTTCCAAATGTAACAATTAATAACACGTTTAGAGCAGGGCAGGGATATGCTATATTCATTTAATGTTAGAATATATTTATTGTGAGTAGCAAACAAAACATATTTGGTGCCAGGTGCCAGTAGCTCACACCTGTAATCCTAACTACTCACGAGGCTGAGTATTGTGGTTGGAAACCAGCGTTGGAGGGAAAGTCTTGAGATTCGTAGCTGCAATTAACCACCCAAAAGCCAGAAGTTGGGTCATGGCTCAAGTAGTGGAGCACTAGCCTTGAGCAAAAAAAGCTCAAGCACACAAGCCCTAAGTTCAGGCCCTGAGTTCAAGTCCCAGGAACCTGCCCCCGTGTGTGTGTGTGTGTGTGTGTGTGTGTGTGTGTGTGTGTGTGTGTGTGTGTGATAATATTTAGTCACACTGCTCTCAACTCTAACTACTTCTATCTCCAGTAAGTTTCTTTCAAAAGTAGTTTTTTTGTTTTTTTTTCATTTGAAAAATGTTGGCTACCTCTTGAGGGTGTGGTCAGACTTACATTATGCTGTGAGTACATATCAGATTTGGGAAGTGGACAAAAGTACACGTAGCAATGAAGACATGATAGCCATTGCTCTTCTAAATGTCAGATCTACAAACTCCACGTCACCAAGTAAATATGGGGAATTATTATCATTACTATTGTTGCAGCAAACTCCACTGCTGTTTCACCAAAAGGGCAACAGTTTAGCCTAACAGGGGATGCTTTCTTCCAAATCTATTTATTACACATAAGCTAACATCTGTGCACTATTGGATTCCTCAGTCCCCAGTGTATTATAACAGAAAAGGTTATCTCTTTGTTAGGCATGTAGATTGAGTCATGAAGCAGAAAGGCACATGTCAACTGTGCTCAGCTATCTTCTACCACTTCTCACATTTGTTAAATCAAGAAATATGTGGAAGCTCCTAACAATTTATGTGTTTTGATCTCTTTAGTTTTTTTAACCTTTTTTTTCTATTCAGACTACAGTTACTATTTGACAGCTCTGAAGATGAATGTTTAATGTGGGGCATTGTCACTACTGGGAACTCAGATGTATAACCTTTGCAATTAAGATTTTAAGTGACTGGTTCTGCAGTACATTGCCTCTGGATTGCATAATGCACAATATACTCATTGTCAGGGCTTAGCTTGCATAAATCAAACTTATTAATATCTTAACTCATCACCTTATTATCCAGAGTCTAGAATCAAGTTGATTCTCTGAAAAAGAAGAGCATCAAGACCAGCTCTACTCCATTGTTCAATGAAAACCTATATGAATTAATAGAAAATTTTAAGTCTGCAGCCTCTTTGTTGCTCTAGAAACAAGAATATAGATATGTGCCTACACAGAATTGCAGAGGATGTGAGTAAAGGAGATAAAGGAAGAAGCTGTGGGTCTCTAATCTGTGACAATGAATCACAGGCAATTCCCTTTATATTCTACAGGGAGTCCTGGTTTGATAAGAAAGAAAAGTAGAAGCACTGTTCTTATTAAAACTAGAAATAACAGACATTGTATTCCATGAGCATGAAGGTGTGGTGTCAGCCTGCTATGAGAAGTGAAGAATTACCACTGAGGACGAATCAAACCTTCTCGCTGTATGACAGAGACTGGTCTGCAGGACAAATACAGGAGGAGTCCCCAACTGGACTTGGCATAAAAATCACCAAAAAGGAGAAAAACTTCCTGCAAAAAAGCTGAAAATTGTTTTTACAAAAGAAATAAAGAAGGTTGCTGTCTTAGAAACCTGAAAATTGCATCCACAAATCAATCAAGATAGGAGTCTTTTGTCCAGACAATTTTTCATACTTCTTATGGAAAGGTATATGTACATATTTCTTCCTATATCGACCCCATGGTTGTTTCCCTCAGCTGCATCAACTATACATGACAAGTAACTCTCTATTGAGAAAATGATGAGCTTCAATCTTCTCTAAAGAGTCTACTAAATAAATAAGTTTTGATAAAAGAAACAGTTCTTCTATTTGCAAAATACCTGAACTAGAAAAAGGTACCATATTAACCCTTAGTACCTTCCTCTAATCCTAATTTCCTGTCTTCTACATTTATAGTAGGCTAATAGTGGAGTTTGAAGTAAATTTGCATTGAAATCTTAGAAATTTTTGTGTTCTATATCAACTTTGCATTCATTTTTGATTTTTATTTTATTGTCAAATTGATGTACAGAGAGGTTTTAGTTTCCTACTTAAGGCCTTGGATACATTTCTTGTAAGGTTTGTAACCTCCTCCCTCATTCCCACCTCCTTCTCTCCCTTTTCCCCCCATGAGTTGTTCAGTTGGTTTACACCAAATGGTTTTGCAAGTATTGCTTTTGGAGTCGTTTGTCTTTTTATCCTTTGTCTCTCGATTTTGAAATTCCCTTTCAAGTCCCCAGTTCTAATACCAGTATAAACAGTATCCAGTGTATTCAGAAGAGATACAGTAATAGCATGAGTACAACCACAGGAAGGGATACAAGAGGATCATCAACAAAAGAAGTTAGAGTTCCACATGGTGTGTTGAAAGTAATTATGACAGTGATATAACACTGGTTTCCAGAACATGGAGTTCATTTCACTTAACATCATCTTATGCGTTCATAGGGGCACAGCTATTAGGCTCTTGTGATGCTCTGATATGACTAGCCTAAACCTGAGCTAATTATTTCCTATGAGGGAAACCACAGAGTCCATGTTTCTTTGGGTCTGGCTCACTTCACTTAGTATATATTTTTCCAAGTTCTTCCATTTCCTTATGAATGGGGCAATGTCATTCTTTCTGATAGAGGTATAAAATTCCATTGTGTATATGTACCACATTTTCCTGATCCATTCGTCTACTGAGGGGCATCTGGGTTGGTTCCACATTTTAACTATGACAAATTGTGCTGCGATGAACATTGTTGTGCTGGTGGCTATAGTGGGTTCTTGTTTGTGGTTTTTTTGGGTAGATACCCAAAAGTGGGGCTGCTGGGTCATAGGGGAGCTCTATGTTTAGCCTTCTGAGGAATCTCCATACCGCTTGCTAGAGTGGCTGAACCAGTTTACATTCCCACCAACAATGAAGTAGGGTTCTCTTTTTGCCACATCCCTTCCAACATTTGTTATTGTTAGTTTTCTTGATAAAGGACATTCTTATTGGTGTGAAGTGGAATCTCAATGTTGTTTTGATTTGCATTTCTTTTATAGCCAGTGATGTAGATCACTTTTTCATTTGTCTCCTAGTCATTCTCTTTTCCTCATCAGAGAAGTCTCTTTTTAAGTCTTTAGCCTACTTGTTGAGGGGGCTGTTGGTTCTTTGCAGTTTTGTTTTGTAGGAATTTAATTTTTTTAGTTCTGCATATATTTTGGATATGAGGCCTTTGTCTGTTGTATTGATGGTAAAGATCATTTCCCAATCTGTGGGCTTTCTGTTTATCTTGTGAGCTATGTTCTTTGCCCCGCAGAAGCTCTGCAGTTTGATGCAGTCCCATTTGTCCAACCTTTCTTTAATTTGTAGCATTTCTGGGCCTTTATTAAGGAAGTTCCGTCCTGTGCCAAGGAGACCAAGTGTTTCTCCTACTCCTTGTAGTGTTTTCCGGGTATATGTTTTTATTTTGAGGTCTTTGATCCATTTGGAATTCATTTTGGTGCAGGATGATATATAAGAATCTAGTTTTAGTTTGTTGCATGTGTTGAACCAGTTTTGCCAGCACCATTTGTTAAAGAGGCTATCATTCTTCCATATGATTTTTTTGGCTCCTTTATCAAAGATTGAGTAGGCATAGTTTTGCAGGCTCATTTCTGGGTGTTCAGTTCTGTTCCATTTGTCTTCAGGCCTGTTCCAGTGCTAATACCAAGCTGTTTTTGTTACCATAGCTTTATAATACAGCTTGAAGTTGGGTATTATAATTCCTCCAGCACTGTTCTTTCTGCTTAGGATTGTTTATGCAATTCTGGGCCTTTTATTGTTCTATATGAATTTCTGGATTGCTTCCTCTATTTCATTTAAAAATGGTGTTGCGATATTAATGGCTAATGCATTGAATTTGAATATTTGGCAATATTGCCAATTTTACTATATTAATCATCCCAATCCAGGAAGGAGCCTGGAGGTTTTTCCATTTCCTTAGTTCTGCCTTAATTTCATTTTTCATTTTTTTAAAGTTCTCATCATAGAGATCTTCCACTTCTTCATTTAAGGTTATTCCTAGGTATTTTATGCTTTTTGAGGCTATTGCAAAAGGAGTTTTTTCCCTGATTTTGGCCTCAGTCTTTGGGTCATTGGCATATAGAAAGGCCGTTGATCTTTGAGGGTTTATTTTATATCCTGCTACTTTGCCAAAGATTTGGATCAGCTCTACTAGCTTGGGAACAGAGTCTAGGGGTGTCTTTATGTATAGGATCATGTCATCTGTGAAGAGAGAAAGTTTAGCTTCATCTTTTCCTATTTGGATCCCCTTTATGTTTTCTTCTTGCCTAATTGCTCTGGCTAGGAATTCTAGTACTATGTTGTAGAGGAGGGGAGACAGCAGACATACCTGACTGCTCCTGATTTTAAAGGGAATGCATTTAGCTTTTCACCAATTAGAATTATGCATGCTGTTGGTTTTTCATAGACTACCTTAATTATATTCAGGAGTGTTCCCTGGAATCCCAGTTTTTCCAGGGCTTTTATCATAACTGGGTGTTGGATTTTATCAAACACCTTTTCCGCATCTAGGGATATAACCAGGTGATTCTTTATCTTGCTCAGGTTGATGTGGTGGATTATATTAATTGACTTGCATGTGTTGAACCAACTTTGCATCCCTTGGATGAATCCAGTTTGATCATGGTGTATGATTTTTTTGATGACTTGTTGAAGTTGGTTGGCCAGAATTTTGTTGAGGAGCTTTGCATCAATGTTCATCAAGGAGATGGGTCTATAGTTCTCTTTCCTTGATGTGTCCCTATCTGGTTTGGGGATTACATTACTAGCATCGTAGAATGTGTTTGGTAGTGAGAATTTACTCTCTATTTCATTGAAGAGTTTGAGTAGTATTGGTGTGAGATTTCTTTTGAAAGCCTTGTAGAATTCCATTGTGAATACATCAGGATCTGGGCTTTTCTTGGAAGGTAGATCACTTATTGCAGTTTCAATTTCATTGCTGGATATGGGTCTGTTCAGTAGATTTATGTCCTCTTGGTTAATTTTGTGCATATCAGGTTTTGTTAAGAATTTGTCCATTTCTTCCAGGTTCTCAATTTTTTTGGCGTATAGGCTTGCAAAATAGTCCCTTATTATATTCTAGAATTTTGTTGTCTTTGTGGTGATGTTACCTGTTTCATCTCTGATCTTGTTTATTTGGGTGTGCTGTCTATGTTTTTTAGTCAGGTTTGCTAGGTGTTTGTCTATCTTGTTAATTTTTTTCAAAGAACCTACTCTTTGTTTTGTTGATTCTTTCTATGGTTTTTCTGGATTCCAAGTCATTTAATTCTGCTGTAACTGTAATTATTTGCTTCCGTCTATTGGCTTGGGGTTTGGCTTGGTGCTTGCTTTAAGGGAGTTTGAGTTGCTTTGTTAGGTTGTTGAATTGTGATTTCTCCAATTTGTTTATGTGGGCACTCAGGGCTATACAATTTCCTCTGAGTACTGCCTTTGCTGTGTCCCAGAGGAGGTGGTAATTTGTGTGTTAGTTTTGGTTTAGTTCCATAAACATTTGAAGTTCTGTTCTGATTTTCTCGATGATCCATTGCTGGTTCAGCAATGTATTTTTGAGTCTCCATGAGTTGTGGAGTTTTCTTTGGTGGCCTTTGGTGTTGAGCTCTAGTTTTATTCCATTGTGGTCTGAGAGAGTGCAAGGGATGATTTCAATGATTCTGAATTTGTACAGGTTTGCTTTGTGCCCTAATATGTGATCTATTTTGGAGAATGCTCCATGTGATGCGGAGAAGAACATATATTCTGGTGGTGTTGGGTGGAATATTCTGTAGATGCCGGTTAAGTCTAGATGGTCTATGCAGTTGTTTAGTTCTGAGGTTTCTTTGCCTCAGTTTTTGGCGTGTTGATCTGTCCAGAGGTGAGAGTGTTGTGTTAAAGTCTCTGACAATCAATGTGTTTGGGTCTATGAGAGTTTTCAGAGTCAGTAGTATATGTTTGATGAAGTTGGGAGATCCTGTGTTTGGTGTGTAAATGTTTAGGATGGCCCTTATGAACACATAAGATGATGCTAAGTGAAATGAACTCCATGTTATGGAGACAATTGTTATATCACAGTTGTAACTACTTTCAACGTCCCATGTGTATCTGTAGCTTCTATTATTGATGATGTTCTTGTATCACTATCCTGTGGTTGTACCTACACTATCTCTGTAATCTTATCTGAGTATATTGGAAACCGTGTATACTGGTATTGGAAATAGGAAATTGAAAGGGAATACCAAAATTGAGAGACACAGGGTAAAAAAAGGCAAACAACTACAAAAGCAATACTTGCAAAACTGTTTGGTGTAAGTGAACTGAACACCTCAGGGGGGAAAAGGGTGAGGGGGGGAGGGGGGTATGAGGGACAAGGTAACCAACAGTACAAGAAATGTATCCAATGCCTAACGTATGAAACTGTAACCTCTCTGTACATCAGTTTGATAATAAAAATTGGGGGAAGAAAGGATGGTTATGTCTTCCTGTAGGAAAGATCCCTTTATTAGTATGTAGTAACCTTTTTTGTCTCTTTTTACTGTTTTTAGTTTGAAATCAATTTTATCTGATACTAAGATTACAACACCGGCCTGTTTGAGGGGGGCATTTGATTGATAAATTTTTATTCCAGCCTTTCACTTTTAGAATATGTTTGCTTTTGCTGGCAAGGTGAGTCTCTCGGAGGTAGCAGAAAGGCAGCAGATCTTGTTTTTTGATCCAACTTGTCAATCTATGTCGTTTAATTAGAGAGTTAAGTCCATTAATATTGAGAGTTAGGATTGAGAGGTAATTGCTTGTTCCTTTCATCGTATCTATCTTTGTAGGGGCTGTGTCTTCCCTTTTTGCTTTACTAATCTGGAGTTTTATTTAGGGATGCTTTCCCTGTCTGGATTATGGTCTTGGTGATTTTCGATGTGGAGGACATCTCTGAGGATATTCTGTAATGCTGGTTTGGTTGAGATATATTGGTTCAATTTTTCCTTGCTATGGAATACTTTTATTTGACCTTTGGCTATGAATGAGACTTTAGCTGGGTACAGATTTTTGGTTGGAAGTTATTTTTCTTTAGAATATGGCAAACATCATTCCAGACTCTCCTAGCTTTCATGGTCTCCGCTGAGAAATCTGGGGTAATTCTGATTGGTTTTCCTTTATATGTGATTGTTCTCTTTTCCCTAGTGGCTTTAGGAATTCTATCTCTGGCCTCTATTGAACCTGTTTTAATTGCTATGTGTCAATGGGAAGTCCTGTTCTGGTCTGGTCTGTTTGGCTTCCTAAATGCTTCTTGTATCTGGATAGCCTGTCCTTCTGAATGTTTGGGAAGTTCTCAGCTAATATTCTCTTAAATAAACTGCCTATTCCATTGAATTCTTTTTCTAGGTTTTCTTCAATACCTATTAGCCCTGTATTGGCTTCCTGATTGTGTCTTGAAGCTCCTGAAGTGATCTGTCTTGCTTTTGGGGTTGATTTTATATATTTTTTGTTCTTTCTCCATAATGTCTAGGCTGTCTTCAATTTCTGAGATTTGATCTTCCACATTGTCCAGTCTGCTCCCTAAACTTACAACTTGGTTTCTTATCTCCCTACCTTCGGATTGATCTTTCTTGATGGCTTCCATGTCTTTGCTATAACTCTTTCCTAGGTCCTGTTTGGACTTCCTTACTTCATTAATTTGGTTCTGGGTGCTGTCTCTAATCTCTTTTAGCTGAGTAGTTATCTTTTCATAGGACTCTTTTTCTTTCTGTTGGAGTTCATGTATCATTTTGTTTGTGGAGGTCATGAAGTCCACTATTAACTTACGAATGGATTCATCACATTCACGAGTTATTTTCTGGTTTGCCTCCTCACACTCTAGGATTCTTGTATGGAGGGACTCAAACTTTTCATTTATCGTTTTTATCAGCATAGTTGGTAGAGCATTTTGAGGGCTCTCCTCTGGGATTTCAATTGAATGCTCTGTTTCCTGTTTGTTTTGAGTGGGTGATGAGTTTCCCTGTCTTGCCATAATTTTTGTGTTTCTTCTGCCCATTTGGATTTGGAATGCTAGTCTGCTAACCCCCTTTGGCACTGTTTAGGACCTGAACCAGACCTTATTAGGTGCTGTTTTGCTATTCTTATAGGTACACAGACCTAGACAGGTAAGTTCCCTCTCTTTTTGGGGGTATAGCAGCAGATATGGTGTACCCACAAATTACACTTTGGAAGTAAAAAACACCCCTGAGCCAGGAATACAGTAGCCATATTGTATATAGCTACAATCTTGATACAATTGCTCTAGGAACACCTTTAATTCACTCTGATTGACCACAGATGCCTATTATCTTTCCCACCATTAACTTGGGCTCAGTGGATTCTGGAGGTCCTGGGAAATGGTGCCTCTGCGGTTCTCTGAGTATTGTGGGTAGAAGTTGGGTGTCCTCAGTAATTGGGGGATTGTGGTCGACCTGGAGAACCAGTCTATTGCTCCTGAGTCATTGCCAGCAACAGCGTTCTACCTTGGAGGCAGTGGGGACTGTGGTGCTCGGCTGATATCTCTGGGCTGCTGAGGGCAGGTGGCGGGTTCTGGCTAGGCCTCCTGAGCTGCCTGCAGTGGGTCCTGGATGGGACCCCTGGGCTGCCAAAGGCAGGCAGTGGGCTTTGGCTGTGACCCTTGTGCTCCCTGCGGTGGTCCCAGCTGGGATCTCTGGGCTGGCGACAGTGAGCATCAGACTCTGCTCAGACCCCTGAGCTGCCTTTGGCAGCCCTGGCTAAAACCCCTGTGCTAGTGACCATGGGTGGTGGACTCCGGCTGAGACCACTGAGTTGCCTGGGGCACCCCGGGTGGGACCCTCGAACTGTGGGGTGGAGCCCTGTGTTGGACCCCCGAACTGTGGACAGAGCCCTGGGTGGGACCCGTGACCTGCCCATAGAGCTCCTACTCAGACCCCTGAACTGCCTGCGGAGCTCTGGGTAGGCCCCCGAATTGCCTGTGGAGACCCGGCCCAGAACTCCAAACTGCCTGCAGGGCCCTGAGTTTGACTCCTGACTTGTTTGCAGTGCCTGGGCTGCAACTCCTGAATTGCCTGTGGCACCAGGGCTGTGACTCCTGAATTGCCTGCCAAAGCCGGTTGCAATTCCCAAATTGCCTGTGGCACCCAGGCAGCGACTCCCTAATTGCCTGCCAAGGCGGGGCTGCTGCTCCTGAATTGCCTGCGGAATGGGGGCTGTGACTCCAAAATTGCCTGTGGCACCTAGGATGTGACTCCAGAATTCCCTGTGGCACTCAGCCTGTGGCTCCCTATTGGCTGTGGTGCAGGGGCTGCTACTCTCGAATTGCTTGTGGCACCCAGGCTGTGGCTCCTGAATTGGCTTCTAAGGCCAGGCTGTGGCTCCAGAATTGCCTGCAGTGCAGGAGCTGCAACTCCTGAATTGCCTGTGGCACCCAGGATGCTACTTCCGAATTGCCTGTGGCACAGGGGCTTCAATTTCTGAATTGCCTGCCAAGGCCAGGCTGCAACTCCTGAATTGCACCTGCCAAGCCAGTGCTGTGACTCCTAGACTGCCTGTGGCAGGCTCTGGGTGGTACCTTAGGACTGCTGAAGGGCAAGGCAGCGGGCTCTGGTTAGGAGGATGTATCTGCCTGCAGCGAAGTTCCTCCCTCCTGGTAGGGGCTGGCTGTGTTGTTCACTGGGGTTTTCTGGAAGAGGCTGGCTGTCCCCAGATAATGGTGGACAATGTTTGGCCTGGGAAACCAGTCTTTTGCTGTCTCAGCAATAGCAGCAGTGATGGTGGCCTGGAGATGGGCCTCTTGTTGTGTTTACTGGTGTTGCAGGGCCACTTGGAGGACTGCTCAACCCCTTGGCAGGAACTTCCCCTGGGTGGAGCCTAGGTTTGATACTCCAGCACCTTTGCCCTTTTCAAAGATGGCCCCTTTGACCTTACTTTCCCCTGGCATGCTTTATTTAAGGTTTGCTCTGGTTGTCTATGCCAGGGACAAACACGGAGATTCACTATGCTGGATGGGGGGGAAGGGCTCCTTTCTTAATGGCATTCTGCGTGTGCAGACTCAAGTGAGACTTGTCTTTTGTGGAGTACTCACACTTCCTCTGGTTCTCCAGACCTTTCCTGCTCTGCTTGTGGACTGCGTCTGTCTGCTGCCATCTGGCGGATTTCTTTCCTTGTTGCTGGTGCATGCCGGAGGTGGGAGTGGATTTGATTCCTCAGAGTAAGAGGAGGGCTGGCTGGGCTGGGGATATGGCCTAGTGTCAAGAGTGCTTGCCTCTAATACATGAAACCCTGGGTTCGATTCCCCAGCACCACATATACAGAAAACTGCCAGAAGTGGCACTGTGGCTCAAGTGGCAGAGTGCTAGCCTTGAGCAAAAAGAAGCCAGGGACAGTGCTCAGTCCCTGAGTCCAAGGCCTAGGACTGGCAAAAAAAATAAAAAAGAGGCCGGCTGGCAATGGCGCCACTGCCTGCAGCTGAAATCTGGATTCTTGGATCTGCTCTCTTGTTTATTTCCTTCCTAACTTGAATCTGTGTACTGTTATGCCTGGCTTGGGCAATGTCTTTAGGGTTAGAAGTTTCCCTATAGAAGAAAAACTGGGTTCTTGGAGCTAGCTTAGATAGGGCTCTGCTGCTCCTCCACCATCTTCTTCCATCTTTCTCCCTAGTAAGGTTTTATTGAATCAATAAATATGGGTTTAAACTCCAAGTTTTCTTTATTTTGCAGGTTTTATTGATAGGGTTGATTTAGTTGATGTGTTGGCAGACATTTTTGTAGATAAAAATCACAGAAATTGATAGGTGTTGGTGACTCATGCCTGTAATCCTAGCTACTCTGAAGAATGAGATCTGAGGACTTAGGTTCAAAGCCCATCCAGGTAGAAAATCTCATGAGACTCTTATTTCCAATTAACCATGAAAAATCCAGAAGTAGAGCTGTGGTTAGAATGCCAGAGTGCCAGTCTTGAGCATAAAAGATAAGGGACAGCCCTGAAATCATGCCACAGAGCCTGCATACATGCACGCGCGCGCGCACACACACACACACACATACACACACACACACCACAAATTCATAATGAATTCCTGTAGAAAAAAAAGAAACATGTGCTTTTCAACCATTAAATCTCAGTTTTAGAACCTCATCATCAACTTATAGGATATCCCATTTTTAATGCCCGGACCCAAGGGAAAAAAGCTATTTATTGAAGGAGTCAGTCTTTATATCATTAAATTTAAAAAATCCTCAGAGAAAAATTTGGTTCAGGAGGAACACTCAAGGATTTTCTTTGGTTACTTGTACTGCACTGCTATTCCTTACAGAAATAAAATTTATCATTTCAAACTAAAAATATGTTGTTACAAAGACCACTAAAGAGAATTTATTTCTATCATTTTTATTAAGTATTTTTCTAAAGGCTCATAAAAGTCAGCACTAGAAAATATTGGGGGTTCCTTAACCATCATTTCTTATACTTTTAAACAACGAAAGGCTTAGTTTTCTTCATAACTTCATAATGTCAAGCATGAACACACAAAGTCTTTAAAAAATAATGTCATTGTATTTTAGCTTGCTTGCAGGAAAATAAAAGTGTGGCATCTCTCTGGTTTTCCTCCATAAGATATTTCTGTTCCCTTAGGAAATAATAAAGGCAAAAATATTAATAAATGTTTCAACCATTGCCCTCCCTATTACTCGTTTCTTTCTGAATAATACAACTAAGATTCTATGATTCTTTTTCTATAGATGTAGGAAAAATAATTTATTCCTTGCAAGTCAGAACTTTAAATTTTTATCGTAGCATGATCCTACATGAATTAGCAAGCAGACATACCCAGCTATATTCACTTTACCAAAAGTTACTGTTCATACACATATTATTTTTAAGGGATTTTCTTTTTTAACATTTACATGATCTATTCTAATATTAATAGTCATCATAATTATACCTATTCTCTTCAGATATGCTTTCTTTAATAATATCTTTGTCAGCCAGGCACCTTCGGGAGGCATCTAGCTACTGTGGAGGCTGAGATCTGAGGATCATAGTTTGAAAACATCCGGGGCAGGAAAGTCTGTGAAATTCTTATCTCAAATTAACCAGCAAAAAAAAAAAAAAGCCAGAAGTGGAATTGTGGCTCAAGTGGAAGAGCAGTAGGCTTGGACAATAAAAGCTCAAGAAAGCTCCTAGGCCATGAGTTCAGTCCCCAGGATGGGCACAAAAAAATTAGTTAATTAATAATAAAAAATACCCGTGTCCATGTGTGAAGTTTTGCCCCTAAAGTTTTCTATGGAAAGAAATATGCAAGAGATTAATATAATGGGTATTGCAGAGTTTTGAAGGTATAAGGAAAACCAAAGGAATTTGATGAGTGAAAAATTCTCATGAAAAGTTATACATTATTAAAAACAGGAAGCTAATATTGAGCCACATGAAATGGAGACAGATATATACCAGAAGAAACTTGCAGGACAAAGAAAGAACTAATAAGCCAGGCAGCAGTGGCTCATGCCTGCAACCTTAGGAGACTGAGATCTGAGGACCATTGTTCAAAGCCATCTCAGGCAGAAAGTCTCTGAGACTCTTATCTCCAATGAATCAGCAAAACACCGGAAATGAAGTTGTAGCTCAAGTGATACAGCACCAGCCTTAAGCAGAAAATGTCAATAAAGAGCTCAAGTATTGGCACCAAAAATAGAAAAAAAAATTAAAAGAAGAAACTAACAGAATTTCTGTGGATGGCTTCACACTTAGACACTTGGCAACATGAACTGGAAAAGTCAGCTGCTCTGAACCAAAAACTACATGATATTGAAAAAGCAGCAATAATAATTGTATGATACTGAATGATCAATTTAAATAAAGTATAAATGATTCATCATTAGAATAGGAATCCTTTAAAATCCCAACAAACCTGAACATTGCTTAATGAAGCTTCTCAAAAGTCCTGAAATTAATACATATCCATGAAAGAAAAGCACGAGACATAGAAGTAGGTGTGGGGAAGCATTATAAAGAAGAGAATAAAAGGGGAGTAAAAGTCTACATTACCAAGGAATGAAAATATATTTTTTTAAACTTTACAACTGGGTTCAATTTCTGAGAGACTTTTCATAATCATAAAACAAAAAGCACAGTTAGTGAATTAAAAAGCAAAGAAGAGAGAGTATTTTTATTTTTTGAGGGAAGCAGTTCTGGGGCTTGACCTCAGGGCCTGAGCGCTGTCCCTGAGCTTTGTTGCTCAAGGTTAGTGCTCTATCACTTGAGCCACAGGTCCACTTTTGTCTTTTTTTAGTTTGGCTTATTTATTGCATAGGAGTCTCATGGACTTTTCTGCCTGGATGGACTTTTAACCTTAGTCATCAGATCTCAGCCTCCTGAGTAGCTAGGGAGATTGTCACTTTTAAGTTGACTTGCAGCAAAAAAAGTACTATATCAAATAATAATAAACATGCTGATATTGTAGATCCAACAGAATGATATTAGAAAGATACAATGTTTTTAAATGTATCCAAAGCTTGTGAAGAAACTTGAGAATTTAATTGTAGAATCACCAACCAGAAGTGATACTTACATTCTACAAGCCACCAAGGCTGGAGGTTTAATGCATTACCCTGGACATTTGTTCATAGGAGAGACTACAGAGGAGATGTAGGCTCTTAAGCAGATAGGAAATAAGCGCACTCAAAACAAGAGCAAAGGTCCAGTATACAAGAAGGGAACCTGGTATCTGTTATGTGAAATCTTACTGGGTCATCTATTTCCTCAAGGCACTTTCAGATGGTATTTTCCAATATCATGATCAAATAAAACTTCCTTCTCAGTCTGAAACTTGAAACTTTCATTTGTCTTAATTGCTTCTTTAGTTTTCAACTTTTTTCCTCAAGCTACACACTGCAAATACCTCAAACAATAATGTTGACAGAGTTTCTAGTGTGGCTTTGACAAAAACATGTTACTCACACAGAGGTTCCAAGTAGCCACCTTCTTAAAATAATAAACAGCAAATAACATGTAAGAAGTGACTAATAAATAAAAAAGGTAAAAATAAATTGCAAATCAATAACCTGTTTTCTGGAGGTATTTCAATATGTAACCCACTAAAGAATTGTAGACATAAGATGATTCTAAGAGAAATGAAATCCAAGTTATTGAAATAAGTGGTTTATCATGGTTGTTGTTATTTTCAACATACCATGTAAAATTATGAATTTTTCTTTTTTTTCTAATAAAAAATTGTATTTACTTAGAAGCATTCAGAATGTCAACAAAACAGCTGCAACTTGTTTTTGCAATTACATAGTGGTATTCAGTTAACAGAACAACAATTACTTCGTATAAGCTGAGTCAAACAACTGAAGATGAAAAAACTACCGTCCCCATATATAACTAATTTGTGCTGTGCACCAACAAGAACCTGCTTTAAATTTCCATGCCAATTTACAACGCCCATACTGTACCAGGCAAGGTTAGTGGCTATTGAAAATACCATCAGGACAGGGCTATGTAAAGACACATTCGGTAGTGTGTTAACTATACAAAAAAAGACACTGTACAGTTTACAAACAAATCTTACACAGCCTTACATTTCAATTTTTTTTCTTTAAAAGGAGTGAGTTGTGTACAGGGGGTTTAAATGCTTTATAGACAAGAAAAAACTACGCTAGAACCAACTTATTCATCATCATCCTCTTCATCCTCATCCTCTTCATCTTCCTCATCTTCCTCCTCTTCCTTCTTTTTCTTGCTCTTTCAGCCTTCACAACCCCCTTTTTGGCTGCATCAGGTTTTCCTTTAGCTCGGCAGGCAGCAATATCCTTTTCATATTTTTCCTTCAGGTTAGCAGCCTTCTTTTCATAAGGCTGCTTCTCATCTGCAGCAGTGTTGTTCCACATCTCTCCCAGTTTTTTCGCAACATCACCAATAGACAGGCCGGAGTGTTCCCCTTTGATTTTAGGGCGATACTCAGAACAGAACAAGAAGGAGGCCGAAGGAGGCCTCGTGGGCGCATTGGGATCTTTGAACTTCTTTTTTGTTTCCCCTTTAGTGGGGATGTAGGTTTTCATTTCCCTTTCATAATGAGCCGTGTCTTGGCCATGTCTTCAAATTTCCCTTTCTCTTTAGCAGACATAGTCTTCCACCTCTCTGAGCACTTCTTAGAAAACTCTGAGAAGTTGACGGAGGCATCCAGGTGCTTCTTCTTGTGCTCCTCCCGGCAAGTTTGCACAAAGAATGCATATGATGACATTTTGCCTCTAGGCTTTTTAGGATCTCCTTTGCCCGTGTTTAGTTTTTCTTCCGCGAGGCACAGAGTCGCTCGGTGCCCGTCCGGCTCTCACTTGCCCCTGTGCTGTCTCTATGGAGCTTAATGTACTGCAGTGGCTCAGACTTTTTCTTTTGCCTTTCTTCTCCACGGTTTTACCCCTGATATCACAGTAACTGATTTTGGTACCTTGGGTATTGTATATATATATATATATATATATATATATATATATATATATATATATATATATATATATATATATATATATATATATATATATATATTTATCAGAACTAGGGAAGGGAAGAGGAACATCAAAATGGAGAGACAGGGTCAAAGGTGAATAAATGGAATAGCAATACTCAGAAGAAAATATGCTATAAACTAACTGTACAACTGAGAGAGGGGAGGGGAGGGAACTGGGGAAAGGGGAAGGTGGGAGAAAAATGAAGGAGGAGGTACCCAGTTTGATAAGAAATCTACAGACTGTCTTATATATGACACTGTGACCCCTTCGTACAGCATTTTGACAATAAATAAATAAGTTATTTTAAAAACAAAGAAAGCATTGTAGACCACGAGCATGAAAAATTAAATGAATTTGCAAGTCCATTAGAGAAAGAATCTGAGCTAGTAAAAATTCAACAAATGATTGTCCCATTTGCATATGTATTACATTAAACAAGGAGGAAAGGAGCCAACAAGCCATGGGGCCAAGGAGCCAAGGAGCACCATGGGTAGCAGAACCTTGCTTTCTATCAAGGACTTGTAATGAAATACATGCATCATTCCAATTTTAAGGATGCACCATGGTTACCAGAACCTTGCTTTCTACCAAGGACTTGTAATGAAATAGAGGCATCATTCCAGTTTTCTGCACTATTGGGTTAGAGATATGAGGAGCCAAGGAGCCAAGGAGCCAAGGGGGAAAGGAGCCTAGGAGCAAAGGAGCCAAGGAGCACCATAGGTAGCAGAACCCTGCTTTCTATCAAGGAGTTGTAATGAATAGATGCATCATTACAGTTATAAATATGCACCATGGGTAACCGAACCACGCTTTCTATCAAGGACTTGTAATGAAATAGATGCATCCTTCCAGTTTTCTGCACTACTGGGTTAGTGATATGAAGACGCCAAGGAGCCAAGGAACACCATGGGTAGCAGAACCTTGCTTTCTATGATGGACTTGTAATGAAATAGATGCATCACTCCAGTTTTAAGAATGCACCATGGGTATCACAACCTTGTTTTCTAGGAAGGATTTGTAATGAAATAGATGCATCTTTTCAGTTTTCTGCACTACTGGGTTAGTGATATGAATGATCCAAGGAGACATGGAGCCAAGGAGTCAATGAGCACAGCAGCTAAGGAGCCAAGGAGCATGTAGTGTGGCAGAACCTTGCTATCTATCAAGGATTTGTAATGAAATAGATACATCATTCCTGTTTTAAGGATGTACCATGCTTAGCAGAACCTTGCTTTATATCAAGGACTTTTAATTAAATAGATGCATCAATCCAGTTTTCTGCACCATTGGGTTAATGATATGAAGGAACCAAGGATTCAAGGAGTTAAGGAGCACAATGAGTAGCAGAATCTTGCTTTGTTACAAGACTTGTAATGATACTGATGCATCATTCCAGTTTTCTGCACTAATGGGTTAGTGATATTAAGGGCCAAGTAACCAAGGATTGAAGGAGCCAAGGAGGACCCTGGGTAGCAGAATCTTGCTTTCTTACAGGACTTATAATGAAACAGATGCATGATTCCAGGTTTAGGATGGACTATGGGTAGAAGAACCTTGCATTATATCGAGGACTTTTGATGATATAGCTACATCATTCCAGTTTTCCACACTATTGGGTTAGTGATATGAAGGAGACAATGAGTCAAGGAGACTTGGAGCCCAGGAACTAAGGATAACCATGGGTAGCATAACCTTGTTTCTATCTAGGACTTGAAATAGTCCACTTTTCAGCACTATTGAGTTAGTGATATGAACGAGCCAAGGAGCCAACGAACCAATGAGCCAAGGGGTCAAGGAACACCATGGGTAACAAAACCTTTGTTTCTATCAAGGAACTGTAACGAAATAGATGCATCGTTTAAGTTTTCTGCACTATTGGGTTAGTGAAATGAGAAGCCAAATAGGCAAGGAGCCAAGGAGCACTATGGGTAGCAGACCCTTGCTTCCCATCAAGGGCTTGTAATAAAATAGATGCATCATTACAGTTTTCTGCACTATTTGGTTAGTACTATGAAAGACCCAAGGAGCCAAGGAGCCCAGGAGCCAAGGAGCCTAGAACCCAAAAAGCCAAGGAGCTCCATGGGTAGCAGAAACATGCTTTCTATCAAGGACTTATAATGAAAGAGATGCATCATTCAAGTTTGAAGAATGAACCATGGGTAACAGAACCTTGCTTTCTATCAGGGATTTGTAATGAAATACATGCATCATTACAGTTTTCTGCACTATTGGGTTAGTGCTATGAAGGATCCAAGGAGCCAAAGAACCAAGGAGCCCAGGAGCCAAGGAGCATAGAACCCAAAGGGCCAAGGAGCACCAGGGGTAGCAGAAACTTGCTTTCTATCAAGGTCTTATAATGCAATCTTTGCACCATTGCAGTTTTAAGTATTCACAATGGGTAGCAGAACCTTACTTTCTATCAAGGACTTGTAATGAAATACATGCATCATTCGAATTTTTAGCACTGTTGGGTTAGTGTTATGAAGGAGCCAAGAAGCCAAGGAGCCAAGGAGCGCCATGGGTAACAGAACCTTCATTTCTATCTAGTACTTGTAATGAAATAGATGAATCATTCCAGTTTTAAGGATACACCATGGATAGCAGAACCCTGCTTTCTATCAAGTAATGGTAATGAAATAGATGCATCATTCCAGTGTCCTGCATTATAGTGTTACTCATATGAAGGAGCCAAGCAGCCAAGAATCCAAGGAGCACCATGGGTACAGAAACTTCATTAGTATAAAGGACTTGTATGAAATAGATGCATCATTCCAATTTTATGCACTATTGGGTTAGTGATATGAAGGAGCCAAGGACCAAGGAGCCAACGATCCAACGAGCCAAGAAGCCATGGGGCAACATGAGTAGCACAGTATGCTTTCTATCAAGTACTTGTAATGAAATAGATGAATCATTCCAGTTTTCTGCATTATTGTGTTACTTATATGAAGGAGCCAAGGAGCCAATGTGCCAAGGAGACAAGAAGCCAGGGAGTGCACCATGGGTAGCAGAAACTTACTTTCTATCAAGGACTTGTAATGAAATAGATGCATCATTCCAGATTTAAGGATGCACTAGGATGAGCAGAACCCTGCTTTCTATCAATGACTTGTAATGATATAGCAGCAGCATTCCAGTTTTCTGCACTATTGCGTTATTGACATGAAGGACCCCAGGATCCAAGGAGCGTAGGAGCAAATAAACCAAGGAGCACGCAATGGGTATCAGAACCTTTCTTCCTATGAAGGACTTGTAATGAAATAGATTCATCATTCCAGGTTTAAGGATGCACCATTTTTTAGCAGAACCTTGCTTTCTACTAAGGACTTGTCATGAAATAGGTCTATTATTCCAGTTTTCTGCACTATGGGGTTAGTGATATGAATGAGCCAAAGAGTCTTGGAGCCAAGGAGCTGAGAAGCACCATGGCTAGCTGCACCTTGCACTCTTTCAAGGACTCGTAATGAAATAGATGCAACATTACAATTTGTAGGATGCACCATGGGTATCAGAATCTTGTTTTCTAGAAGGATTTGTAATGAAATAGATGCATCATTCCAGTTTTCTGCACTATCGGGTCAGTGACATGCAGGAGCCAAGGGGCTAAGGAGGCAAGGAACCAAGGACCACCATGGGTAGCAGAAACTTGCATTCTATCAAGGACTTGTAATAAATAGATGCATCATTCTGGATTTCTGCACAATTGTCTTAGTGATATGAAGGAGACAAGGAGCCATGGAGACAAGGAGCCAACAAGCCAAGGAGCCACCAAGTGCACCATGGGTAGCAGAAACTTTCTATCAAAGACTTGGAATGAAATAGATTCATCATTCCAGTTTTCTGCACTATTGGCTTAGTGCAATGAGGAACCTAAGGAGCCAAGGAAGCAAGGAGCAACATGGATAGCAGAACCTTGTTTTCTATCAAGGACTTGTAATGAAATAGATGCATCATTCCAGTTTTCTGCACTATTGGTTTAGTGTTATGAAGGAGCCCAGGAGCCAAGGAGAAACAAGACAAAGAGTCAATGTGAACCATTGGTAGCAGAACCTTGTGTACTATCAAGGACTTGTAAAGAAATAGACGCATCATTCCAGTTTTCTAAACTATTGGGTTAGTGATATGAACAATCCAAGGATACATGGAGCCAAGGAGTCAATGAGCCAAGCAGCTAAGGAGCCAAGGAGCATGTAGTGTAGCAGAACCTTGCTATCTATCAAGGACTTATAATGAAATAGATACATCATTCCTGTTCTAAGGATATACCGTGCTTAGCAGAACCCTGCTTTCTATCCAAGGCTTCTAATTATATAGATGTAGCATTCCAGGTTTGTGCACTACTGGGTTAGTGATATGAAGAAGCCAAGGAGCCAAGGATTCAAGGATCCCAGAAGCACCATGGGTAGCAGAATCTTGCTTTCTTACAAAGCCTTGCAATGAAACAGATGCATCATTCCAGGTTTAAGGAGGCACCATGGGTAGCAGAACCTTGCTTTCTATTAAAGACTTGTAATGAAATAGATGCAAGATTCCAGTTTTCTGCACTATTGTGTTAGTGATATGAAGGAGCCAAGGACCCAAGATGTCAAGTAGCCAAGGAGCCCAGGAGCCAAGGAGTGCACCATCAGTAGCAAAACCTTGCTTTCTATCAAGGTCTTGTAATAAAATATACGCATCTTTTCAGTTTTAAGGCTGCACCATTAATAGCTGACCCTTGCTTCTATCATGGAATTTTAATGAAATACGTGCATCATTCCAGTTTTATGCACTACTGTGTTAGTGATGTGAAGGAGCCAAGGAGCCAGGGAGCCAATGAGCCAAGGTGCCAATGGTCTAAGCAGCCACGGAACCAATGTGCCAAGGAGCCATGGAGCACATACTGGGTATCAGAACCTTGCTTTCAATCAAGGAATTATAAGGAAATAGGTGCATCATTCCAGTTTTAAGGATGCACCGTGGTTAGTAGAACCTTGCTCTCTATCAAGAACTTAAATGAAATCAATGCATCACTCCAGTTTTCTGCACTATTGTGTTAGTTATATGAAGTAGTCAAGGAGCCAAGGAGCCAAGTAGTCAAGGAGCACCATGTGTGGAATAACCTTGCTTTCTCTCAAGGACTTGTACTAAAATAGATGCATCATTCCAGCTTTAAGGATGGACCATGGTTAGCAGAACCTTGCTTTCTTTCAAGGACTTGTAATGAAAAAATGCATCATTCCAGTTTTCTGCACTATTGCATTAGTGCTTTGAAGGAGCCAAGAAGTCAATGAGCCAAGGAGCCAAGGAGCACCACCATGTGTAGCCTGACCTTGCTTTCTATCAAGGTCTTGTAATTAAATGGATACATCATTCCAGTTTTAAGGATGCACCATGTGTAACTGAATCTTGTTTCTATCAAGGACTTTTAATGAAATAGATGCATCATTCCAGTTTTCTGCACTATTGTGTTAGGTATATGAAGGAGCCAAGAAGCCAAGGAGCCAAGGAGCAGAATGCATAGCAGATCTTTGCATTCTATCAAGGACTTGCCAGTCCAGACTCCATGACATCTTAAAACATAAGAATGTTTTGTGGAAAAAAATGAAATACGCACATCGTTCCAGTTTTAAAGATGCACCATGAGTAGGAGAATCTTGCTTTCTATCAAGGACTTGTAAGGAAATAGATGTATCATTCCAGTTTTCTCCCCTATTATTTTAGTGATATCAAGGAGCCAAGAAGCCAAGGAGCCAAGGATCCATGGAGCCCAGGAGCCAAGCAGCACCATGGGTAGCAGAACCTTGCTTTCTATAAGTACTTGCAATGAAATAGATGCATCATGATTTCAGTTTTCTGCACTATTGGGTTAGTGATAAGAAGTTTGGATTTGTTCATATCAGGTATAAGTAAGCAATTTTCAACACTGTAAAGATAAATTAAGAAAGGGATGCCAGCAAAGAGAAGTAAAACATAACTAGAGACACATAACAGTTGTCTGTCATTCATTTTTTAGCCTATTTTTTTTTTAAATTTTAATTTCTGTGGGTAATCTTTACAGCTAGAATCTGGTCCTAGTGTGGAATAATATATTATTTTCTTTTCCCTACCACTGAAAAACAACAAAAGACTGTTACTTGTGGTCTATTCTCAAACCATGTGGTATACCTGATATAAAAAAAAAATAGGTAGTACAACCAGTAGCTAGTGGCTGAGGCCTGTAATCCTAGCTACTCAGGAGGTTAAGGTCTAAGGAAGGTAGCTTGAAGCCAGCCCCAGGTAGGAGACAGTCTGTGAGAATCTAATTTCTAATTATCCTGCAAGAAACCAGAATTGAAAGTGTGGCTTAAGTAGATATGAATGTTAATGAATTCAGCCATTATGAAAATCAGTATGGAAGTTCCTTAAAATATAAAAGCAGATCTACCCTATGATTCAGCTATATGAGTTCTGGATGTGTACCCAATAGATCCAAATGTAGTTCACTCTAGATATGCTTGTATAGATATAATTTCTTTTCTGCACTATTACAGTAGTCACATTATACCTATTTTTTAAAAAAGGTATTCCAGACAGTCATTGGTTCAAAGGACCACTGTTCAAAGCCAGCTGGGGCAAAAAGTCCATGAAACTCTTATCTCCAATAAACTACTCAGAAAAAGCTGTAAGTAGTGCTGTGGCTCACATGGTAGAGTGCTAGCCTTGAGCACAGTGAGGCTCAAGGACAGTGCCCAGGCCCTGTATTCAATCTTTAGGACCAAACAAACAAACAAGCAAACAAGGCAAGTAATCTAAGCAGATATGTCTCAAAAGAAGAGAAATGGCTAATGGATGTATGAAAAAAAAATTCAATATCACTGATCAGTTTAGAAATGTAAATTAAAACTAGAGTATAAATATCTTCTAGACAGGAGATACATGGATTTTTAAAAGATCTATTAATTGTGCACTGATGTAGATATAGTTAATTGTAGTGAATTGCATATTTCTAAGAGAATGCATGTTCTCTCAAGACAAGTTTGAGTTTACAGATATTTTAATTAGCTTGAGGTAATTATTGTATTTTATATTAATAAATCTTAATATCATTTTGGGCCCCATAAGGGTTTACAATTATAAATCAGCATTTACAATGAAATTATATGAAACAACTTTCTGTCAAACTGAGACACATGGAAAAATCTATTTGTATCGTATGCTAGACAGACATAAATGAATTAAGTGTCTATAAACATAGACATTTTGTTTGTTTTAGAAAATGAAATAACGACCCTTATTTCTAAAACAACTGCTATTCAGTAGATCCAAATTCTCTTCCTTCATGTAGGCCAAGGAAAATGAGGACAGGAGTTTTGTTTTGTTTTAATGAAACCCAGTTAAGGACCACATATATTCGCTCTACATGCCTTGCCTATGCTGTTCTGAGTCCCTCACTTTCAAATTCTATTGTTGGATCTGGCCAGCATTTCCTATTTTTTTTTTAATTTTGAAGTAGTTGTACAAAGGAATTTTCATTCAACAGCTTATGAATATAGTGCATTGTGATCAATGTCACCACTTTCAACATTTTTATGTATTGCTCTCAACCTACCCCTTAACTCACTTTTCTTAATTTTGTAGGATATACACTAAATTGCTTTATGGTGATAGCAATTTTACTTTTTATTATAAAGGTGATGTATAGAGGGGTTGCTGTTGCATAAGTACAGAAATGAATACAATTCTTTAAAAAAACAATTTTCAAATTTTTATTATCAAACTGATGTACAGAGAGGTTACATTTTCATACAATAAGCATTGAATACATTTCTTGTACTGTTGGTTACCTTGTCCCTCATACCCGCCTCCCTCCTCCCACTTTCCCTTTCCCCCCCAAGGTGTTCAGTTCACTTTCACCAAACAGTTTTGGAAGTATTGCTTTTGTAGTTGGTTGTTGTTTTTTACCCTGTGTCTCTCAATTTTGGTATTCCCTTTCAATTTCCTACTTCTATTACCAGTATACACGGTTTCCAATATACTCAGATAAGATTACAGAGATAGTGTAGGTACAACCACTGGAAGGTGATTCAAGAATATCATCAATAATAGAAGCTACAGATACAGATGGTACGTTGAAAGTAGTTACAACTGTGATACAACAATCGTTTCTGTAACATGGAGTTCATTTCACTTAGCATCATCTTATGTGTTCATAGGGATATAGCTATTGGGCTCTTGTGATGCTCTGCTATGACCTGCCTAAACCTGTACTAATTATTCCCAATAAGGGAGACCATAGAGTCCATGTTTCTTTGGGTCTGGCTAACTTCACTTAGTATAATTTTTTCTAAGTCCTTCCATTTCCTTACAAATGGGGCAATGTCATTCTTTCTGATAGAGGCATAAAATTCCATTGTGCATATGTACCACATTTTCTTGATCCATTCGTCTGCTGAGGGGCATCTGGGCTGGTTCCAGATTCTAGCTATGACAAATTGTGCTGCGATGAACATTGTTGTACTGGTGGCATTACTGTGATTTTGTTTGTGGTCTTTTGGATAGATACCCAAAAGTGGGGCTGCTGGGTTATAGGGGAGTTCTACATTTAGCCTTCTGAGGAATCTCCATACTGCTTGCCAGAGTGGCTGAACCAGTTTACATTGCCACCAACAATGAAGTAGGGTTCCCTTTTGGCCACATCCCCTCCAACAATTGTTATCGTTGGTTTTCTTGATATATGACATTCTTACTGGGGTGAGATGGAATCTCAATGTTGTTTTGATTTGCATTTCTTTTATGGCCAGTGATGTAGAGCATTTTTTCATATGTCTCTTGGCCATTCTCATTTCCTCATCAGAGAAGTCTCTTTGTAAGTCTTTAGCCCACTTGATGAGGGGGCTAATGGTTCTTTGTGGTTTCGTTTTGGAAGAAGGTAATTTTTTTATTTCTGCATATATTTTAGAGATGAGGCCTTTGTCCGTTGAATGGCCAGTAAAGATCTTCTTGCAGTCTGTGGGCTTTCTGTTTATCTTGTGAGCTATGTCCTTTGCCATGCAGAAGCTCTGAAGTTTGATGCAGTCCCATTTGTCCAAACTTTCTTTGATTTGTAGCCTTTCTGGGTCTTTGTTAAGGAAGTTCCATCCTGTGCCAAGGAGCCCAAGTGTTTCTCCTACTCCTTCCTTTAGTGTTTTCAAGGTGTCTGTTTTGATTTCAAGGTCTTTAATCCATTTGGAATTCATTTTGGTGCAGGGTGATATATAAGGATCTAGTTTTAGTTTGTTGCATGTGTTGAGCCAGTTTTGCCAGCACAATTTGTTAAAGAGGCTATCTTTCTTCCAAACTATTGTTTTAGCTCCTTTATCAAAGATTAAGTAGGCGTAGTTCTGTGGGTTCATTTCTGGGTCTTCCATTCTGTTCCATTGGTCTTCAGGCCTGTTCCGGTGACAATACCAAGCTGTTTTTATTACTATAGCTTTATAATACAGCGTGAAGTTGGGTATTGTAATTCCTTCAGCACTGTTCTTTCTGCCTAGGATTGTTTTTGCTATTCTAGGTCTTTTATTATTCCATATGAATTTCTGGATTGCTTCCTCTATTTCATTAAAAATGGTGTTGGGATATTAATGGGTATTGCATTGAATTTGTAGATAGCCTTTGTCAATATTGCCATTTTGATTATATTAATCCTCCCAATCCAGGAGCATGGGAGGTTTTCCATTTCCTTAGTTCTGACATGATTTCATTTTTCAAACTTTTAAAGTTCTCCTCAAAGAGGTCTTTCACTTCTTTGGTTAAAGTTATTCCTAGGTATTTTATGTTTTGGGGGGCTATTGCAAAAGGAGTTCCTTCTCTTATTTCTGCCTCAGGCTTCGGGTCGTTAGCATAGAGAAAGGCCATTGATTTTTGAGGGTTCATTTTTATATCCTGCAACTTTGACAAAGTTTTGGATCAGCTCTAGTAGATTGGGGGTAGAGTCTATGGGGTTCTTTAGGTATAGGATCATGTCATCTGCGAAGAGAGAAAGTTTAACTTCATCTTTTCCTATTTGGATCCCCTTTATATTTTCTTGTTGACTAATTGCTCTGGCTAGGAATTCTAGTACTATGTTGAAGAGCAAGGGAGAGAGTGGACATCCCTGCCTTGTTCCTGAATTTAAAGGGAATGGCTTTAGTTTTTCTCCATTTAGAGTTATGCTTGCTGTTGGTTTGTCATAAACTGCCTTGATTATATTCAGGAATGTTCCCTGGAATCCCAGTTTTTCCAGGGCTTTTAGCATAAATGGGTGCTGGATTTTGTCAAACGCTTTTTCCGCATCCAGAGATGAAACCATGTGGTTCTTTACTTTGCTCTGGTTGATGTGGTGGATTACATTAATTGACTTACATATATTAAACACTCTTTGCATCCCTGGGATGAATCCAGTTTGATCGTGGTGTATGATTTTTTTGATGAACTGTTGATGTTGATTGGCCAGAATTTTGTTGAGAATTTTTGCATCAATGTTCATCAAGGAACTCGATCTATATTCTTCTTGATGAGTCCCTGCCTGATTTGGGGATGAGGGTTATGCTGGCTTCATAAAATGTGTCTGGTAGTGAACGTTCTCTTTCAATTTCCTTGAAGAGTTTGAGAAATATTGGTGTGAGTTCTGTTTTGAAGGCCTTTTAGAATTCTGCAGTAAATCCGTCTGGACCTGGGCTTTTCTTGGATGGGAGATCATTTATTACAGTTTCTATTTCAATACTGGATATGGGTATGTTTAGAAGGTTTAAATCTTCATGGTTAAGTTTGGGGATATGAATTTTTTCTAGGAAATCATCCATTCCTTCCAAGTTCTCGAATTTGTTGGCATAAAGGTTTGCAAAATAGTCCCTTATTATTTTCTGAATTTTGGTTGTTTCTGTGGTGATGTTACCTGTTTCATCTCTTATCTTGTTTATTTGAGTGTGCTGCCTTTGTTTTTTTGGTCAGGTTTGCCAGGGGTCTGTTTATCTTGTTGATTTTTTCAAAGAAACAACTCTTTGTTTTGTTGATTTTTTTCGATGGCTTTTTCGTCTCTAATTGATTTAATTCTGATTTGATTTTAATTATTTGCTTCTGTCTATTGACGGGGGGTTTGGCTTGTTGTTCTCACTTAAGGAAATTAAGGTGCTTCCTTAAATTATTGAGTTGCTGTTTCTCCAGTTTGTTGATGTATGCACTCAGAGTTATAAATTTTCCTCTGAGTACTGCCTTTGCTGTGTCCCAAAGGAGCTGGTACTTTGTGTCCTCAACTGGGTTGAAGTCCATAAACATTTGAATTTCCGTTTTAATTTCTTCAGTGATCCACTGATGATTCAGCAGTGTGTTGTTTAATCTCCATGAATCGTAGGATTTTCTGTGGTGGCTGTTTGAGTTGAGCTCTAATTTTATTCCATTGTGCTCTGAGAGAATGCAGGGAATGGTTATGATACTTCTGAATTTGTACAGATTTTCTTTGTGCCCTAAGATGTGATCTATTTTGGAGAACGTTCCATGTGCTGCAGAGAAGAATGTGTATCCTGTTGCTGCTGGGTGGAATATTCTGTAGATGTCAGTTAAGTCTAGTTGGTCTAGGCAATTATTTAGTTTTGCCATTTCTTTGTTCAATTTTTGGCATGTTGATCTGTCTACAGGTGATAGTGGAGTGCTAAAGTCCCCAACTCTCAATGTGTTTGGGTCTATGAGTGATTTTAGAGTCAGTAGTATTTGTTTGATGAAGTTGGGTGCTCCTGTATTTGGTGTGTAGATATTTAGAATGGTTATATCTTCCTGTAGGAGAGATCGCTTTACCAGTATGTAGTAACCTTCTTTGTCTCTTCTTACCTTTTTTAATCTGAAGCCAATTTTGTCTGATACTAGGATTGCAACTCCAGCCTGCTTATGGGGGCCATTTGCTTGATAGATTTGATTCAAGCCTTTCACTTTTAGAAGATGTTTACTTTTGCTAGATAGATGTGTCTCCTGGAGGCAGCAGAAAGATGGATCTTGATTTTTGATCCAACTTATGAGCCTATGTCGTTTGATTGGAGAATTAAGTCCGTTAATGTTGAGAGTTAGGATTGAGAGCTGATCGTTTGTTCCTTTCTTTATCACTATCTTGTTTAAAGCTGTGTCTTCCCATTTCTTGATCTTACGTTTACTATTTAGGGTTCATTTCTCTGTCTGTATTGGGATCATGATTATTTTCCCTGTATAGTACATCTTTGAAGATTTTCTGTAAAGCTGGTTTGGTGGAGATATATTGTTTCAGTTTTTCCTTACTGTGGAAGACTTTTATTTGGACTTTGGCTATGAATGAGAGTTTGGCTGGGTACAGAATTCTTGGTTGGTAGTTATTTTTATTTAGTGTTTGATATACTTCATTCCAGGCTCTCCTTGCTTTCATGGTCTCTGCTGAGATGTCTGGGGGTAATTCTGATGGCTTTTCTTTTATATGTGATTGTTTTCTTCTCCGTAACAGCTTTAAGGATTCTTTCCTTGTACTCTACTGATCCTGTTTTGGTCACAATGTGCTGGTGGGATGCCCTATTCTGGTTTGGTCGGTTTGGGGTTCTAAATGCTTCTTGTATCTCTATAGGCCTTTCCTTCTGGATATTTGGGAAGTTGTCAGCTAATATTTTGTTAAATAGGTTGCCTATACCATTAACCTCTTTCTCCAATTTTTCCTCAATACCTATTATCCTTAAATTGGGCTTCCTGATCGTGTCTTGAATCTCCTATAGCGATCTGTTTTGTTGATTGTACTGGATTTGTATTGATTTTTTATCTTTCTCCATAGAATCTAAGCAATCTTCAGCTTCTGAGATTCGATCCTCTGCTTCATTTAGTCGGGACGGTAGGCTAGCTACTTTATTTCGAATCTCTTTTCCTTCTGACTGGTCTTTCCTGATGATTTCCATGTCATTTCTTAGGTCCTGTATGGACTTCTTTACCTCTTTAACTTCATTACTTTGGTTTTGAGTGTTGTCTCTCAAATCTTTAAGCTGGGTAGCTATCTTTTCCTTTGACTCTTGAAGTTCATTTATCTTTCTATTTGTGGATGCCATGAAATTCTCCATTAATTTTTGCTTTGCCTCCTCACGCTCTAGAATAAGTGACTGAAGAGTTTCAAACTTTTCATTTATCATGTTTATCAGTAGACTTTGTAGAGCATTTTGGGGGTTCTCTTCTATGTCTTTGATTGACTGCTCTGGTTCCTGCCTGTTTTGAGTGGGGGATAAGACTTCATTGTTTGCCATCTTTCTTGTGTTCCTTCTGCCTATTTGGATTGGGAATGCCAGTCTACCAGCACCTGTGAGCACCATTTAAGACCCAAAGCAGCCCTTACCAAGCACTGTTGTGTAAATCTTACCAGTTCACAATTATATACAGATACCCTGTATACCTGTCTATAAAATTGGATTTGGTGTTCCTAAAGAATACAGTTTCAATATAACAACCGATCCTGGGCCCTGTATTCAGTAGTTACTTATTTACTGTTACAACCCTATGAGCCATTCTTGTTCTTATATTAAGTTCCTTTAGGACTGGCTTTCTCTATGAACCCCTTTGTTTCACTCGTGTTAAGCTGGGATATCCTCTATCCAATAACCAGGAGTCAATGGAAACTTGAGGTCCAGGCAGTAAGTCAGGAAGGTAAGTTGGAGGTAGTAAAGAGTATAAAGTAAAGTGTATTGGGGAGAGTGGGTGGTGATTGTGGTTTAGTTTCAGTGACGTGGAAATGTGGAGAAGAGTAGAATCAGTAGAAAGAACAAGGTTAAAATGATAGACAATGGAGAGTTAGCAGAAGAGTTGAGTGGTTATTCATAGGAAAGTCATTTTTAAAAAAAGAGAATGCAAAGAGAGAAATAAAGTAAAAATAGTTGAAGACAGATGCACAAAACAGAGAAAAATTATTTAAAAAAAAAAAGAAAAAAAAAACAGAAAAGGAACAACCCAAACAAACAGAAAAGAAAAAAAAAACCTTGATAAAACAAACAGGTAAAAATGGAAAACAAAAACAAAAAAGCAAAGAAACAAAAAAACAAACAAAACGATGTTCAGAAGTTTAAAAAATGTTTGAAAAGAAGAAATAAAGGAAAACAAATGGAGTCCTCCTTGTTTGGGTGTTCTTTCCCCAGTCTCTGGTTTCCTTGCGATGGTCTGCAGTCTATTTTCCTGATTGGCTGGGTTTGACTTGATTTCAGTTTGCAGGGGGTGGTTCTGTTCTGACCCTTCTCCCCTGTTGGTGCAATCCTGGGTCTCTGTGGTTTGCACTGCTTGCAGGCAGGTCTTGGGTGTCCTCTGTAGATGAGGACTTGAGCAGTCTCGGGAACCATGGCTCCTCTGTCTGCTGTGGGGCTGCTGCCTTTAAAGCCTGGCTTTGAATAGGCTGTGGACTCAGCAAGGCAGGGCACCTCTTGTCTGTTTTACCCCGCTGAGAGTTGCTTGCCTGGGGGAGGCTCCTCCCTCCTGGGCAGGGCGGCCTCCTTGTTGGAGGTGGCTATGGAATGCAGCTCCGTTTCAGGCTGGGAATTGGGCTTCCTCTGTGTCGAGACTGTTTAACTTTCTCAGGAACTGTTTGTTCCCCTGTCTGGTGTTTCCATGCAGCCAGGAGCTCCTCGCCGCTTTCGCTTTAAATTTAGATATTCCGGTGGGCAGGGCGAGGCACCTCTGGCTAAGCCAAGGCTCAGGACATGCCTCCCGCCTGGGCAGGGGGCGTTCTCCTGGGCAGAGCTGGCTCTCACTGGTCGGTCCCTCTTGCCCTTTTCAAAGATGGCTACTTTGACTTCGCTTTCCCCAGGCCCGCTTTAGTTCCAATCTGGTCTGACCCTATGCCAGTGGCAAAGATCGCGGTTTGCTCTGGCGGTAGGGCTGCCTTCCAGAAGCTGCTCTGTGGGCGTGAGTGAGAATATCTTTTGTGGGGTACTCACGCTTTCTCTGCGATTTCAGCTCGTCCATGCTCAGCCGCCATCTGGAGTATTTCTCCCTGGTCTATGCTGTGTGCTTTAGCTGCACTGAGTGCGGGTTGCTGTGCTGGGCGCTGTGCCGGCTCCAGCACTGGCGTGGTGGTGGGATGCTGCCCGGAGCTCAAATCTGTGTTTTCAGATGAGCAAAGTCTTGTAACTTGTAAATACATAACGCCATTGGAGAATGTCAGACCTTTCCTGCATGTGTTGTCTGAAATTCATCTGCTTCTAGAAATCTGTCTATAACCATTAACATTTCAGATCGTTTTCTCGGCAGCCTCACACTTTGTTGATGAACGGTTCACAGTGAACGGGCATGAGGACTTCGGGGCTGTCATTGCTGAGCTTCGGCACTACTTCACAAAAGAAGCATTTACCACTTCACGATTCACATTTTGTAAGTAGCTCTTTCCACGGAGTCTTTGTTACTTAAAATAAATACAACATATCATAAGAATTATGTGGTTACACTAACTATCTCACAGCTGTGTGATTATATGATATCTTACATCATAAATTCACTGGTCTTTCTATTCAAGTTTGGCTTGTAAATTCATGAAAGTCTACTCAGTAAGACTTTACAACTTCCTTACAACATTTTACACATCACCACATTGCTTCAGTTTCCTGTTTTGTGAAATGAAACTTTAACCCTATTTTTAATCCTCTAACTTTAATCAAGCAGAGAATTAGTATCATTTGAAAGGAAATTTTGGTCAGTGAAATGAATTCACATTTTTACTTCTAAATGCACAGAAACGTAGATCAAAACACAAAAATATTTCCTGTTACTTCCAGGAATTTCCTAAGAGAATTTATTCCTTGGAGAATTTGTTTTATTTACCATGGAGAAAAGTTGTCAGGTCTTCTGCAGAATATATAAGCCTATATGACTCATGCCAGTAATCCTGGCTTCTCAGGAGGCTGGAATCTGAGGATCTCAGCTCAAAATCAGTACTACATAATATATAGACACTTTGTTTATAGATAGATAGATAGATGTAACAGACCTATATTAGTTTTCACAATTCTCTGAAGAAAGGAGCAGACATTAATGTCTTTGATCTCTACTAAGTACAGAATAGTCATTTTTGCCTCTGCTGAATTTAGAAAAGAAACTAAAAGTATAGTTGAAAAGATTAATCCACTCATGATGAAATCATGACGTCCTTAAGTACAAATCCACTATGAATCCTTGACCTAGCATATAAATAGCTTACAGTCTAAGTCACTGACATGATTTCCTTTGATGTTGTAAACCTTGGTAGAGGTGTTCCTCTGTTTAGTATATTGTGTAGACTGATATTATGCTGGTCTAGTTCTTTCATGGGAGGAACAGACAATGGAGGTGACACCAAAACCAGCAATGCCCCGTAATAAGGTAGTGCTGAGTCAGCTAGAAATGTGTGACTGTGGCAAGAGCAGGTTGTTCTGTGACCTATCATCACTGTTAAATACTGCAGGATTCTGTTGTGATGTTCTGTATTAATTTGCTATCCCCAGATCTTAGTTTCTCTTTGTTCTGATTGTTTCTCAGTCACACAGAAGTTAAAAAAAAATCCAGAAACAAATTATAAGAATTTTTGGTGGAAATTTTCGGCTGAACATTCCATATTGACAACCAAACTTATTGACTGGATTAATGGCATTTAGTTTATGAATAGGCCATGCACCATTTATGTAAACCTCTATGGCTGGTATATTATATTACTACTACTGCTGCTGCTGTTGCTGCTATTACTATTTTTATTAAACAAATACCTCAACTTCTAATACAAAAAAAGGATTTCTATGTGGATCTCCTATGATATGAGTGCACAAGTTTCTAGAAAGAATGCTCAGGGTAAAAGCACATACTTTTGACATAGAAATTGCTAAATATTCAAAGGTGCTTCATCACTAATACAAAATGATTTAAAAACAACTGCAACCAGTTGTAACATCTGCATCACTCAACTATATTTTCTTGCTTATCTCAGAAATCTTAGTTAATGATGAATAATTTTGACTAAATTTGTGGTAATTCCTCAGTAAACTTACAAGGGTTACCTTCTGGGTCCAAATTCTTCAGTTTTTTAAAAAAGAAAATATCATGTTATGGGTTTTTTTGTATCTTTTTACTTTGTTGCTTCTTTTTTTTCCTTCATTTTTCTCTTCTTTACTTTTTTTTTTGCTTATTTTGTTCTGTTTCAAACAAAGCCTGGCTGTATAGTTCAGTCTGGCCTCAAATAACAATCTTGTTTCATCTTCTCAAAAGATATGCCATACTTGCCCTTTGTTTCTTCTTCTTGCAGACTTATTAAAATCAATATCTTCAATTAAAACTGTACTTAAGTGTTTTGTGAGGAATTATGAATCTCCTTAGCATATTTGTTAAATCATATTAACTCAATATAATATATATTTATTATTTATATCTATCAAATGCAATGGTTATTAAAATATAATTATTGGAGCTATAGATCAATGAATTCATCTTAAGAGTCAAAATACAACAACCAGGAAATATTTGTTCATAATTAGGTTTAACTGACCATCGAAGTCTGTTTGATGTTAGCTAGAGACTATAGAGTCCATTGAGTGCCAATATTTACAGGATCTTAAAACATTTACTCTTGCATACAGTCTGCTAATGATAATGGAAGTTGTTATTGGTCATGTGATAGTCATTTTTATGCTGGGAAAAATTTAATTGCAGAAAGGAGGTACCTCAAATCCAAGTTTATTATCTGTTATTGATTGGAAGCCTATTTATTTTTTTATATGAAAAGGAAAAGGTGCAAATTAAATGAAAAATTAATTAATGTCAGGTTTTTTTCAAAGATGCTTATGAAGTAACTACCAAGAAATCTGGAAATATATGAATTGTGTGAACATCTGATGTATTTATTATTTTCAGTCTCCTAAGTGGAACAATGGGGAATCTAAGGATTCGATCACTTTTTTTTTCTATTTATTTTGAGACACAAGTGTTTAGAGTCATATGCCTAACATTATCTAAAGAGAGCCTTAGTCTCTGCTTTCATGCCTATAGTGATTTACCACTGGAAAGATTAAACACTCAAGCTATACAACTATGCTCTGTTCTAATGGTATCATCTTCCAGTTTCTCTCACTCACTTACTCATTCATTCATTCATTCATCCATCCATCTATTCTATCTGTCTCTGTCTGTCTCTCTGTTTGTCTGTCTCTCACACATACACAGAAATTTGTAGAAAATAATACCTATGCCATAGCAGCTCCCACGGGGAACAGATCACTTGCACTTGCCCTTTAATGCTTCCATGTGGGTATAGAAGGTAATGCTGATTCAGAAACATCTTGGCTCACAGGGTACAGTGTTCATACTGTGTACAAACTGACTCGAATGTTATATTGGATATGCAATCTATAAATATTTTTTTAAAGAGCAATACAATGTTCCCTTTACCCTTTGCTTCTTTTAGTTCTCTGAAATATATGCTTCATCTAAAAAGAGGGGTCACCAACAGATCCTTTGGTTTGTCCTATAATTCTCAACTAATTTCAGTAAACAAATAAACCTTTTTAGAAGACTAGAAATACGTTTCTCTTAGAAATTCATCACTGATTTTTGAAAGACATACAAAAACGCAGTGATGATTATATAGCATTGAAACTCTTCCTGTCTGATTACTTATCTTTTTCTGGAAGCTTTACAAGCTTGTCTCCTATAGGTGAGGAGGATAACTTGTACGTGTGTGTGTGTGTGTGTGTGTGTGCTGTATAAAATAAGATGAAACAGTTAAATAATTGAGAAACCTCTTTGTGTTTTCTTTTCATTTTCCCCACTCTCCTGTCACTAGGCCTGGCCACACTAAACCAACTCCAAAGAACACATCCCAGTCCCAAACCATGATGACCACACTAGTCAGCTGGGGTGACATAGGATTGTGCTCTTTTAGCATGCCATCTAGCAGGCATTGAGTTTTTTAGGGGGGAGAACTTACTCAAAAAGATTTGACTTTTCTCTCTTAAAAATACCCAGTTATTTTAAAATGGTGACATGTTAGCAATTACAATCACCCTTACCAAATAAGATCTCTTTAGGAATATTGGCTTCCTCCATACTTAATGTGACTGCCCTAATGGAGGTACTCTTCCCACGGTCATTTAGTTAGGCAAGTTTTCTTTGGCCTTCCTCTGTCTTCTAGGGAGTTTTGATAGCTAAACAATGGTGCCCTAGGAAAAGATATCTTGATACTCTGACAAGATGATCATGCTCTTTGATACTGGTGAAACCCCACTGGGATATTTTAGAGAAATCTCTTGTGGGTTAAGTGCCAGCTAGGATTGAGGTATTTAAAGTAGACTATGTCAAGTTAGCAGTATGTAGGAGGCACTGGTAGGGGTGCTAAACACCCTGCAGAGCATGAGACAAACTTATGAAAGGAAGAATTCTCCAGTCCTAATGCAAAACAACCTGACACTGGTGCAAAGTCTTCATTGAGATCCATCTGGCAGCTGGTCCTCTCCTAGGAGAGCTGATGCTCTCCTATCCCCAGGTCAGCTAATCTTATCTCTAGTCACTTTTTTTTCCTTCATTGAAAAGGCCCATGAGCAGGGGATTACAGTTCCAGGAGTAAGGTAATGTTTACATCTGCTGTTAAACAATGTTACTCTATCCTTCATTTTCTCCCTTTCTTGTCACTTTCTAGACCCTCCTGGAATCAATCTTTTTCAGATTGTTGTTCTTCCCCCAGAACCTAACATAAGATCCTCACTATGTCTCTTCATTCTCCACACTCCACCATCTTTATCGGATTTTATCAAGATTTTGACATAAACCAAATGAAGTGATATTGTAGACAGAAAAAAGGCTTAAACTTTCACTAAACAGATTTTGTCTACAGTTCAAGAGAAAAAATATCTCTGAAGCTCATGACCTTGTTAACTGGTTCTTATATCTGTGTGTTCCACTGTAACATCATACTTCAACCTATTTTTTCTTAAAATTTTTTATTGTAAAGGTGATTGCAGAGGGGTTACAGTTACATAAACAAGATATTGAGTACATTTCTTTTTGAACAGTGTCTCCCAGTTTTTTTCCCTCCTGCTCTACCTCCCACACAAGTTGTGTAGTTCATTTCCAACGTGGTGTCTAGTATCACTGCTGAATTAGTTCACCCTTTGTCCCACCATTTCTATGCTTCCACTTCACCTCTCCAAATCAGATTAACTTATACAAGACAAATGGTACAGAAATAAAAAAAAACAGTGACAAAAGGGGAAAACAGTAAACAAAAAAAAGATAAAAAAAACCTCTTGTTTCCATTTATTGGCATTCATTTCAATAGCCTTCAATTTATATGATCATATGCACATATCTATCTAGCTCTTGTGATCTTCTCCTAAGAATATCCTCCTTTGGTCTCACTGTGTGAATGCTTAGAGTCCTGTTTAATTTAATTTTTTTGTTGTTGTTGCCAGTCCTGGGGCATGGACTCAGGGCCTGAGCACTGTCCTTGGCTTCTTTTTGCTCAAGGCTAGCACTCTACCACTTGAGCCACAGCGCCACTTTCGGCTTTTTCTATATATGTGGTGCTGAGGAATCGAACCCAGGGCTTCATGTATACAAGGCGAGCACTTTACCACTAGGCCATATTCCCAGCCCCTGTTTAATTTAATTTGTAATGTCCAAGTATATTTTTTGTCTTTTACTATCCATTGGGTTTACTTGTAGATTTATAGACACATTCTAAGTATTACAAAGAAGGGAAATCATGAAGCCTTATGTTTCTTTGGGTCTGGCTTACTTCACTTATTGTAATTTTTTCCAAGCCTTTCCATTTCCTTACAGAGGGGGCAATGTCATTCTTTCTGATGGAAGAATAGAATTCATATAGCCATATATATAGGAATACAGGTATCATTATGTGATATATATGATATGATATAATATAATGTGAGGTATATATTTGTCCATTAAGGGGCATCTGGGCTGATTTCATGAACCTCTTCTATCTGAGCCTATCTTCCAGCAGCTTTAGGCCATGCCTATAGTATTTAGCTTGTTCCTGTATTGATCACTTTTCAACTCTTTTTACATTTTTTTCTGAAGTCTGAGTATGACCATCCAGAGTTTTGATATGTTTACACACAGATGCATGCATTCCGTGTATATATGTGTACACACATATATACACACACATTCACACATTTAAAATCACACACTGGTTCTCTAAAGAGCCTACCTGGAAGGTACACCTACAAAAAGCACTCCATGGAGCTTAGTACTTAATGCTCCTGTTTATCAAAAGAGCAGCTACTCCCCTCAGTTACTTATCCTCCACCACTAATATTGCTCATCATTGGACTTATTACAATTGATATTCAGTATTTGATGGACATAAACGCAATAAGGACAGGTGCTTTGACATTTTTATTCATTGCTATATCACTAATGCTTAGTTTAATCTTGATACATTCTGGGGATTAATCAATACTGACTGAATGAATGGAGTAACTCCTCCTCCTTTCCTTCAAGTAATTTTTTTTGCTTTAGACAGATTTTATTTCTGCTGCTTACAGTTAATAATCCTGACCTATATAAAATTGAATGTTTTTTAGTTCATACATTCTCAGAAGAAAATTTTAACCCAAAGCCAATAATTTCCAATAGAAAGAGATTGTCAGTTAATCTTAGATCAATTCTCCCTGTCCTTAGGCACTAGTTAAAAGCCTTTCTCAGAAATGCAGCTACATAAAATTGGATTTACAGCCCCGTTTTAGATGTCTAGCTGACTTTTTTCTAATGCAGTTCTGTTAAGCTAAAATGAGATTATTTCCTGTCTTTCCTTTCTGCACATATAACATTGTAAGTAAATGACATGCACAAGAACTCTAGTCCCCAAAAGCTGTCATTAACTCTTCCCAGCAATCCTCCTCTAAAGACTTTAGAAGAAAAGCATCCAAATACATCACAGTTAACCTTGTCATTCCTTCTCCCGTACCTTTTGTTTTCTGGGAAAAGGCTCTGAGATGGTAGAAGGAGGTTTTGAAGGAGCCTAAGCTAGATGAAGATTCTTGCTTCCCACAAAGAATTTTGTCCAGTTTCCTGGTTAGTGTTGTTTGACCCGGTAATTAAAAAAAAAGTGTGGGGAAATGAAATTGTTTCACTCCCTATTATGATGTGGGTGTTGTTTTCCATGTAGTTAGTTTTGTTGTAATATACATGGAGGAAATGACTCTCAATTCCTCTCAAATTTTATTTTTTTGTTGTATTTTTTTCTTATTTATTGTCATAGTGATGAACAGAGAGGTTACAGTTTGATACGTTAGGCATTGGATACATTTCCTGTACTGTTTGTTAACTCCTCCTTCATTCC
The DNA here is from genome assembly GCF_023159225.1 of Perognathus longimembris pacificus. NCBI lineage: Eukaryota > Metazoa > Chordata > Mammalia > Rodentia > Heteromyidae > Perognathus > Perognathus longimembris. Next base: position 39,761,908 of record NC_063169.1, read on the forward strand.
CCTCTCCACCCATCTCCTTTCCCTCTCTCCCCATGAGTTATTCAGTTGGTTTACCCAAACACTTTTGCAACCATTGATTTTCTAGTCATTTGTCTTTTTATCCTGTGTCTAGATGTTTGTATTCCCTTTCATTTTCCTAGTCCTAATACAAGTATATACAGTTTCCGATGTACTCAGATAAGATACAGTGATAGTGCAGGTACAACCACAGGAAGGGAATACAAGAGAATCATCAACAATAGAAGCTACGGTTTCACATGGCATGTTGAAAGTAATTACAACAGTGATATATCACTCATTTCCATAACATGGAGTTCATTTCACTTAGCATTATCTTATGCATTCATAGGGGCACAGTTATTAGGCTCTTGTGATCCTCTTCTATGAGTAGCCTAAACCTGTGCTAATTATTCCCTATGAGGGAGACCATAGAGTCCATGTTTTTTGGGGTCTGGCTCACTTCACTTAGTATAATTTTTTCCAAGTACTTCTTTTTCCTTATAAAAGGGGCAATGTCATTCTTTCTGACAGAGGCATAAAATTCCATTGTGTATATGTACCACAATTTCCTGATCCATTCATCTATTGAGGGGCATCTGGAGTGGTTCCAGATTCTCGCTATGACAAATTGTGCTGCGATGAACATTGTTGTACTGGTGGCTGTGGTGTGTTCTTGTTTGTGGTCTTTCGGGTAGATACCCAAAAGTGGGGCTTCTGGGTCATAGGGGAGCTCTATGTTTAGCCTTCTGAGTAATCTCCATACCACTTTCCAGAGTGGCTGAACCAGTTTACATTCCACCAACAATGAAGTAGCGTTCCCTTTTAGCCACATCCCCTCCAACATTTAATATTGTTAGTTTTCTTTATATAGGACATTCTTACTCAGGTGAGATGGAATTTCAATGTTGTTTTGATTTGCATTTTTTTATGGCCAGTGATGTAGAGCACTTTTTCATATGTCTCTTGGCCATTCTCATTTTCTCATCAGAGAAGTCTCTTTTTAAGTCATTAGCCCACTTGTTGAGGGGGCTGTTGGTTCTTTGCAGCTTTGTTTTGGAGAGATGTAATTTTTTTATTTCTGCATATATTTTAGATATGAGGCCTTTGTCCTTTGTATGGCAGGTAAAGATCTTTTCCCAATCTGTGGGCTTTCTGTTTATCTTGTGAGCTATGTTCTTTGCCCTGCAGAAGCTCTGCAGTTTGATGCAGTCCCATTTGTCCATCCTTTCTTTGATTTGTAGCGTTTCTGGGTCTTTGTTAAGGAACTTCCGTCCTTGGCCAAAGAGCCCAAATGTTTCTCCCACTCCTTCTTTTAGTGTTTTCAGGGAATATGTTTTAATTTCGATGTCTTTGATCCATTTTGAATTCATTTTGGTCCAGGGTGATATATAAGAATCTAGTTTTAGTTTGTTGCCAGTATTGAACCAGTTTTTCCAGCACCATTTGTTAAAGAGGCAATCATTCTTCCATCCGATTTTTTTTTAAATTCAAGTCACTTTAATATAGTTTTAAAAACAATTCCAAATGTAGCTACAAATTTAATCAGGGGGAAAATACCCAAAAGTCTCTTAATTAACCAGTAGTACATTGCTTTTTTAGTTTATTTTTTTAAATTCTTGGCTTACTCTCTTGTATTTATAAAGGTATAAACTACTGATTTTTTTTTGCACATGAACATTTTTGGTTTAATGCAGATTTTTCCCAGATGATAATTATAAAGCTGTTGAAAACAAAACATCATGGTTTCGGTAGGGAGAAATTTCCTTTAATGAGTTGGCAAAGATTACAAGATAGTATTTTTAAACTTTTCACTACTGTAATTTAGTTACTAGTAAAATTCACCCCCACCCCTAAGTTCTTCTTGTCTATTGTAAAAATCTGTGTAAAAAAATGTACTGTGACTGCAGGAAAACCTATTTGGTTTTGTAAAAAATCAAACAATAGATTTACTTAAATAATTCATCATGAGGTCAGAACAAAGAATTACTGAATAGTAAGAGATCTGCCTGTGACATGGGTAATGGCATCTGTGGAGTGTACCAATGCAGCTGCCGTGGCAGTGACAGGCTTTGCTGGTCCTCATACTAGTGGTACCGCAGAACCCTACTTTCTAGTGAAAAACAGGTACAGATTTTTCAAGTGATCAACTGCTTTGTTTTTCTACTGATCTAACAGAGTTGGCTAAAAACCCAGGGAAAAGCCAAGACTGTACAGCTCAGAGAGGAGGGCAAGGTGGGGTGCTTATTGTGGAATGGAAGAACAATTTTAATACCTAGCTTAAGATATTGAAAACATTTTGGGCTCAGTCTCTAGTATGTTTAAAACAGAAGTAAGCCAAATATGGGTTAACCAAGAACCTCATCTTATTCTCAAAACCACATATATAGAAAGTGCTTGTAACTAATATCATACAACACTAAAAATCCATGACCTAGGTCTCATTGCCAGCAACAAGAGTGATATATGCTAAAGGACATCTTGATATTTACAAAATCCAAAAAATATATATTCAATTATTATTATTTCCTATAGTTCTAACATTATTATTATACCACTAAGCATGAAATGGTAATAAAATACCTTCAACCTGGTAGTAAAAACAATTACATTTGGAAGAGTAAAAGGGAAGTTCATCCCTAGGAATATTTGACTACTAAGAGTACTAGTTCATAATGGTGTTACATATGAATAGAACACAATTCAGGAAAAACCAAGACAATTTATTTTATCAAATAAAATAGAATGAGAGATCATAGTTTGGATGGTAAAGAAATGAGTTTCTTATGTAATCATCACCACAAACAGAACCACAGTATTTTTTTATTCATTTGCACAAGACAGAAAGGGAAATCTAATTCTGTCTGCCTACCAGTCATGTCAAACATTCTTTCTCAGGAAGTCCAAGTAAAAATACCTTGGATTTTGGTTACTTTAAAAAGTCACAATTGAGAGCACTAGCTGAGCTCCCTCCGACATCGCAGTTTTCTCACCCCATAGAAACTTTTACTCCTAGAAAGACAGCCAAAGTAAGTTGTAAAAGTACAGGGATTCTGGCCAGGAAGGAAAAATCAACTTTGCTCATCTGAAAACACAGATTTGAGCCCTGGGCAGCGTCCCACCGCCGCGCCAGTGCCGGCGCCGGCACAGCGCCTGGCACAGCAACCAGCACTCCACACAGCTAAAGCACACAGCGTAGACCAGGGAGAAATACTCCAGATGGCGGCTGAGCACGGACGACCTGAAATCACAGAGAAAGCGTGAGTACCCCACAAAAGATATTCTCAGTCACGCCCACAGAGCAGCTTCTGGAAGGCAGCCCTTTCCCCACCGCCAGAGCAAAGCACCATCTTTGCCACTGGCATAGGCTCAGACCAAATTGGAACTAAAGCGGGCCTGGGGACTCGAGGTCAAAGGAGCCATCTTTGAAAAGGGTAAGAGCCGACCAGTGAGAGCCAGCTCCGCCCAGGAGAATGACCCCTGCCCAGGCGGGAGGCATGTCCTGGGCCTTGGCTTAGCCAGAGATGCCTCACTCTGCCCACCGAATTTCTAAATTTAAAGCGAAAGCAGCCAGCAGCTCCCGGCAGCACGGAAACACCAGATGGGGGAACAAATAGTTCCTGAGACAGTTAAACGGTCCCGTCACAGAGGAAGCCCAATACCCAGCCCGAAACAGAGCTGCATTCCATAGCCACTTTCACCAAGGAGACCGCCCCGCCCAGGAGGGAGGGGCCTCACCCAGGCAAGCAACTCTCAGGCCAGAGGCGCCCTGCCTTGCTGACTCCACAGCCTATTCAAAGCAGATCATGTCATCTGCTAAGAGAGAAAGTTTAACTTCATCATTTCCTATTTGGATCCCCTTTATATTTTCTTGTTGACTAATTGCTCTGGCTAGGAATTCTAGTACTATGTTGAAGAGCAGGGGAGAGAGTGGGCATCCCTGCCTTGTTCCTGATTTTAGAGGGCATGGCTTTAGTTTTTCACCATTTAGAGTTATACTTGCTGTTGGTTTGTCATAAACTGCCTTGATTATATTCAGGAATGTTCCCTGGAATCCCAGTTTTTCCAGAGCTTTTAGCATAAATGGGTGCTGGATTTTGTCAAACGCTTTTTCCGCATCCAGAGATGAAACCATGTGGTTCTTTACTTTGCTCTGGTTGATGTGGTGGATTACATTAATTGACTTGCGTATATTAAACACTCTTTGCATCCCTGGGATGAATCCAGTTTGATCGTGGTGTATGATTTTTTTGATGAACTGTTGATGTTGATTGGCCAGAATTTTGTTGAGAATTTTTGCATCAATGTTCATCAAGGAACTCGATCTATAGTCTTCTTGATGAGTCCCTGCCTGATTTGGGGATGAGGGTTATGCTGGCTTCATAAAATGTGTCTGGTAGTGAACGTTCTCTTTCAATTTCCTTGAAGAGTTTGAGAAATATTGGTGTGAGTTCTGTTTTGAAGGCCTTTTAGAATTCTGCAGTAAATCCGTCTGGACCTGGGCTTTTCTTGGATGGGAGATCATTTATTACAGTTTCTATTTCAATACTGGATATGGGTATGTTTAGAAGGTTTAAATCTTCATGGTTAAGTTTGGGGATATGAATTTTTTCTAGGAAATCATCCATTCCTTCCAAGTTCTCGAATTTGTTGGCATAAAGGTTTGCAAAATAGTCCCTTATTATTTTCTGAATTTCGGTTATTTCTGTGGTGATATTACCTGATTCATCTCTTATCTTGTTTATTTGAGTGTGCTGCCTTTGTTTTTTGGTCAGGTTTGCCAGGGGTCTGTCTATCTTGTTGATTTTTTTAAAGAACCAACTCTTTGTTTTGTTGATTTTTTCAATGGTTTTCTTCAACTCTAATTGATTTAATTCTGATTTGATTTTAATTATTTGCTTCCATCTATTCACTTGGGATTTGGCTTGTTGTTCTCTTTCTAGGTGATTAAGGTGCTTCCTTAAATTATTGAGTTGCTGTTTCTCCAATTTGTTGGTGTATGCACTCAGAAATATAAATTTTCCTCTGAGTACTGCCTTTGCTGTGCTCCAAAGGAGCTGGTACTTTGTGTCCTCATCTTGGTTGGATTCCATAAACATTTGAATTTCCGTTTTAATTTCTTCGATGACCCACTGATGGTTCAGCACTGTGTTGTTTAGTCTCCATGAATTGTGGGATTTTCTGTGGCGTCTGTTTCAGTTGAGCTCTAATTTTATTCCATTGTGGTCTGACAGTATGCAGAGAATGGTTTTGATACTTCTGAATTTGTACAGATTTTCTTTGTGCCCTAAGATGTGATCTATATTGGAGAATGTTCCATGTGCTGTGGAGAAGAATGTGTATTCTGTTGTTGCTGGGTGGAATATTCTGTAGATGTCCGTTAAGTCTAGTTAGTTGGTCTATGCAATTATTTAGTTCTGTCGCTTCTTAGTTTAGTTTTTGGCGTGTTGATCTGTCCAGAAGTGATAGTGGAGTGTTAAAGTCCCCAACTCTAAATGTTTGGGTCTATGAGTGATTTTAGAGTCAGTAGTGTTTGTTTGATGAATTTGGGTGCTCCTGCATTTGGTGTGTAGATGTAGGAGAGATCCCTTTACCAGTATGTAGTAACCTTCTTTGTCTCTTCTTACCTTTTTTAATTTGAAGTCAATTTTTTCTGATACTAGGATTGCAACTCCAGCCTGCTTATGGGGGCCATTTGCTTGTTAGATTTGATTCAAGCCTTTCACTTTTAGAAGATGTTTACTTTGCTGGATAGACGTGTCTCTTGGAGGCAGCAGAAAGATGGATCTTGATTTTTGATCCAACTTATGAGCCTATGTCATTTGATTGAAGAATTAAGTCCATTAATGTTGAGAGTTAGGATTGAGAGCTGATCGTTTGTTCCTTTCATTATCACTATCTTATTAAAAGCTGTGTCTTCCCATTTCTTGATCTGATGTTTACTATTTAGGGTTCATTTCTCTGTCTGTATTGGGATCTTGATTATTTTCCCTTTATGGTACACCTTTGAAGATTTTCTCTAAAGCTGGTTTGGTGGAGATATATTGTTTCAATTTTACCTTATTGTGGAAGACTTTTATTTGGACTTTGGCTATGAATGAGAGTTTGGCTGGGTACAGAATTCTTGGTTGGTAGTTATTTTTATTTAGTGTTTGGTATACTTCATTCCAGGCTCTCCTTGCTTTCATGGTCTCTGCTGAGAAGTCTGGGGGTAATTCTGATTGCTTTTCCTTTATATGTGATTGTTTTCTTCTCCCTAACAGCTTTAAGGTTTCTTGCCTTGGATTCCAATGATCTTGTTTTGATCACTATGTGTGGGTGAGATGTCCTATTCTGGTCTAGTCGGTTTGGGGTTCTAAATGCTTCTTGTATCTCTATAGGCCTTTCCCTCTGGATATTTGGGAAGTTGTCAGCTAATATTTTGTTAAATAGGTTGCCTATACCATTAACCTCTTTCTCCAAGTTTTCCTCAATACCTATTATTCTTAAATTGGGCTTTCTGATCATGTCTTGAATATCCTGTAGCGATCTGTTTTGTTGACTGGACTGGACTTGTATTGATATTTGATCTTTCTCCACAGTTTCTAGGGAATCTTTAGCTCCTGAAATTCGATCCTCTCCTTCGGTTAGTTGGGACTGTAGGCTAGCTACTTGATTTCGAATCTCTTTTCCTTCTGACTGGTCTTTCCTGATAATTTCCATGTCATTTCTTAGGTCCTGTATGGACTTCTTTACTTCATTAACTTCATTACTTTGGTTTTGAGTGTTGTCGCTCAAATCTTTAAGCTAGGTAGCTATCGTTTCCTTTGACTCTTGAAGTTCATTTATCTTTCTATTTGTGGATGCCATGAAATTCTCCATTAATTTTTGCTTTGCCTCCTGATGCTCTAGAATAATTGACTGAAGAGATTCAAACTTTTCATTTATCATGTTTATCAGTAGAATTGTAGAGCATTTTGGGGTGTTCTTTTCTATGTCTTTGATTGACTGCTCTGCTTCCTGTTTGTTTTGAGTTGGGGATAAGACTTCATTGTTTGCCATCTTTCTTGTGTTCCTTCTGCCTATTTGGATTGGGAATGCCAGTCTACCAGCACCTGTGAGCACCATTTAAGACCCAAAGCAGACCTTACCAGGCTCTGTTGTGTAAATCTTAGAAGTTCATAATTAAATCCACATACCTTTTATACCTGTGTATAAAATTAGATTTGTTGTTCCTAAAAAATTCAATTTCAATATAACAATCTATTCTGAGCCCTGTATTCAGTAGTTACTTATTTACTGTTACAACCCTATGAGCAATTCTTGTTCTTATATTAAGTTCCTTTTGGACTGTCTTTCTCTATGAACCCCTTTGTTTCACTCGAATTAAGCGGGGATCCCCTCTATCCAATAACCAGGCGTCAATGGATTCTAGAGGACCTAGTAGTAAGTCAGGAGAGTAAGTTAGTGGTAATAAAGAAACTAGAGTAAAATGTAGGGGGGGTGATGATTCTGGTTTAGTTTCAGTGGCGTGGAAATGTGAAGGAGAGTAGAATCAGTAGAAACAACAAGGTTAAAATGATAGACAGTGGAGAGTTAGCAGTAAAGAGTGGAGATGTTATTCATAGGGAAGTAATTTTTAAAGAAAGAGAATACATAGGGAGAAATAAAGAGAAAATACTGGAAGACAGATGCACATAACCAAGAAAAGTTATTTAAAAATATAAAATAAAAAGGAAAAACAGAAAAAAAACAGAAAAAGAAAAAAAATGATCAACTACAACAGCAACAACAAAAAAAACAAAAAGACAAAAAAAAAAAAAAAAACAGAACCAACAGGTGAAAATGGGAAACAAAAACAAACCAATGGTGTTTCAGAAATGAAAATATAAGAATAAAAATGAAAGCTTAAAACTCTTTTGAGACAAAAAAAAAGAAGTCTTCCTTGTTTGGATGGGCTTTCTACAGTCTCTGGTTTCCTTGTGATGGTCTGCAGTCTATTCTGCCACTTGGCTGGTTTGATGTGCCTTCAGTTTGCAGGAGTGGGTCTGTTCTGACCCTGCTCCCCTGTTGGTGCAATCCTGCATCTCTGTGATTGCCACAGCTTGCAGGAAGGACTTGGGCATGCTCTATCGGTGGGGGCTTGAGCTGTCTCGGGAGCTGAGGCTCTGCCCATCTGCTGTGGGGCCGCTGCCTTTAATATCTGGCTTTGAATAGGCTGCGGACTCAGCAGGGCAGGGTGACTCTGGCTTGGTTTAAGGGGCTGAGTTACTTGCCTTGGGGGGGGTTCAATCCTCCTGGGCAGGGAGGCCTTCTGGGCAGAACTGGGTATGGAATTCAGCTCTGTTTCGGGCTTGGAATTGGGCTTCTAAATGGGACCGATTATCTGTCTTGGGAAGTTTGTTCTCCCGTTTGGCAGTTGGGTGCCGCCAATAGCTGCTCGCCGCTTTTGCTTTTTAATGTAGGAATTCTGGCAAGCAGGGTGGGCACCTGTAGCCAGGCAGAGGCCCAGGACAAGCCTCCCACCTGGGCAGGGGCGTTCTCCTGGGTGGTGCTGGCTCTCAGTTATTGGTCCCTCTTGCCCTTCTCAAAGATGGCCACTTTGTCCTCGCTTTTCCCAGGGGGGCTTTAGCTCCAGTCGGGTCTGACGCTTTGCCAGTGTCAAAGATGGCGCTTTGGTTTGCGGTTGGGGGAGGGGCTGCTCTTTGGGCGTGAGTGAGACTGTCTTTTGTGGGAGTACTCACACTGTCTCTGAGATTTCAGCCCGTCCATACTCAGCCTGCAATCTGTGTGTACGTGGCCGTCTGGAGAATTTCTCCCTGGTCTCTGTTGAGCTGCGCAGGGTGCACAGTGTGGTGCCAGCGCCTGCACTAGTGTGGCGTTGGGACTCCGCCCGGAGCTCAAATCTGTGTTTTCAGACCAGATAAGTTGATTTTTCCTTCCTGGCCAGAATCCCTGTACTGTTAGAACTTATTTGAGCTATCTATCTAGCGGAAAAAGTTTCTCTGGGGTGGGAAAACTGCACTGTTGGAGGGAGCTCAGCTATGGCACTGTGGCTCCTCCGCCATCTTCTCCAATCCTCTGCTTCCGTCTATTGACTTGGGGTTTGGCTTGTTCTCTTTCAAGAAGGTGCTTCTTTAAGTTGTTGAGTTGCAGTTTCTCAAGTTTGTTTGTGTAGGCACTCAGAGATATAAATTTTCCTATGAGTACTGCCTTCGCTGTGTCCCAAAGGAGCTGGTACTTTGTGTACTCATCTTGGTTGAATTCCATAAACTTTTGAATTTCTGCTCTAATTTCTTCAATGAACCACTGATGGTTCAGCAGTGTGTTGTTTCATCTCCATGAATTGTAGGATTTTCTGTGGTGGCTGTTAGAGTTGAGCTCTAATTTTATTCCATTGTGGTCTGAGAGAATGCAGGGAATGATTTTGATACTTCTGAATTTGTACAGATTTTCTTTGTGCCCTAAAATGTGATGTACTTTGTAAAATGTTCCATGTGCTGCTGAAAAGAATGTGTATTCTGTTGTTGCTGGATGGAATATTCTGTAGATGTCAGTTAAGTCTAGTTGGTTTCTTTGTTCAGTTTTTGGCGTGTTGATCTGTCCAGAAGTGACAGTGGAGTGTTAAAGTCTCTAACTCTCAATGTGTTTGGGTCTATGAGTGGTTTTAGAGTCAGTAGTGTTTGTTTGAGGAAATTGGGTGCTCCTGTATTTGGTGTGCAGATATTTGGGATGGTTATATCCTCCTGTAGGAGAAACACCTTTATTAGTATGTAGTTACCTTCTTTGTCTCTTCTTACCATTTTTAATTTGAAGTCAATTTTGTCTGATACTAGGATTGCAACTCCAGCCTGCTTATGGGGGCCATTTGCTTGGTAGATTTGATTCCAGCCTTTCGCTTTTAGAAGATGTTTGCTTTTGCTGGATAGATGTGTCTCTTGGAGGCAGCAGAAAGATGGATCTTGATTTTTGATCCAACTTAGGAGCCTATGTCGTTTGATTAGAGATTTAAGTCCATTAATGTTGAAAGTTAGGGTTGAGAGCTGATCATTTGTTCCTTTCATTATCTCTATCTTGTTAAAAAGCCGTGTCTTCCCATTTCTTGATCTAATATTCTGGTTTTCTAGTTAGGGTTCATCTCTGTCTGTATTGTGATCTTGATTATTTTCCCTGTATAGTACATCTTTGAAGATTTTCTGTAAAGCTGGTTTGGTGGAGATATATTGTTCCAGTTTTTCCTTACTGTGGAAGACTTATTTGACCTTTGTTTATGAATGAGAGTTTAGCTGGGTATTCTTGGTTGACAGTTATTTTTTATTTAGGGTTTGGTGTACCTCATTCCAGGCTCTCCATGCTTTCGTGGTCTCTGATGAGAAGTCTGGGGTAATTCTGATTGTTTTTCCTTTATATGTGATTATTTTCTTCTCCCTAACTGCTTTAAGGATTCTTTCCTTGGACTCTATTGATCCTGTTTTTATCACAATGTGTCATTGGGATGTCCTATTCTGGTCAGGTTGGTTTGGGGTTCTAAATGCTTCTTGTATCTGTATAGGCCTGTCCTTCTGGATACTTGAGGAGTCCTTGGCTAATATTCTGTAAATAGGTTGCCTATTCCATTAACTTCTTTCTCTAGGTTTTCCTCAATACCTTCTATCCTTAAATTGGGCTTCTTGATTGTGTTTTGGAGCTCCTGGAGTTATCTGTTTTGTCAATTGGATTGGTTTTGTATATATTTTTTATTTTTCTCCATAGATACTAGGGAATCTTCAGTTTCTGAGATTCAGTCCTCTGCTTCAGCTAGTAGGGACTGTAGGCTAGCTACTTGATTTTGAATCTCTTTTCCTTCTGACTGGTCTTTCTTGATGATTTCCATGTCCTTGGTATAATTATCTCTTAGGTCCTGCATGGACTTCTTTACTTCATTAGCTTCATTAATTTGGTTTTGAGTGCTGTCTCTCAAATCTTTTACCTGGGTAGCTATCTTTTCATTTGACTCTTGAAGTTCATTTATCTTTCTATTTGTCAAGAGCATGAAATCGTCTGTTACTTTGTGGAAGGATTGATGTATTGATTCACACTTTTCATTTAACTTTTTTATCAGTAGGCTTTGTAGAGCATTTTTAGGGTTCTCTTCTATGTTGTTGATTGACTACTCTGCTTCCTGCTTGTTTTGAGTAGGAGATGAGACCCATTGTTTGCCATCTTTCTTGTGTTTCTTCTGCCCTTTTGGATTTGGGAATGCCAATCTACAAGCACCTGTGAGCACCGTTTAAGACCCAAAGCAGACCTTACCAAGCACTGTTATGTTAATCTTAGAAATTCACAATTATATACAGATACCTTGTGTACCTGTATATAAAATTATTTTTGGTGTTCCTAAAGAATACAATTTCAATATAACAACCAAATCTGAGCCCTGTATTCAGTATTTACTTATTTTCTGTTACAACCCTATGAGCAATTTTTGTTCTTATATTAAGTTCTTTTTGGAGTGGCTGTATTTCTCTATGAACCCCTTTGATTCATTCTGACTGAACAGGGATACTCTCTATCCAATAACCAGGGATCAATAGAGTCTGGAGGTCCCGGAACTAAATTAGGAGGGTAAGTTAGAGGTAGTGAAGAGAATAGAGTAAAATGTATGAGGGACGGTGATTTTGGTTTAGTTTCAGTGACGTGGAAATATGGAGAAAAGTAGAATCGGTAGAAAGAACTAGGTTAAAATGATAGACAATGGGAAGTCAGCAGAAAAGAGTGAAGGTGCTAGTCATAGGAAAGTAATTTTAAAGATAGAGAATGTGAAGAGAGAAACAAGGAAAAAATACTGGAAGACAAATGCACAAAACACAAAAAAAAAATAAAAAAAATAAACAGAAAAAGAAAAAAACCCATAAAACAAAGAAATAAAAATGGAAAGCAAAAACACAAAGCGACATCTCAGAAATGAAAAATAGAAAATAAAAAAGTTAAAAAAATGTAAAAAAAAATGTAGTCTTCCTTATTTGGGTGGGCTTTCTCTAGTCTCTGGTTTCCTTGTGATTGTCTGCAGTCTACTTTCCTGCCTCTTGGCTGGTTTGACTTGCTTTCAGTTTGTTGGGGGGGAAGGGGGGATGGGAATCTGCTTTTATCCCCCTCCCCTGTTAGTGAAATCCTGGGGCTCTGTGGTTTGCACAGATTGCAAGTAGGATTTGGATGTCCTCTGTAGATGGGGTACATGGACAGTCTTGGAAACCATGTCTCCTCCCGCCTGCTGTGGGACTGCTGCCTTTAATGCCTGGGTTTGAATAGGCTGTGGACTCAGCAGGGTGGGGCGTCTCTGGCCTGGTTTACCTGGCTGATAGTCGCTTGCCTGGGGGAGGTTCCTCCTTCCTGGTCGGGGCGGCCTCCTGGGCGAAGCTGGGTATAGAATTCAGCTCCGTTTCAGGGTAAGAATTTGGCTTCCTCTGTGATGGGACCATTTCTCTGTCTTGGGAACTGTTTATTCTCCCATCTGGTTGTTGCTTGCCACCAGTAGCTGCTGGCTATTTTCAGTTTTAACTTAGAAATTCCAGCGGGCAGGGTGGGGCACCTCTAGCTGAGTTCACCTGAGTGTGTGAGCCACAGCACAAGACATGCCTCCTGCCTGGGCAGGGATAGTTCTCATGGGCGGAGCTGGCTCTCAATGGTCGTTTCCTCTTGCCCTTTTCAAAGATGACCTCTTTCTCCTCTCTTTCCCCAGGCTGCTTTAGTTCCAGTCTGGTCTGACCTACACCAGTGTCAAAGATGGCGCTTCACTCTGGCGGTGGGGGAAGGGCTAGCTTCTAGAAGCTGCTCTGTGGGCACCAGTACGAATGTTTTTTGTGGAGTACTCACGCTTTCTCTGCGATTTCAGCCCGTCTGTGCTCAGCCTGTGATCCATGTCTGTCTGCTACCATCTGGAGGATTTCTTCTTGGTCACCGTAGTGTGCTTTAGGTGCATGGAATGTCAGGCGCTGTGCTGGTGCTGGCACCGGCGTGATGGCGGGACGCCGCCCAGAGCTCAAATCTGTGTTTTCAGGCCAGCAAAAGCAATTTTTCCTTCCTGGCCAGAATCCCTGTACTGTTATAACTTACTTGGGTTGTCTTTCTAGCAGTAAAAGTTTCTCTGGAGTGGTGAAACTGGGATGTCGGAGGGAGCTTAGCTAGGGCTCTGCTGCTTCTCCGTGTCTTCTTGGAAGTCTGTCCTCTCAAATTTTAAAGACCAACTATTTTTTTGGTATTAAACTTGAAAACATATACATCCTCTTTGGTTATTTGTATTTTAGTGTATGTTTAGGGAGATAATGTCAGAACTTCGAACCAGAAACTCTAGTCATAATATCTATACAAGTTATGTTCTAAATAGAATTTAAAGGTCTCTACTCAAAAGTGAAATAAATAGACACTCACTCACAAATCAAGCTAGTACTTTCATTCACAGATTGCATATATTTTATTATACCATTCTAACCGACATGATCTTGAGCTTTGAGCCCTTGTTTTTGCTGATATTAAAGCTTTGTCTCCACTCCATTTCAAATCCTCTCACAAAAGAAGGTAGCAACTTTTAATGCCCAATGATGAGTTATTGAACTTCCCTGTGGCCCTGAGGTCCTTATTTGCATTTAGACCTCTGTTCCCAAAGATGTTGGTGGCATTTGGCATGACTCTAAGTGACTCATGTCTTTTTTTTAATAATAACCACATTATTTGCATTGTCTTTGAAATACTTTAGTCTTCACTTAGATTTACATTGCTTGAATATTAGAGTCATGCTTGTATTATCAAATTATCATCATCATTTTCTTGTGTTTGGGCTTGAACATAGAACCTTGATCTGTTGCGTGGCTTTGTCTACTCATGGCTTTACCAATTGATCCATGCCTCCATTTTCAGGTTTTTGGGGTGTGTGTGTGTGTGTGTGTGTGTGTGTGTGTGTGTGTGTGTGTGTGTGTGTTCTGGTTAATTAGAGATAAAAATCTTGTAGATTTATCTACCTAGAATGGCTCTGAAGTTCAATTCTTAGATCTCAGTTTCCTGAATAGTTAGTATTATGGGCAGGATCAACCAGCTCCTTCCTTAATATCTGTTATTATTGTTTCTTTTTGAGAAGTCAATAAGCAGGGGCTGGAAATCTAGCCTAGTGGCAGAGTGCTTGCCTCGCATACATGAAGCCCTGGGTTCGATTCCCCAGCACCACATATATAGAAAAAGCCAGAGGTGGCCCTGTGGCTCAAGTGGTAGAGTGCTAGCCTTCAGCAAAATGAAGCCAGGAACAGTGCTCAGGCCCTGAATTCAAGCCTCATGACTGGCCACAAAAAAAAAGAAAAAGTTACCAATGAGAAGTCAATAAGCTACTTATTTATGGTGCTGTCCTCTACAGAGTACTGGATAACTTTTGACTGATTACAGCTGCCATGTGTTCGGTGGCAGACACAAATACTGAATTCAGTTCTACAACTATGCAGTGAATAATGAAGGATAAGCTGCACATATTACACATATTGTTGACATTGTCTATGTTTGTAGTAAGCATCTCCAATGTGCTGAGTCATTTAGTTTAGTCTTTGATGCAGGTACTAATATTCTTTTTTTACTGACAGAAAAGTTCAGGCTCAGAAGACACGACTGCATTATCACAATAAATAGAAACAACATAAAAATCACATTCTGAGGGCTAAAAAGGAAAGGTCAGAAAATAGGAGAAGTTCTTGAATTGTGGTGAAGTGTAGATTGGGAGGTCCTAGTTATTAAGAGACATCTGGAATCCAAAACATACATGTCTGCAGTTGGAATCTGAACTCAGAATGCAGATTTTCTTCTTTTATATTCTTCATTGTTTTGCACTCTTCATTTGGAAGAAGCTGTATCAGGGATCCTGTGCAACAGTGTGAAGGAATTCGGAATTTCTATGGTTACTGAGCACATACTATATCTCCATTATTCATTATGCTCATGGTAAATTCCTATCAGAACAGTAGCTCTATTTCTGATTGCTTAAAGCCTTGTTCCTTTACTAATCAAGGCTTTGGCATCTAATTGCTCATGTCTAGTCTTGAGTTGACAGTTGCATTTTAGGAAATTTCTCCTTGGGACAATGTAATTTGACAAAGCACAATCCTATTATCCTATCTATCTAGTGGTCAACAGAAAGAATTGCTCAATGGGGAGATTTAGGGTTAGAAACCGAAGTCACATTGGACAAATAAATGTTGGAAATCTAATACATAGTATAATGACTTTAGCTACTTAATACTATATTGTAGATTTGCAGCTTGCCAAGAGAGCACACCTCCCATGTTCTCACATCCCCCACATGAGAGGATTCACACACAAAGGTAAGTATGAAGTGATATATATATCATATTTAGCTTGACTGTGGTAATAATTTCACAATGTATACATACAAAAACATCTACCATGTGGCATATCATAAATTTCATAATACAGTTATATCTCACAAAAGATGAAAATGAAGAGATTTTCTCTAATGATAAAAGTCCTCTATTTGTTCTGATCAACAGAGTAAACACTAGACACATAGTGTTGTTGAGCACATGAAATGTGGCTAGTGTGATTAAGAGATTGAAAAATAAGTCTACTTAATTTTAATTAAATGTAAATAACTATTTGTAACTAGTTACTATAATAGCTAGCACAGCTCTATATTATGCCCCCTACCCCCCAAAAATGAAACAATGGGTAAAGGTCACTTATCAATTTTCCTCTTGTAACTAGACACAAGAATCATATGCCCTCCCCTGAGTAATTATATGATCACTTCCTGCTCTCTCCCCACTTACTTTCCCTCTTATCACTTGTCTCAGCATTTCTTCCAAAAATATTTTCTTAGAGTACATTAATAGAAAGAGGGAGTTTTACTGTGATAATTCTATAGGTGCGTACAGTGTACTTGAAGAAGTTCACTCCCTGAATCATATTCCCTTAATCCTTCTTCCCTCCCTCTCATTTTTGTAAAAAGACTTGGTGGGTTTCATTATGCTATCTATCTTCATGTATGCATGAATACATATATTCACATATATATGTATTCATATATATACACACATATATACACACATGTAATGCATATTTATAACTATCTATATCTATATAGATATGATACTTTAATCTTCTCTTTGTCCACAATATCCTCTCCTTTCCTGATGGTGCCCCTCCCTAGACAGTTGTCCATTTACATTCATGTCCCATTATCATCAATTGTTTCTTGCATTACATATGTTGATTTGTGTGTATATTGAATCACTTTTTATCTCTGGAGTGAAACCAACTTAATCATGGTGCAAGATCTTTTTTACTACTATGTGTAAGTAGTTTGTAGACAAATCTTGCACTTACATTTTTTTCCTATTTATTGTCAAAGTGATGTACAGAGAGGTTATAGTTTCATACATTAGGCCTTGGGTACATTTCTTGTACTGTTTTTACCTCCTCCCTCATTCCCTCCTCCCCACTCCCCCTTCCCTTCTTCCCCCATGAGTTGTTCAGTTGGTTTAAACCAAAT
The DNA here is from genome assembly GCF_023159225.1 of Perognathus longimembris pacificus. Lineage (NCBI taxonomy): Eukaryota > Metazoa > Chordata > Mammalia > Rodentia > Heteromyidae > Perognathus > Perognathus longimembris. The sequence goes on from NC_063169.1 coordinate 39,778,406, forward strand.
TGTTTTGCAAGTATTGCTTTTGGAGTCGTTTGTCTTTTTATCCTTTGTCTCTCGATTTTGATATTCCCTTTTACTTCCCTAGTTCTGATCCTCTTGTATCCCCTTCCTGTGGTTGTACCCACACTATCACTGTATCTCATCTGAGTACACTGGATACGGTATATAGTTGCACCTACTTTTATCAAGGAAATTGATCTACAATTTTCTTTTTTCTTGTGTCTTTATTGGGTTTGGGTATCAGGAAAACACTTTTCTCATAGACTGAGTTTTGTAGCCTCCGTCTATTCTATGGAATATCTTGAGAAGCTTTGGTATTAGTCTATAAAGGACTGGTAGAATTCAGAAATGAATTAATTCGGTCCTTGGGTATTTTTCATTCTGAAATTCTTTATTACTGCTTGCAACTAACTTATTCTGATAGAACAAATGAATTTAGAAATGTACACATTTCTTCTAGATTCCCCAGTTAATTGGAATATACGTTTTCAAAGTATTCATGAATGATCATCGGGATTTCACTGGTATTTGTTGTGACATCCCTCTATCATTTCTAATTTTATTAATTTATATCTTTTCCTCCTTTTCTTCATCAGTTTGGCTAAGGGCTTATCCATCTTACTTATTTTTTCAGAAAATGACTTCATTTATTCTTTGTACTTTCTGAATCTCCATTTCATTATTTTCTATCTCAGTCTATTTTTTCCCATCTACTTGTTTGGGGTTTTGATTGCTCTTGTTTTTCTAGGATCCCGAGGTTGAGCATTAGGTTATTTATTTAAGATCTTTCTGGTAAGCTTTTTGACAGAGATATTAACAGCTATAAATTTCTCTCTTAGCAGTATCTTTATTGTATTATAGAGGTTGGGTTAGTTGTGCTTTCATTTTCATTAGATTTTAGGAATTTAAAAAACCTTTCTCTCATTTCTTTGATGTTGAAGTCATTATTCAACCGTGGGTTTTTCAGTCTTCACTTGTTTGAATAATATCTGTAGTTTCTTTTGTTGTGGATTTCTAACTTTATTCCATTATTTTCTGATAGAATACAGCTGATTATTTTAATTTCCTTCTACTTGTTAAACATTTACTATATATCCTAAAATATGACCTATTTTGGAGAAGCTCCTGAATAGATGTATTGTGCAGCTGCTGAATGAAATCTTTTGTAGATTTTAATAAGTGTGTCTTTAGTCTCACTTAATTTGAAGTTGCTTTTTAATTTGTTTTGTTTGAGTTACTGATATATTGATGAGAGTGCGTTGTCAAAGTCTTCCTCTATTATTGTGTTGGATCCCTTTTTCTTGTGCTTATAAATCTAATAGTGTTTGTTTAATGTAATAAGATATCCCTATATTTACTGAATATATGTTAACAATTGTTATGTTCTCTTCATGGATTGTTTCCCATAATAATATAATGTGACCCTCTTTGTCTTTTCTTAATAATTTTAGCTTAAAGTCTGTTTTGTCGAATATGAATTGAGCTACCCCTACCTGCTTTGGGGCCCATTTGCTTAGAAAATCTTTCCTAATCTTTTGTCACAAGCCAAAGTTTATTTCTATTAGTAGGGTGTATTTCTTTCAATCAACAAATAGTTGGGTCTTGCTTTTTATTTCTCTATTCTGTCTTTTGATTGGAGAATTAAGAGTGTTAACATTCAGTGTTAATATTAAATGTATATAGTATTTCTTGTTGTTATATTATTTCTGCAGTGTTTGCTTTTTTCCTAACGATCATATGTTAATCTGTCTTCCTAGAGGGATTTATTATTTCCTGTATTTTCCTGCTTGCATTTACCTTCCTCTTATGTGTGTAAGATTCCTTTAAGTATCTTGTGCAGTGCTGGGTTAGTAGTCAAAAAGTCTTCTACTTTTTGTTTTCTTTTTCATTTATGAAGGATACATTTTTTTGAAATATTAATTTAATTTGACAGTTATTTTCTTTCAAGACTTGTATTATCACTTATGTCCTGCTTGCTTTTAGAGTTTCTCTGAAAAAGAAAACCCTGCTATTATTATAATTTGCCTTTTTACATGACCTCTCACTCCTCTGCTGCAGCTTTCTATGCTCCTTTTGGGTGTGTATATTTACTGTTTTAATTTCAATATGCCCAGAGGTATTTCTTTTCTGATCTTGCCTCTTTGGTACTCTGAAAGGCTACTACTTTGTGGATTACTGTACTTTGTCAATACTGAGGAAATTTTATGTCACCCCTTTCCTCACACTCTCTAAGTTTTTCCCTCCCACTCCAGACAGACATGTTTATTGACTGAGTCTAGTCTTCTACTCCAGAGCACCTGTTGTCTTGTGAATCCCTGTATGAGTTTGAGCCTAATAGAAAATGTGGGTTTACCCTGCAACTAGAATTTCCAGTAGACTGTCAGGCCCACCTGCCCTTCCTTGGGATAGTGTCCTCAGTTTCCACTCCCAAGTCTGTGAAACCAGAGGATGGGCTTGAAACTTGATTTCCTCTGTTGCCTCAGCCTTTTTGTACTTTTCTGCTCCCTCCTCCCCACTATCTATTTCCTGATTCCTGATACTTTTTGGTTATATTCTTCAGATATAGTCTCTCTTGTGTTAACCTGATTCTTTTCATATATGGAGTCAAAACAGTGGATACTTTTAATCTATCATTTTGCCCCAATTCCTCTACATTATTTTTCTCTCAGTACCTGTTTTGATAATTTCCTGAATGATTCCATGAGAAATTTCAAATCAATTTTATTTCAATTTTCAAGTCAAATTTCAAGTCAATTTTATCATATCAGAATCATTTCTGATACATTTCCCCACATTAAAATGATAGTGTATAAAATCTTCAAAGCAATATTTCCCCAACTATGGAGCATGTGTCCCCAGTGGCTTGAGAGAACTTTAAAAGAAATGAATGGGAAGCGTTTACATAATGATATTACTTATTTTTTATCTTAATTGGTATTAGACGTGGGGGGAAAGGGAAAGGGGGAGGAGGAGGGAGGAATGAGGGAGGAGGTAACAAACAGTACAAGAAATGTATCCAATGCCTAACATATGAAAATGTATCTTGTCTTTACATCAGTTTGACAATAATTTTTTTTAAAAATTTAAAAATGGGTATTAGAACAATATTATGAGCACCTCAATTGTGGACATTATTGCTTAATAGGATGCTAAAGTAGGTATTTACACTTTAGAGAGTCATTCAGAAAAATATTAAGCAACTCATGGTGCAGTTTATTTGTAAAATGCCTGAACTCTAAGAAATGTGGTTGTTAAACTTCTATATCACCTCTATTCCCTGCACTTCCTCCCACTGCATGTGGGATTTCTTCATGGACTTCTCTATTATGTCATTGTATTTATGTTCCCTTAGTTGTCTCTGTGCTTAACCTATCACTTCTACCTAGTGAAATTTTGCCTAGCCATCAAGGTCGGACTAAATTCACAGAGAACTCCTGCCTGTTATGTATTCTTCTCCAACTCTTTACCTTTTTTTTCCCCCTTGGTACTACTGTGGTTTGAAGGGCTTTGTGCTATGCATGGCAGACACTCTACCACTTGAATTGTATCTACAGCCATTGTGCTGTTGTTGTTTTTTTTTAATAAGGTCTTGATTTTACCCTGACTGGATTGTACAAAAATAAAATTATTTATGTTTCTTGCTTTATCTGGGATGGCATGCACAAATCATCATGCCAAGCAATTGATTGGGAAGGGTCTATTGAATGGTTTGTCCAGGCTAGACTTGGACTATGACCCTCCTTAAACCACCCCTACTTCTTGATTAGGATTATAGTCATGAGACAACTATGCCTGACCCCAATTCTTTGCTGAAGCAAATGGCATCTGTCTTCTTCTTCTCTTGTATTTTATTCATTCTTTCCATGCCAGTTATATAAAGATCTGTTTGACTCACTAAATGGAGAGTTCTCTGAAAATAGAGACCATCTTAATCATCTCTGTGCCTTAGAGTTAATCACTGTAGCTGGGATAATTGTAAGTGCTTCTGAAGTTTGTTCCAAAGCTTCAGTCCCAGCTTTATAGCAGGTAGAGGTAGGTAAATTACAGCTTCAGGCTAGCCCTGGGCAAATCACCTGGAAAATCAAAATGGACTGGAAGGCTAATTCAGTGGTAGAGCCCTGCAAGTAGCTAATGTGAGGCAGTGACATAAAACCTCATACTTCCCCCACCCCCAGAAAGTTATTTTAAAATCTCAACTTTTAATTTAAACTTTATTATACTTACTTTACTTAAATTTTATTTATTTATACACCGTCCTCTTTTCCTTTCACATTTAATATATTTGGAGGCAGCACTTGATTACCTCATAGGCTAAGAACTCAGGAACTGAAGTTATGTGAATATTTGCCAAAGGAAACGATATTAATTGACGATATTAATTATGTGAGGAAAAAATTACAAAGCTTCTAAAACTGAACAAGATAATCTTTTGGACTTTACTTTTTTTTTTTTTTTACTTTTTACTCAGCGTTTAAAGTAAGGATTTAATTTATTCAAATAATTCTGGCTAAGGCAGTCTGTATTATTGAAAAAAAGTTGACTTGAATTCTGATACTTTATTCTAATTTTCTCCACCTAACAGTTTCCCAGTTCTCCTTTTTACTTGGTTTGATGAGCTGTATTACAAATTAAACACTGTAGATCAATATAACTTTGCTAACAACGTCCAACAATACAATGCATAAAGAAAGCATCTGAATACCACATATTTTCTGTAAGTCTCCTTGCATGAATATACATTTACTTATCTCTAGCACAATAAAAATTGGTTAGACAGCCCAAGTTTATAGGAACAATTTTTACTTAAATAAAAAGTTATGTGAGAGAGCATCTTGCTTTCTCTTCAAGTGTTTCTAACATGGATAAGCAATATAGTTTGCTGAAGAGATATCTTAGTTCATGTTAGTTTTACCATCCTATATTAAATAAAATCTAATAGATAGGCCTGGTTCCACTTTTCTTTCTTTTTAAAACATTATCTACTTTTATATTTATGTTATTTTATTATTATTGTTGTTGTTATTGTTATTATTATTTTGTCCATCCTGAGGCTTTATCTCTGGGCCTATCTTTGAGCTACTTTGGTTCAAGGCTAGAACTCTACCACTTGAGCCACAGTGACACTTCTGGCTTTTTCTGTGGTTTAATTGGAGATAAGAGTCTCACAGACTTTCCTGCCCAGGCTGGCTTTGAACTGTGGTCTTCAAATCTCAGCGTCTTGAGTAGCTAGGATCACAGATGTGATCCTAGCATTAGGCTTAGGTATTCTTCTATTTATTGTGACAATACTTTGTGTCTTTTTTTCCCCTGGAAACATCTGAGACTACTTTTGTTAACTTTATTTGTACATACTTGTTGTTTTTGATGCTATTGTAAATGGCATCATTTCTTATTATTAGTAAAGTATTTTGTGTCTAGTTTCTTTTAGTCAGTTGTCTTTTAGTTCATCCATCAGTAGTTTATTCATCTTATTAAAAATACTTTATCAATAATATTTGGTAGTCATAATAATTTAGTAGCAATAGTACTTAACAATGTTTTATTATATATGCATATATACATAATACATTTTTATATATAGCTAGTTGATTTTACTTTTTTCCTTAATTTTGGTAGCTAACCATAAATGCTAATTTCACAACGATTTGTAAGATGTTTTTGTGTGTACATGTATTTTCACCTTTCTTAGGTAGATATTTGGGAGTGGGATTTCTGGATCATAAGATAAATAATAGGCTTAACTCTTGAAAAACTTAAAAAAACAACTTAAATTATATTAAGAAACCAAAAAGAAACATAGACTGCATGATTTTCCTCATTTATAATAAATAACTAGAATATGTCTAGGGTATTCTTAGCACAGGATCACAACGGCTCTATAACCATATACAATGATGCTTGTCAAAATGAATTCCAAGAAATTGAAACAAGAGGGTTTGCTTTTTTTTTGGTATTGCTTGCCTGCCTGCCTGCCTGCCTGCCTTCCTTCCTTCCTTCTTTCCTTCCTTCCTTCCTTCCTTCCTTCCTTCCTTCCTTCCTTCCTTCCTTCCTTCCTTCCTTCCTCTCTCCCTTCCTTCCTCTCTCCTTCTCTCCTTCCCTCCATCTCTCTTTCTTTCTTTTTCTTTGTCCTTTGATTTATTCCCTGTTGTTACAGTTTTTGATTTCTGTACCCTTTGTCTTGTATATAAGCTTATCTGATTTGGGGAAGTGAAGGGAATCAGAAACAATGAGACAAAGGATGAACCAATGCAAGAGTGATACTCACTAGACACTGTGTTGGAAATGAACTTTACTATTTTGGTGGGGAGAGGATTGGGGAGAAGATAAGAGAAAATGAGGGGTTAACACTGATCAAAAAGAACCATACCTTACCTATGTAACTGTAACCTTTCTGTACATCACTTTTACAATAAAACTTATTATTATTGTTATTATTATTTTTGGCAGTCATGGGGCTTGGAGTCAGAGCCTTAGCACTGTCCCTGATCTTCGTTTTGCTGAAGGCTAACACTACCTCTTGAGCCACAGTACCACTTTCAGCCTTTTCTGTTTATGTGGTCCTGAGGGAATCGAACCCAGGGCTTCATGCATGCTAGGCAAGCATTCTACCACTAAGCCACATTCCCAGCCTTTAAATTTTTCTTTAAAAAATGAAAGCTACTAACTTGTTTTCCAGATTGCTTTGTAGTGCCAAAAGCAATTATGAATATTCCGGTAGTTCAAATCTTGCCAGCCTTCTTATAGGAATCCTAGTGGGTGTGATAGGCATATCATATTGATTTAATTAACATTTCCCAGATGGTTTGTTGTGGTAAACACCTTTTTATGCTCTAATTTGCAGATTCACATATCTTCTTTGCTGAAAATGACTATTCAAATCTCCTAGCCCTGTTGTAGTAAAATTACTTTTTATTTTTCCCATTTTCTTAGTATATCTTAACTGAAAAAAATGAGTTTCTTTATGATTATGAACATAAAGAATTATGTCCATAGCTCACAAGATAAACAGAAAGCCCACAGACTGGAAGAAGATCTTTACCGGACATTCAACATTCAACAGACAAAGGCCTCATCTCTAAAATATATGCAGAACTAAAAAAATTACCTTCTTCCAAAACAAAACCGCAAAGAACCAATAGCCCCCTCATCAAGTGGGCTAAAGACTTACAAAGAGACTTCTCTGATGAGGAAATGAGAATGGCCAAGAGACATATGAAAAAATGCTCTACATCACTGGCCATAAAAGAAATGCAAATCAAAACAACATTGAGATTCCATCTCACCCCAGTAAGAATGTCATATATCAAGAAAACTAACCATAACAATTGTTGGAGGGGATGTGGCCAAAGGGAACCCTACTTCATTGTTGGTGGGAATGTAAACTGGTTCAGCCACTCTGGCAAGCAGTATGGAGATCCCTCAGAAGGCTAAATATAGAACTCCCCTATGACCCAGCAGCCCCACTTTTGGGTATCTATCCAAAAGACCACAAACAAAATCACAGTAATGCCACCAGCACAACAATGTTCATCACAGCACAATTTGTCATAGCTAGAATCTGGAACCACCCCAGATGCCCCTCAGTAGATGAATGGATCAGGAAAATGTGGTACATATACACAATGGGATTTTATGCCTCTATCAGAAAGAATGACATTGTCCCACTTGTAAGGAAATGGAAGAACTTGGAAAAAGTTATACTAAGTGAAGTGAGCCAGACCCAAAGAAACATGGACTCTATGGTCTCCCTTATTGGGAATAATTAGTACAGGTTTAGGCAAGTCATAGCAGAGCATCACAAGAGCCCAATAGCTATCCTCTTATGAACACATAAGATGATGCTAAGTGAAATGAACTCCATGTTATGGAAACGATTGTTATATCACAGTTGTAACTACTTTCAACGTGCCATATGTAACTGTAGCCTCTATTATTGATGATATTCCTGTATCACCTTCCTGTGGTTGTACCTACACTATCTCTGTAATCTTATCTGAGTATATTGGAATCCGTGTATACTGGTATTGGAAATAGGAAATTGAAAGGGAATACCAAATTTGAGAGACACAGGGTAAAAAAAGACAAATAACTACAAAAGTAATACTTGCAAAACTGTTTGGTGTAAGTGAACTGAACACCTCCGGGTGGGGGGGAAGGGAAAGGGGGAGGAAGGAGGGGGGTATGAGGGACAAGGTAACAAACAGTACAAGAAATGTATCCAATGCCTAACGTATGAAACTGTAACCTCTCTGTACATCAGTTTGATAATAAAAATTTGAAAAAAAAAAGAATTATGTCCAGACTCTCAACACTGTTCCACTGATGTACATGTCTATGTCTTTACTAGTAACACTCTACACTATTTTGGTAACTGGTTTTATAGCAATATTGAAAGCAGCAAGAGAAAGTCCTTTAACTTTGTTTTTTCTTTTTCAAAATTGTTTTGGCTAATGAAGGTATTTTGCATTTCCATGCAAATTTTAGGATTTGGTCCTTAGTTTATCTGGAGTAAAAAAGATGGATAGGATTTTATAAGTATTATATGGAATTAATAGCTCAATTTGATAAATTTTACCATCTATAATACTCTGTTTTTCTATTGCTTTAACAAAATCACTGATGTTGGGTAACATTAAAAAAAAGAGGGCTGGGGATATAGCCTAGTGGCAAGAGTGCCTGCCTCGGATACACAAGGCCCTAGGTTCGATTTCCCAGCACCACATATACAGAAAAAACGGCCAGAAGCGGCGCTGTGGCTCAAGTGGCAGAGTGCTAGCCTTGAGCGGGAAGAAGCCAGGGACAGTGCTCAGGCCCTGAGTCCAAGGCCCAGGACTGGCCAAAAAAAAAAAAAAAGAGAGAGAGATTTATATAGTTCATAGCTTTGGAGGCCAGTGAATGCATTATAAAAATAGGCAGCCCTCTCCATTGGTCTTCTGGAGAGGGTACTCTCCCTTATCTTTGTATGAACATGACAAATAGGATGATCACATGATCACAGTGGGAGTACGTATGAGAGCAATAGATTATTTGGTAAGACCAAAAGCTAGAGAATGAGAACAGCCAGTCTTCAGCATTACCTGAAGGCAGTGTGCCCATCCACCTAGTTGCCTTGCATTAATTTCTGTCTTTGGAAGGCTGAACTCTTCTTAACACTGCCATGCTGAGGATGAGGCTTTTTGCAGGAAACTCTTCAGGGTGATAAGCAATCTATAACCCTAGCACCATCTTAGCAATGTTATGTCCTTCAACTAAAGAACATGAATTATCTTTATATATTTGATGGTCCAAGGGCTTATACTCCTTGTGTGGGCTCTGTCCCTGAGCTTCATGTGTTCAAGTGCTCTACCACTTGAGCCAGAGTGATATTTCTGGCTTTTTTTCTGGGTAGTTTGTTGTAGATAAGAGTCTCATGGACTTTCCTCTCCAGGTTGGTTTCTAACTGCCATCCTCAGATCTTAGCCTTCTGAGAAGCTAGGATTACAATGTGTCATTGGTACCAGACTTTGATATTCTTTAATTTATTGTGACATCATTTTGTGTTTTTTTTAATTAATTGAACATAAATTTTTTTACAAGGTGTTGTGCAGAGGGTGCAGTTACATAGTAGGGCAGTGTGTACATTTCTTGTGATATCTTACGACCTGTTTTTCCATCCCTTGTCTAGGTCAGGTAGACACATAAGCAATATACAATGTATCAAGAACATATACAGTGTTCACAGACTAGGTCTCTACTGTCTCTGCGTCTCCCTTTGTTAACAGTCATATATCAGGGAGATCATGGCCCTTTGTTTTCTGTGTTCTAGGCTTGTCTCACTCAACATTATTTGTTCGAGTTCTGACTATTTCCCTGCGAATAACAATATTTCACCATTCCTAATTGCTATGTAGTATTCCATTGTGTATAAGTACCATATTTTTTTGATCCATTCGTCTGTGGAGGGGCATCTGGGTTGTTTCCATATTTTGGCTATTGTGAATTGTGCCGCGATAAACATGCAAGTACAAATGTCTTTTTGATATCTTGGGACCTGCTGTTTAGGATAGATGCCTAGGAGTGGTATGGCTGGGTCATAGGGTAGGTCTATATTGAGCTTTTTGAGAAACCTCCATACTGTTCTCCAAAGTGGTTGTACTAATTTGCACTCCCACCAACAATGGAGAAGGGTTCCTCTTTCCCCACAGCCCCTCCAGCATTTGTTGTTTCCTGAGTTCGGAGTATAGGCCATTCTAACTGGGGTGAGGTGGTATCTCAGGGTTGTTTTTGTTTGCATTTCCTTTACTAGCAGGGATGTTGAGCATTTCCTCATGTGTTTCTTTGCCATTTTTATATCTTCTCTTGTGAAGTCTCTCTTTAGCTCTTTTGCCCATTTCCTAATAGGTTTATTGGGCTTGGAGGGGCTTAGTTTTTTGAGTTCTCTGTAGATGACCGATATCAGGCCTTTGTCTGTTGCTGTGCTGGTAAATATCCTTTCCCATATCGTTGGCTGTCTTTCTATTTTGGTGGCTATGACCTTAGCTGTGCAGAAACTTTTTAATTTGTAGTAGTCCCATTTGTCGAGTCTTTCCCCTATTTGTTGTGCCCCTGGGACTCTATTCAGGAAGTTCCTTCCTGTGCCTATAAGTTCTAGTGTCTTTCCTACTCTGTCCTTCAGTAGTTTCAAGGATTCAGGTCTGTGACAGTATTTTGTGATCTCCCCTCTCCAGCTCCCCAGAAGCATCTGTCACTACTTTTGTTAACTTTACATATATATATATGTATATATGATGCTTTATGATATTATTGTAAATGACATTATTTATCTTGATGTTTATAGTATACATATGTATAAAGGACAAATGATTTTTTGTTGTTGTTAATCTGATATCTTGCAGCCTTCTTGAATTTGTCTATTGGCTCCAAAAGTATTTCTTCAAGGTTCCTCAGGTTAGTTTATATAAAAGATTATTTAGAAATGGAGATTGGTTCATTTTTTTTCTTTTTCTTTCTGAATGACTTTATTTTCTTTCTGGTGAAATTGATTATATCCTCTAGTACAATATTCAGTAGAAATGGGAGAACAGCTATTCCTAACTTGTTCTTACTTAACCTTGGAAGACATTTAGAATTAAGTGATTTTTTCACTTGGTTTTTTCCAAATTGTTTTTACATCCATGAAATTCCTTTCTCTTACAGGTCTTTTTTATTAAAGATTTTATCATTTATGAATGTCAAATTTTATGTAGTGATCCTGAAGATTTTGTCCTTTATTCTATTAATAGGGTATATATTACATTAATTATCAAATAATAGGACCAATCCCACCCAGCCAATTGTGTTGGCAACTTTGCTTGTCATGGTGACAAATTCCTGAGCAAACCAACTTAAAGGAAGGAGTTATTTATTTTGATTCACAGTTCAAGAAATTTTAGCCTGTTATCTTGGGAAGGGTAGGGTGGAGGGAAGCAATTCATTTCATGTAGACTAGGAGACAGAGAACGGGAGAATTGCTCTATATAACTCTCTGTCTCTCTCTCTCTCTCTCTCTCTCTCTCTCTCTCTCTCTCTCACACACACACACACACACACACACACACACACAACTCGTTTCCCTCTTCTCCCTCTTGTATTCTATCTAGGACCTAGTCTAGTCAGTACTGTTGTAGTATTCAGAGAAAGTCTTCCTCCCTTAGTAAATTCTCTTGAAAATCTCTATCGAACACATCCAGAAGAGCTTGCCCCAGATATTGTATGGCCTTCAAAACCTACAATATTCATTTAGTGTTTCCAGAAAATATTTGCTAATCCATTCTGTAGATTATTGTTCACTATCATCTACTTTTCTGTCTCTATATTAATTTTTGATTAATTCCTAGAAGTTGGATGCACAGACTGTAGAGAGTTTAGATGACAGTATCACTTTGAAAATGGCATGAAATTCTAATTGGAAGGCAATTAAGTTGTCAGTTCATGGCCTTCTTCTCATTGAGGGTTGGCTTTAAACTCTACCATGGAAGGTCTATTTAGTCCCCAAACACCCCTTGCTGCTGTCATGTTCCTCATACCTAATAGGATTGGGCCCTTACTGGAATTTCTACCAAATATCTTTACCAGCTATCTATAATGGTTGAGCCTGAATGTCAACCTCTGTCTTCCCCTAACTCCCAGCCCTGTGCTGCCTCTGAAATCTCTGTTCTTGTAGGAAGATATTTGGATTTGTTCTGTGTTATGTTTCCCAAAGAGCTATTTAAACAAGTTTCTTTACTAATTTTTCCAAAGCCTTGAGCCTTACAGATTAGGTTTAGGAGTTGGCTCTGAAAATAATCACAGATATTTAGGATATTACTCTTAGGTCTCTTTTTCTCTCTTCCTACAAAACCTAAGTTACAATTCCAAATATTCAGCTGTTTCTTATGCCTATTAGACCACTTCTGTTCCTGGACACTATTTTTCTGCACTGTGATTTAGAAAATGTCCTCAAGGGGGAAAGTGGGATGAATACAGGACTAATCAAGTGTGCTTCATTTTTTGTGTGTTTCATTCCCCTTAAGGATCATAGCTTTACACTCAGGTCTATTCAGTATTTTCTCCAGCTCTTAGAATTGCTCATGGGAGAAAGTTATTTCCAAGACCATCTACCCTGCCATTTCCACATCCAAAGCAATAACTTTAAAGAAATACATTTAACATCTAGTTTTAGTGTGTGTCCTTTTTAGTGTCCAAATATTCTGAAGGATAGTATCATAATCCTCCATTTTATACATGAAGACACTGATGTTCAAAAACTGCCTAATCTAGTCAGTCAACACAGCTAGAACTGGAACTGAGATTACTTTGTTCCCAATGACTATAACATTCTACCTATCAACTATGTCAGTATATAATGATACACAAACACTTCTACAATTTTACTCAAAATTTTACATCAGTATATTTTTAGGGATTAAATTGTTTAGATACACAAAAATATGAAACAGTAAGCGAAGCTATGAGGATTCTTCTTTCCCATTCACCAATATTTGATAACTGACTAGAATGTTTTTACACAGTGAGAATTTCTGAGGCATTACCACAGATTTTTTTTTTCTTTTCAGTGCCAGGGATTGGATCAAGGCTTTCACACATGGTAGGAAAGTGCTCTATCACCAGCCACCTGAAGCTTTCTGTATATACTCTCTCTCTCTCTCTCTCTCTCACACACACACACACACACACTCTCTTAACCCATTTACCAAAACTGAGGCTACTGAACAATTCTCTTCACTGAATATGTAAGCTTTCTATTGACAGAGCTATGCTGTGTCTTCACGACAAAGATAGCACCTCCTGTACTTTTGGAAATCCTTTGAGAATTATGCTTACTTTTAAAAAAATGTCAAAAGTGATCTGACACTGCAAAAATATGTTTGCAGCTTTATTTGCAACTATAAACATATTCTTCTCTGACTCTCCATTTCACTGAGTAGGAAAGGCTAATTACAAGTTAAAAACTGTTTCCATAGTGCTACTCAAAGGGAGTACCTTTCCAAAGTGCATAACCAAAAATTACATAAACAAAATAGTTTACAACAGGTAGACCTTGCAGTTTGTCTTGTTTCTCTGGTTATTTCATATTTTTCTTGATGACAGGTGCTCACTAAAGTTCAGTGCTTTGATATCACAACTAGAATCAATTTTTGGGTGTAAATGCAAACACATGCCCATTTTTTGTATCCTTTCTCAAGCTCCCAACTTGCTTGGCTTTCTTCTCTGTTAAATGAGTTCAAATATGTGAAACAAGTCCTTGAAAGTCAATATTTCTAGATATTGGTAGTGTATATGAAGTAAAATTAATGAGATGTAGAAGATAATGAAAGACAGGAAGGAACTGGCACAGGGAAAGTATTTGGGCCATTGGGTATTTCTGCATCCCAAGCAGGCAACTTTCAGTAATTCAGGCAGGATTGTCAGCCATGTTTGGACCATGACTCCGAAGCTTTTCTTAGTATAATGCACAGCTGCAGTCTATGCTAAAAAATTTAGTCTAAATGTCTGGTGATTCTGAAACTTAGGCCAAATTCTATCCTTTTCTCCATGTGTGGAATATCTTTAAAATGATTGACACTAAGAAAGTGATCTTATCTGAGTACATTGGAAACCGGGTATACTGGTATTAGAACTAGGAAACTGGAAGCAAATACCAAAATTGAGAGACACAGGGTTAAAAAAAGACAAACAACTACAAAAGCAATACTTGCAAAACTGTTTGGTGTAAATGAACTGAACAACTCGTTGAGGGGAAGGGAAAGGGGGAGGGGGGAGAGGGGAATGATGGACGAGGTAACAAACAGTACAAGAAATGTTTCCAATGCCTAATGTATGAAACTGTAAAACTGTAACCTCTCCTTAATTCAGTTTGATAATAAAATACATAAATAAAATGATTGACACTAAAAAAAGATATAACTGATATCAACATCTACTTCCTTATGGAATTCAGCAGAATGAGTGTGTTCTCAGGTGATGTACTCATGCAAGTGGAAGAATTTGGTGGAACAGATTCTCAGCCTATTGCCTTCTTTACCGTGTGTGTGTGTGTGTGTGTGTGTGTGTGTGTGTGTGTGAAGATCCTGGGGCTTGAACTCAGGGCCTGGGTACTGTTCCTGAGCTTTTATGCTCAAGGTTGGCATCATACCAATTGAGCCACAACTTCACTTCTGGCTTTTTTTTTTTTTTTTTTTTTTTTGGCCAGTCCTGGGCCTTGTACTCAGGCCCTGAGCACTGTCCCTGGCTTCTTCTTGCTCAAGGCTAGCACTCTGCCACTTGAGCCACAGCGCCACTTCTGGCCATTTTCTGTATATGTGGTGCTGGGGAATCGAACCCAGGGCCTCATGTATACGAGGCAAGCACTCTTGCCACTAGGCCATATCCCCAGCCCTCCCCCCCGCCCCCGTTTTGTTTTGGTTTTTTTTTTGGTGCTTAGTTGGAGATAAGAGTCTCATGGACTTTTCTGCCGTGGCTGGCTTTGGATTGGGATTCTCAGATCACAGCCTCCTAAATAGCTAGGATTACAGACATGAGCCAACCACCAATGCCAGGCTCCTTCCTCTTTTTAATGGAAGCTTGAAGCCAAACTGACAAATGTAATTCTTGTAGCAGGAAAATATGGAAACCTGACTATCCTATATACTTTTTCTCCCCTCCCCCGCCTCAGCCCAGGAGACTCAGTACCATGACAGGTGGGCCTTTGACATCACTTCTATCTCTCAAATGCTCTTAGCTACTTAGATGCACTTGGAAGCCAGAATATGAGAGTAAGAAGGGACTGGGTGCTGTGTCACTCCACAACATGTAACAATAGAAATAGAAAGCAAGAAGTCTTTTCTTACTAGCAGGATTGAAATATTATATATCTCACCTTGTTCTTAAGTCATCTTTGTTTTCTTCCTCCATGATTCAGTGAAGATTTCAATCATTTGGGTTTGGTAGACTCTCTATAGAAATAATGGGATATAAATACAGACACTGAAGTACAATCGCGGCACAGAGTTGTGACATGCCAAAAACTCTCAAAAGGAATCAAGCCAAATGTGAAAGAGGAGGGTACTGAAGTGACCAGTCATTCAAGCGAGACACCTGAAATTACTATAAATGTTGTTTTAATAGAGACTTCTACTATGATTTGCTGCCAGGCTCAGATAAAGTATGTTTTATTCATTACTGCCCATGTTCGATGAGTCACCTAAGGGCAAATTAATTGGATTCTATGGGAATTTTAATGTCCACAGGTTACAAACCTTGGTTTTGTTTGTAGCAATTCTTCCTGGGTGTTATGTGAAAACCTGAGGTAGAAAACATCTAGAATAAAATGCCACTGAGAAAGAACAGGACCCTGTGTTAATTATAAAAAGGAATTTTGTAGAAACAGATAGTGGGGATAGTTCAAGGAGTGACCAGGCGTTGCAGATACTGAAATAAAGACTGGAGAGGTTTTGTGGTTACACATTTCCTCAGATTGAAAGAGTAGATTCCCAGTGTTGTTACAGGGTCAAGGGCTTGTTTATTTGTTTTGTTCTCTTTTGCCTTCTCCCCCTCTGCTGTTGCCTAACTCTCTGGCCAGCTGTTTTTATTTGCTGTTATCAAGTGCATTTAGGTTTAGTGGTGGAACTAGCACACATCCGTTGGAACAGAAACAC
The DNA here is from genome assembly GCF_023159225.1 of Perognathus longimembris pacificus. Lineage (NCBI taxonomy): Eukaryota > Metazoa > Chordata > Mammalia > Rodentia > Heteromyidae > Perognathus > Perognathus longimembris. Next base: position 39,794,557 of record NC_063169.1, read on the forward strand.
CTGCTAACTTACTTAAGACAATTTAGTATAGACATTTTGGATAGAAGTGGAAGGAAACCTGAAATGCAATGTATTTTTCATTTGTAACATTCCTATCTGAGCATTTCAGATAAAGGAACCTTTGAAGAATCTGTTCTAAGGAGTTAATTACTAATTGGGGTTCTATCTAGATCTGTAGGCATAAGAACTGCCTGGGGCAGAGTCAGTTTCCTTTGGTAGAAGTATGGTGTAGATCCAGACTACCTTCTGGAAGGTGAAGGATTTTTGAAAGCCACTACGCTCTCGTGTTGGGTGTTCTATCTCACTTTGGTTTTACAGCATCCACGGGAGAAAGACACAGTTCTCCCGGCTCCACAGAGGGGGCTGCTGTAGAACTGAGGAGTTGCTTCTAGCCTCTGTGCCACTTCAGTTTCACAGGTGCGATCACAACTCAAAACTGCTTACAGTACTTTCCCAGTGCTAAGGTTAGGGAGGTGTGTGGTGTTGGTTTGATCTGTACTTCCCATTTTCAAGCATAGATTCTCGGGGAGAAGCTGTTTCTCTACACATTACCTGCAGGCTCGTTATGACGAATGATAAAAAGTTAAATATTTAAGATTTGTTTCAAGTGCATTTAAAAGTCTCTGCATGCTGCTCGCTGTCCCGGGCTGGTGATGCTGGATTCCGCAGCAACTTCACGGGAGCGAGGAGTCCGGCAGCTTCAGAGGGAAGATCCATCCTTACCCACAAACTCTCCCCACACCCACACCCACGGAAGAACCCCAGCACCACCACCGCCCTAGCGGGTGGGCCTGGGTAGAAGGGAAGAAGGTCCCGACCACCCTCCCAAGCGCCCTCTGGCGGCGGCGGCGTGCGAGGCTCCCCGCCCCGGGTCTCCCTGCTCTGCTGCAGCCGCCGCCGCCACCGCGCGGCGCCCCTGGCCCGGCTTTCCAGGTTCACTCTCGGTCTGTCTCTCCGTGAGACACAGACGGCAGCTTTCCCCGCGAGCGGGCACCGCGCTCCCGCCACCGATCGCTCGGTGGAGACCTGGGCACGGGGAGAGAAGGCGAAGTGCCCGCAGCGTCAGTCGTTCCTCCGCACGGCTCGGGGGCTCCGTGCTCCCTCCCGCGCGCCTGGCTTTGCAGCCACTTCTCGGGGCGTGCCAGGACTTCAGTCGGGGGCCAGGGCGGGGAACCCGGCGGCTCGAGAACTAGGGTGCGAGGACTGAGTGGTGGGCCGGGCCGGGCGGCCGCGGTAGCCGAGGGACCCGCCTCCCCACTCAGTGGAACCTTCGCTGGCAGCAGCGGGCAGCAGCGCTCGGCGGGCCGGGGCCGCTCGGCCGGGTCCTCCCCAGGTTCCCGGGCCCGGGGCCGGCGCACCATGCGCCAAGCTGCGTTCTGATAGCCGCCGCGCCGCCGCCGTCGCAGCCCCCGCCACCGCGATGATCCCCCCGGAGGCGCCGCAGCCGCAGCTGCAGCCCCCGCCGCCTCCAGCCCCTCCGAACCATGTGGTGACCACCATCGAAAACCTGCCTGCCGAGGGCGGCGGCGCCGGCGCCGGGAGCCTGTCCGCCTCCACCCGGTCTGGCGTGCGCCAGAGGATCCGCAAAGTGCTGAACAGGTGAGCCTCGGCGCCCGGCCCCAGGCACTGGGCCCGGAGTCCCCCGGGTCCTTCGCACGCCCTGGAGTCCTGGGGGACTGGTGGGGGGTGGGCCTTCGGGGGAAGCTCGAGGAGACCGAGCGACGCGCGCCCCGCGCTCGCCCAGAGGCCGCGCGGCAGCTTTGTCCTGCCTGGAGCTGGGAGCCCTGGTGTGCGGGAGCCGCTGCGGGCAGGTCCGGGGAGCGAGTTCGGGAAGAGGTGGGGTGTGGGGGTTCCTTCGGCGGCCGGGGGTGGTGCACGCGCTCCCCCGGCACACGGAGGACACTTCCCTCCCCTTTCCCACCCGCACCCGGCTCTGAACCTGTGGGGCCCGGGGCCGTGGCCAGGGCGGAGGAGGCAAGGCGCCTGACTGCAGAGATGGCATGGAAATCCCCAGTCGCTGGTGGTTGCCTCTCCTGCCTCAGCTTCCCCGTCCCCCTCCCCAGCACACAGGGTCGCTATGACAGCCCTTGCGGACCAGAGGGAAAACCACCCCTCCTGCTTGATGCTTGGGTCAGCCACTCAGGCTCCTCCTGGGCTTGGAGCATAAAAAAGGAGGCTAGAGGCCTGGACCAGACCACGCAAAAGTGTCAAGTGTTGCGGGAAGGGTGTGAGCAGGAGGCTCCTGGTATATCCAGAAGCTAAAGCCATAGAGATCTGCTCTGCATCCGGTGATGGGATCTGCGTAGCGGATCATCAAAGAGAGGGGTGTGGATAAGGACCTGGGTCAACATAAGAATGGGAGCCCCCAGAGTCGGAGATTCAACTGTTATGTAAAAGGGACTTTTGCTATTAAGGAAGTTAAAATGATTGGGGAGCGGATGGAAAATCACATAGCCCGCGGGGTTTTCGCGTTTCTGTCTGTGTGCGCGCGTGCTCTTCCGTGCATCTGTTGGGGTTGTGCTCCCCGGCTCTGTTCGCACACGCCTCTGTGTGAAACTGTTTGGGGTAGCAGTGATTGCCCGAGGAATTCACGTGGAATCCTGGAGGCACGAAGCTCTAGTAAAGGCACGACATAAATACAAAGAGAGGAGCTTGAGACATAAAGGACAGGAGCGAGCATTGTAAACCTTCTTTAGGAAGTATGGCTGTGTGAACCATTCAAGAATCTCTTGTGAAGACTTAACATTTATAATAACTTACTTGTGAGTACTTCTGTGTGTCTCCCTTTAGTATCAAACAAGAGGAAACCCAGTCCTATAAGAGACCCAAGTTGCTATAGAAAGTCTAAGTTGTAATTTAGTAATACATTTTTAAAATATTGCAGCCAAAAGATAAAGGAGCAGAATAAAATAAAAAGATGATTCTTAGTGCATATAATGTGGCTTACCTGTTCTTTACGGATACCTGAGTTTTTAAAAATTACAAATGCCTTGACATTGCAATCTAATTTTTAAGATGTCTGTGTTTTGAATTATTAATTTTTCTCATCAAAATAGAAAATAGTCGTGCAACGATTCATTTATCTATGCATATTTGTAAGTGATTGACGCTATACAGGTCATTCTATGACATAAAATGACTCGAGGTGAGAATGGCAGGATCGCTGGAGTAGACTTGAAGAGTTAGGCTCTCTTACCATTCCTTTGCCTCTGACCAGCCATAGGGGTTGTGACAGAGCCATTTATCTCCTTGAATCTTGGTTTTTCTCATGGAGATAAATTAATATACGTTTGATGATATTTGACTTATTTTCTTCTGTCATGGTATCGATAACTAGATGATACTAAAGAAAACACATGGAAAAGAAGAAATCTCTACATACTTTTCATTTATTCACATTTTGTTTGTCTGTTGAAGATGAGTGAATCTATGGGAACAACAGAGTAAAGTAAAGTGAAGTCCTGGTCCATCAAGGATACAGCTTTGTAGTTCTACCAAGCTTTGTGCAGCCTGTGACACAACCTGTATTGTTCCTGATACCAAAGGGAGTAACATGGACTTAAGTTGCGTCAATGGCATTTTATTTCAGAATAGAACCTTGGGTTATAGCCTTTACACTCAAACTGAAAACAATTAGTTTGTCCATTTCAATGCATTTTTAAAGGTGAAATGTATTTGTTTGTCTCTTGAAGTTCTTCAGACTTTTCAAAATAATTTCTTGTGTGGGGTAAATGGCTTTGCCTTATCCTTAAAGGAAAAAGAGAAAATATTTCTTTTGAGAAGAACATCTTTAATAAGAGGACTGAAAGCAATCAGAATACATTTTACAAGTTTTAATGAGATAGTTTCATTAGTATGCTTATGGACTTGGCCTTTGGGCCATGAATGTATCAATAAGAGAGAATATTAGTAGTGTTTGTGAGTGAGTAGTCTCTAAGTAAGAGTATGAAGTTAAGCGGAATGACCAGTGATGCTCTGAACTCTTGGGACATGTTGCAGTAGTCAGGAATGGCTACAAGGTCAGCCTGTTAGGGCCCAGTTAAAATAATTTTGTTGATTTCCTAAAAACTCAAGATGTGATCACTTTTTTCTCTTCTCTTTTGCCTCCTTGTCCTTCTCTTTCCTTCACATTTCTATTTCCTTTTCTCACATTGCCCTCCCCATGCCTTGTCTTCATTCCTCTTTCATCATGCAGCAACTTAGTTCCTAGAAGAACATGTTTCCACATTCAGAAGCTACAAACCCATTAAAAAGTACTCTTCCATCTTTGGCTTTCATCTATGCAGTTGGCACCATTCTATGGCTATGAGCTAGTGTGCTAGTCTCTTCATTGACCTAATGAGGCATTGTCAGCACTCACCAGCCAGCTGGGCCAAAGGAGCCTAGCTGATGGATTGAAGGTGGAATGGTATGAGGAGTGCTAGGCTATGAGCAAGGTGAGCTTGATGTTGCCTGCCTGGAGCCTACCTGCCATTCTAGAGGAAAAAATGCAAACATATGCTATCTGTATTCCTTCTACCTAAGGATAAAGAGAAAAGTACTGATTGACACTTAGAGACACTTGCTCTCGAAGCTTAGCATAAAATGCAGTGTTCGCTTTAAAAATAATCTTGCTTATAATATCTGCCATTTTTAATGTCCTTAGTAGAACATTTCTCTTTACTATAAGGCTTTCACGGGTAGATTGCTGAATTTTGTACATGACAATGGGGGCATCTCACTATTTTCTTTCTGTGTAGCAACTAAACTCAAATACAATACCTTCTGAAACTTGATGAAAGATGAGATGCTAGCTAGTCCTTGTTTGTTTTTTCTTTTTTAGACAGCTAATGGATGTTTCATATTCTCTTTCCTGTCCTACTCAAAAGTGTTTTGGCACTGAGATGCTAGAAATGAAATATAATTTATATGCTGGTAATAATGACTACCTTCTTAATTTCCAAAGATACAAATAATGCATTGTTTCAAACAAGGCAAATATGAATGGAAAGCTGTCATTTGCTTACTTGCTTGTGGTGAAATAGTATTATTACCATGATGCAGGCAAGAAAGATGGAAAAGGAAAGAAAAGAAATACTTGAAGGGCAACAGTTGATGACACTTTCACAAAAACTGCTGATCCAGTAGATTTCTTTGGAACATATAAGAGTAGATACTATCTATATAATGAAATGTCTGAAGATTTTCTCCTCTGAAATAGGTAGTGAATAAAATGTAAAATGAGAATTATATTTTGTGCTTTGAATATGTGTGTTGCTTTTACTGAACTTTTCCACTTGAATATTATTCTTAGCTTTCCACAAAAAGAGCCATGAATTTTGACTTTTGATCTGATTTATTCGCAATTAGACACATATTGTGTGGTCTTAGGTTCTAAAAGGTTTCTGTTGTTGGAGTCAGTTAATGAACTGTGAGTTGCCCCTGGGTTATCCAGTCATTTAATTTGGAACAAAATTTTCAGCTGATATTGAGATGTATTTTATTTAAAAGTTTTTGAGTGTTTCAAATTGTAAATCAATTAATATTAAGGGTAATGTCTAGGAGAGTTGATAGCAAGCCTATAGAAAACTGGTGCCTGAGTGGGGAACTTGCCATGTAAAATGGCATGGTATGTATCACCTTCCTGAATCATTCATAGGAGGACAGAACATTGGGAACCAACAGAATGTCTGCCAAGAAATAGAGGGTAGAAGGGGGTGGGGCTGGAGGAGTAACTCAATGGAATCAGTGATAGAGCATTTGCCAAGCAAGTGCAAGGTCCTGACTTCAAACCACAACCACAATCAATCAATCAAATAAGAAAAAGCTAGAAGAAAAAACACATAGGCATTTGCCAAAAGTAGATATTAGATTTAGTTAATAAGGACACAATTTTAATTATCAGTTTATTGTGCAACAAATTGCTAGTAAAGTTCTTCCCCAAGCTGTCCCTTCTAACAGATGTTAAAATGAAAAGAGGATCATTGGGTAATGAGGGTAATTGATAGAAAATATTCCAAAAAGGAACAGGGTGGTATGATTAAAAACAGACATTTTGAGATTCAGTAGTAAATAAAGGATGCTTGAAGGACACATATGTTTTGAAATAAAAATGCCAATTTATAAAGATAAATGAAAATATCATTTAGTATTTTCTCACTGTGCCTGGAGCAATTAGTTAATAAAATCATTTAATAAAATATATTTGACCTTTTATTTATATTAAAATCATACTTGGCTTACCTTGGATAAATATAAAGTATTTCCAAGTAAATAATGTCTTATAAAATACATACATCTGTGTCAATTTTCTTTGACCTTTTACTATCTCAAAATAGACATCACAATAGGTGTCTGTTTTTGCTTCACATTGCTATAGAGCAGCTTGCATAGGAAAGTGAGATGACTGTCCATGTAAATTTGAGGTAATTTATATTTTATGTTTATGTTATTTCTACTAACAGTATATTTATTTTTAATGATGGTTGCATGAGCATATAAAAGTATATACTCATTTCTCCTTTGTGTGTGTGTCTGTGTGTGTGTCATCCTATGGCTTGAAATTAGGGTCTGCATACTTTCCTGACAGTGCTCTACCATTCGAGCCAGAGCTCCACTTCCAGCTTTTGTGGGCTCATTGGAGATAAGAATCTCAGTGACTTTCTTGCTTGTGCAGGCTTTGAACTGTGATCCTCATATCTCAGCCTCCTGAATAGCTAGGACTACTGGTGTGAGCCACCTTCTTGGGAATGGCCTCAGAATCTGACTGGGAAGCTTGACCTGTGTATTGCTATTTAAAGTGAAATGGTGCAATCCATAATCTAGATTGTTTTAATGCCAAACTGGGTGCTGCTAAATGTCTGCATACCGGACTCATGTAAAAAGTTGTACAGAATGTTATTTTTATGAAACGTCTTGTTCTGGCATATTGACCTTCTAGAATGCACACGAATTAAAAGGAAATTTGAGAGAAAGTATCAAGGAGAACAATAAAAATAACTTTGCTTTAGGAAATATTTTCTTAGAAAAATGTCTCATCTCAGTCATAGGATGCATATATATATATAATGTATAGTTTGTTTACATGTACTCCTATAGAATTAAAAACTTTTTTCTATCCCATTTAAATTTCAAACTCCCTCTCAAGAATAATTGTCTATGCAACTGTGATGATTGAAAAGTGATACCTTAAGTATTATTTTACCAGTTCTGGAATTACAGACCATCAATTCTTCCTCCATTTTATTAATTAGGCAGAACTACTACAACTGAAAAACATTTAATAAAATTTTTAATCCCAAATCACACTGATCATATCTGGCTTTATAGTGGCAGAGTTACACAGCATCTTAAACTCTGAGGAGGCATGAAGTACTGAGTACTTTAATGTATTGAATAAGACAAGTCTTCCTTCATTCATTCACTCATCATGTAGCCTTTTGCTCAGTGAATATTTGTGGGGCTCTGATTGATCACAGTGGGGACCCAGGGAGCTGTAGGTTAGTCTGGCCTGTTGGTGCCCTTGAGAGAGTTTCTGTTTTAAACATCTTAATATAACACATCAAAGGAGCAATTCATGTAAAGTAGAAACAAATATTTACCACCTCTCCGAATTAGCTTTTCAAACTTATTTAACAGAAATTCTCTATAAGTTAGCTGTTTTATCTTTAGGAAAGCTACTTAAGAAGGACAAAACAGATGAAACTGCTTGATGTGTCTGCAGATTCAAAAAGCAGACCTTCCTTGTTGAAAATAATTGAGTTTGTTTCATTTATGGCTTGAAAGCAAACAAAACAAGAATAAGGATCAGAGTATTAGAAAAAAAAGAACAGATCTGAATATTATCCTACTGTTCAAACTGAACAATTCAAGGCCATTGTCATAGAACTTGGGGGAACAGAGTTTCCTGAAAATATTAATGTGCATTGATAGTGCATAGACAGCATTTGATTTGCCATGTGTTTGTGTATTGTCAATAGGAGAGTTTTCAAGATTTCAAACAAGATGTGACTGTGAGGATGAGTACCCTGTTCTTTATTACATAACTTGCTAAACTCTAATGAGAATATTTGAGCTAAAATTTAGCACTTAAACAGTAGCTAAATTCTTCAATTTTACATTACAAAACATACATTTAATCTAAGTTATGTAGTGCAACCCATTATGTATTATTATAATAAAAAGTTGTTACCATTTTCTAGATGGAGGAGACAGATTCGTGTGGTCACTCACCTTAATGCTTCTGTAAGATCACAGAAGAGAAAAACAGTGCTAGGCTGGAGACAAGGTAGGAGTTGTCAGAAGTGGCTTTTGCCCTTTGTCCTGAAAGATGAGTAGGAAAGAAACATGCATGGGAGAGAGAATTAGGATAAACCATATACAAAAGAGAATGATTAGGAAAGGAGGATTAAGTATGCCATTTGATGACAGATGTGTACTGTGATTTGAGACTAGCATGAACCAGATAATGGAAAGCCTTAGATGCTGTAGCAATTAGTTAGACTTCACTCTATCATTCATTACCAGTATAGGCTATCGAGTAGAGAACAAGCATGATTAGAGATGTGCCTGAATGTGATATTCTCAGTGAAATCTAAGGGTCAGTTGGACAGAGAAGACACTTGATATTAGAATTAGTTTAGGTGGTTTGTGAGTACTGCTATTTAGGGGAGAGGAGTTTGGAGACTTACGTGAAAGTAGCCAGGGTGGAGAAGGTAGTACTTGATTTGAATAGAATCTGGGCCACAGCTAGGGAGAAGGTTAGACTATTTGGGGAAAGACACACAGCATGTCTGAAACATGGTGAGTATTCAGTACTAATTCATGGAAAGGTGACAGAAAAACAGCAATAGGGCAGATTTCTGCTTCCTCGCGCCAATGGAGCCTGGGGTGCTAATGAGCAAGCAAGGCAACTAGCACAGAACCAGCAACTCATTGTGGTCTTTAGAACAATCCAGACTCCAAACTATGTGTTCTAACTGTGACAAGAATAGGAATAAGTACTTAGATATATCTGCCAAAGTTTGACTGAATATTCTTAGTGTAAAGTGATATACAGAGGACCTACAGTTACATAAATCAGTAAAGGAGTACATTTCTTTATTAACAATGTCACCTCTTCCCAGCTCTCTCCCAGTTTTTCCTCCCATCCCTACCCTTTGCCTTTCCATTTCTGTTGCTCCCCCTTACCCTCCCAAAGAGAGTTATACTAAATAAACTTCATGTCCATTTCTTGGAGTTCATCTTGGTAAAAATTATTTTATATGACCTGATGCACATAGCTATTGTGCCTTTGTGGTCTTCTTCTATGATTTGTTTTCCTTTGGTCTCACTCTGACAGAATATTTTTAACAAAATACTTTTGTATCTTTTTTTTTTTTTTTGGCCAGCCCTGGGCCTTGGACTCAGGGCCTGAGCACTGTCCCTGGCTTCTTCCTGCTCAAGGCTAGCACTCTGCCACTTGAGCCACAGCGCCACTTCTGGCCGTTTTCTGTATATGTGGTGCTGGGGAATCGAACCTAGGGCCTCGTGTATCCGAGGCAGGCACTCTTGCCACTAGGCTATATCCCCAGCCCTGTATCTTTTGTTCTAATACTAAAAGAAAACTGACTTCAATTTTTTTTTAATTTCATTTTTATTATAGTTGATTTTTTAAATTGTGTTTCACAAAAGTATTGTTTACAGTGAACTGGAAAAACTCTCCATTGTTTTACAACAGAAAACTTGAAATATCTAGATATCACCTGGATATCTAAGTGGGAATGTTAGTGAGTCTGGATTTTAGGTGTTCATACATTTAATCTGGGGTGTGAGGGATATTCAACCTGTAAGCGTTAGGCTTGTGCGTTCCAGACAGTGGTGCTGAGAGGAGATTGGCAGGCATGATGCCCTGAAAGAAAGCTGAGCCTCAGTGCAAGAATCAGGGCATGCATAGCAGAGGCTGGCCATGTCACTCTAAGTGGGATTGAGGCAAGTGGAAGATTTAAGCAGAGTAACTCTTGGGATTGACAAAAAACCAATGCATTTGCTGATGAAGAGCAGATTATGGGAGAGGGCTGTGCTATTGGACAGAAGAGGGATTTCAAGAGGTCCAATGGACTACTGGAATGATGATGGTATTCCCATGAGAAGATGACAGGTTATCCCTAAGGCAAGTGACAACTTGAGGGGCTTCAGTTTTTCAGTTGTAAACTATTTTAAATGATCGTAATTCATGTTCCATTGGGTATTTGATTTTTTTTTAACGAAAGAGCACAATAAAAGCCTTGGGAAACAGCCTAGCACTATGTGATTATTATTCTGGTTACAAAATTAAAAGGAGAGTGGGAGCTTGGGGGACTTGCATTGTCACTCATGCTGTGAAACATGAGGGCCCTTTTTAGCAGCAGTGGGCTGCCACTCACAACCACTGCTCTGGCCCTCCCCTCCTGTCCTGAGCTGTGCCTAGAGTCTGAAGGGGACACTACCCATCTGTGAACAAGGCTCTAATGTATTTCTGTCATTGTGGTTGTCTTTCTTTTTACTTTGGCTTTTCCTTTTCCTTCTCTTCTTTCTCCTCCTCCCTTTTCCCCTCTTCCCTTCTCCCTCCTCCTCTCCATCTTCAATGTCCTTTCCCTCTTTCCTCCTTTCCCTTTTCCTGAACCAACTTCTATTCCTTCCTTCCTTCCTTCCTTCCTTCCTTCCTTCCTTCCTTCCTTCCTTCCTTCTTTCTTTCCTTCCACCCTTCCCTTCTCTTTTCCTTCCTCCTTCATTCACTCTTTCCTTCTCTGCCACCTTTCCCTCATTTCCTTTATTTTTCTTTACTAAAAATATTTCTAAATGTTTTCTTTCTAGGGAGATCTTCCTGCGGAGAAGTTGCCTGTGGCACCAGGCATCCACTCTGTTGTCTGTGCCATCTTCTGCATGGGACTTGGGCTACCCGTGGGTTGCACAGGGCTTCAGGAAAGGGTTATTACCTCTTGAACTGGGCAGGTTTCAAACTGATCTAGGCCCTAAAAGGCTCCATAGAGGCAGGCAGTAGGGCAGACAGAGCTGCTCTGAGGGAAGGGACAGAGCAGCTTTAATGTGCTAATGAGGGAAGCCCAGATGTTGGCTCCATCAGTGGAGCTCTTTGTGAAGTCAGGTTCCCGGGCTGGCTGGAGTCTCTGTCCCCATCTGGATTCTGCTGCAGGCCTGGGAAACACTGGCTCTAAGAGCGCCTTGGACCCTACAGATGTCCTCACAGCTCTCCATGGCTGGCAGGTGGGGCGTCCTGTGAGAAGCCTGAGGTGGGGACCAGGAAAGGAGGAGGCCGCGGGTGGGAGGGGGCGCAGAGGAGGCAAGGAAGAGGGTCTGCCTTGCACTCTGCTTCTTCTCCACAACTGCTGAGACTAGTGAGGGTTCCACAGTCCAACCTGGAAGGAAATAATCTGTCCTTGGGAATAGTGCAAGTCCAGTTTTGGATAGTCTGAAATGTCACAAACCCAGCCAAACACACTGTTCCTGGTGAGTGCTGGAATGGAACTCATGTTGTTCTGATTGTTTATTCAGGGATGCTCTAGCATCCTAGGATGGGAGGGGCTTGGACACACATTGGGTAGAGACTACTAAGGGAACATTGAAGTTTTGAAGTTGTGTGGATGCTTTGACAAAGACTATATATTTGCTTGTGCTGACCCCATCTGCTGGTGAAGGTGGGGTCAACTAAAGCACCACCAGCCACTCCCACATGCTGACCCTGGATTTCATTGAAAACCTAGGGTCCTGATTATTTGTAGAATTGATCAAACATAAATGAAGATAACCAGTCCATAGAACCATGGCCTTTTCTTAGTCTTTTAAAAATACTTAAAAATATATTTATGTGGTATATTTAAATATGTCATATGATATATATATTTCCAAATAATATATGTTAGATATTACTTGCAGTGAGTATTTGTAGTGTAGTATTTGTCTATCCATCCATATATCTATCTCTGTCATATATCTTTGTCTTGCTAGAGTTCTCTGTCTCTCTGTCTTTCTCACACACATATAGACACATCACACAGACTGATAGGAAGGGGATATTTTGTCTCTTTTTATCCTCTCTCTCTCTCTCTCACACCACATATGCGATGATTATGGAAAGTATGTAAGTACATGGACATGACTTGTTAAACTGTGGATTGGTGACTTAAGACAACAACAGATTGTTTCTTAAGCTGAATTGTCATTTCCTATTTTCCCTGATCACAGCTAGAAAGTAATTCCTTGGATTTAGAAATCTAAGGACTCTTTTCTGTTTTAAATTACTACTAGATAAGTGAATAAAAGAGCACCAGTAAAAAGGCAAAAGTTGACACATGGTTGTTTTTTTTTATTACAAGAAAGAAATTTCCACTGCCTGATTCTTTACCACAAAAGGTAGTTGGAGGCAATAAGATAACACTTGTTGAATGAATTAACATATTTGTAATGGACCCTGGAAAGAAATCTAAGAGGGTTGTATTGTATATAGTTCACTGCTCCTTAAAAATACTAACTAGAGGGTAGGGAAAACACCTTTTACTTATTTCCATTCACAAATACTTTCTTACATAATTTCTACAACTAGAAGTTAATTTGAATTAAATTTCTTGGTCTGGGAATATGGCCTAGTGGCAAGAGTGCTTGCCTTGTATACATGAAGCCCTGGGTTCGATTCCCCAGCACTACATATGTAGGAAGCAGCCAGAAGTGGCAGTGTGGCTCAAGTGGCAGAGTGCTAGCCTTGAGCAAAAAGAAGCCAGGGACAGTGCTCAGGCCCTGAGTCCAAGGCCCAGGACTGGCAAAAAAAAAAAAAAAAAAAAAAAGGGAATGAATTAAAATTTTTCTTTATATGCATCACTTTTGAAATTAAACAAAATTATATCAATTCTTATGTCTGCTTCAATGAGCGTTCAAAGTGTGTTTAGGAGATACAAATACAAATGCCTTGTTCTTGAATATGTTTTAATCTAAGCAGTTATTATTTCAGTAACCGGTTAAATTGCTTTCCTCTTCAAAGATGTAATCAGGAAAGATGGAAGCATTACTCGAAACATCTATGGAACATGAAACACTGGACATAAGGGCAGGGGGAATTTATACCAGTAAAGAACTCTAATCACTTTGGGCTAAGGGAGAAGAATATATAAGCATGTAGGATAATGCCAGAGATCAACTTAGAAGTAGGTCCAAACATTTGCACCAATGAGTTCAAGCATCCTTTCACTGGATTTCTGAAGGCATTCCGTTCAATGTAGAGGCATTCCACTCAATCATTGTCTCAGAGGATACCTATTCAATAGTCACAAGCTATCTGAAATTCATTGTTCCGAAGTCCTCTGCTTCTTAAAACCTGTGATTATACATAACACTACAGCTTAAAGATCTTTTGACAAATCAAATGAAGTTTATTTTTAAAGTGTATGTATAATCTTCCTTCTTCAGGTGCTGATACTGCAGAATAAAATCACAGCTTAGCCATTTCAGCAGCCATTCATAGCTTCTCATGTCCTGGAGACAAATAGCCCATGCAGAAAGAATTTAGCATGTGAAGATCCTTCTTAAAGCTTCAACCACGGCCTCATTAGATACCTCAATATATAATAGATCACTCTGAAAAGATAGGCTCTATCTGAAAAGATAGAATTTATCTGCCCTAGAATTAGGTAGAAATTGGCTTGCATATTATTTTTTCTAGTAGTGTCAGTTAACTTAGTGAGGTTTTAAATTCCTGTTCTAGTAAATACCAATGTGACACTTCGAGGAGGAGGGCAGTGCCAGAGGGCTGCTAATTGTGCCCACTGCTCATGAAGTCATTGTTGCATCTCCAAAGCAGCTTGCTTTATTTATTTCTTTCCAGAGATGGAAACTTGCTTTATGACACTATCAGATCTCCCCCTACATAAAAAAGAGTAATGAAGTTATTTGGCTTTGTTCTTGATGTCATTTGTATGGCCACTGTGCAGGGTTGAATGGGGGCAATTCTGTTAACTGCTGTAAGCAATATGCTGCTACATTTTAAATGCTGACTCAACATAAGCATGTCTGCAAAAGAAAATGATTAACTTGAAGAGAAGCTAGCATCAGCAAGAAGTAACATACCCACACATTCGAAAGGAATATGGAGTCTTTTACATGTGATGTTACAAGAGTCATCTCAGAGATGAGGTGGAAACAAGTGTGTTGTTTCTTTTCTGTCACAGGCATTAGTTTTCTTCTCCAAGTTTTCTTATTGAGTTTCTTCTTATTAGCATCCATATCACTGGAGATGGTTAATAGGGGCCAATTCGATCATGGCATCCTCCTGGGCTCGAAGTCTTGGAGATCCTGTTAGTCTTGGGATGATTAAGGTCTCAGGTTGGTTGAATTAATGAAGGAAGGCATGAATGAATGATGAGGAGATGGTGTGCTTCCACTATGCTTCAAATTCTGTGGTGAGAACCTGGGGAATAGATATTTGTTGGGTGGGTTTCCCTCTATCTGCTGCCTCCAAAGCAACCTTGCATTTTCTACTGCAGTCATTAGAGAAGCTAATGAGAGAAGTCAATCGATAGTTGATGAACTGATTCATGGAAATAAATTTCTTAGACTAGAGTTAAAAAGGAAAAAAAAGAGATTCTTTCCTGGGGCTGTATAAGAAGCTATTTTTAGTGAGCAGATGTTTCAGCTTTTAAGAGACATTTGGCAGGGTTTCCTTCTACTCCCATTCCATCCAAACTATGTAGGTTTCATCACTTCCATTCCAGGAGCATGCTGCTTTATGTTTTCTGATAGGAAAGGGGGTTGTAGGAAAATGTAGTCAAAGAAAAATAATGAATTACGTAGCAAAATCTTGTCCTCCTATTAAATGAGTGATAAATAATAGAGAACACAGAAATGCCATTCACAAAGTGTGGAAGGAGGAGAGCCATGGCAGGTAGCATGGAGGAAATTTCTCTGCATCACTGGTGATAATACATTGCTTTCACTTTCCCTATTCTGAATCAATTTCTATACCCAGAACCTAGGCTGGTAATTTTACCTATCAGTACCTATTAGTAATGGATCAGTTTTCTTTATGCATTGCTTAAAAACAAACTTCTCCTCTAAATCAATTGGTAAAAACATAGTAACTCAGTGTTTGTTTGTTTTTTAACATAGATCCTCAGAAAAGGAGTGTGGTACAGTGTTCTGAGATGAGATTGGGACCTACAAGAACAGTTATTTTCCATGAAAAGTTCTAACCTTGTAAACCAGAGGTTGAAAAAGCATAAACCACAGATAATAATTTTCTTTATTCTCCTATATCCACTGTGAAATGCTCAAGGTAGGATTTTGATGAGAAGGGCCTAGATATTTTTGCTAAGTGAATGAAGGATATAGTGGCTGGCTTCCTTGAGCTCTGTATAATCTTCAGTCATGATCATGTTCTAATCACTTGACCACTCTTGCAAATGGTTGGCCAATAGCTAGGATAATGACTGTCAATGTCCTCTAGAGAAATAGAGCCAACAGGACCAACTGGATCTATCTATACCGTATATATAATATTTATTCTACATATATGTAATACATAATGTGCTATATCTCTATCACCCTCTCCTATCTATATCTAAAAAATAGGGAGAGAGATTTATTTTCAGAAATTGGCAAATCTGAAATAGCAAATAAGAAATTTGTAGTATGCAGGCAATGTTTCTATGTTACAGTCTTCTTATAGGCTCATTTCTATTTGGAAGATGAAGCTATTGAACCATAGAGGCCTGCTGAATTGCTCCAAATTGCATAGATGCTGAGTGGCATGGCTAAGACTTGAACCTACTTGATTTAAAGCCAAAGCTCTTACCTAGTATTTTATAGAGCTGACATTAGTCATTACCATTTTGTTTCCTTCCAGTGACAGAAGAACAAGCAAGCATGCCATTCTTTGACTCATGCCTTTGGGAAGGGCCTAAAAGGATGTTTCTGGGAGGCTACTTTTTGCTCCATGATTTGGCTCCATTTTTTCCTCTTAGTGTGATTCAGCAGACAGGCTGCCTCCATGAGGAAGGCTGGACTCCCATCTTCTGACTCTGAAAGTGCATTAGATAGGGGCGTTGCTTCTCCACAGCTCCACTGCAGTTCCAGAAAATGGCTGACCCTGCTTGACAGTGTGCTATTCCTGGTCTAATCCCTGCATCCAAGGCCTAGGTCTTTAGTTGGCCTCACCTGGGGCTCAGGACTAGCTTTAGTTTGGAAGGATTGGTATGCAGGAGCCAGGTCATCGTGGCAGAAGCTAGTCTAGAACAAGAGGGATGAGGGGTGAGGCACTGAACTCTCAGTACCCCCGTTACATGGACATCTTGGAAGGGACTTTCCCTAGTGGGTACCTTCTAGAATGAAACTTAGGTAACACAGTTTTACATTTCTCCTGAGAGCAGAAGTACCTTGAACCTATTTTTGGGGATTAATGTATTAATCTTTGGGATGATTTAAAAGAAAGCTCTAAACTATTTAAAATTTAAATGTAGACTTTAGAATGTTTCCCTTGGATTCAAAGCACAAGACCCAGCCAATCTTCTTTGCTAATCCTTCATGCTAAATTAGCTTCTCAGTAGGTGCCTAAAGTGGGGGAAAAAATTGTCTTAGTGGAAGGTAATACTTTGAATTTATGCTTGTATCTCTTTATCCATTCTAAGTGCTGATCACCCATTACCTTGAAATGTGCTCCTTTGTATTTTACTCTTATCTTCCTCCTGGACTGTGGGCAATTGATGTTGGAAGGGGCAGGGCCCAATCTTATTTCCCTGTCTTACTCCCTACAGTTCCTGGCACAGATTTCAGTCACAGTGGGTGCTGGGAAAAGGGTTTTGGAGCAGGCAAATAAATCTAAGCTATTATGGAGTAAAATAATCCATTGTGTGTAGCTCTTGGAGTTCTCCAGGGTAATTGTCTAAAAGGGCAGGCACAGAGCAAGGTTAAGGGCACTAGTCCTGGGTCAGACTGCCCGGACTTGAATCTTTTACCCTTTGCCCTTTAAATCTCTGTGCTTTCAACAAGTAAAAGGAGATTGTACTAGTATCTCACACTGAGATGTTATCAGGGATATTGTCAGCACCTACCCATGGTTCTCATTCGGACAGCTTGGCTATTATACTTAATGCTGTTGTTCGGCAGATTTTGGTATTAGAAACTTAGCAGCTCTATTTGAACCTGGCAAGCATTTCATTTAGTAATGATTATAATTGTGCTGTGTTATGTATCAGAATTTAGGACTATTTTTGCTTCCAGTGCCAAAGTGAAAAAAGTTAATTCTAAAGCCAGTCATTTCCATTGTATTAAAATGATCCACTAATGTATATCTCAAGAAAGTGGTTATAAAAACAAATGGAAAGAAAATCATACTGCACAGGTGTTGGTTCTCTAAAGATCCCAAGTGTCAGGCTCAATAGAGATGTAGCTGATTAATTTGGATGACCCCCAAAGACATGCTTTTGTTTCTTTGATCTGTTTTTACTGTGACTGTGGCCTCTTTCTCTCTGAGCTCATGGTTGACTAATGGCTTAAACTCTGCCAAGTTCATTCTCTTATGTGCTTATGCATATGTTTATCTTATTGTCTAGTATCCACATGAGAGAAAACATGTAACCTGTGTCCTTTTGGGCCTGACATACTGACCTCCAGTTCCATTCATCTCCCTGAAAATGATTTACTAATTTCATTTTTCTTTATGGCTGACCAAATAGTGCTGCAGTGAACACAGATGTACGGAAGTCTCTATTGTATCCTGACTTACATTCTTTTGGATATATGCCCAAGAATGGTATCGCTAGATTGTATGGTGATTCTACTTTTAGCTTTTGAGGTACCTCCATACTGATTTGCATAGTGATTGCAGTAGTTGAAGTCCATCCATCCATCCATCCATCCATCCATCCATCCATCTATCCATCCATCCCTTCCTCTCTCTATGCAGCTAGCTAGCTTGCCTCTCTCTCTGTCTCTCTGTCTCTATCAGTCAGTGGCGCTTGAACTTAGTGCCTGGGTGTTATCCCTGAGCTTTTTTGATCAAGGCTACTGCGCTATCACTTTGAGCCATAGTGCTACTTCTGGTTTTCTTGTAGTTAATTGGAAATAAGAGTCTCACAGATTTTCCTGCCTTGCCTGGCTTTGAACTGCAACCATCAGATCTCAGCCTCCTGAGTAGCTAGGATTATAGATGTGACCCACTGGAGCCCAGCTCATTTCTTAATGATAATTTCAATTTTTATTCATAGTGTTTCTTGGACATATATTCAGTGCCAGGAGTAATAAACTGTATAGTTATATCTTAAATAACTTCTGTGCATGACATATTCAGTATTCAGAGTTCACATCTTCCTGTTTTCTTCCTTAGAAAGCTTACCAGAAGCACTCCAAGTTGTATTATTTTAGAGGAGCAAATATTTTAAAAACAACAACATACATAAGGAACTCCCATTTACTTTTTGTAAGGTCCACCCCAGGGAGGGATCCATGCAGATGTCCCTCACCTGTTTAAGTCTGTGCCCAGTACCTGAGTTACCTAGGTAACTGGCACACCTGGAGACAGCTACCTCCTTCTCTGAGGTCACATCCAATCTACCTGGCTATATCTCCCTTCCTATGTAATCTGGCTCAACATGGTCCCTGCTCTCTCCTTTTCTCTCTTGCTGCCTTTCTCTCTCTTTTTCTCTTCTTCCTCCTCATCTGCCTCCCCACACCTCCATCTTGTGTGGGCTGGCAGTTTGCTCTCCCCCCAATAAACAATTTTCTGCCTGAACCACATGGTACGTTTCCTTCCTGGCTAAGTTTACACTTTTGAGCACTGCTTTTTATTTTTTTAAAGCATGTGTACCAATCTCAGAATATTCCTGAGTAAGCAAAGATATCTTTCGATATGCTGGTTGCCATGGTAATTAATCACCTCCCAAAAAGAATAGAAAAGAATATAAATCCATGTAAATTATGCAGAATACTAGTCAGAGCTTCCCCTTGGGCACCTTGGTTTATGAAACATTTCAGAAAAAGAAAAGTGGTTTTTTTCTTTTCCTTTTCTATTTCATAGAAAGAATAATAGAGAAAACAGCTCTTGTGCTAAGACTTCCCAGCCTTCTTTCTTACAACTGTGAGAGCCAGAATTTTGAGCAGCCTTCAGAGATCCAGGGCAGTGGGCAGAGAGTGTGCTCTTGTAACAACTTGCAAAATACATTTGGGCATGGTGAGGTCCCCATTTTATGAATGTTCTGCCCTGAGATTCTGAATGAGGACTCTGAGCTGGGCGTTCACAGTTTTGTTGGATTCTCCTCTGCTTGGTCTGATGCTTTCTTTCACATTGTCATGGAATTCACCACAGCTTTTCCCTGAATAGGCATAACAAAAGTGGGAACTATTTTTGAGCAGGTTCTGCTGAGATAGGAGCAAGACACTCAGGGAAGGAAACTCATTAGCTAAAGGGAAAGGCTGCAAAGGGAGTGAGCCAGCCAGTTGCAGGGTAATTTTGAAACAGAAACTATGCTGAGTAGTTTCTGTTTGACACCTAGGAGTCATCTTTTTAAATGTAAATCAAAACCCATGGCTTCTAATACTTTTCAGAACAGTCTTGTATTCTTTAAAATGGTGAACTTCAGTGTGCCAACATACAGAGTTATTCCTGAATGAAAGGATAATGGAAGCAGGTTAATAGGGTAAAGTTGTTTTTATAGCTAGGACAAACTCACAGAATCATATTAAGAAGATAATTTGGGATCCTAATGCAGGAAGTAAATTTTGGTAAGAGAATTTCTGAAAACTATTAAGGACATTTTTGGAGTAGAAATAATGGTATCCCAGAATGCTTCAATAATATACAGATTTGCCTCACTACGTGGAAGATACTTTTGTAAATCACTCAGAAAGGGATACTTGGTCTCTATAAATGCAAATTTGATTTGGATTACATTCATTTCTCAGTTACAAAATTTATAATTTGGGGATAGCATTTGGTTTAGATGTAAATGTCAAACAGAGTAAAATAAACCATTATTTTTCATGGTTTCATTTAAACAGGATTGGTAAAAAAACAAAGTTTAAGATACAATTTTGCTTTTATGTTTGATTTAGTAAGAAACAGAGTTAAATGTCAGCATGTAACCTAATATGCCCCTGTGACATGAAAACTAGTCTCAGAGCCAGTTTCAAGTAACTTGCATACAAATTCTACCCAAGTGAACTAACTATGCCAATTACTCTTTGGCTTACTTCTTACCTTCAAATTCCCCTTACATTAAAGAAATATGAATATAAGAATGGATCTCTTATTTTTTTCAATACTTTAGTCAGGGCAACAATGAGTAGCCATGAGTTACAATAGGCCACTCAGCACAAGTGGAACCATAGGGGAAGCAAGAAGTTCAAGATCAAGTTTAGTATGGATAGTGTTTCAAGTGTAAGCTGACAGAATTAGATTTTTCTTTTGAATTTTCCTAAAAGAATTACACCCTCAGCTTAATATTACCTAAATGAATAATTTTAGTGTACATGACTGCTGAGTAAACCAGGCCAGTGTTTCCCTCCTCATAACTCAAAAACTTCCACTATGACCAGCTGAGTAGTGATAAAGTGCAATTGACTTGGAGGTGTAAATACTTCATGAACAGCTATCAGTACCAAGCAGAGTGTATTCTTTTAAATCTGAAAAACAGACAAGCACTTATTAGATGGAGATTATCAATTCCCTTTCAACAGTTCTCAAAGTCTGAGGTTCAGAGTAGATGTTCAAGTAATGTTCAAGGTCATGTGGACAATCCAATAGTTGAGATACAAAGCTCATGGCTCCCATTTTGTACAATCATTTTATTTTATTTTACATATTCAGGCTTTTATTTGTCCTTTTAAAATTAAAATTGAATCAGTCAGTTGGCCCCTCGTATTTGGGTTCATACCTATGAATTCAATAAACCACATATCATGATGGCTCACATTTGTAATCTAGATACTTGGGGGGCCTGAGATCAGGAGGATCACAATTGGAGGCCAGCCCAGACAAAAAACTTTCAAGACCCAGTCATTTCAACAGAAAAAGCTGGATGCAGTGGCGTGTGCCTATCATCCCATCTACAGCAGGATGATAGTTGCCTTCATGCCCAAATGTGCCTCTGGTCCTCAATCTTCCTTTTTTTTTTTTTAATATACAATCATTTTAAAGTGTTTTATGTAGTAAACATTTTATTGTTTTATATGAAACAACACTAGTTGTTTAGTGGAAACAACACTATATTGAACTGCTTAAAGCAATGACTTAGTCTCTCAGATACATTGCATTTGTTATTTGGTAAAAACAAATACTCCAATATTGGGGGTAAGCATGAAACATCTCATCACAGTTTCAGCATTTTGGGGGACTGAGCAACCACTGCTCAGTCATGCTGCCTGCACAGCCTAGAGCATTGCTAGGTCTGAGAATGGGTGAACCTCAAAAAATCACACAAAACAGACTAATCCATGATAATACTGTATGTGTGCAGAAGGATAGGATAAAAATGTATGACCAATTGCACAAGAAGATAGTAGTTCCCATGATTTAGTCTAACTGTATGCAACAATGCCATGGAATTTGTGGATTAAATTATTTTTAACTTACGGTTTGATTTTCAAGTCTCCTTTCTCATTTTGGGTCATGCTACTCCTTTGGTGAAGTATATAAACTTCCTAATTTAATACAGGACAAGATCAGACTTTTTCCAATGCTAGTTATAGTAAGTTGGAATGATAAGATGGTTTGAATACAAACCTAGAAGATAGGAGTTCTGAGTGACATTCCTAATTGTTGTTCTGACTTCTGGAAAAGAGAAGTCAGACTTTTAGCCTCATGGGATAACACAGTTTCCCTTTGACTATTTAAATATCTCTTTTCTTTCCTTCTCCACTGACCTCTCCCAGCCTCCTTTGCAAACCTTTTTAGTCCTAAAATTTCAGATCATTCTTCCAGACATGACAAAGCTTATTCCTCTTCTTCCTCCTCCTTTTCTTCTCCTTTCCTCCCTCCCTCTCTCCTTCCCTCTCTCCTTCCCTCCCACCCTCTCTTCCTCCTTTCATACTGGTGTTTGAACTTTAGTTTCATACTTGCTAGTCAGGCAAGCAGACAAGGCCTTAGTCACAGCAGAGGATCACAAGAGCCCAAGAGCTATACCCTTATGAACACAAAAAATATGCTAAGTGAAATGAACTCCATGTTATGGAAAAGACTGTTATATCACTGTTGTAATTACTTTCAACATGCGATGTGAAACCGTAGTTTCTATTATTGATGATCCTCTTGTATCCCCTTCCTGTGGTTGTACCTGCACTATCTCTGTATCTTATCTGAGTACATTGGAAACCGTGTATACAGGTATTAGAACTAGGAAACTTTAAGGGAATACAAAAATCGAGAGACACAGGGTAAAAAAGACAAACAATTACAAAAGCAATACTTGCAAAACTGTTTAGTATAAATCTACTGAACAACTCATGGGGGGAAAGGGAAGGGGGAGGAGGAGGGGGAAATGAGGGAGGAGGTAACAAACAGTACAAGAAATGTATCCAATGCCTAATGTATGAAATTGTAACCGCTCTGTATATCAGTTTGACAATAAAAATAAAAATAATCTTACATTTGTTTTCTATCAGAACTTTGAAAATATGGTTCGATTTCTTTAGGAAGTCAGCATTACTCCCGAAGAAGTCTGAGGTTAAATAAATCTTGTTCCTTTTCAGGAAACTTAGTTTTCTCTCTGTGAGGTTTCTGAATTTTCTCTGTACTCTCTGTGTTCTAACATGTTACCATGTGTAAGCACACATGAATTCTAAAATTTATTCTGTTATGAAATTGTTCAGAGAAACATCTTTCCTTGATTTTGAGAAATGTTTTATATTCTCTTCCTAAAACTATTACTATATAGATGTTGAAATTTCAGTTATCTCCATCTTAAAATTTGCAAAAATTTTTTAATTTTACTGTACCTTTGGGATTACTTCTGACATGATATAACTTACTAATTCATCCTACTTCTAGTATTCATCTTGCAATTCAGTTTATCTATTGATTTTCAGTTTTTTGCCATTGTAAATATATTTCTCAAGAATTGATACTTTCCTTTTTCATAGAGTCTGCTCTTTCCTTTGCATGCAATAGCCTTTCTTAGCCACATGATGATATTGATTATACAGTTGTTTTTCATTACTCACAGTAGTTATGCTGTATAACATTGCCAAGATTAGTGAATTGCAAATGCTGACTAACAAAATTCCAAACTATTGATTTTAGAGAAGACATAGGTTTAGGCTCCTATGAGCTTCTGGTCCTAACATTTTCATCAAGTGATCAATATATAACCTTCTTTTGTGTGTATTTCTGTTGAAGGTACCTTAGCATATGCTTTTGATTTGCAAACATTGATCTCAGTCAGCAGCACTATGCTTCCTGCTTGAAAGAAGCGAACCTATTTTTCTCCAGAAAATACATTATAGCCACCTAGCACTTAGAGACTACTCAGCCCTTTAGTGCTATGCCCATGGGTCATTTCAAACAATGAAATTACCAATAAAGAAGCACAAAAATGGGAGAAACATGAGCCAGACCACAGAAAAGACACTTGCTGGGCTGGGGATATGGCCTAGTGGCAAGAGTGCTTGCCTTGTATACATGAGGCCCTGGGTTCGATTCCCCAGCACCCATATACAGAAAACGGTCAGAAGTGGCGCTGTGGCTCAAGTGGCAGAGTGCTAGCCTTGAGCAAAAAGAAGCCAGGGACAGTGCTCAGGCCCTGAGTCCAAGGCCCAGGACTGGCCAGAAAAAAAAAAAAAAAAATGACACTTGCTTCTAGAATGAGGGTTGAAAGAGGAGAGCTGATCATTGTGACTCAGCTGGGAATGCCCATGTTAGGTGACTCAAAATTTTCACAAATATAGAATCTTTTAGAAATGAGAATCAATGGTCCACTTCTTTGAAACTCACAACTGTTTACTAGACTCTTCCTTCTCTGGGGAATGACTAGGCAAGTACAGTGAGATGTGGTGTTCAATTGTTCTCTTTGACATTGGGACCTTCTGTTCCTTGGTGTCACTGATTATCTGAGTCCTTGTCCAGGTTTCTGTCGTCACAGACCTACAGGTGGACACTGCTGCTACTGTTGTTGGTGGTGAGGTTGTAGAGGTGGAAGGGTGGAGATTGTAAACATTCGCCTTAGGACTTCTTCCTGTTACTTTGTCACTTCTGAGTTTTGAATATCCCACAGTTGCTCTTTCCTGACCATGGTTTGTGAAACAGTTGTTTCTCACCAATATGGTTATACCAGTCTTTAAAAAAAATTTCTAGTCATCTTCAAATTACCTATCCAGAAATTTTACCAATTCTTATTTTCCAGCATTTGTGAATCCCTCCCTCCCTCCCTCCCTCCCCTCCCTCCCTCCCTCCATTCCTTTGTTACTTCCTGCATCATTTCCTGACTTCTTTCCTTCCTTTTGCTGGGCAAAGGGCTTCCTCTTGCTGGGCAAGGGGCTTGAACTCAAGGCTGAGCACTGTCCTTGAGCTTTTTTACTCAAAGCCAGCGCTGTACCACTTTGAGCCACAGCGCCACTTCTGGTTTTCTAGTGGTTAATTGGAGACAAGAGTCTCACAGATTTTCCTGCCAGGGCTGGCTTTGAACTGTGCTCCTCAAATCTCAGCCTCCTGTGTAGCTAGGATTACAGGTGTCAACCACTGGTGCCCAGGTCTTCCTTCCTTTCTTAAGCAGACTTTTATTAGTTTTGGGAAATTGGAATTAGGCATAAAGGCCTGTTCTCATATTTTCTGTTATTTTAATTAGGTAAAAATAATTATTTATAGAAACCTTGCATTTTAAGCAAAGTTTTTGGCAAAAATACCCCGATGTAGATTTTAGGACAAGAATAGTATGGAATCATTCATTGATACCTTATATTGCTGTTTACAAGAATAAATTGGTAGATTCAAATTTATCATTATTCCAGTTATATTTAATATTGTATATATGATTTCTGTCTTCTTCATAGCTACCAAGAATTGTGTTACTTATTATATTTTTATGAGTACCTAAGATGTTTCCATTATAACATGATGCCAGATGCTTTATGATTTTTTATTTCATTTAATTTTCATAGAGTTTCTATAAAATAACATCTCTTGTCATTCTCATTTTAAGGACAAGGAAACAGATGAACAATCTTTACCACCAGTTTTTCCTTTTTTTATGGTACTGAGGTTTGAACTCAGGGTCTCACACTTGCTAGGGATGCACTCTTTTATTTCAGTGGTGCATCCTTCCTGCCCTGGCTCAGTCTCACTTGCCTGTGGCTCTTAAATAAGTAAAGGAATATCTCATCTAATGAATGGCTCAAATTCATTCTTGTGGCAAATTAGGGCTTATTCCAAAATGCTACTTTCTAGCTTCTGTATATATGCTTATACACATAAAAATAAGGAAGATATGCAATGTACAATGAAAAACTTAAATCTCCAATGGAGGACTGTGTCATAATATTTAAGCATATGCTATATCCTTCTGTTACTGATATTTTTCTTTTTTTCATGTTGCAGTGAAAAACTGTTTAAAAGTTCATCTTTGCAAAACAAATTTGTCATCAATTTAGTGTCATTATCAACCATTAAAAAATCTTTTCCAACTTAAGGCATAGCAATCAAACATTTATTTAAGGAAGTAAATTCTGTTCTCCCTAGGGTTTTTCATTTGAGTAAACAGATAATAAATCAAGAAATACAATACACAGCAGGCCTCTAGCTCAGAGCAGCAAAAATGCTCCTAACATCTATGTTTTGAAACATAGAACTACTTAATGATTGTATTAAGCTGGAAAAATGCTACCGAATTAACCTTAGAGATGATAAATATATAGAGCAAAATCAAGAAAATCCCAACTTTGTTTCCTCTTTCTTTTATCTTTCCTTTGCCTTTTCTTTTACTTTCCCCTACTGGTTTCCTTTCTTTCCTCCCCACCTCTTCCCTTCCTTCCCCTTCCCGCCCTGCCCTGCCCTTCCTTTTCTTTGCACGAGTGGGCATGTGCATGTGTGCATGTGTGCGGTGTGGTAGTAGAGGTGGGGTGTGTGTGTGTGTGTGTGTGTGTGTGTGTGTGTGTGTACTAGGGTTTCAACTCAGGGCATCATTCTTGCTAGGCTGTGTGTACTAGGGTTTCAACTCAGGGCATCATTCTTGCTAGGCTGGTGTTTTACCATCTGAGCCATACCTCTCTCTAGCCATAGCTCCAGCTTTCTTTTTTCTTCTTTAATTTTGAAATAGGACTTTGTAAATTTTTCTGCTTAGGCTAGCCTTTTACCACTTTCTTCCTCTTAACAAGCTTATAGGCATGAGCCACCCGCACTCAGTTTCCAACTTCTTCATATTTGAGGTTTGTGCAGGTTCAGAATGTACTCAAATTAAGGTGAATTAATTCTGTTTGAATTTCAGGCTGAACACAAATTCCATGCTATGACTTTCATCCTCTTTATTCTTCAGTTTCTGGTCAATCAGGTTGGAAGAGAACAATTAGGTCCATATGTATTTCCTACCTGTACCTTCATTGAATGCATAATTTCCTCCTTGTCCCAGATTTGTTTTAGAGACTTGACCAATTATGTATAACATAAAATAACATAAAAATCAAGTCAGAGCCAAAAGAAATCAGGCCTCGGGGAAGAAGTCTTTAAAGGAAATCTAAGTGTCTTCAGACTTTAAAACCCAGATTTTGTTATCTCAAATAACTTGTTAATTTTTTAGTTTAAGCTACCTAAGTAATATGACATAGAAATAAATCTCACTGATATTAAGCTGGATAGCTTTCACCAGACCAGGGAAATGAATGCCAACTATCATGATTTTTGTTAATACTACCATACCAGATCATGATGACACAAATAACTCAGTCTCACTGTTTTACATCTCTGTTTGTTCTGATAGAAGCTTTAATTTTTTTCAAGTAAATTTCCAAGAGTTTCTGACAGGGCCTCAGGAGTCAGGCAAGCATCTCCCTGCACTGGACTCCTTGTCCCTTTTGCACAGAGCTCACTGCCTCTCAGGACTCCATTAGTATCCCTTGGTGGGGCAGAGTGGCTAAGGGACCTCATAAATCTGTCCTTAGATCCTGCATTCCCATGGTCCAGCACAGCGGGGAAGGGAGGCTGAACAATTAAGCATGTGTAAGCTCAGTTGTCCTTGTGACAGGCAAGAGGTATAGAGTAGATGCTCTTTGAGGCCAGTCTTTGCCCTGCTGATTGAACAGCTGGCAGTGAGCCATCATAGTTTACCAGGTATTGAAGGGCATTAGAATGCAGAAAGTGTGAATATATATATTTTGAGCGTGTGTGTGTGTGTGTGTGTGTGTGTATGTGTGTGTATACTGAGTATAGGAGAGGAACAGAAAAACAAGAAGCTAAATAGCTCTTTTTTATGTTCATTGCTTTTGATCATTTATAAATAAGTTTGTTGACTCATCAGAGACAACAACAACAATAACAACAGTGTGTGTAGCATCTATTAACTATCCAGGGAAGGTACTAGGCACCTTCTGCTGGTGGAGGATGTGATTTTCCTTCACCTGCATGGGTCATTTGGAAATTTTTAGATATACTAGGACCATGTGATTTTTTATCTTTCAGACATACCTGAAGTAATTGACAAAAATCATATGCATTTAAACTATACAAAGCTCTCTCCAAAAAAGTTAACAATAGATCTACCATACGATCCAGCCATCACTCTTTTGGGTATATGTCAGTAAGACATTTAGAAAATCAGTATCTTGAAGTGATATCTGCATCTCTCTGTTTATGGCAGCATTATCCATAAAAGGCAAGACACAAAATTAGCCTAATGTCCTATAATACATCAATATATAAAGGAGGTGTATATTTTTTACATTATGTCTCAGCAGCAGAAAGCTTTCTTAAGTATACTGTAATGGCAACTTGTGGTCCTGGCTCTGTTATGCTCACTGGCCTGATGGTAGAACATCAAATTGGATCCCTGGTCAGTTTCTTTCATGGTTTCTTTGATCTTCTTCTTTGATGGTTTAGGACAAATGTTAGCCATGTTGTTTACACTTGGCTTTAAGAATTTAGCAATAACCTTTCTGGTTTTGTATTAAAATTTGTATGAAAAGTGTTTCCTGAGATAAAATGAAAGCACTTCTAATTGTTCTAATTGTTGAGAAAAAAAATCTTTATTTAGAATCAATTATTTTTAGACTTGTATGCTTCAGATGAGAAAACATATTGGAAACACGTTCCACTATTATAGAACATTTAGAGACAAATTATTCTTGCCACATTCTCTGCATCCAAGGTACAGCCTTAGTGATTTTCTTTTTTCTATTTCTATAATCAAGATAGGAAGTTTTATACAGCAGGAATAATATCTTTGATGGAACCTTAAAGTCACAACCAATAACTATTATAGCAATGGCCCTTCAAATAAAGCAAGAATCCTAGACATGCCAAGAACAGCTCATTTAATTGAGAAATGCTTATTTATCTTTACTTCCTTTTATTCCTGTTTCATATAAGATAGTATTTACTAATAGCGGTTATTGATCCAGTTGTGATAATGCAGCAGGTTAATTTTCATGTAGCAAATTAAGTACTCTCATGATCTAAGTTGATGTTTAAACTCATTCATTCATTCATGGAGCTTGAACTCGGGGGTGCTGTGCCTGAGCTCTTTTATTCAAGGCTGGTGCTCTACCACTTTGACCCACAGTGCCACTTCCAGTTTCCTGGTGGTTAATTGGAGATAAGAGTCTCATGGACTTTCTTGCCTGGACAGGCTTTCACTTCAGTCCTCAGATCTCTGCCTCCTAAGTAGCTAGGATTATAGGTGTGATCCACTCAGTGTAGTGCCTCTTCACAGTATGTATTTAATTATAGTATTTGAGATGTCTGGATTTCTCATCCAAATCAGGAAAACAGTGATAAAATCCTCATGACTCTGTTGTTGATCACCATTACTTAGCTAAGCAGACTTTCTTCTTCATTAGCTATATGATATTTGAGTATGTTCAGTGTTCCAGGAACACCTTATTCTCAAGATCATATGGACTGTCATCAAGGAGAAGGGAGTGACAGAAAGGACAATAATGCATGTGATAAAACTTATTTAGGCTGGGCATCTTGACCAAAGCCTATATTTCTAGCTCCTTGGGAGGCAGAGATCCAGGAATCACAGCTTAAAGCAGAAAAGTTCTAGAGACTTCATCTCTATCAATGATTGGGCATGGTTGCACATGCCTGTCATTCTAAGGAAGGAAATGGCCTTCCCTCATTCTTATGAAGGAAGCTGAGTGGCTAGGTGAAGTGGTACATTCCTGTCATCCCCACAACAAAGCAAAAGCACAAATAGGAGGATCATAGTGCAGGCTGGTACAGGCCTAAAGCAGATACTTTATCTTGAAAATAGCTAATTGAAAAAAATAGGAAAGTGATGGAATAGCTCACATTGTAGTATTCATGTTCAGAAAGTATAAAGTCCTGAGTTTAAACCTCAGTACCTCAAAAATATCATTTATTTATCACAATAGTAGTTTGAGGTACCACATCATCTTATAGACATGGGTTCTTGTGCAGCAAGTTTTTTTTTTTTTTTGGTTACTTGTGCAACATGAAAAAGCTACAGAGAACTTGAAGTTGAACCTTGATGTTGAGAAGGCGCATGCTTTCATTCCGAATTTGGAACCAATTCTATTGTTATTATAAGATATGAATTATCCAAACACTAGGAGTTTAGATATTGTAAATGTCTAGCAAAAAAGGAAGGGGAGAATGATTTTTTGAATGTGTAGTCCATAGATCAACACCAAAATGTTTTGATTCTGGGAATGTTCATGAATTTATAATTTGTATTCATGAATTAAAAAAATTAATACTCAGTTAACAATGTAAAACGTGAAAAGCTGATAGTCCTCTCCAGAAGCAACTTCTATTCCATATGGAACTGATAATTGCAGTTTTTTTTAAAGTCTACTGTTATTCTACTGACATTAATTTCATGTGATCATATATCATTTCCATAACTAAAAATAATTGTTAAATGCTTTTTTCAACCTTATTGATAGGCTGTGTATGGTGGTGCACTCTTGTAATCCTAGATCTTTGGAAGATGACATGAAAGATTGTGGAATTTGAAGCCAGCTTGGGTTACATAATGAGCTTGAGGCACAAATCCTGCAGTTATAATATTCAATGCATATTCTACAAAAGTCAAATTGAGGGGAAGGGTTGGGAAGGAAGGAGAGGAACGATGACATGGGTGATTTCAATTAAAGTTCATTGTGTTCATAAACTGATTTGTTGAATGGTAACTCCTTTGTGTAACTAAAGATAATAAGAATAAAACTTAAAAGTTAACCTAAATGTATATCTATAGATATAGATAAAATAAAGTTTAGTGGTTGCAGTTTTCGTCATTGAACTTGTTGTTTTATGATTTCTAAACATGGCCAAAAATACTAGCATGGTTAAATTTTAAGATTTAAAATTGCCAGTTTAATGTTATGTCTACTAAAGCTAAATTCTCAAGATAAATTCTATAGTTCCTATTATTAGCAACATAACATACAGTTGAAGAAATTGTAAATTATATTCTATGTTACTTATCTTTACATTTTTTTTATGCCAGTCCTGAGGCTTGAACTCAAGAGCTTGAAGTCAGGACCTGGGCACTGTCCCTGAGCTTTTGTGTTCAAGGATGGTGCTCTACCACTTAGGCCAAAACTCCACTTGCAGCCTTTTTTTGGGGGGTGGTTAATTAGAGATAAGAATCTTACCTACTTTCCTGTCCTGGCTGGCTTCAAATCACAATCCTCAGATCTCAGCCTCCTGAGTAGCTCGGATTACAGATATGAACCACCAGTGCCTGGCCATAGCGGATAGCTTTTATTTTTCAGCCAGGACCACAGTTTATCTTTTGTCGTGATACCATACCAAATTCCCAATTCTCTTGAACACAATTAGTAGTGCCTCTGAGCCTTCTCTTCCTGTCAAACTCACTGGTATTTTTTTTATTGATCCATTTTGAATTGGCTTTGATAGATTCTTTTAATGAATTCTAAAATATACTTTACTTTATTTCAAATTCCATTTGAATGTGGTATGTGTATCTCTGACCTTAATGTTTGGTGGATCATTGCAATTGGTGGATATTTTTTGTTCAAAATAGACCTATGGAAGTAAACAAAAACACATTATTTGTAGCCAATTTGAATGATGTTCCAGTTAAAAAAATATATTAATTGCTAATGTTTCTAGTGAAGCCATAGTTTATAAGGGTAAATATAGGAAAGTGACACAATCATTTCTGCATGAGCAAACTGCATGTTATTATTCAACGTATTTTATCTAACTTCAACTGGGTTTAAAACAACTAAAAATTTTAATGTCAGAGAAAACTAAACAGGTTGAGTTAATGTCACTCCTTACGCTGCATATGGATGTTAGTGTGAAATTTCGTGTAGTTTTTGCTTTAAGCATGTATCTGTATAAGATCAAAAATAAGTGAAATCATTTTACAGTGGAAATTACCCAAGTCCTTCTATATGAGTGGGATCTTTTCTTTTATGTTCTGTGAGAGAATAAATCTTTTTATTTGATTGTTACAGTAAGCATGAATACTACTGGTCAGATTTGAAGAATATAAAAGTACACACAAATTTAGATCTGAAATGTTTTTAAGCCTCAGTTTACCCAAAAATTGATTTTTGCTGGTGCTTGAGAAGTTGTTTTAGCTTTACATCACTTTTTGTGATTTTATCTGCCTTTAGTTGTGGTCTGTACTTTTGCCTATTCTTTTGTGCTCTGCTAAACATAAATCTGAATTAAAGATGTCTCATACTTTACAAGTGTCAGTCATGGTAGTAGAAACTCTGCCAATAGCACATTCTTGAGAATATTCTTTCACCATTCACATATTCAGACTCTTTGCAACTAGGAAAAACTCATTAAAATTGATGTTTTCATTGTTATTTATCCTGAAAAACAGAGTAAATGACCATGGTAAGATAATTTTCTGCAATTATATTTGGTATTCTTGCTTTTCTGTTTGTGATTGCTATTCAGAAACGAAACAAATAATTACAGAACTTTCATCTTTGCAGTTGTGCTCAGTCCTGCTTAGCTCTGTGTCTAGTAACACTTTGCTTACCATGTGTTATCTGCACATTTATCATTGACAGTTCAAAGAATGTTAGAAAGGAAAAGACAAAAGATCTAGGTGCAAGAGAGAGATAAATCATTCCTGAGATAAATGTGCTAGGGTCAAAATACTCTACTCTGTTGCCAGTTTGAGTATAAATTCTGTTGTTGGGATCAGAAGTTCAGGAGAATGCCATGAATAGCTGAAAAGTTCAAAATACAGAGAGAATAAATCTGAGTAAATTTATTATACATGCTTTCCTCTTGTTTAGAGGTAGATTGGCCCTAAAAGTTTGTGGACTTAAAGGCTTGGCTTCCTAGAGAACTGCTTTGGGAGTTGGTTGAAGCTTTAAGAGATAAGGCCTCCTGGAGGAATTTAGGACACTGAGGGTGTGTCCTCCAACTAGGTACTATGGCTCTAGAATCCTCTTCCTCTTATTTTGCTTGCTGGCCATGAGTAGAGTGGTTATGACTCTCTCTATGCTCTTGTCCACTATATGGTTGCCTTGCCACAGGTTCAGAAATCATGGGGCCAGTAGTCATGGACTGGAACCATCCATGTTGTCAGCCAAAATAGACTTTTTTTCTTTGTAAGTTGGTTATATTAGGAAGTCATTATTGTAATGGAAGGCTAACACTGCTAGTAATTATTTCCTGGTAAAAGTTTTCAGCTTTTTATTGAGTGCCATTTCTTCAACACACACACATACACCAACACACACACATACACACACACACACACACACACATATATATATGTATATATATATATAATATGCCAGCACACGATAAGCGTTTGTTGATTTGTTTCCACTTACTGAATTACCATCTTAATGGATGCATCTGTTCTAGAGAGAAAATGCCTGCATATAAACAGGGAAATTTAACTAAACTTTACAGAATTCCACTTTTATGAGGCAAGCACTTTTGAGGCAAGCACTTTTGCCACTAGGCCATGTTCCCAGCTCCAGAATTCCATTTTTAAAGAGTAATTTGTAAGCAGCTTTTGAGATATGATTCCTACTTCACTATGTAACCACTCTGATCTTTAGTTTCAGTTATGTGCCTCAAAGGGCCAGTGCTGTCCCCATATACCAGTGGTTAGGCAATTGCACCCATCTCTTCCATGTCTTGGTCAGAGGACACCACCAACTGTCTAATACTGAGTGCAGCTGTCCCGATTTGGAAAGACCACTACAAGATTGGATGTTCCCTCTTATTGCAGGTTTAAAAAATGTAGCTACAAATTTACCAGTATTCTTTGAATACTTGGTACAGATATTAATCCTCGCAATATTCTGTAAGTTAGGCAGTAGTCACCAAGATTTACAAATAAGGTATTTACCAAGAACTCTTAAATGTGTGTGTGGTATTTGTGTGCTGTGTATATGGGTTTGTGTGCTGTGTATATATGTGTGTGTGCTGTGTGTGTGTTTGGCATCCTTTTTCCTGTTCCTGAGTTTTAAATTTTTTTAAATGTTTGTATGAAAGTGATGTACATAGGGGATACATGAGTCAGGTAAACAGTACATTTCTTTTTGGACAATGTCACCCCTTCCCTTTCTTTCTCTCTCCCAGTTTTTCCCTCCTGTTCCAATGCACAAGTTGTATAGTTAATTTTCAACATACCATCTAGTGAGTGCCACTGCTGCATTTGTTCACCCTTTGTCTCTCCATTTCTATGCTCTCTCCTTACCCTTCCAAAGACAGATAAACTAACAAACAAGACAAAACCAAAAGAAAATAAAAATAGCAACAAAGAAAAACCCTCTTGTTTCTGTTTCTTGGAGTTTGTTTCCTGGTTTTTAAACTGGCAAGCAGAGACATGTTTTCAGTATGGTCGGCTTAGCAAAACCCTCTGTCATCTTTTCCCTATTGGTGTTGGTGCTTAATCAAGTTTCCCTGTGTCTCTGCAGTGAGATTGTAATGGCAGACCCATCTTTTCTGAGTAACGTGTAACTTTTCCTTTCCATTTGTGGGGAGACATTTAAATTAGAAAACTTGTAAGCATCCCCATATTGTGCTTCCCCACAGTGATTTATTACAGATGGATTTCAAAAAAGCTGAAGATATAAACAGCACAAAAAGTGAGACCAGGGTCCTAAGAAAATATGATGCTTGTTCAAATGATGAATCTTTTTGATGAGCTGAAAAATGTTTAGAAAGGCATTGTAGTTTTTGTTGTTATTTTATAATGGTGGAATACAAATTCTTTCCTATTTTTCTGTCATTTCAAGCTGACTTTGGTGAAAGAATTAAAAGAAAGTGAACTGGATGTTTTTCTCTATTTCCCCATGCTCTGTTTCCATCACAACTACCTTTCAAGTCCTCACTCATTTCCAGAGTTTTAGAACAAGTTGAGTTTCAGTAGGAGAAAAGAACTGAAAAAGTGGGTTGTCAAAAATTGTGGATTTTTACAAATATTCAATAAATAACTATGAAGTAAGTATAAATAAAATGACTATGAAAGCAGTCTGTAAATCAATACTCCATTTTATAACTCTGAGATGAGAGAATGGCTGATTTGTGCTACTTAACCCAAGTATAAGTCCTTGTGGTTTTGAGAGATCCATACACTGCTTGTGGGTTGGATTAGAACTCTGGCTTTTGTGACACTTGGTCCAGTCTTCTTCAGTTCACCATTGCTTTCCCATTGTATGCTGCCACAGTATGGAAGATCATAGACTACATCTCCCTTTGAGGTGAAAAATGTCATGAAAACCCTTTTAAGTGCTTTGACCTAGAGGAAAATCATTAGCAGCTAATTAACAACTTTATGTCTTCTGACATTACTGAAGAATAGGGATTAATGTTGGCAGAGAAACATTGACCTTTCGGGAGAGTAAGACTTTTTAGGTCATCTGATACTGAATTTCAACCATTTGAAGGCCATTTTTAAAAAAGTAGTTACAGAATAGTACCATTTGTTTTTATTTTTCAGAAAGCTGATCTGGAAAGAGAAAAAAAGAACTTTAACTGGTTAATTTATTCACTTAACAGGTGCTTTGTGATTGCCTACTCTGTGCCAAGCATATTTTTAGATTTGGGGGGAATAGCAGTGAATAAAGTGGGCAAAAATCTGCTTTCAGAGAGCTCATATCTGGGCAAGGAAAGACAGATGCAATGGTTTCAAAATGACTCACACAGTTGAGTTGGCATCTTCATTCCCATTGCAGCAGTACTGAGAGGTGGTGCTTCTAAGAGTTGATCAAATGGTCATGATAATTTTGCCTTCATGAAGGAACTAATGTTGTTGGGACAGGAGAGGGCTAGTTGTGGATGAGTACTTTTCTGATAAAACTGAGTACCAGCTCTCTCTTACCTTACAGTGCTTGACCCTTCAGTGTCATGGGATCATTCAGCAAGAAGCCTCTCACCATACAACCTTGGATTTCTCAGCTCTAGAACTGTAAAATAAAAATCTTTAATTTTTTTTTAGTATTGTCATATCTA
This sequence comes from Perognathus longimembris pacificus, assembly GCF_023159225.1. NCBI lineage: Eukaryota > Metazoa > Chordata > Mammalia > Rodentia > Heteromyidae > Perognathus > Perognathus longimembris. The sequence continues at coordinate 39,830,126 of NC_063169.1, forward strand.
TTGATATTGTTACAACAGCACAAACTTTTAAAGTACATGATATTATGTGGCTAAGCAGAAAACCTTGAGTTGGAAGGGTGATAGAATATATGGAAGCCCTTTCCATATTACATCATTGAAAATGAGATAAGGTGATCAGGGAAGACCTCACTGAGGAAGACATCAGTGCCACACACCTGTAATTCAAGCATTCAGGAAGCCGAGGCAGAATGCTTGAGCTGGACTGTATAGCATTTCAGGCACAGTAAGTCTACCTGGAAATGTAAGTGTTTAGGTTGTTGAAGGGATAACAGGATACCAAGATATCCAGAGACTACAAGGAGGAGGGCAAGAGAAAGTTTGAAAGATCAGAGGAAAGCAGCTCACTGGAGAAGGGCCCGCATATCATTGTAAGGACTTTGGATTTTGCCTTTAGTGGGATGAAAGCCATCTGGGGATGTTTAGCAGATGAGTATAGATTTCTGAGTTCTCTTGTAAAAGATCACTCTAGCTGCTGTGTTGAAAAAAGACAGTCACCGGTGAGCAAGCACAAAATTGAGATCGTTTAGAAGGCGAGATCAGTAATCTAGGTGTGAGAAATGGCAATAGTGCAGATCATTAAAGTTGGTAGCCTTCTGGACATGTTTGGAAGGTAAAGCCAGGCTGTGGGTCTGAGAGAAGAAACAGGCTCATAGGGTAGGGAAACGGTTTCTTTTCTAGGGCAATTTGGGTATTTATAACATTGTAAGGATCATGTAGAATTATTAACATAGTCATATGGAAAGCATTGTATCTTTCATCACATACCTAAGATGGCTATTACCCATCCACAAATGGATTGAAATCAATCAGGCAGAGGAATGTCCAGTGAGTAGAGGCAGGGACAAAGAGAAGTGGGGCAGTGTTGCATTTACAGTGCATATTCTTTATTCATGTATCCATGTTGAATTGTAGAGTAGGAAGTTAAGCGGAGGTGTTTGGAACACGAGAGAGTCTCTCTGGGCATGCAGATTTCAAGTCATCACAGTTGATATTTAAAACAATTGAACAGGGGGAAACAGGGGTATAGACAAAGGTAAGAAGAGAATCAAGGCCTGAAGTCTAGGTCACCCTGCATTGAGCCTAAGAAGGGACCAATAAGAAAAGCAGCAACAAGATTGTAAGGCAAGGTAAAGCAATGCTTTATATGTTATTAGATTTATTCGTATTTCAACATTACTTTAAAAAAAATTTGGTTGGTCTTAGGGCTTTGACTCTGGGCCTGGGTGCTGTCCCTGAGCTCTTTAGCTCAAGGCTAGTACTCTACCACTTGAGCCACAGTGCCACTTCCAGTTTCTGGTGATTAATTGGAGATAAGAGTCTCAGGGTGTTTCCTGACTGGGGTGGTTTTGAATTGTGATCTTTAGATCTCACTCTCCTGAGTAGCTAGGATTACAGGTGTGAGCCACCAGTGCCTGGCTCAACATTTTAAGTGAAAGAAAATGAGAGTAAAGGAGCTTTATAACCAGTAGTGTAGGGAATAGCCAATATAGTATAGACAAATAGTCAGAAATGGCATGCTTTCACATGACAAATGTTAACTGTGTTAAGTGGCAGAGAAATTCCCAGGGCCAGGAATGAACTATACCATTTCAATTTTTTCACCTTTTCTACAGAAGACCTAACAATTATAATATTTTGAATTTGGCTTGATACTGAAAAATGATTTAAGCTATAGTCTTAAATTTTCAATAAAGGAACTTATGCCTTTATTTTCCCATGAAGTTGGGCCTATTGTTTCGTTATATTTGGGAAGACTGGCTGTTTTCTTTGCTTTTGATTCCAAGTTATGTGCTCTTTACTTTTCCTCCTGATGCTCAAGACCATTCTGGATTCTGACTAAGGGTATAGATTTGTTAATGACCTTTCATTTTTTATTGAGCAAGCATTTTTCAGAATTTATTGTCTATGATGCACTTGACATCGGAGAAGATACATGTATCCCAAAGGAGTTCTCATTTTAGTGTGATGAAGCAATTACATTACCGTGTGATGTACTTTGGTAGAGATTTGTTAGACTACGGAGAGATTTGTTATAGAAGGTTGAGGAGAAATAACCAACTCCCTAGCAAGGATTGAAGAGCACTTTATGTAAGAGGTAATATCCAAGTTTGCAATGGAAGGATCAATAAGATTCTCCCAGGGAACAGAAGGGCAAAGGAGATTCCAAGCAGGCAGAAAGTATGTGTATGAAAAGCTGGGATGAAAGAAGTGCAAGGTTAGGAAAACATATGGGGATAAAATCAGAAGTGCTGACAGGAGCCAGGTTATGTAGGCTGTTTTATATCATGTGTGTGGCCTTATTCTTAATGCTTTTTTATGTGTTTAAATACTGAATTTTCAAATAACCCTCTGATATATAGTATTAATACCTTTATGAAGATTTATTTTTGTTAGTGTTTATTAGTTGTACAAGGAAGGCTTTGTTGTCATCAAACTCATCCTGTCCATCACTCTTCCTCATCTTCCTCCCCCTTTTAAAACAGTGTCACCAGGTTACATTGTCCTATTTACATTCACACATACAAAGTATTTCGAACCTATCCACCATCATTCAACCTTTCCTTTGACCTTTTCCACATCCTGTGGTCCCTGCCCTATAAAAGAGCCTATTTTACTGCCACCATTTTTAATGTATATTAATTGTACAGGGGCATTTCTCCATGGTGTTTCACCTATACATGTATTATCCTTTAGTGAGATTGAACAATTAATGAAGTTCATCTGACTGAAGTTTTTTTCCAGATGTGAATCCTAAGAAATGTTTGCTCAGACATGCAGCAAGATCTCTGGCAAGCAGAGCTAGAATATGTACAATTGATCTTAACAGTGCTAATTCATGAGGCCTAATCCTCACCCCCATTATTTTTTTCAAACAGTTAGAAAACTTCTCCATTATAGACTATTATTTATTATTCTATATAACATGTCTTCTGTCCTCCATAATGTCAGGCTTGACAAGGGTTTTAATGTTTTTCTTTTCTCTTTACAAATTTGAATTTAAAAACCTCTTTACAAGGTTGGCAAGTCCCCCGCCAAGACTTGCTTTATATGAAATGCCATCAAACTTCCTGCAGGAGCCCATAATCCTGGCATTTGTGAACTAGAGCTTAGGAAAAAACAAAACAAAACTTCCAACCTTCCACACATTCATGAAATTTACTGCTTACAACTCATATGCTAATTTCCCTCATGTAATTATCACATTTAGGTTGGATAAGAATTGAAAATACCACCTGTTCACCTGCGTCCCTAAGGCTTTCAGCTTCTTAACTCCTGTCACTGTCAGTTTCCATTGAGGGAGTGGTGAATAGTAGTGAATGGAAGTGTTGTGGCAAGGGCTTAGAAAGTGAGTGTGTGTGTGTGTGTGTGTGTGTGTGTGTGTGTGTGTGTGTGCGCGCACGCGCCAGGGCTTGAACTCAGGGTCTGGGTGCTACCCCTGATCTTTTCACTCCAGGCTCATGCTCTGCAACTTGAAGCACATTTCCAGTTTTGGCTGTTTTGGTGCTTGCTTGGGGATAAGAGCCTCATGGACTTTCCTACCTGGGCTGGCTTTGAACAATGATCCTAAGATCTCAGCCTCTTGAGTAGTTAGGATTACAGGTATGAGGCAGCTTAAGACTGTCACTTTTTAAATTTTCCATTTGGCATAGAATATTTATCTATGTTACAGTCTCTATAGCTTTTAAATCAGATTTTATGCCCATATCCCAATCTTTTCCTACTCATAATTGTTTCTGCCTAGTTATTATTCATGTTATTTAGTAAACAGACAGAGATATCTTTTCCAACCTCTTTCACATTCATCTGTAGCAAGGATTTTGACTGACTTGCAATATGGAAACTGGAAGTTACAGATCTGTCAGAGTTTTGAATGCTTCAAGGTTGTATAATGTTTCAGACCACACATTGCCATCTTGTTGAAGCTTGAATCTCAGTCAGATGAACTATAGAGCCAGAGTTCTGCTTAGTGATTTTTGCTGCCTTTGTAGCTTTTAAGATTACAATGATAGTTTACTGTTTTTGTTCAATAAGCATCAGTTGAGTGCCATTTACAGTGCTCTCTTACATGCCAAGTAACATGCAAGATCTTAGATGTATGAAGTTTCTCAGTGCTCAAGAGGGTTACTTTACAATGGAGTGACTCAAAGGTTGATGCACCTGACTTTGGTCTTGGGCTTCATTCAAACATTTCTAGCACATGTGGCCATAAATTCAAGTAAATAGTCTTCCCACTATAAAAGTTTTTCCCAAATAATTTTAAAACACAGTAGGCATGATTACATCCTTTAATTTGAAAATGAGAAGTGTTGGAATTATAGTTTCCTAAATTAAAATTAAGGCACAGCAGAAAGCATGGTGTTGAGATATCAATGTTAATAATGCAAACATTTCAAGTAGTTTAAGTTATTCCTAAGAAGTGCATCTTTTGTTCAAAATTTTTAACATATGGTCGAAGAATGCATTCTTAAATATGTATAAATTCAAATAAAAATCAGACTTGTACAACTGAATGAATTAATTTATTAGTTACTTGTGTCTGGATGTTCTGTCTTTAGTCTGAAATGGAATGTCTCTTCAGAAGGAATTTATTTTTCAATAACGTAAGTAGAATAAAGAAAATATATTTCATTATCTATGAAGACCAAGATGTCTTACAGGGTTTATGCAGAATTCTTCCCAAATAGATTGAGGGAGATTGAATTTTGAAGCAAGGCTGGGATATATACACATATATAATATATTATGATATTATGTATATATTGTATACATGAAGTTCAGTGCTTACAAGGAAGTGATTAATCTCCTAGGAAAGAAAAATGACAACCAAAAAGGTCATATCATAAGGAATGTAGAGTTGTTTGCTGGGTTAAAGGTTGAAAGAGATATATGTCATGCAGTCTGAGCAAAGGAGAGAAAAAACGTTCACTGAAAATTTAGCAGTGTGATTTTACTGTACCAAGACAAACAAAATGAAATTCAATTTCTTTAGTAAGTTAAATATGCTAGAGAAAAATAGTAGTACAGTATAATGTTGTAGCTCACACACATGCCATAGGAAACATAAAAATATCCAAACAGTACATGCACACATTTCTTTAAGTTGATGGCATGATGTAATTTTTCTTTCTTTTAAATTTCTTGCTTTGAAAGCACATATCACCAGCTTGCTTCTTTGTGTGGCATAGTGGACGTCACAAAAAGACCCTTGTTCAGACCCTGGAGTAATGTTCAAGGACTCCATGTGAATGCTCTATTGGCCCAAATTCTAACCTAGCCAGAGAATGATGGTGGTGCAATTGGGGTGGGGGGATGAAGAAGCCAAGGGAAACAGGGAAGGTATTCTATCTTGATTGCCATGGACTGAGTCTAAACTTAACCATTAAGTCCAAGAGATTCCAACACAGAATCTGCCGGTGGGAGGCACAGCTTCTGAAAGGAACCTAGTGGTGCAGCTGGGAGGGAATGTTGCCTGAGCTGTGGTTGCCAGCCGGTGGCCTGCCTCATGCTGCGTCCTTCTGCAGAGCAGCCATCTGCTGCAGCTTTAATGAATGAATCGCTCTCCTTTGTGTGTGTGTGTGTTTTGAAAGAACAATAGCTACCACAGTGTGATCTGCATTCCAATGTACATCCCAGTGGATTGAGTCTTTTGCTCATGCCTCTGTGTGTGTGTGTGTGTGTGTGTGTGTGTGTGTGTGTGTGTGTGTGTAAAGAGACAGCATGTCTGCATCTTCTCAGATTTGCCATTGATTTACTTCATTTGGAGCATTGATGGACATTATTGAGGAAGCTTAATATTGCATTTGTTTTCTATTGGAATGCTCAATTTTTAACTTTTGGAAACCAGTACCACTGGGGTGATCTTTCTTCTTTATTGTACATGTCTCATGTCCCTCTTTGTATGGCCTGTATCCCCTGAATACTGAAGGATGGGTTCACTTCTTTCAGAAAGTGTTAATGTAGTATATAGATCTATTGCATTAAATATTTCAGAAGATCTTGTTTGTTGGCTGAGTCACTTGACATTCCCTTTGGTTGATGAATCCTTTTCTCATTCCTTCGGTTTTGGCTGGTTTCTTTAAATACATCTGGCTGGCTTTGATGCCCTGGATGAATCCTCTGCAGTAGTTGTCAATATCTTCTTTCCCTGTGGGGTTCATCAGACTCAAGAGTGGTTCTTCTTAATTACAAAGGAGAGAAAGAAATATCCCAAAAGATAAATCAAAAAACATTATTGGGAGAGGATTGATAGGTCATTGGTTTAATCATCCTTAGAAATTGAAGAAATTCTATTTTGTCTGTCAATAATTGTCCTGTGGTTATAATCTTTAGCCTAGTGGAACTAAAGGAGATGCTAAGTTTAGCGGGGGGGGGGTGGGGTGGGGAGGGGACCTTTTTTGAAGACTGGTTATTGAACTCTCTGAGGTAATCTAGTCCCTGATTTTTCAAGAAAACAAAAGATACTTCAAGTAAAACATTGCTCAGAACCATAATGTATAAGCCAGATAAATTTGTAAGTTCATTGGCTGCTGTGGAGAGATGAAAGCAGGAAAGAGGCAAAACTTTGTGTCTTGCTGGTCTCAGGCTCTGCTGAACTGGACAGAGTTCATGAGTATACTCGTTTAAGGGATTTACTTACTTGGAGTTAATATTCTGAAAAATGATATTAGAAAGCCATTGGAATTTTTATTCTGCCTTTTAACTGTTAGCAGAAATATTTTATGTCCTTCCCGAAGCCCCTTCAAATTTGTCTAAAATAGGAAATAAATGACAGCTGGAAAATCTTTTCCTTTCTAAGATTCAGTGGCAACATACATTTAATGTTCTGCCACTACACAGAGCCAAAATTTTGTTATGTAGTTTTCATGTGACAATCATATTGCTGTAAGAATTGTACTTTAGTTTTTTATTGGCTTTCTCCTTTTAAATTACTATTATCTATGTATATGTACTTGTTTACTTACATGTGCATAAGCTTATTTGTGTAATTCTTGCATTGTTCAGTCTACATGATACATATCTCCAATGCTAGACAAGAACATGGAACTCTGAGATTCATTTTTACAAATCCCCTTATAAAACAGTAAGAAAATCCTTTCTTGGGCTGGGAATATGGCCTAGTGGCAAGAGTGCTTGCCGCGTATACATGAGGCCCTGGGTTCGATTCCTCAGCACCACATATACAGAAAATGGCCAGAAGTGGCGCTGTGGCTCAAGTGGCAGAGTGCTAGCCTTGAGCAAAAAGAAGCCAGGGACAGTGCTCAGGCCCTGAGTTCACGGCCTAGGACTGCCCCCCCCCCCCAAAAAAAAAAAAGAAAAGAAAATTCTTTCTTATTGATCTACCTTTACAGGCCAAAGCTATCAACACAGTCTTGCTAAATGTAGAAGTAACTGCTGTTTTTTTAATTACACATTTTTGTCATTTATTTATAGGTAATAAATTTACCACATGTTTTACTATGAAATAATTGCTGTTTTCCATTTATGTATAAGCCAGGGACTAAACCAATGGACCAAGGAGGAAGGTGTGTATAATTACATTTCTAGCTATTTCACGTGTGTTTCAGAGTCTACTTTTAATTGTGGAACTTCCATCACGCTAGGAGCAGGAGGATATATTCACATTTCCATTCAGGCCCTATATGAAGATATTTGTAAACTGTCACTCTGTGGTTAAGCAGAAAAAAGATAATTGTTAAAGTGAAAGGGAGCATCAATTGAATGGGAGTCTGGAGCAGCGGGTACCAACCAGGACATGTTGTCATCTGATTGTTCTTCACAGCTCTGAGGGAAGAAGATGATCTTCAGCCAGCCCCAGAGACTTCAAAGTATAGCTTTAAGTTCTATAAGCCACTGGGAATAGCCTCCACAAATAAAACAAAAAGCTCCTTGTATTTTGTTCAGGAAGTTTGATGTTTTATAGCAGTTAATATTATTTTGGTCATAGTACTGGGGCTTGAACTTGAGCTCATTCTCTTGCTTGGCACTTTTGCTCAAGACTGATACTCCATCTCTTGAGTCACACCTCCACTTCTGGCTTTTTCCTGGTTAACTGAAGATCAGAGTCTCTTGGATTTATCTGCCTGAGCTGGCTTTGAACCTCAGTCCTCAGGTCTCAGTGTCTTGAGTAGCTAGGATTACAGGCATGAGTCACTGGCACCTGCCTGCTATATTGTAATTTGAATTGTACTATGTTGTACGTAGTACAAAACCTAAGAAGGGAACCAATGAAGTGATCACCTTATTAGGAACCAAGAAGGCAAGAGTTTTGTAAATAGCTGCCAAGGTCATTCTGTTCAAACTAGGTCTGCAGAATTTTTAAGAGAAGAGTGGTGATTATAGGCATAAATCACTCTTTTACCTGGATGGTTGTTCTGTGTCCTAAGGTCTGAGTAGGTAGGAATAAATAGATCCAAAACTTTCATATGATAGTTCTTGTTCCATATTTTGCATTTAAATGACTGCCTATTCACAGGCTAAGCTTGTGTATTCCTCAATTTTTTCATCAATGTAAATGGTTAACTATGCAAGAAACAGTGATGACCCCAACATTTTTATATTCATTGGATATTAAGATATGCTAAGTACAAAATTTAGATTTGTAAGCATGTCATTATAATTCTTTGAAATATTAAATATTAACTTATCTATAATTTAATTTGAACTCTCCATTAGCTCTACTATTAAATTAAGCTTCACAATCCATTTCTGGCCTGTTATAAGTATCTGGGAAATAATACTTCACTTTGAAAACTTGTCATGAGGAAATTTTTTCCTATATCTGATTCGGTTGACTAACATTTTAAGAATATTTCTGCATTTAATTTATTATTGAATCCTAGTGCTATTTTATATCTCAGGACTTCTAACACATTACTTTTAAATTGCTATTGACAGAAAGAGTACATTTTAGGATTTACAAAGTAAAGTTATCTTTTAAATTGTGAAACTCTATTTCCAAAGCTAAACTAGGAACACATTGTTCAATGAATGATGTGATAATTTGGAAGTGGATTCATAATTTAAAATCAGAACTGTCCCAGACTATGAATCAGAACTGTCCCAGACTATGGATACCATGCTTAGAGCTGCTGACATAGTGCCTAGTGTGTTCGGTGGAACTTTTTCTACAGCAGGATTGTATTAAATCTGGCTTCAATTCCTTCCTCCTTCCCCCTCCCCATCTCTTTCCTCTCCCTTCTCTTCTTCTTCCTCCTCCTGCTCTTCCTTCACCTGTTCATTCCACTGCTTCTCCTGCTTCTTCTGCTTTTTTCTTTTCTTCTGATGCTGGCTGGAGATTAAACCCAAGGCCTTCCATAAGCTAGGCAAGCTCATTGCCACTAAAGTACATGCCTTCCCTCCTTATTTCTTCACTGAATCTTGAGAAGATAGGCTTTCTCAATATTCTTCCAAGAATTTTCTTCACCTCACTGTTTGACCAGAGCCATGAGATAAAGCCAAGTGGTTAGGATAACTAGGATCTAGAAGGGTTGGGAAAACAATGGGGGCTGTGTTAGGACTCAAGTTCAGTACAACTTTGCTCCACTCTGGGGTTAGCAGCTTAGTCTCATGCATGCCAGTGCTGATTCAGTTTCAACCTTGTGGCCATACTCAACTGAAATGTTTCCTGTCTGACCTCAAGTGCAGACACCCAGGCCTGCCTGAGTGTGGTCTAAGGTAACAAAATCAGTTGCAGTAGTAAATGAAGGACTGAAAGGCAAATGTACAGACATTTTATAACTATAGAACTTCATCTGCCAGTACGACAGTACTGGCAGATGAGAAATGGTGCAAGGGATTAAAACTGTGCTGACATATGCCAGCCAACTGTGCCCTGGCCTGTGGGGACTACATGAGCTCTTTTGCAGGAACACCAGGAACCTCCATCTGGAACTGAATGGCATAGTCTCTGCTTCATATTTCCTATTGCCTGTCCTTTCTCCATTCATGGTGGATGCCCCAAGGGGAGTTCACAGATGCCTGCTGGCTAATTCACAAATAGGTATGGGTCCGGCCATGGCAGAGTGTCTTTCTGGCAAGCAGAATGGAGCATCTGGAGTCAGTGGTGTCAATGCACTATCTCTAGATAGTAGGGTGGTGGGACACTGTGCACCAGGCTTTTCCAGAAGATGATCAAGCCCTGGTTCTTTTGGAGAGAATATATACAGGGTAATGGCTGAGCAAAGATGCTTTCTTTTGATGTGCTGTTGGACTGCCTTCTCCTATGAAGGATTCTGGCCCTTCCATTGTGAATGTGAAACTGTAATTAAACCTTCAATGAGTGCTCCTTTACTAGGCAACACAGGGACAGTGCCTGGAATCTAGTCAGTTCATTGATAAAACTCGATGTGGAAAGCATGACTATTCCTTTGTATAAGTGCATCCAGGCCTCATTAATGGGCTGCTGCCCAAATTGCCATCAGATTCACCAGCTGACTAATCAGAGGCTTAGCAGAGGCCATTTTAAAATACCTACAGGATGAGCTTTTAATCTTTCTTATTGTAAAACTCCAGGACTCACAAAATATCACTTAGGTTAGATTTCAGCAGAGGTTTATGAAAGTGGAAGATTTCAGCAGACCTCAGAAAAGGCAGGAAAATCCCACCTTTTTAATACACATGGTTTCAGTTTTTTTCAAATATGTAATTTCCAAGCCTGGCTTTGAACCGCAATCTTCAGGTCTTAGCTTCTGAGTAGCTAGGGTTACAGGTGTGAGCCGCTGGCACTTTGTGGGACATTTCTTTCCACCACTTTTGTCCAAAGCACAATACTCTAACTTGCAGCAATGCCTGCCTTCCTGGCCCTGTGAGGGTGGCTTTTCACTCAGTTGCCCTTGGTGATTTAGGGTTCTGCAGGCAGCATGTTATGTTTCCCCTGTTGTCTAAGATACGTTTAAGGGTAAAGTAAACACAGACTCCAGTCACTCATGTGAATATTTTAGAATTTTCCAATCTAACTTATTTCATGGCCACATCTCTTATGTTATCCAAAAAACATTTGTCACATTTGTTTTTTTAGAGGTTTGTGAGCCTTGAGTTATGTGCTAGGGCCTCATGCTTTGACACAAGTTCTGAAAATTAAAAATAGAGGGGGTATCATTATAGTGAAAAGCATTGAGAAATTAAAAGTACTTATAGAGCTTTATAAGGTTACATATAAAGTCACGCTTTTTGTGCCTAGATGTTAAAATATATTTCTTTGTAACTTTTAATGAGTATAAGTTTTGCCTCTCCTGTTCTGGAGAGCAGCTAGGAAGCTGGGATAATGGTGCATGCCTGTAATTCCAGGGATTCTGGAGGCTGACAGGAGGACCAAGAGTATTTAAGGGAAGCCTGGACTACAGAGAAAGACCTTGGCTCAAAAAACAAAACAACAACAACAAAAAACAAATAAGCAATCATAAAATAGAAAATCAATGAGACTATATTAAAAGTGGCTCACAGTTATAATCCTAGTTACTCATGATTGCAGGAAAGCCTGTGTAACTCATGTCTAGTTAACCACCAGAAAACTGGAAGTGGAGCTGTTCCTTTAGTAATAGACTGCTAGACTTGAGCAAAAACCCTCAGGGACAGAGCTCTAAGGCCCCGGGCACAGCCCCTGGACTGGTGTGTGCGTGCACCCGTGCACATGTGAGTGTGCGAATTTATTTGTTAGAACTCTACATTTCCAAGTTTTTTGGATCCTGCACTCATTTACTGTTCCTAGGTGAATGTTTCCTAGGTGAATGTTTCCTAGCATTCTAGATCTCTGGTATGGATAGTAAAGTGTTCTGAGTAGGATAGAGAATTGTAAGTCAGGGGAAGTGAAGCAGTCTCAGTTGATTATTAGGGTGATGTTTGGGAGTTGTGTACTTTGCTTTTCCTGTCCTCTTGGTCTTGGTCTTGCAGGTGAGACTTTCATGTAACGAAGGGATTTGTTACTGAATATTGCCACCTGACATGATTGTATACAGACTGGATTATGTATATTGTAACTTCATCATCCACTTGGTTACCTTAAGGAATCAGAAGGAAATCTGATTTAGCAAGTTGTGAAGTACTTCATAGGAAGATGGGGTCTATATTTATGCCAGCTTTCTTACTGCTACCTTGGAATGTATTTGTCTTTAGGGGAAAGGAGGAGCTAGAAAGCACATCTCCAAAATACCCCCCTCCCAACTGGATGGGATATGAATGAAGTGTCTTTGTTGCAGAACAAAACGTTGTACATCACCCACCCTTGATGGAGGAAGGACAACTTATCAATACAGGTATGGGAGACACAGAGGTCAAGTGACTAAAACAGTCAGGGAGAAAAATGACAGGTAGTGGATGTTTCAGAGTTTTAGAAAAGATTGCATTATTTGTTTCATACTTCTGCATAGCTGTATGGAACTTGTATTATTTTTTCTTTGACCAAGCTCTTTGCACCTCAGAAAGGTTCTTCAATTTGACTTAATTCTCAAGAAGAAAAAGACACATACTATATTACATCTTTATCCAAGTCATTTATCATTTATTAACCAGGTATAATTTAACATAGCATTACAGTATTGCTCAGATCACATTCAAGAAAAATAAATAAGGGAAAAGGAATCAGGAGGGAAGTTAGAATGTGTCACTTTTCTCTTATGATTGTTGTATCAGTTCCTTTAGGTCCAGTATATTTTCTTTCTTTCTTTTTTTCTTTTCTAGTATTAGTACTTCGGTGGTTGCTAATTTACAGTGAGAATCTCTATATGAAACACATTGAAAAATGAGGAAATAAGACAACTTCATTTTTAGGAATGGCTCACTCCAGAATCACAAGCAAATTCAATTATTCTGGCACCATTTAAAAATTGTTTAATCACTGAAACTATTCAGAAAGTCAGAGCAATTGCAGTTAGAATACCAAGACCTCTGGCCATTGCCACAGGATGAGAACATTTAATAAAATGAAATGGGAAGCTTGTGCTTTCTTCCTTTCCAGCTGACTCTCAGGGAGCCTAGACAAAGGACTGATTAATGGAAATAATTCAGCCTCAAGTTCTGGAGTTGTTTAGTTGAGTCCAGAAGAAGAGTGAATTCCAGGGCCTCTTAACTCTGTGTCTGTCTGGCCTCTCTCTTAGTTGTCCTTTGTGCTCAGTAACATAAGGTACAAATAGAATTTCCTGAGGGATTTGACTGCCATTTTATTCCATGTTTGTATCAGTGTTTTTAATATAAATATTGGTCCATTTGAAGTCTTAGGTATGCAACCCAAAATACACAGTTTTAATCTTTCTAGTAATGCACTGTAAAATGAGAGATTTATTTTTGGTATTGAACATACTCATGTGTGACATGCCTTATTTTCTGTAATTCACATTCAGTACAGCTAAATCAATAGCTTTCATTTACATCGATTGTATTTATGGACTAGCCTATAACATTGAGAATTGCAGATGAGTGATGAAAATATATAGAGAAAACATTCTAGCAAAAGAAAGATGGAAATATGTAGTGACAGAAAATAAGTTTTGCCTATCTGGTTGTTATTCATGTGTGTGAGATTTGGTATCTGATGATACTGTTGAGGAGATTCTTTATTTTTCTCACTTCTGGGTGTTTACTAACTCTAATATGATACACTGAATCATTCAGTTTCCATTTGAAGATTTGGAGTCTTTGATGTATAAGATTTGTTTAGAATTTAGAACCAGTTCAGTGTTATGCTAAGATGCAACCAGAAACAAGACATTAGATAGACAGGGCCTCCCTTTCCCATTCTACCAGTTTCCATTCTTCACTGCTGTGTAAGGATGAGGAAATGGCACAGCTCATAAAATATTCCCTCAGTATAGAAAGGCAGAAAAACAAAAACCAAGGTGTGATGTTTTGTAAGGCAATGAGAGTTATTTGTTTTGTCTCTTCCCTGACTGAGGCTTCCCATTGTTTCTGCAGATCTGTCAGCATGTTTACATTTTGAAGTGACCTCCTCCTTGCTTTAAAAAATACAGGTCCTTGAACCCCACCACCACACATGCACACACAAAAGGTTTTAAGATGCAGTTTTCTTTTATGTGAGACCATGTGTTCTTGTGTAATCATCAGCTCACCTGGAGAGCAGATGCTACTCTCCTAGCAAACAAAGCTTGGATGAAAAGGGCATCAATGCAGGGAAGCTGATAATGCTCCAAACTCTTCTCCTACTGACAGGAGCTGGACTTCTCCAGAGGGCCTGCCAGCTCCTGTCAGTTGCTAGACGGGGGTCTTCCTGAGGGATCAAAGAAGCAAGTGTCCTTGCAGTGTAATGTGCTAGAGAGGCATTGAAAATGCAGGCAGCAGGAGACTCGAGATCCAAGGGGGCACCTCATTGTGAAAGGCCACTCTTCACACACCCCCATCTCAAAGTGCTGCACATTCTAATATACATTTTAATGTACTATGGCAAGAACAGTGTGTCCTGGGATCCCAGGGACACCTGGATTCAATCCTGGCTCTACTACTTTCAGCTCTGGGAGCTGCACCAACACCTTAAATATTCTGAGCCTGAGTTTCTCATGCTGGGGCATGTCTGCCAGTCAGCTGGGGTAGGCAAACTAGGAACTCTGATTCATAACATTTGACAATTTCCATGGTGTAACTACTTCTACAGTGGCAATTTCCAGCTCCCAACCATTATGGCTTGAAAAACTCCTTAGTATTTGATAATGTACTCATTACCTAGCATAAACACATCATTGCTAATCTATAAAATGAGCATAATGGAATTTAGCTTACAGGATTGTGATGAAGATGCACAAAACAATACATGTCAAGTTCTCATCACCCCAAACCATGGCATACAGCCAACACTTAAGGGTTACTCACTGGTTTTATGGATTTGGGGGTGTATACCATTTTTAGGGAGACTTTGGATAATGGTTGCAACTCTAGGTTCAAGGTATCTCCTGTCACAAAAGCTATTATGATTTAAAACACATTCTAGGGAAAAAATTAATTTTGTTTTAATTCTTAAAGTAATCATTGTATACTACATAATTTTAGATGAAACAAAGAGCCATTTAACATTGTGAAAGTGTCAAGAGACAAATGATAAAAAGACAAATGACTCCAAAAGCAAAACCATGTGGTGTAAACCAACTGAACAACTCATGGGGGGAGAGGGGAAGGGGGAAGAGGGAGGGGGAGTGAGGGAGGAGGTAACAAATAGTATAAGAAATGTACCCATGGCCTTACATATGAAACTGTAACCCCTCTGTATATCACTTTGACAATAAATAACTATTTAAAAAAAAAAAACATTGTGAAAGGAAAGTTTTCCAAAGAACAGTTAACTGATGCTTTTGAAAATCTCATTCATTATAGACAATTATTTTTCTGAATTTTTGAAGATACTTCGCAAATTCTTCAGTGACTTTTAAAATGATTTCCAGCTGATTCTGTGCTTCCTTTCCATTCTATTGACAAGCCTCTCTTTAGTAATCAAATGGTTTTTTCTTTAACTTTAGCTTTTATTGGGAGTTCAAGTATAAACAGTTCAAAGACCGCCTAAGATGTCTGTGCCCAATGTACCTGTCATCTCTGTTCAGAGCAATGACTTCTATCTTTAGATTTGTGACATCTCTAGAAATCTCCCAGTGTCTCCTGAAGTGTTATAAAATCCCTCCCTCTCACAAAATACCAAATCAAATAATATCTAAATTAATTAAAACAATATGGCATGCATTTGAAGGAAAGGTGATCTGAAATCCAAATAGTCATAAAGATGTCAAAAGCTTGAGCCTTGTCAATTGTATTTAAATCTAAACCAACTTAAGTTTGCTTCGTGATTTCTATTGTGCTCCCTTCCTCTGCCAGGCCTTTCTGATATCTTGGGGACATGGCTAACTACAGGGACTCTATGGTCTCCCTCATAGGGAATAATTAGCACAGGTTTAGGCTAGTTATAGCACAGGATCACAAGAGCCTAATAGCTGTGCCCTTATGAATGCATAAGATGATGCTAAGTAAAATGAACTCCATGTTATGGAAACAACTGTTATATCACTGTTGTAATTACTTTCAACATGCCATGTGAAACCATAGCTTCTATTCTTGATGATCCTCCTGTATCCCCTTCCTGTGGTTGTATCTGCACTATCACTGTATTTTATCTGAGTACACTGGAAACTGTATATACTGGTATTAGAACTAGGGAAGTGAAAGGGAATATCAAAATTGAGAGACAAAGGGTAAAAAGACAAACGGCTCCAAAAGCAATATTTGCAAAACCATTTGGTATAAACCAAATGAACAACTCATGGGGGGAGAGGGAGATGGGGAGGGGGGAGGGGGAAATGAGGGAGGAGTTAACAAACAGTACAAGAAATGTACCCATAGCCTAACATATGAAACTGTAACCTCTCTGTACATCACTTTGACTATAAATAAGAAAAAAAGTTGTTGCTACTTTACTCCACCCAGTTCAAACGTTTACTCTTAGGCTTTAAATGCCCTCCCTTCTCCAGTGCAATCTCCCTTATGGGACCTGAAAGGCTTAGAGGTGGAACCCTCAGTCTGTGCACCTTATCTGCTGTCTTTTAATATATAAGCGCCTCCAGGAACAAGAAGGGCATGGTAAGGAGGGTCATGGTTTACATGTAACTGAGGGGTCCAGGGCTTTCCTTTATCCCTTGGAACTATCTCTATGTTGTGAACATTCATGATTGCCCTCCTGTGGAATATAAGCGTAATTTGGAGGACCAGAGAAATTCTGTATGCCATTTCTTGGTGGGAATGAATGTTTTGTCTCTAGCTGACCAACTTTCTTCGTGCATTTCCAATCACTGGCTGCTTAATTCACAGCCTCTGTAGTGGGCCACTAGCAATGTGTCAAGTCCACAATTTCCAGATGATCCACAGAGTGTTATTAAGCATTAAGCTATTGGAAAGTCTTTTCTCAGTCCTGCCATCTTTCACTCTCATGATGTTATATGGGAACTCAATCAGCAAGATACAGAGAAGCCACACTGTAAGAGGTCGAATCCAGAGTGTTTATTAGAAAGCCGTCTAACTGAAAGTCGACTAGTCCCAAAGAACCTGTAGTCCTGAATGTTGAGATCATAATGCTTATAAAGGCAAAAAACACATCAAGGCAGATACCACATGGTATGGGGATTAGCAAAGCATGTTTAAAGAAGCAAAACCAGTTTACTAAGGGGGGGGGGCGCAGTTAGGGTTCATTAAATGTTAACTAGTGTGGACAATCTGGGGTAGAGATTTACTGGAATCCAAGAGTCTTAACCATCAAGTGTAAAGGACAGGGGTTTCCTGGAGTCTTTTGACATTGCCACTGTTCTCAAAATGACCTATGCCCCATCTCTAGTTCTCAGAGTTGAGTGAAGTGCCGCTGTTACTTATTAAGGCATTAGGATGGCAGTGGGAACAAGATGGTTTTGCTTACACATACCATTCATATTCCAATGAACACTCTCTCAGAAGGCAGATGATCAGCTGGGGGACATATCTTTTCCCTTCTTGCATTTCTTGTAGTCTATTTGAATATGTTGGAACAATTACTTCTTCTCCTCTGTGATACGCTGTACCATGGGCACAATTCTCCAGTAGAGTCAAGGGCTCCTGTATTTCCTATCTATGGTGGGAAGATAGTTGTAGAGGATGGCGTAGATGCATTAATTTCCCACATCTTCTGCAACAAAGTGCTACAGGTTGGGTGGCCCAAACAACAACAGCTTAGATAACTATTTTTGAAGCTAAGTGTTTGAGATTAAGGAACCAGCCAACTAGCTATCTTCCTCCTTTCCTGTCTTCCTCATCTTCTTCCTCTTCATTGTCTTTTTCTTCTTGGTCATCTTCCTTTAAAAAAAAAAAAAGAAAATACAGAATCAGTATATCACTATAGCCTTCTATAGACCAGGTTAGCCTTGGTTTTCCTGACCTCATTTCTTGAGTTACAGGCAGTGCTACCATGCCCAGCTAGTTTCCTCTGAGGACTTCCCTCCTTGGCTTGTAGATAGCTCTCCTTTCTGTGTCTTCACATTGTCATCTTCTGTGTCCTGGATCTAGATGTGTTTTCGTTAGGTCATCAGTCATATTGGTAAGGACCATCCAAATAACCTTCTAACTGAATTAAGTCTTGCAAGTATTGCTTTTGTAGTCATTTGTCTTTTTTTACCCTGTATCTCTCAATTTTGGTATTGCCTTCCACTTTCCTAGTTCTAATACCAGTATACATGGTTTCCAATGTACTCAGATAAGATACAGAGATAGTGCAGGTACAACCACAGGAAGGGGATACAAGAAGATCATCAACATAGAAGCTATGGTTTCACATAGCATGTTGAAAGTAGTTACAACTGTGATGTAACAGTCGTTTCCATAACATGGAGTTCATTTCACTTACCATCATATGGGTTCATAAGGGTATAGCTACTGGGTTCTTGTGATCCTCTGCTGTGACTTGCCTAAACCTGTGTTAATTATTCGCTATGAGGGAGGCCATAGAGTCCATGTTTCTTTGGGTCTGGCTCACTTCACTTAGTATAATTTTATTCCAAGTCCTTCCATTTCCTTATGAATGGGGCAATATCATTCTTTCTGATAGAGGCATAAAATTCCATTGTGTATATGTACCACATTTTCCTGATCCATTCGTCTACTGAGGGGCATCTAGGGTGGTTCCATATTCTAGCTATGACAAATTGTGCTGCGATGAACATTGTTGTGCTGGTGGCTTTAGTGTGTTCTTGTTTGTGGTCTTTTGGGTAGATGCCCAAAAGTGGGGCTTCTGGGTCATAGGGGAGTTCTATATTTAGCCTTCTGAGGGATCTCCATACTGCTTTCCAGAGTGGCTTAACCAGTTTACATTCCCACCAACAATGAAGTAGGGTTTCCTTTTGGCCACATCCCCTCCAACAATTGTTATTGTTAGTTTTCGATATATAGGACATTCTTACTGGGGTGAGATGGAATCTCAATGTTGTTTTGATTTGCATTTTTTTATGGTCAGTGATGTAGACTTTTTCATATGTCTCTTGGCCATTCTCATTTCCTCATCAGAGAAGTCTCTATTTAAGTCTTTATCCCACCTGTTGAGGGGGCTATTGTACTTTGTAGTTTTGTTTTGGAGGAATGTAATTTTTTTAGTTCTGCATATATTTTAGGTATGAGGCCTTTGTCCATTGTATGCCGGTAAAGATCTTTTCCCAATCTGTGGGCTTTCTGTTTATCTTGCGTGCTATGTCCTTTGCCCTGCAGAAGCTCTGCAGTTTGATGCAGTCCCATTTGTCCATCCTTTCTTTGATTTGCAGCATTTCTGGGTCTTTGTTAAGGAAGTTCTGTGCTATGCCAAGAAGCCCAAGTGTTTCTCCTGCTCCTTCCTTTAGTCTTTTCAGGGTATCTGTTTTAATTTCGAGGTCTTTGATCCATTTGGAATTGATTTTGGTGCAGGGTGATATATAAAGATCTGGTTTTAGTTTGTTGCATGTGTTGAAACAGTTTTGGAGCACCATTTGTTAAAGAGGCTATCTTTCTTCCAGACTATTTCTTTAGCTCTTTTATCGAAGATTAAGTAGGCATAGTTCTGTCAGCTCATTTCTGGGTTTTCAATTCTGTTCCATTCCTTTTCAGGCTTGTTTCGGTGCCAATACAAAGCTGTTTTTATTACTATAGGTTTATAATACAGGTTGAAGTTTGGTATTGTAATTCCTCCAGCACTGTTCTTTCTGCTTAGGATTGTTTTTGCTACTTTGGGTCTTATATGGTTCCATATGAATTTCTGGACTGCTTCCTTTATTTCATTAAAAAAATGGTGTTGGGATATTAATGGGTATTGCATTGACTTTTTAGATAGCCTTTGACAATATTGCCATTTTGATTATATTAATCCTCCCAATCCAGGAGCATGGGAGGTTTTACCATTTCCTTAGTTCTGCCTTAATTTCGATTTTCATGTTTTTAAAGTTCTAATCATAGAGTTCTTTCACTTCTTTGGTTAAAGTTATTCCTAGGTATTTAATGTTTTTTGAAGCTATTGCATAAGGAGTTGCTTTCATGATTTCAGCCTCAGCATTCCGGTCATTACCATATAGAAAGACCATTGATTTTTGAGGGTTTATTTTATATCCTGCAAATTTGCCAAAGTTTTGGATCAGCTCTAGTAGCTTGGGAGTAGAGTCTATGGGGTTCTTTAGGTATAGGATCATGTCGTCTGCGAAGAGAGAAAGGTTAACTTCATCATTTCCTATTTGGATCCCCTTTATGTTTTCTTCTTTCCTAATTGCTCTGGCTAGGAATTCTAGTACTATGTTGTAGAGGAAAGGAGAGAGCAGACATCCCTGTCTTGCTCCTGAGTTTAAAGGGAATGGCTTTAGTTTTTTACCATTTAGAATTATGCGTGCTGTTGGTTTGTCATAAACTGCCTTGATTATATTCACGAGTGTTCCCTGGAATCCCAGTTTTTCCAGGGCTTTTATCATAAATGGGTGCTCGATTTTATCGAATGCCTTTTCCGCATCCAGAGATATAACCATGTGGTTCTTTAGCTTGCTCCGGTTGATGTGGTGGATTACATTAATTGACTTGCGTATATTGAACCAACTTTGCATCCCTGGGATGAATCCAGTTTGATCGTGGTGTATGAATTTTTTGATGACCTGTTGAAGTTAATTGGCCAGAATTTTGTTGAGAATTTTTGCATCTATGTTCATCAGGGAAATCTGTCTATAGTTCTCTTTGGGTGATAAGTCCCTGCCTGGTTTTGGGATGAGGGTTTTACTGGCTTCATAGAATGTGTCTGGTAGTCAACTTTCTCTTTCAATTTCATTGAAGAGTTTGAGAAATATCGGTGTGAGTTCTGTTTTGAAGGCCTTGTAGAATTCTGCTGTGAATCCATCTGGACCTGGGCTTTTCTTGGATGGGAGATCACTTATTGCCATTTCTATTTCAATGCTGGATATGGGTCTGTTTAGAAGGTTTAAATCTTCATTGTTGAGTTTGGGTATATCAATTTTTTTCTAGGAAATCGTCCATTTCCTCCAGGTTCTCGATTTTGTTGGCATAAATGTTTGCAAAATAGTCCTTTATTGTGTTCTGAATTTTGGTTGTTTCTGTGATGATGTTACCTCTTTCATCTCTGATCTTGTTTATTTGTGTGTGCTGCCTTCCTTTTTTAGTCAGGTTTGCTAGGGATCTGTCTATCTTGTTGATTTTTTCAAACAACCATCTCTGTTTTGTTGATTCTTTTGATTTTTTTTGTCTGTAATTCATTTAATTCTGATTTGATTTTAATTATTTTCTCCCATCTATTGACTTGGGATTTGGCTTGTTGTTCTCTTTCGAGGAGAGTAAGGTGCTTCCTTAAGTTGTTGAGTTGCTCTTTCTCCAGTTTGTTGGTGTATGCCCTCAGAGATATAAATTTTCCTATGAGTACTGCCTTTGCTGTGTCCCAAAGGAGCTGGTACTTTGTGTACTCATCTTGGTTGAATTCCATAAACATTTAAATTTGTTTTAATTTCTTCAGTGACCCACTGATGGTTCAGCAGTGTGTTGTTTCGTCTCCATGAATTGTAGGATTTTCTGGGGTGGCTGTTTGAGTTGAGTTCTAATTTTATTCCATTGTGGTCTGAGAGAATGCAGGGAGTGGCTTTGATATTTCTGAATTTGTACAGATTTTCTTTGTGCCCTAAGATGTGATCTATTTTGGAGAACGTTTCATGTGCTGTTGAAAAGAATGTGTATTCTGTTGTTGCTGGATGGAATATTCTGTAGATGTCGGTTAAGTCTATTTGGCTATGCTATTGTTTAGTTCTGTGGTTTGTTCATTTTTTGGCGTGATGATCTGTCCAGAGGAAACAGAAATGACAGTGGAGTGTTAAAGTCCCCAACTCTCAGTGTGTTTGGGTCTATGAGTTTTTTTAGAGTCTGTGGTGTTTGTTTGATGAAGTTGGCTTATCCTGTATTTGGTGTGTAGATACTTAGGATGGTTATATCTTCATGTAGGAGCAATCCATTTATTAGTATGTAGTAACCTTCTTTGTCTCTTCTTACCAGTTTTAATTTGAAGTTTATTTTGTCTGATACTACTAGTGCAACTCCAGCCTGCTTATGAGGGCCATTTGCTTGGTAGATCTGATTCCATCCTTTCACTTTTGGAAGATGTTTACTGTTGCTGGATAGATGTGTCTCTTGGAGGCAACAGAAAGATGGATCTTGATTTTTGATCCAACTTATGAGCCTCTGTTGTTTGATTGGAGAACTAAGTCCATTAATGTTGAGAGGATTGAGAGCTGATTGTTTGTTCTTTCATTATATCTATCTTGTTAAAAGCTGTGTCTTCCCATTTCTTGATCTAATATTCTCGTTTTCTCTATTTAGGGTTCATTTCTCTGTCTGTATTGTGATCTTGATTATTTTCCCTGTATAGTACATCTTTGAGGATTTTCTGTAAAACTGGTTTGGTGGAAATATATTGTTTGGGGTTCTAAATGCTTCTTTTATCTGTATAAGCCTATTGCTCTGGATATTTGGGAAGTTCTCATCTTCTTCTTGTATCTGTATAGGCCTATACTTCTGGATATTTGGGAAATTCTCTTCTAATATTCTGTTAAATAGGTTGCCTATTCCATTAACTCTTTCTCTAGATTTTTCTCAATACCTACTAGCCTTAAATTGGCCTTCCTGATTGTGTCTTGGAGCTCCTGGAATGATCTGTTTTGTCGATTGGATTTGTTTTGGTTGCTTTTTTATTTTATTTTTCTCCATAGATTCTAGGGAATCTTCAGCTTCTGAGATTTGATCCTCTGCTTCAGCTAGTTGGCACTGTAGGCTAGCTACTTGATTTCGAATCTCTTTTCCTTCTGACTGGTCTTTCCTGATGATTTCCATGTCCTTGGTATAATTACCTCTTAGGTCCTGCATGGACTTCTTTACTTCATTAACTTCATTAATTTGGTTTTGAGTGCTGTCTCTCAAATCTTTTAGCTGAGTAGCTATCTTTTCATTTGACTCTTGAAGTTCATTTATCTTTCTATTTGTCGAGGCCGTGACATCATTTATTACTTTATGGAAGGATTGATGTATTGATTCAAACTTTTCATTTATCATGTTTATCAGTAGACTTTGTAGAGCATTTTGATGGTTCTCTTCTATGTCTTTGATTTACTGCTCTACTTCCTGCTTGTTTTGAGTGGGAGATAAGACTCCATTGTTTGTCATCTTTCTTGTGTTTCTTCTGCCCATTTGGATTGGGAATGCCAATCTACAAGCACCTGTCAGCACCATTTAAGACCCAAAGCACACCTTACCAAGCACTGTTGTGTAAACCTTAGAAGTTCACAATTATATACAGATGCCTTGTATAACTGTATATAAAATTAGATTTGGTGTTCCTAAAGAAAAAATTTCAATCTAACAACCAATCCTGAGCCCTGTATTCAGTAGTTACTTATTTACTGTTACAACTCTATCACCATTTTTTTTCTTATATTAAGTTCTTTTTGGACTGGCTGGCTTTCTCTATGGACCCCTTTCCTTCACTCTGATTGAGCAGGGATACCCTGTATCCATTAACCAGGGGTAAATGGAATCTGGAGGTCCTGGAAGTAAATCAGGAGAGTAAGTTAGAGATAGTGAAGAGAATAGAGTAAAATGTATGGGGGGGGGGGTGATGATTTTTGTTTAGTATCAGTGATGTAGAAATGTGGAGAAGAGTAGAATCAGTAGAAAGAACAGGTTAAAATGTTAGACAATGGAGAGTTAGCTGAAAAGAGTGAAGGTTTTATTCTTAGGAAAGTAATTTTAAAGAAAGAGAATATGGAAAAGGAAACAAAGAAAAAATACTGGAAGACAAATGCACAAAACAGAGAAAAATTATTTCAAAAAGACCAGAAAAACAAACAACCCAAAAAAAGCCTGATAAAACATACAGAAATATGGAACACTTGATGAATTTGCGTGTCATCCTTGCGCGGGGGCCATGCTAATCTTCTCTGTATCGTTCCAATTTTAGTATATGTGCTGCCAAAGCAAGCACCTGAATTAAGTCTTGAAAGACCCTGTGTCCAACCTCACATTGTGAGGAGCTGCAGCTAGGTCTTCAACATACGAACGGGAGGGGAAGGTCATAATTCAAACCTAACAGGAGGGCAGGGATGTTATTGTCACTAAGACTTCTTTTTAGATGTATTTGTTTTGTTTTTTTCAGCTTTAGGCTTTATCTCAATTATGAGATGACACAAAGCCCACTGAAAATCTTATTTTCTAGGGATAGAAATAGCTGATGTTGCATAGTTTTGACACCTTTACTCTGCCTATGTCATCCAAATAGTTGAAAGTCTGAAACATAAAATAAAAATTTACAGAGGAGCTGAAAAGCATGAAAGAAAAGACTAACTACAAAACATGGAAACAACCAGAAGAAGGAAATAATCATAGGAAAATAGAAAGTATCAAATGTATATTTTGAAACCAAATAAAGGAAACCTATACTATATTGTTTTAAAAAATGAACAAATGGGATTCTGTAATTTAAATCACCCAAACCATTATTATTTGCATATCAATAACCCAGAAGTTAGTAGGTTATTCTAATCACATCTATTTTCACCGATATTATCAATTATTTAATTCTTTGTCCTTTCTGGGGTTTCTTACTTCAGACAATATTGGTTTAACTTCACAGGTTAACACATTTGTGCCCTTGTTCACTCTCATTTCCAAAGCTAATTGTTAGCTTTTGGAAATTGTGAATTCTAAAACCTATTAATGTTTGTTTAAATAAGCCATTGAGAACAAAAGGGTCAACCAAACAATATTATTGTAGGGATAAGTTAATGAAAGCTCAGTCAATGTGCTGCTTAGTAAATTCTATTACAAAAGGTGAGTTGCCTAAGGCCACAGAATGAAATTACCTAACACTACCTCAGAGATACATTTCAATCCAGTGTGAGCATGAAAAGAAACTGATATTGTCCTTTCCAAACTCTTCTGATTTTATTTGTTGAATTCTTGTGTAAAATGAGAAATACAGAGAAGGATGTGTATTGCAAAGATAAAATGTTGTTTTGATAGATATTGTTAAATATTTCCAAGAGTACAATTTTTGTTTTATTTTATTTTTGAAGTAGAATTGGTAGAGACATCAGCTGATTCATCATCAAGATCTCTTTGGATGCTAGAAAACTGTAGTTAGGGCTAGAAAATACATGAAGGAGAGGTAAAATTTACTTGAAAGAAGAGATGCTAGCATGATCAATATTTCATTGTACTACTTGCTTTTTGAAAGGGTCTGGAAGGAGTTTGAACTTAAGGCTTTGAGCTTTTTAGGGTATCTAGCATGGCTTAACCCATGCCTACCACCTTGCTTTTTATTGGTTATTTTGGAGTGTACAAACATTCCACACACACACACCCCATCCAGGGCTGGCCTTGAGCCATGATCCTCCAGGTCTCAGTCTCCTCATGATCTAGGATTGCAGAGTG
The DNA here is from genome assembly GCF_023159225.1 of Perognathus longimembris pacificus. NCBI lineage: Eukaryota > Metazoa > Chordata > Mammalia > Rodentia > Heteromyidae > Perognathus > Perognathus longimembris. Next base: position 39,855,572 of record NC_063169.1, read on the forward strand.
GGCCACCTGAACTGAATTTCATTGCATCAATTGTGGATGAAAATGCACAGTAAAGTGGAGCACATTGTTCATTTTTATGAACACAATGTGATTTAGATTAATGGTGATATGCATAGAGTAGCTCCTAAGGAAATCTAGTAGTCATCCCTTTGTATCTTTTTAAAGACTTTTGAAAATCATAGCCAGTAGCGTACCTGCATTGGAAACATCTAGGGTACTTTCAAAATCTTTTATTCCCAAGTCTCTGAAATTCTGATGTAGTATAGTGTTCACAGATGTGCTTGAGAAAGGTTTTCCAGATAATTCTGACACACAGGAGGTTTGGAAATGACTGTTTTGGGAAGCAACTATGCTCATCGACAATTCATTCTGGCAGCATGGAGGCCTGTTTGTTTATGAGTCACTCTTCTCTTTTCTCGGCTGTATAAGTTCACTATCTACTCATTTTGCTCCAGAGAGAAGTCAGATAATGATTCTTTTATATCATCACTAGGCTACCCCAGAAAAAATGTCTTTTTATTGGCTCAAAGTTATTTTGTAATTTCAGTATAAGATTGTCTTTCCCAACTCTTTCTTAGTGTTGGGTGGATATATTTCAGCTGGCAGAAATCAACTGAGAGAGATGGGTCTTTCTGAAGTTAGAAATAAGGAATTTCATTATGAAACACATTCACATGTTCACAATACACTTCTCTGTAATTCTAAAATTTTCTTCTCTTAGCTGAAATTACTTCCAGTGTATTTAAAGCAAAGACAGAGCCTGGATGGTACCCAAAGATTTTATCCAATTGCGATCTGAACTCTAGTGATACAGTCAGTGTTATGATAGAGGACAGCATTTATTTTTACTTACTATTCCTCAGTGTACTATATGGACATTGTAGAACTTTTGAAATGTAATGAACATATAAAAACAAATAAATGCCAACTGCCATGTCATAACTCAGAAGAAAAACATTTTTTCAACTTTTTGGATTTTTTCTTTTTTAAAAATTATATAGGTATTGTTAATATTTTATGCCTAACTCTGCAGGCATTCCTGATCATGTCATACCTTTGGGATAGATTCTATCAAGTATAATTCCTTTAACAAAATGAAGAAAGAGGGACTTAAGCTTGTTTGGCCCTGAAAGGAGACATTTGTTAGCATTAAAAAAATATATACATATTGCCAAATAGCTTCTCCTAGATTGAGTTCACTGATATTTAAACAATTGTGTGGATAACCAGACTTCATATATTCAAACTGGTTTTGCCTTTTTCTTCTCTCTTCCCTTCTCCTCTCTTCCTTTTCCTCCTTCTCTTCCTTTTCTTCCTTCTCCTCTTCCCCTTTCTTCTCTTATGACCCCCTTTCTCCTCCTTCTCTTCCTTTTTCTCTTTCTCTTTCTTTCCTGCTTTCCCCTTTCTTTCTCCTCTTTCTCCTCTTCCTCTCCCTCCTCCTCTTCCTGCTTCCCCTCCTCCCCTTTCTGCTCCTCCTCCTCCCATGTGATTCTGGTTGAGGATAAAGCTTGGAGGTAAGAGTGCCTGCCTAGCTTGTAGAATGTTTGGATGTTAGAAGTCCAGAATCCAGGTTGTTGGCATGTTTTTTACCTTCTAAGTGTTCTTGTCTAGGTTTGTACACAGCCTTTTGGGACTTATTCTTGTTTCCTTGGCCTTTTCTCTGTCTCTTTACAAGGATTCCTATATGTTGGCTTAGGGGTTCCATGCTTGACCTTGTTTCATTTGCCTCCTTAACGGCCCTGTGTCTAAATACAATCTCACTTCTAAGTGAAGTTGTGATTATGGCTTTAACATATGAATTTGTGAAAGAGGAATAGTGTTTAACCACTAATTGATTGAGCAATTTACCTTAAAACAGATGACTCCAAATTGTATATTATGATATACTTTCTGGGACTGTATCTACCCTTTTCCTTTCCTTTCCTTTCCTTTCCTTTCCTTTCCTTTCCTTTCCTTTCCTTTCCTTTCCTTCCTTCCTTCCTTCCTTCCTTCCTACCTCCCTCCCTCCATCCCTCCCCCTCTCTCTCTGTCTCTGTCTCTCTTTCCTTTTGTACTGGGTTTTGAACTCAGGGTCAGCACTGTCTCTTAGCTTTTTTTTTTTTTTTTTTTTTTTGCCAGTCCTGGGCCTTGGACTCAGGGCCTGAGCACTGTCCCTGGCTTCTTTTTGCTCAAGGCTAGCACTCTGCCACTTGAGTCACAGCGCCACTTCTGGCCATTTTCTGTATATGTGGTGCTGGGGAATCGAACCCAGGGCTTTAAGTATACGAGCAAGTGCTCTTGCCACTAGGCCATATCCCCAGCCCTCTCTTAGCTTTTTTGCTCAATGTTAAGTGTTCTACTATTTGAGCCACATCTCCCATTCCTTTCCCCTCCCCATTTTAAAAAATGTCTTTAAGTACTTGTACTATGGGGTTTCAATTTAACAGTGTGTGAATAAAATGAATCTTGATCAGTGTCATCCTTCCACTCTATTTCTCACAGCCTCACCCATCTTCTCAATTTACCTGGTTTCGTTTTCACCTATGTATTTTGAATATTATGACTTTATTTGCCCATCCTTCCCCTCTCCATTCATCTGCCCCTCTTTCCTTGAAGTCTCTCTCTCCAGAGACCAACCCATTCTTTTTTTTTTTCAACCCATTCTTAAATCATCATTTCTGGAAACTCTATCACAGACACTTCAGTGGTGTGCTTTTGCAATCTCATATGCCTTCCTCAGTCCAACAGAGTTGACAAGTTTAACCAGCACACTTGTGCTAATTACTTGCATTTCTGTGACAAAATATCTAACACAAAAAACTTAAAAAGAGGAGATATTTATTTTGCCTTATGGTTTACAGAGACTTCAGTCCATGATCAGCTGGCACTGTTGTTTTAGTCCTGTGACAAGGAGAAACATCATGATATCATAGTGGAAGGGCAGAAAAGAGGAAAGCTGTTCCCATCATGGAAGCCACGAAGCAGAGAAAATGAGAATTTGGATATGAGACAAGACATACCATACCCTTCAAGGTGTCCTCAGAGGCCTGCTTCCTCCAACTAGACCCTACTTCTTAAAAACCCAGTTAGCTATGAACTCATTGACAAGATTTGCTTGCACCCCATGGTCCAAAACCACGTTTCAATAGCACCACCAAATAGGAACGTTTTTTGGAGATATTTCATATCCAAACTAACACTGATGTCAGGTTTCTTCCTTTACAACTTTTATAATGTAACAAGAATAACTAAACATTGCTGTCCATTTAATTTAGTGAATTAAAGTTATAGTATTTTTTAGCTCTCACCCAGGTAAACTAACTCCAGCAAATCTTGATGCTAAATTGGGTATTGTGCTGCCATGTGTGTATTATTTTATGTATAAGGGTGTGAGACCTTGAGGCATGGTATCAGTTACACTCTACAAGTTATGTGCAAAGATTCTGCTAGTTTATATTCCAGATCTGCCATCTATAAGCCCCCTTAGACAAATTGTTTCATCTCTGTGCCCCAGTTTTCTTGTCTGCAAAACAGGAATACTAATAGTATGTAGGATACTTGTTAAGAGTAAGTGCCAATAAACACTTAGAACAATCTGTGGCATATAAGATGTACTTAGTGTTAGAGCTGATTATTTAGGACAGAAACATTATTTTGTTTTTCTTGAGTGGATGGATTATATTTGAAAGTTTTGTGTTAAGTAGTTCTACACTAATGAGTGAAGTTTAATTTGGAATTTGAATAACATAAAGTCAAGCAAAAGTGCTTTTGATTCGAAGGCAGAACAGAAGGTTGTCTTTCTTGTGAAAATCCAGCAAGATGTTTTTGCGTCTCATCATTAATGTAACTTTTTAATGCTGTATCAAAAGAGAGGTCTCTGAAAGCTGTTTTCAAGAATTTTGGTCTAGAATGCATTTACATTCTTTAAAATTATTGAGGATTCACAAAGCTTTTATTTATATGGCTTATATCATTATATTTACCATACTAAAATTGAAATCGTGAAGTTAAAAATTAGGTATGATTTTCCATAAAAATAAAGGCAACCATATTATGTTAACATAAGTAATACATTTTTATGAAAAATAATTATGTTTTCCAAAACAAAATAGAGAAGTAAAATAGTTTCACATTTTTCTCCACAAATCTCTTTAATGCCTAGTTTAATAGGAGACAGGTGGATTTGTTTTTGTTTTTACTTCAATCTGTTACTAAGTTTACACTGTGTATTTGCAGGAGAATGAAAATGTAAAAGGAAAATAAGATGTTTGTATGATTCCTGAAAAATCTTTGATGATTACGGACTCCTCAAAGGATGTTGGGATCTCCCAAAGGCCTCCAGACCACAGTTTGAGAGCTATAAAGTCAGCTAGGTCCTTTAGGAATGCAGTGGAGCTTTGTATTTTTCTCTTTATCAGCACTAATGAGGTGAACAGATGGAAATGTTTACATCTTTCCCTTCATGTTTAGAAACAATTTGAATAAAATGCTTTCCCAGTGTTATTCACTCACCCATCAGTAGTTAATGTCCATCTTTAAAAGAAATGAAAACACTACAAACAGCTTGAAAAAGGTGAAGCTACTGAATAAATAAAAATAAGTGAATGAAAAGGAAGGAAAAAGAAGTTTTGTTTGGTTAACTACATTATAAATGCATGTAGACAATATGCTGCCTCATTCTAATTTACAGTCCTCTAACTAGGAATGCCAATTAAGTTTTTACCTGGGATTGGTTGGCAGCTTCCTAGGAAAGGTCTTAGAGTGTTAGTGAAGTACACACAGGACCTAGCACCTTAGAAATTTATCTCATTTAAATAAGATCTTTCACTTTGATATATTAGAATTGTGTATTTCAGCCTGTTAGGCAAATATGATATTATTATAGGAAGAAATTACAGTAGGAAATAAAATGATATTCTCTTTCTGTACATAATCTACATAACAGTATTGATTATGTGATGCATGTGCTTTGTGCTTTAACAAAGGTATTATCATCTCTATACTTCTAATTTTATATTTTCCTGACCTAACAAGTGTTCATAATTTTATTTATAAAAGAAATTTTTTATTGTATTAAGAATTTGCAGGCTGGGAATATGGTGTAGTGGTAGAGTGTTCACCTTGTATAGGTGCTCAGGCCCTGAGTCCAAGCCCCAGGACTGGCAAAAAAAGAAGAGAAAAAAAAAATGTCAAGGTAGAGGATAAATTGAAACAAAAAAGAATTTGCAAAAAATAAGTACTTTCTGACATTTCAGAAAGACTTTGATTCTTTTATGGAAATTATGACACCTGTACAATAGTACAATAGAGGCTATTTTATGCCTCTATCAGAAAGAATGACATTGCCCCATTTGTAAGGAAATGGAAGGACTTGGAAAAAGTTATACTAAGTGAAGTGAGCCAGACCCACAGAAACATGGCTCTATGGTCTTCCTTATAGGGAATAATTAGCACAGGTTTAGGCAAGTCACAGCAGAGGATCACAGGAGCCCAATAGCTATACCCTTATGAACACATAAGATAATGCTAAGTGAAATGAACTCCATGTTATGAAAATGATTGTTATATCACAGTTGTAACTACTTTCAACGTGCCATATGTAACTGTAGCCTCTATTATTGATGATCTTCTTTTTTTTTTGGCCAGTCCTGGGCCTTGGACTCAGGGCCTGAGCACTGTCCCTGGCTTCTTCCTGCTCAAGGCTAGCACTCTGCCACTTGAGCCACAGCGCCGCTTCTGGACGTTTTCTGTATATGTGGTGCTGGGGAATCGAACCTAGGGCCTCGTGTATCCGAGGCAGGCACTCTTGCCACTAGGCTATATCCCCAGCCCATTGATGATCTTCTTGTATCACCTTCCTGTGGTTGTACCTACACTATCTCTGTATCTTATCTGAGTATATTGGAAACCGTGTATACTGATATTAGAACTAGGAAATTGGAAGGGAATACCAAAATCGAGAGACACAGGGTCAAAAAAAGACAAACAACTACAAACGCAACACTTGCAAAAGTGTTTGGTGTAAATGAACAACAACTCATGGGGGGATGGAGAAAGGTAAAGGGGGAGATGGTGGGGAATGAGGGACAAGGTAACATACAGTACAAGAAATGTATCCAGGGCTGGGGATATGGCCTAGTGGCAAGAGTGCTTGCCTCATATACATGAGGCCCTGGGTACAATTCCCCAGCACCACATATACAGAAAATGGCCAGAAGTGGCACTGTGGCTCAAGTGGCAGAGTGCTAGCCTTGAGCAAAAAGAAGCCAGGGACAGTGCTCAGGCCCTGAGTCCAAGCCCCAGGACTGGCCAAAAAAAAAAAAAAAAAAAAGAAATGTATCCAATGCTTAATGTATGAAAGTGTACCGCTGGGATTATGGCCTAGTGGCAAGAGCGCTTGCCTCATATACATGAAATCCTGGGTTCAATTCCCTAGTACCACATATGGCCAGAAGTGGCTCTGTGGCTCAAGTGGCAGAGTGCTAGCCTTGAGCAAAAAGAAGCCAGGGACAGTGCTCAAGCCCTGAGTCCAAGCCCCAGGACTGGCCAAAAAAAAAAAGCGTATCCTCTCTGTAATTCAGTTTGATAATAATATATATATATATATATATAAAATAAAAAAATAAACACTGAGGAGGAAAAAATGTTTGTGCTAATTAATATAAGGAAGTATATTCAAACTTCACTTAAATATTAGGAAAATTGTGCTTCACATGCAGGGAAGCCTTTCCTGGTAGACTAATAAGTGTATTTATTACAGGTGATGTTTTTGTGTTTGTAGCCAGTATGGACCTTTGGACTTAGGGCCCTGGTATTTTCTCACCTTTTTTGCTCAGAGCTAACACTTTACCAGTTACTGAAATTTATTGGTTAGTTGGGGCTGGAATAGCTCAGACTTTTTCCCTTGTGGCTTTGAATCATGATCTCCCAGGTTTTGGCTTCCTGGGTCACTAGAATTACTGGCATGAGCCATCAGTACTTGGCATTTATTGGAGGTTTTAAACAAGTACACCAGTGGCTTTATTGCCTCAGGTTTACTTACCTCTTATCTTACTGGACCTATCTTTTTCTTCCAAAGCAGTAAAGAAGTAACTTATGTTTTCCTGCTTTTAAAATTCTAATAAACAGGGCTGGGGATATGGCCTAGTGGTGAGAGAGCTTGCCTCGTATACATGAGGCCCTGGGTTTGATTCCCCAGCACCACATATACAGAAAACGGCCAGAAGTGGCGCTGTGGCTCAAGTGGCAGAGTGCTAGCCTTGAGCAAAAAGGAAGCCAGGGACAGTGCTCAGGCGGAGTCCAAGGCCCAGGACTGGCCAAAAAAAAAAAAAAAAAATTCTATTAAACAGAAATAATAGTTTATTTTCTCTTTGATTCCACGTTCAAAGAATATACCTGTGACCCAAACTCTCTTTACATTCCCTAGACCCTGATCTCCCAGTTTGCTAAAATAGTAAATCTTGCCAGATTACAAATTGTTTTAATCTGTCACTATAGTATTTGTTATTATGCTCCAGTCTATATTAAGGGTTGCTTTTCTTGAGAATACCAATACTACATCCCCTTCCATCTTCATCTTAATCAGCAATAGGTCGTATAGTTTTAGTGCTATTTGTCTATAGCTCATTCCTAAATCTTCCTGTTTACCCATGATGGTACATTTTTTATCAGCCCTTCCATTGACCCACTATCTTATTTCAGACTGAGGTCATTTTTCTTTGGGAAAATGCTTCTTTCTTGCCAGATCCCATACTTTTGTGAGTCTCTTTCCTATGACAGTATTTAATACTGTTCTCTCTTCTAAGTGATCCACCTCATTTGACTGCTATGAATCAGATTATTAGTTCCTATTCTCCTTTATAAAATCATCTTGAGATCTGGAATTGCTAAATTTAGAAAATGAAATATGTGATATTGAATTTGAATTGCAGATACACAAAGAATAGTATTTTTCTATAAGCATGTCCTATGCAATATTTGGCTCAGAACTTAAACTCCAAAATTATTGTGAAATCAAAATTCAATGGGATGTCCCATATTTTCCCTGGCATACCTCAAAGCTCCTCTCACTTTCCTTATGGTTTCATTGAGCCCTGTCCTAATAGTTATGTCACCTTCTTTCTATGTTGTCTCTACCAGGCTCTGCTTCTTCCTTGATTGCCTGGCATTGTTTGTTCTTTTAACTTCTGTGAATATATTTTTAAATTTATCTTTCCCAATTGTCTTAATCATATGTGATTAGATGCCATTTTGTTCATTTTAGATGGAAAGCCAGCTGAGAGAAGTCCCACTCATCTTTACAGTTTATTACTCTTTATCAAAAAAAATCCAAATATTTTTTAATGTAAATGCAATGGAATCAGGACTCAGACTGGTAAGCTTTCCACTGTACAGCACGTCAAAGTCACAGCCCTCTATTATGCTACTGGAAGATTTCCCTATGAGGCACATGCTAGCATCTTGTCCCTTAACTGTTAAGAAGGTTTTACTATGGGTATAAAGCAAATACCTTCAAGTACAGCTTAAGGATTGGCTCTGCCTCACAATGGTTTTCCTTTTTCTAACAGAAGTTGATTTCAGATGCATTTATTTCATCTTAGCCATATCTAGAAAGTATTAATAGCTTTTTTCCTTTCACTAACATGGCTTATTCTCTTGTCATCAGCATACTGGTGTGTTCCCAATCCTGCTGTGCTGTGCCTTTACATCAAACAGGAGAAAATCTTGCTTAATTCACTCCCTTTAAAGCACAGAGGCATTAAAGTACTACAATTATGTCTTTCCTTTCTTCTCTGAGGCTTGTAGCAGTTCAGGGTCATGGGAGAGGATCCACAATAAGACTGAAGCAGAGAAAATTCAGTTCTGTTTTCATCAGGATGTAGTCGCCACACCATTCCTATCTTTGTGCTTTGACTTTGTATTTTTTGCATGCAGTAGATGTAATTTCCAATACTGGAGCCTTTTGTTTCCTAGTATGATGGAATGATTGCTTTCTTGTATATCTCAGCAGGAATTTTTGATTTGTGTTTCTCTTAGTTATGCCAGAAAAAAAATTACTTATCAGAATTTCTGTCCCTTTCACAGTTGTAACAAGTTGCTATTAGTACAATTATGATATTTCTTCTACACGTATGCAGGGATTTGGGGGCTCCCAGTTTTTTTCAGTCACATGTGAGTTTTTGTTTGTGCATGGAGCCATTTGCCCAAAGCATGGGATTGCAGTAATAAGGAAGAGTCTATTTATGATGCATTCTTATTTCCTTTATTTTGAAATAATATATGAGGGGAAGCTTCAGAAACTTATGTAATTAAACCTCCCTACCACAGTGTATGCAGGTCACCATGGGATAGAAGACCTCCAACTGCCATGCTGGAGGCCAGAGATTCAAGGATGCCCATCATTAAAGGAATACGAGGGATGATTGGCACTATAGATGCCCCTAGTTTCTATTGAGTAAAGCCTAATTATTCTCTTTTCTCAAAGCCCTACAGGCTTTGTAGAATTACTAGAATTAGATTGAACATCAATTTCCAGTCCTGTGTATATTTAGGTGGTGGTCTCATTAAAAAATTTCACATTTTCATGCAAGATATTGTAATTTCTGAAATATGTAGTGGGATTTAGGAAAAATCCAAAGTGGAAGAGCAAAGAGTTTCTGCTTTTAGTCTCATATTTTTGGACAGTTGTTATTATTGGTGGTACCCCCTATATCTAGCACTGTTTTTCTAGTCTTAAACTTCAGGAAGCTCAAGTTTTTTTTAAAGATTGAAATAGAAAAAATAATCAGTGTGCCTTGTAGAAAACTGACTAGAAAAATATACAGTGACATAAGGAAACAGAAGAGTCTGAAAAAGAATTGTGTAGAAAGAAACCATTTGGCATTTCCAAGTAGGTAATGTTTGAGATAAACCTTGATAAAAGTGAAGGAATTTGACAAATGGATCCTGAGTTTATTCAAGATAGGGGATGGGTTATAAATGAAGCTTTCTTTAAAAAACTGCAAAGATGTTTGGAGTTATCTTTGGCAACAGGGAATCCTGAGTTATTTTAAGCAATGTGATATCATCCCTGTTGAATTTTGGAAGCATAACAGAATGTAGGAAGACAGTGGCCCGTGATGAACATATATGCAACAAACGCAAAGGCAAGGAAAGGGGATGAAGGTATGAATTTGGAAAAATTCCTGGCTGGAGAGGAAGAAAGGAATATCTCTAGGCTAATTTGAGTTGGTATTAAATAAGACAGGACACAAAGGTGCAAAAGAGATTTTCAAAAATTGGTTGTTAGATGAGGGGTAGAACATACAGTTGGAGATGTTGAAAATTTGGGGCTGGAGAACAGGAGGGATGGTGGTGCTGCAAAGTGTAAATGCTGACATTACACAAACACCAGTCATGGTTGGAGGTGTTGTACTGCAAGAGACCACTAGGTAAAGTGTATGAAACTGAGAGCAAAAGATGAGAAAAGGTATTAGACAAGCAAAAGAAAGAGACTGCAGAAATATCACTGTACAGGGGCTCTGCTTAGGTTGTGATGGTGTGTGAGGGAGAATGTCAGAGGGCTGGAAGTTGTCAGCTAGAGTCAAATGCTCCTGGGGGACACTACCCAACCTGTAGTTCTTATTAGGATCCTGGAAGCCACCACTTGCTTAGATGCCTCCCATCCCCAGGCATCACCCGAAGATTTCCGCGTGTATATTGGGGCTGAGCTATATGTAGTACTGGAATTCCTTTGCGTTGATGAAAAGTAGGCTATGTGGAGTGGATTATGGTTTATAGTTAGGGATTTATTTTTAGAGCCTATGTTAAACTTTTGAAATTTAAAACTCTGCTAAGGAATCTAACAGTGTAAGGATACGTTTTTGTATATTCACATCAAACCTACCGTATTCCCCTGTAACTCCAGTCTTGCGAATAGTTATAAGCATTGTTTTTCCTTTCTGTTTTCTCTCCATGAGAACATTTGGGGGCAAGTAGAAATTCTCTGAAGACTCTATGGCACCTTTGATGCTACATAGATGCTAGGGATAAGGCTGTATGAGCTGACAAATTATTCAGTGCATTAGGTACATTTTGGGTATTACGGTTGTATGTTTGTTTTTAATAATAAAATTCCATCTTAAATAACATTTAATCTGTGATTGATAAATGTTCAAATCTGTTTATGTCAAACACAGTCATTTAAAGTTTCTGTTTATCTTTGTACATAATAATCCACATTCATATAACTACTTAATAAATACATACTTTTTATTTTTTACTATTTTAAGCCAAATTTTATTTCAAGAGAATTTTAAATCCAGGCAACCATTCCCATATCAGTGTCACAAAAACAATGCCTGGATCAAAAGTTCTTCTTCTATCTATTCATGCAATTTCCTTTTGGTTTATTTTTATTTTTTTTAGTAATAATTACTTACTTATTGTAAAAGTGATGTACAGAGGGGTTACAGTTTCATACGTTAGGCCATGGTTACGTTTCCTGTACAATTTGTTATCTCCTCCCTCATTTCCCCCCCAGCTCCCACCCTCATGAGTTGTTCATTTGGTTTATACCAAATGGTTTTACAAGTATTGCTTTTGGAGTCATTTGTCTTTTTACCCTTTGTCTCTCAATTTTGATATTCCCTTTCACTTCCCTAGTTCTAATACCAGTATATACAGTATCCGTACTCAGATGAGATACAGTGATAACGCGGGGACAACCACAGGAAGGGGATACAAGAGGATCATCAATGAAAGAAGCAACGGTTTCACATGGCATGTTGAAAGTAATTACAACAGTGATATAACACTTGTTTCCATAACATGGATTTCATTTTACTTAGCATCATCTTATGTGTTCATAAGGGCACAGCTATTAGGCTCTTGTGCTCCTGTGCTGTGACTTGCCTAAACCTGTACTAATGATTCCCAATAAAGGAGACCATAGAGTCCATGTTTCTTTGGGTCCGGCTCACTTCACTTAGTATAACTTTTCCAAGTCCTTCCATTTCCTTATGAATAGGGCAATGTCATTCTTTCCGATAGAGGCATAAAATTCCATTGTGCATCTGTACCACATTTTCCTGATCCATTCGTGGGAAAGGAAATTAGTTTGACTCTACTATATAGATTGCTGTCATGCATTTCTTGTTAATTTTCTTTTCTAAAACAAGAAGTATCTCTTAAAGTTACTGAAATGCAAAAAAGGCAAGAAAGAAGCCCTGGAAATGATCATTTAATGAGGATTCAGATTCGAATTGAAAATATTTTCATATGGTCTCACAGAACAATAGATTCTTTATGGCTTTCATTCTCCATTTCCCCACACATAAAATGTTATGGAAGTAAGAAGAGCAGAGATATTTCTACTTTTCCTTCTTTACTCAAAGCCTTAGCTATTGTGACTAATGTGTGATGATGAGCTGATGATTCCTTGGTACAAAACCCATGTATGGATGGGAATTGAGAGCCTACAGCCTAAGTATCCATCACTCTCTCAACTTCTGATGAGATCAGAGCTCTGTGATCCAATTACTTCCCAAAGGCTCTATTTCTGAAAACTGCTGCATCTAGAACTAGGCCTTCAACATAGGAGCCTTTCAAAAACACTTCAGATCCAAACCCTAACATCCATTTATTAATCTTTTTCCATCTTCAGGTCCTCAGCTATGTGGTCTCGTTAGTTCAATATCATTATCTACAGATTATATTTAATGAGGTGGTGTCATTTAAAGATCACCCCTCTCCCTCTACCTACGTTTCTCAATTCTACTCACTGAGCTGGAGAGATGTGGCTTGGGACATTTTGTGTAAAAGGAAAAAAGTGTGATTTTCCTCTTATGGTACTTCTGTCTCTAGACTTGTATAATAATTGTATTCCTTTGGAAAGGCAGGGCAGTCAGCTTCAGGATGGTTATGGATGAATCTAAGACTGCACACACCAGCCCCATGCATGTACCCTTGAACAGGTGACTGCTTCACTCTCTTTTATGGTGAAGAATGTTCAGTTCTTAATTGAAAAGGTAAAATGTTCTCATCCAACATGAGGAAGTTACATGAAATTTACTCAAGTCCCAATTTCTGTGGGGTATCTCCTTTATAAAATTCAGAGGCATCTATAAATGGATTGCATGCTTTTAGAAGAAAGCCCAAATACCTTTTTATAGTCTCTCTTCAATTCTGACCTCTATGCACTAGAAAGATCACTGAAGAGAAGGTGAAGAAGCCCATTTATGGTAAGTCTGAGAAATTAAACAGAACTGGTCAGATTATTTGTCTTTTTTTTTTTTCTTAAAATCTGTTCAGATGGTTTCAGTCATGACTTATCTAGTGTCTTTTTTATGTTGTTTTTTTCCTGTTGTTGTTGTTACTTGGTTTCGAGGACTGAATATGGGGCCTGGGCACTGTCCCTGAGCTCTCTTTGCTCAAGGCTAGTGCTCTACCACTTAGCCACAGCACTACTTACGATTTTCAGTGGTTAATTGGAAGTAAGCGTTTTAAGGGACTTTTCAGCTGGGGCTGGCTTTCAACTGTGTGATTCTCATATCTCAGCCTCCTGAGTAGCTAGGATTACAGACTTGGTCTATCTGCGCCCTCCTGTTTTTGTTTGATGTGGAAGCACGAGCCTTTCATCAGACACTAATTTCATTTATTGTTGGAAAACATCTCAAACCTTTTCTACCTTATGTCTTTCTGTCCTGCTTCTTTTTTTTTTCAAATTTTTATTATCAAACTGATGTACAGAGAGGTTACAGTTTCATACGTTAGGCATTGGATACATTTCTTGTACTGTTTGTTACCTTGTCCCTCATACCCCCCTCCCTCCTCCCCCTTTCCCTTTCCCCCCCTGAAGTGTTCAGTTCATTTTCACCAAACAGTTTTGCAAGTATTGCTTTTGTAGTTGTTTGTCTTTTTTTACCCTGTGTCTCTCAATTTTGGTATTCCCTTTCAATTTCCTATTTCCAATACCAGTATACACGGTTTCCAATATACTCAGATAAGATTACAGAGATAGTGTAGGTACAACCACAGGAAGGTGATACAAGAACCTCATCAATAATAGAAGCTACAGATACACATGGGACGTTGAAAGTAGTTACAACTGTGATATAACAATCGTTTCCATAACATGGAATTCATTTCACTTAGCATCATCTTATGTGTTCATAAGAGGATAGCTATTGGGCTCTTGTGATGCTCTGCTATGACTTGCCTAAACCTGTTCTAATTATTCCCAATAAGGGAGACCATAGAGTCCATGTTTCTTTGGGTCTGGCTCACTTCACTTAGTATAATTTTTTCCAAGTCCTTCCATTTCCTTACAAATGGAGCAATGCCATTCTTTCTGATAGAGGCATAAAATTCCATTATGTATATGTACCACATTTTCCTGATCCATTCTTCTACTGAGGGGCATCTGGATTGGTTCCAGAGTCTAGCTGTGACAAATTGTACTGCGATGAACATTGTTGTGCTGGTGGCATTACTGTGATTTTGTTTGTGGTCTTTTGGATAGATACCCAAAAGTGGGCCTGCTGGGTCATAGGAGAGTTCTATATTTAGCCTTCTGAGGAAGCAATCCAGAAATTCATATGGAACAATAAAAGACCTAGAATAGTAAAAACAATCCTAAGCAGAAAGAACAGTGCTGGAGGAATTACAATACCCAACTTCAAGCTGTATTATAAAGCTATAGTAATAAAAACAGCTTGGTATTGGCACTGGAACAGGCCTGAAGACCAATGGAACAGAATTGAAGACCCAGAAATGATCCCACAGAACTATGCCTACTTAATCTTTGATAAAGGAGCTAAAACAATAGTTTGGAAGAAAGATAGCCTCTTTAACAAATGGTGCTGGCAAAGCTGGCTCAACACATGCAACAAACTAAAACTAGATCCTTATATATCACCGTGCACCAAAATCAATTCCAAATGGATTAAAGACCTCGAAATCAAAACAGACACCCTGAAAACACTAAAGGAAGGAGTAGGAGAAACACTTGGGCTCCTTGGCGCAGGACAGAACTTCCTTAACAATGACCCAGAAAGGCTACAAATCAAAGAAAGGTTGGACAAATGGGACTGCATCAAACTGCAGAGCTTCTGCACGGCAAAGGACATAGCTCGCAAGATAAACAGAAAGCCCACAGACTGGGCGAAGATCTTTACCGGCCATTCAACGGACAAAGGCCTCATATCTAAAATATATGCAGAACTAAAAAAATTACCTTCTTCCAAAATGAAACCGCAAAGAACCATTAGCCCCCTCATCAATTGGGCTAAAGACTTACAAAGAGACTTCTCTGATGAGAAAATGAGAATGGCCAAGAGACATACGAAAAAGTGCTCTACATCACTGGCCATAAAAGAAATGCAAATCAAAACAACATTGAGATTCCATCTCACCCCAGTAAGAATGTCCTTTATCAAGAAAACTAAATAAGGGCTGGGGATATAGCCTAGTGGCAAGAGTGCCTGCCTCGGATACACGAGGCCCTAGGTTCGATTCCCCAGCACCACATATACAGAAAACGGCCAGAAGCGGCGCTGTGGCTCAAGTGGCAGAGTGCTAGCCTTGAGCGGGAAGAAGCCAGGGACAGTGCTTAGGCCCTGAGTCCAAGGCCCAGGACTGGCCAAAAAAAAAAAAAAAAGAAAACTAAATAACAAATGTTGGAGGGGATGTGGCCAAAAGGGAACCCTACTTCATTGTTGGTGGGAATGTAAACTGGTTCAGCCCCTCTGTCCTGCTACTTAATTCTCCCCCATCTTTATTAAGTTGAAGAGCTGATGAGTAAACAATTTTGTACAGGAAAGTTCAACATAATGTAGATCACCGTTTGATAAATATTTTCCTTAATTGAATGACTACTCTATCAAACTATGCAGTTGACTGAGCTTTTGGTTATATGTGAGAATAAAAACACAACACGAGATTCTTCCTTAACCCCTAGGTACCTAGATCTGAACTTCCTCTATTAAATGCTGCATAAATTAACTGATGTGAGCATATGCTGGAAATTAGAGAGAAGTTGAGTCACCTGACAGAAATATCATGAGTCAAATAAGAGATTTGAACTTGAGCATATTGAACAGTGATTATAATCCTTTTGCTACCCCTATATTTAATAGTAATACTCAGCTAAAAGCAAATATTTTACAATTCACAACTCCATTGTAATGGGCACAGTAAGGAGAAAGTGCTTGAGAAACTATGCATTTCTAATTCCACTTGTTGTTTGTCACATAAAAAAATGCAGCAATTAAAAAGTGTCATTTTTGCAGGAGTATTTTTACATAATTGAGAGTATACTACATACATACATGTTTATGCTATTTAATACTACATACATACATGTTTATGCTTGTATCAATGTTTCAGACTTAGAAAGGCTTTGTAAACATAAATTACAATAGCTGCATATTTCATTACAGCAATTGAACTACAAACTCACTGGAATATTCTTGTTCAACATATAGTTTGCTTACTCTTTTGTTCCCCAGTTAATAAAAATAACAAATGTTACAAAAAGTGTTTGTACTACATATTGCTGTCAGAATGTCTCAAGGTGCTCATAAAACAGTAATAAAGAGTGTCTGAGGCCACTGAATACCTGCAGTTGGTTTGATATACGCAGCTATGTGTAAATATTTTGTCATATACTTCATACATTGTTAAAACATTTCCCAAGAAACTATCCATTGACTCATTTTTTGACATTCAAGTTTTTCAATTAGTGAAGAAAAAAACAAGTTATTTTTTCTTAACGTGTCTTTAAATTTATAGAAGCTAAATAAATACACATGCACTTAGGTTGGGCATTGGTCTTAAAGTTCATCCCCCATTGTTTGTAACAGAAAATGTCATTAGCTTCAATGAAAGGGGGGAACTATCCTATCAACAGAAATGGTATTAGGGTATCTCATGGATGCCAAAGGCAGTTAATAGGTTGGAGTGTCACAAAGGACAGGGCAGGACTAGAAATGTTTATATCCCTCTTTTATGCAGGCCGGATGGTCTCTTGTTTCATATTCTTTTGCTGCTCTCTGCCTTAGGCTTTGTCTTTCTGCAAAGCAGCCTTTATGCCTTTCCATTTACCTATTGGGATATGGTCTTTTCACAGCTCATCAGAGACTAAGCCATGTCCCAGTTCCCAGTTCTGGGAAGAGAAGATCTGTTAGGATCAGGGAGCAACTCTAGGATCAATCAGTTGTAGCCAACAATATAGTTAGTGCAATTTAAAAATGGAAACAGAGCCCATGTTGAGTGGAAAGGAATTAACAGGAAAAAGAATTGGAATGCTGGGCAGAAAGATATCCACTACATTATCCTAATGGCTCATGACAGATCACAAGTGAATAGTGTACTTATTTGGTAGTTTTATTTTTCTTGTTTAACTCAGAAAATGTTGCTCAGATTATATTTTTGAGATCTTTGTATGTTCTGTTTATTTTTGACAAATGCTAGAACCACCTGAGGTTTGCGGATGTTTGAAGTTGAATGTTTGAAAAGGTGGTTGATTGGCCTAAGCCCAAGGTCTGTTCATGATCACAGCTACCTCTGGCACCTGAGGGTAACTTATGTCTGTATTGCTGACCCCAGTTCTGCACAGCTTGTTTGATCTTCAGTTGTATTAGTGGGGGATTGTTAGTCTGTCCCTTCACCCTGGAGCATTTCAAAAGATGAAGGATCTCTATATTTACTTTACTTGTTAAATGTGACTGAAAACATCAGATAGTTCCAAGGTGCCATTTTTCTCCAGCAGTTCTAAAGAGCTTTTTTTCTTGACATCAGTGGCAGCTCCTGTTACCAAGATGCTTTCCAACAGATTATGTTGAATACTGAGGATACAGACATATAGAGGTTATTTTCATCATTAGATAGGTATAGTGCCTTTTAAAGGGTACTAAGGAGCAGAGGAAGAGTATCCAGATAAATTGCTGGGCCTGGGAGACGCTTCTAGCAAAGCCTTCTTCATGGAGCTAGTAGACTGTGCCTCAGGCCTCATGCATGAATTCTTGCTCAGTTTTGGAGCCCCTGCTCTATATTATTATTTTTCCCCATAAATAAGACAACTACGAATATTCAGATCTGTTTTGCTCTCTCCACCTACCTGTTGATGCTTGTGGTAAATTCCATGCCACTTTAATCACTGAGACTTTAGAAAAAGTCTGGTATCAAACTGGAAGTCTTTCAGATTTTTCCTTCTGGCTCCTCATAAATCCTTTGCCCCCTATCTGTTCTTCCTCCTCCTCCTCTTTTGCTGCTCCTTCCTCTTCCTGTCTTCTTCTCTGTAGTCTTCCCTTCTCCCTCTCTTCCTTCCCTCTTCTTCCTGGCCTACTAGTTCAATCTCTGCATGGATTTAATTTTACCAGAGCCTTTGAAAATTGATTTGTTCCTTCTACTTCCACAAAGCCTGATATTACCTGCTTAGAAATGAGATGGGAAGAGAAGGGAATGAATTTTTAAGAAGCACAAAGATAAATTGACTGCTAGACAGTGCCCTACAGATAGTAAAGTTAGTGAAGGGCAGACCTCTCTGACACAGAAAGATAAAGGTTATGATTCATCAGGGCAGAAGACATTTTGTGTCCTTTAAATAACTGACCAATTTCAGAAACAAGTACAGGATGATGACTTTTGCAACTCGTACAGTGTATTTTCCAAAGCTGGAAAAAAAGACTTTTTCTCCCTGTCAATGGTTTGAAGCTTGGGTTGTAGTGTCAGAGCCTACCAGTGGTGGAGCATTTAAAAAGGAATGAACAAGATTTCCAGCAGCAGAGCAAGCCTCCACCTCTCCATTCAGCATTATCCCATTGCATTAGTAAAGTGCAGAGTGCAGCAGGTGCCCCACAGTGTTTAATGGATGCAGTAGGTATATGTGTAAAACAATTCATAAATTGTATTTGAATTACCAGAGTTACCACATTATCTCATCCTTAGGCAGGAGGCAAAATGGTCGGTTTTTCTACTCAAAGTATTTTCCCATTTGTTCCCCACCATCAAGCCTACCTACAGTAACAATCTGTTCTATACTTCTTAATTTAGTTTAAGGAGAAAACTCAGGCTAAGTGAGGTAAGCCAGGCTCAGAGAGATAAAGGACATGTGTTTTCTCTCATATGAGACTAAATTTAGGAGGATACTCTTAGGGAAAGAACTCAAAGGTGTAACTTATTTAACGTTTAAAATACTGTTTATGGAAATGAACTTTAAGAAATGGAAACTTTTTTTCTTTTGTTACTGTTGTTGTTGTTGGTAGTGGTAGAATTTGTTTTTCCTTGGGTGCTTTTTTTTTTTCTTTTAGGAGCACAGAAAAGGAGGGAGGAAGGGGAAAAAATGCAGTCCTGCTATACAGATATGCTATGTGGAACATGACCTTTGTAACTTGTGGACAGGGATGGAAGTGGGAAACTGGGACAAAGCAAAGGAAGGGATGACTTATACAGTGGTAGCCCTTCTGAGCCACATCTTAACAATAACAATAAAATTATTTAAAAAAAAACAGGAAATAAATACTGCAAAAGGAAAAAAGAAGCAAGCATTTCTCTAATTTCTAGACGACTCCTCTGAAAAGAAAGCCATAAGAAAATCCTGACTATAATGTGCCAAAGCTCTTAAAATTCCCAGAATTTGTATAGAGTTCCTGGCCTTAACACCTCTCTCTCTTAGGGAGAAGTCTTTGCTGTGAAATTCATTATCTGAGTACTTGAGATATCTATCTATTGATCAGTCAATCGATTGGTTTATCAATCATATAATAAAAGAAGTTCTGTCTTGTAGTTTTGGAAGGCCTCATATTTCCAAGTGCTGGTCCTGACCAAGCACTTGTCCTGTAGCCAGATGGGTACATAGGGAGTTAGAAGTCCCCCCGGAACCAGCACCGTCTTGTCCCAGGTGATTTGTAGCTAATGACTGCCCAGAGGTCATATTTGTAAGGCTCACTTCAGTTAAGCATCACCCAGTTCCTGTCCACTCCACTAGCCTTCACACCTTGAATATTGCACTGTGGTAAATAACAAGTCTGCCTCGAGACAGAACTGTACACGAATAGCATGCTTATACCATTTTTAGCTGAACATATTTTATTTCTTTCTCTGTCCCTAAATGGGAGACTGTCTCTGAGCTGTCAAACTGATGTGCAGAGCTTTCAGAAAGGCTGTCAGCAATGGAGGAGGTGTTTTGCACCTGTAACCAGTCAGATAATTGGGGATTGTTTGGCATGTAAAGTGGCAGCATCTGGAGAAAAAGGACTCCTATTCAAAAAAAATTTTTGGTCTGATTTTCACACACACAGTTTCCTATTCTGAAAGGATTTTTCCCCCTCAGGAATTTAATTTCAGGACGTATTTTTAGCCTTTCGGTTTATCAGTGAAGGAGGAATGCTAATGTTGGATTTAATCCATTTTAACTTGAATTTCTAGCAATGCTTTCACAGAAACATCAAGTTCTTTTGGTCTGAAAAATGACAGTTTTTTAAATCATTCTACAAGCTGTTTTGTTATACCTTTTCTTTTATAATGGAGTCCAATGTAGTATATCATCTGGACAGGAAAGCACCTAAATTCATAATTTGTTTCCTGCTGGCATATCTGATACAAGGTGGAGCATGTCAGCATTCATTTCACTTGGTTTCAAGTGGCTAAGTGGATGGCTTCCATTTTAGGGTATCACAATCATTGAAAAAGATAAAAAGAAAATGAAAAAGAAAAACAAAGTTGAGGTGCCAAACCTTCCTCTTAGGGTATTTTTCATGCAGGATTAGAACACTCTGAATTCTTTGTATTGGAGTCAGAACAATTTTCTCGAGGTGATTACTAGATCCAGATACCAGGAAACTGTTTCATTCTGGAAGCCACTGGGAAGTGTGAGTGGTCTTAAGTCTCTCACACTTACATGAAGCTTGCACAATATGCTTCTGCTTCCTGTCTCCCCATACCACAAAGAAATGTCTTATCCGTATAATCCACTACAACATTTTCCTATAACTTACTAAATGACTAAAGAGTCATATTATTTAAATAATTTTTGAGTTCATAAAATACATAGGTCACACTATTGTACAAAACGGTGTAGCACAAGGCAATTGTTTGTTGCTCATATTTTCTTGGCAATTTGCATTTTACAGAGTGATTGTGTGCATAGTCTTCCCTCAGAGGGGCACTGGTTCCTTGATGCTTTATGTAAAATGATGCTGTATTTATATATGACCTATGCATCCTTCCATGCACCTCCAATCATCTCTGATTACATATAATACTGATAAAATGGAAATGGTATGCAAATACTTGTTACACTGTGTTTTTAAAAGAGTAATGACAAGGAGCATAGTCTGCACGTGTTCTCTACACTTGTTTTCCCTGAATGATTTCAGTTATTTTGGTTGTATTGAAAGATTCAGAACTTGGAGATACAGAGGGAGGGCAACTATCCACCAATTCATTGGTTTGGGGGATTAACTGTGTTGTGAGCAGGTGCCTACTGGGTGCTGAGCCATGCACTAGTTGTCAGAGGTGAAGAAGTCTTCTGTCTTTTTGAAACCTGTTGCTTCTTTTTGAAGTATTTCAGGTGTGAGATGTGATAAAGCAGAGATGGTACAGACAAGTAGGAAAATGGCCACATGAAGTATCATATTAGCTGCAATTGGAGTATGGGTTCTACCTACCAATCAGCTTCACGTTCTGCTTCAAATCTTCGTAAATGACCAAGACTTTAGGTGTGGTCAACGTTGGGTACTCACTTGTACTGGACCTACCCCCCCCCCCAATATCTAAAGCATAACCTGTGAAGTTTTGTTGTTTATGCCTCTGGTTTGCTGGAGACCTAGCCACCTACAGAGGAGCTTTCTGTTAGCTATCCTCTCCAGATCCGGAGACAATTGATGCTTCTATTTGGGTATGCTATAGGTTTTTTAAAATTTTATTGTAAAGATGATATACAGGGTTACAGTTACATAAACTGGGTAATGAATACATTTCTTTTTGAAAAATGTCACCTCTTCCCCCACCCACAAGTTGTATAATTTGATTTCAACATAGTGTAAAGTGAGGATCACTGCATTTTTTCACACTTTGTTCCATTATTTCTGTGCTCCCCTCTTACCGTCCTCCAAACTGACAAACTTACAAACAAGACAGCAACAAAGGTCAGACGGGGTGGGGGGCTCTTCTTTCCATTTCTTTAAGTTCATTTTTGTAAATATTATTTTATATGATTGTATGCACATAGCTATTGAGCCTTTATGATCCTCTCTTAAGAATTTCCTCCTTTTTTGTTTCCAATTATTTTATTTATTTTTAATTATATTTTATTGACAAGGTATTGTGCAAAGGGGGTACAGCTACATAATAAGGCAGTGAGTACATTTCTTGTGATATCTTACCCCCTCATTTTTCTTTCCCTTCCCTAGATCAGGTAGGCATATATACAAAATCCAGTGTACGAAAATCATATACAGTAACCATGTAGGGTACGCCAAAGGAAATTCACCTAGAACTTTGAATGTAATGTCAACAATAGAATCCTCCTGGGTCCTTCTCTTGGAGTAGTTTTTGCTTATTCTGATCTTATATAATCATGTGTACATAGCTGTTGAGCTATTGTGATCCACTGATAGGTCTATTCTAGATCTTTTTATGTTTAGTAGTTGTTTGGTTTTAGATACATATGTAAAGTCGCTGGCCCAAACATGTGGAAATACCATTTGAAAAGAAGTTTGTTGTTTTGCAGACCTGGTCTATATTGTCCCTTCCCCCCACCTACCAACAGTCTTATATAAAGGAGACCCATGCCCCTTTGTTCTCTGTGCTCTAGGCTTGTCTCACTTAACATTATTTGTTCAAGTTCTGACCATTTTCCTGTGAATACCAATATTTTATCATTTCTAATCGCTATGTAGTATTCCATTGTGTATAGGTACCACATTTTTTAATCTATTCATCTGTAGTAGGGCATCTGGGTTGTTTCCATATTTTGGCTATTGTGAATTTTGCAGCAATAAACATGGATGTGAAGATGTCTTTATGATATCCTGAGACCTGTTGTTCAGGATAGATGCCTAGGAGTGGTATGGCTGGGTCATAGGGTAGGTCTATGCTGAGCTTTTTGAGGAACCTCCAAACTGTTCTCTAAAGTGGTTGTACTAATTTGCACTTTCACCAACAGTGGGGAAGAGTTCCTCTTTCCCCACATCACCTCCAGCATTTGTTGTTGGCTGAGTTCAGAGTATAGGCCATTCTAACAGGAGTGAGGTGGTATCTCAGGGTTGTTTTTATTTGCATTTCCTTTACTGCCAGGGATGCTGAACATTTCCTCATATGATTCTTTGCCATTTTTATCTCTTCTCCTGTGAAGTCTCTCTTTAGCTCCTTTGCCCATTTCATAATTGGTTTACTGGGTTTGGAGGAGATTAGATTTTTGAGTTCTCGGTAGATGACGGAGATTAGGCCTTTGTCTGTTGCTGTGCTGGTGATGATCCTTTCCCATATGGGTGGCTGTCTTTCTAGTTTAGTGTTCAGAAACTTTTTATTTTGTAGTTGTCCCATTTGTCGAGTCTCTCCCCTATCTGTTGTGCCCCTGGGACTATGTTCAGGAAGTTCATACCTGTGCCTATAAGTTCTAGTGTCTCTCCTACTCTGTCCTTCAGTAGTTTCAAGGATTCAGGTATGATGTTGAGGTCTTTAATCCATTTTGAGTTGATCTTGGTGCATGGTGATAGGCTAGGGTCCACTTTGAGTTTTCTACATGTGGCTGCCCAGTTTTCCCAGCACCAGTAGTTGAAGAGGTTTTGTTTTTTTTTTTTCCATTGTATGTCTTTAACTCCTTTGTTGAATAACAGCTGACTGTAAGAATGCGGATTTATTTCTGGGTCTTCTATTTCATTGGTCTTCAGTCTGTTTTTATGCCAGTACCAGGCTGTTTTTGTTATGATGGATCTATAATAGAGCTTGAAGTTTGGCATTGTGATTCCTCCTGCGCTACTTCTCTTGCCTAGAATTGCTTTGGCTATTCTAGGTCTTTTGCTGTTCCATATGAATTTATGGGTTGTTTTCTCTATTTCAATGAAGGATGTAGCTGGGACCTTGATGAGGATTGCATTGAATTTGTCTAACATTTGGGCAAATGGCCATTTTCACTATATTGATTCTGCCTACGCATGTTACACATGAGCATGGGAGGTCTTTCCATCTCCTGGTGTCCTTTTTGATTTCCCTTTTTAGATTTTTATAGTTCTCATTAAATAGGTCATTCACATCTTTAGTTAGGTTAACCCCTAGGTAATTTATTCGTTTTTTAGCTAATGCAAATGGTATTATTTCAGTAATATCCTTTTCTGCTTGTACATTCCTGGGGTACAGAAAAGCTGCTGATTTTGTGGGTTGATTTTGTATCGTGCTGCTTTGTCAAAATGGTTTATTCTAGGAGTTTGGGGACTGAGTTTTTTGGGTCCTTCAGAGATAAGATCATGTCATTGGTGAATAGGGATAGTTTGATTTCTTCTTTACCAATGTGGATCCCTTTGACGTTCTCCTCTTGCCTTATTGCTATGGCTAGGGATTCCAGCTCTATGTTGAATAGAAGCGGGGAGAGTGGGCATCCTTGTCTTGTTCCTGAGTTTAGGGAAAATGGTTTAAGTTTCTCCCCATTTCATATGATATTAGCAGTTGGTCTGTTGTATATGATTTTTATTGTTTTAAAGAATGTTCCCTCTATTCCTGTACTCTCCAGAGCTTTTAACATGTATGGGTGTTGTATTTTGTCAAAGGCTTTTTGGGCATCAGCTGAGATGATGATGTGGTTCTTGGTCTTAGGTGAATTACGATTATTGATTTGTGGATGTTGACCCATCCCTGCGTCTGTGGGATGAAGCCTACTTGATCATGATGTGTAATTTTCTTGATCAGTTTCTGGATCCAGTTAGATAATATTTTGTTGAGGAGCTTTGCATCTGTGTTCATTAGTGATATTGGTCAGTAATTCTCTTTTTTTGTTAGGTCTTTGCCTGGTTTGGGGATGAGGATGATACTAGCTTCATAGAATGAGTTTGGGATTTCTCCCTCTGTTTCTATTTCACAAAAGAGTATGAGCAGTATTGTTATTAGCTCCTCACTGAAGGTTTTATAGAATTCATTGGTGAATCCATCTGGGCCTGGGCTGTTTTCGTTGGAAGACTCCTGATTACATCTTGTATCTTGCTATAGGTTACTGGTTTATTTAGTTGATTTATTTCTTCTTGATTCAGTTTGGGCAGTTTATACTTCTCTAAGAATGGATCCATTCCTGTAAATTTTCCACTCTTTAGTGAGTAAGGGCTCTGGAAATAATTCCTTATAATTGTTTGACTATCCTGTGTATTTGTTGTAATTTTTCCAGTGGAGTCCCTGATCTTACGGAGGTGAATCTCTTCTCTTCTTTTTTTTGTAAGTCTTGCAAGGGGTCTGTCAATTTTATTTATTTTCTCAAAGAACCAGCTTTTCATTTTATTTATTTGTTGAATGGTCTTTCTATTCTCAGATTTATCTCTTTAATCTTTGTGATCTCTCTCCTCCTAGTTGTTTTAGATTCAATTTTTTCTTGTTTCTCCAGTCATTTTTAACTGCATCATGAGGTTATTTACCTGTTCTGATTCCATTCTTTTAATGTTTGCGCTGAGGGCAATAATCTTGCCCCTCAGCACTGCCTTTGCTGTATTCCATAGGTTTCTTTGTGACGTATTTTTATTGTCATTGCGGCTTATGAACTCGTTAATTTCTTCCTTAATTTGCTCTGTGACCCAAATGTTAGATAACAGTGAGAAGTTTAGCCTCCAAGTATTTGTGTAGTTTCTGTGGTGGTCTTTGTTATTGAGGGCTACCTCGATTCCACTGTGATCAGATAGAATACATGGGATGATGTCAGTACTCTTGTATTTACTGAGGTTCTTTGTGTGGACTATGATATGATCTATTTTGGAGTATGTTCCATGGGCTGCTGAGAAGAATGTGTATTGAGTATCTATATGGTGAAAAACTCTGTACACATCTGTCAGATCCATGTGGGATATGGTGTTACTTAGGTCTTTGGCTCCCTTGCTAATCCTCTGTGTGTTAAATCTGTCTTTTGGAGAGAGTGGAGTATTAAAATCTCCCACTATGATTGTATTTGGGTCTATCTTGTTCTGTAGTTCTGAAAGAATTTTTTGACATATATAGGAACTCTTTTGTTTGGTGAGTATAAATTTTTCACGGTGATGTCTTGTTTCTGGATTTTTCCTTGTATTAATATGAAGTGTCCTTCTTTATCTTTTTGAACTGATTATAATGAGAAGTCTGGCTTGTCTGAAATAAGGATGGCTACCTTTGCCATTTTGGTAGGTGCGTTTGTTTGGAAGATCTTGCTCAATCCTTTCATTCTGAGCCTGTTTTTGTCCTTTGCTATAAGATGAGTCTCTTGAAGACAACAGATAGCTTTGTTTTGTCTGCGAATCCACTCTGCCATTTTTTGTTTCCTATTTATCAGAGTTCAATCCATTTATATTTAAAGAGATCATGGATAGATGTGGTTTTTTTCCCCTTCCATTTTTCTGTTAGGCTGTGTTTTGCTTCTTTCCTTCCCTTTCTTTTTTGTCTTCCTTGAGCTATTTTTCTTATTTGGCTCTGACTATTGTAGTTTCTTTCTTTCTGTTTGGAAATCCTGTACGTTTTTTGTTGGGTGTTTTTCTCCTCTTAGAATTCTCTGTAAGGCTGGTTTTTTGTTCACATATTCCTTTAGGTTCTCTTTGTATGGAATGATTTTATTTTCCCCTCAAAAGTAAATACTAATTTTGCTGGGTATCTAAGTCTGGGTTGGCAGTTGTTGGCCTGCTGGCCTTGGATGGTGTTCTTCCAGGCTCTTCATGCATTGTAAGTTTGTCTGGAGAGGTCTGCCATGATTCTGATCTTTTTTCTGTTGTAGTATAGTTCTTTCTTTGTTTTCACTGCATTCAGAATATATTTCTTGCCAAAATCTGAGGCTGTGACTATGATATGTCTGGGAGTGTTTCTTCTAGGGTCTGGTCTGCTAGGTGTTCTATATGCTTCTGTTATTTGAGTGAGGTTTTCCCTTTTGAGATTGGGGAAACTCTCCTTAATAATTCTATCGAATATGTGTTATATAGTTCTGTTCTGATACTCCTCTCTTTCATCTATTCTGATAATATGCAGATTATATCTCTTCTCCCTGTCCACTATCTCCTGCATTAGTCTTCCCTGGTGTTTGACAGTTTCTTGCAGTGCAATAATCTTCTGGTCCTTATCAGCTGAATCATCATCCAAAAGAGACACTTGAGATTCAAGATGATCAATTCCTTGTGATGTGGCTTCGAGTGTGGTTTGCCTCGGGGCAAGTGAGCTGTTTATGGTTGCCAGATCAGCTTTCATTGTGGTAATTTCTTCCTTTAATGAGTTTATTTTGATTCCATATTTTCATGCATTCTGTTTCTCAGGTCTTCTTTAAATGAGGAGTAGACTGTATCTATTTTTGCTTCCATTTTTTGCTTGACTTCCTGAAGATCCTTCGAGAATTCCATTCTAAATTCCTGGATTTGTTTTTTGAATTCATTCCTGAAGCTTTCGATCATTTCTGCTATCTTAACCTCAAGTGTGTTTTTATTCTCCATCTCCTCTTCAGTCGTACTGTTTTTTGGAGCTGGCGAGTTGGCTTGACCTTTCATAAAATTTGTAATATTTCTTTGTGATTTACGCATCTGAGATGAAGAAGTTATGGATTCTTGATTCCCTCCTGCACTTCCTTTTGGGGACTGTAGGTGGTGGCCTTGGTTTGGCTTTGTGGTAGTTCCTGCTGGTCCGCCAGTAGGGACTTGTTTGTATCCTGAGTCCTGCTGCTGAACCTTATTGCCCTATGGATGAATGTGACCGTCGAGGTTGTTGCCTCTGTGTTTACCGTCACCACAGTCAGGGGTGGGTAGGATCTGTGACTTTCTCTGCAGGTCCATGTTCTACTGCCATGCTTTGCTGACCCTTGTGAGCCCCTGCTGGGAATTCGCGGGTTGCTGATTCAGCATGGCATGGAGACTTTTCTCTTTTTTGTTTCTTTCCCGTTAGTTGCTGTGGCTCAAGTGTGCTCGCTTCTCAGAGTGAGTGTTGCCACTGAGGGGCGGCTCGCCCACCTGTGCGGACTTCCCTGTCAGATCAGGTGTTGCCGCTGAGAGGGGGCCGGTGGACTCCGCCCACCTGTGTGACTATCAGCAGGTGTTGCTTTGGGGGCGCAGCTTGCCTACCTGTGCATTCCTGTGGGGGCGTGGGTACAGGGCCCTCCTGCTGAAGGGCTAGAATGCTGGTACACATGGGCCCTCTGGGGGGCACGTGCATATGAGCTCTCATGCTTCTTTTGGGGAACGCGCAGCCCCAGATTGTTGGAGGGTACTTGTGCCCTCTCGTGATTCTGCTGTGGGGCGCTATGTGTGGATCCAAGAAGGTTCAAGTGTCTGGGCATGGGTTGGTGCCCACTGCCTCTCTGCACCTCAGCTGTGAGGGGGGCATGTGTTCAAACTGGGCCGGTATTGCACATGAGCGCGAGTGCGACTGTTGCTCAAAAAGTCTGTGCAAACCCAAGCACCTCAAGCAGAGGTCAAATGCCCACCAGTCCCAGGGTCCCTGCTTGGGGGTGGGGGGTGGGCGGTGCATGCAGATTCAGGCTCCCCAACTGAGGATTTGGGGGACAGTGGCTTAATGTGTCTCCCCGGACATTTTGTTGGGAGTTGCTCTGCCTGCTGCTAGCTCCTGTGTTCTTCCAGGAGCTATAGGACCCTACAGGGTCCTGGAGCTGCCAGATATGGGGTTCTTTTGTTCCTGTGGGGTGGGAAGGGGGAGGGAGAGAGCTCTAACTTTCCCAGCCTGGCCCTGTTGGGGCCTGGGGGCGGGGTACCCCGGAGATTTTCCGGCTTTGTGCAGCTTATAGGCTTTTCTTTCTTTATTCTTTTTCATTTCCTGTGTTTCTCTGTTTGTTCTGGTTGTTGGGTTTGCCAGTCTCTTGATGGGGCAGTGGGTGTTGGAGTTCCAAGCTCACTATTTGGTTAGAGCAAGCTGGGGTGCCTTCCTACTGTGTCAGTGCCATCTTCTCTCTCTCTAAGAATATCCTCCTTTGCTGTGTAATTTATCATTTCCATGTGCATTTCTTTGGCCTTTTGCCATCCACCATGTTTACTTGTAGATTTATAGGCACAGTGTCAGGGGAAATCATTGTACTACAAATTTTGATATTCTATAAAAGTAAAATTTATAATGAAATTTGGTATTCAATGAGAGGTCTTTGGTCTTGATTTTTCTTCTTTTGCTTACCATATCACAAAATAATTCTTTTTTAAAATTTAGAAATTATGAAGCTGGTATAATGGTACACAGTTATTTTTTTATATTTAGGGCAGCGGGTTGAGGAAAATTGCAGTGCAGTGCTAGCCTGGAAAACATATTTGCAAATCTCCATCTCCCAGGATAAGAAGTTGAGTGGAACGGTATGAGTGTGTGTGTGTGTGTGTGTGTGTGTGTGTGTGTGTGTGTGTCTGTATATGTGTCTATGTGTGTATGTGTTTATAAAATCTTGGAAGATAATTTCAATGTCTGAGCCAAAGTTATAGAGAACAATCTGAATGCATACAGTTTCTCTGAATCACTTGCTGCATATGTCTCGTCATTCATTTCAGAGTTTTCTTTGTGCTAATAATCTGGATCTGGTTTGTATGTATACTAGCAATACTGTCTCTTGATATGTTTTGATAAACCCTAATGTTATTATGCAAAAAAGGAATAATTTTTTCTCATTAGATTGGAAAAAAAGCAGTGTCTTGTTTTATTTACACTTGTTTAATTGATAGTACAATAAATTTCTCATGCAGTTGCTGACTTTTGCTCAGTTTCTATCTACTTATGCCCACTAAACATTTCTCCAGTGCCCTCAAATCTCTATATTAAAGGTATCAATCATTTCATTTGGGAGGAAAATTTGCCTCCATTTATATTTGCTTTTATTTCTATGACATATTTAATAAAGAAAGATTAAAATTCATCTAGCTAAATTTATCAATGGATCCATTTGAGTTTGTTATATAGAAAGCCCATCTTCTATCCAGAGATCTAACAATGAAATCAGTATTTTTCTAAAATTAAAAAATAGGTCTTTCTTCCTCTTCCTCCTCTCTCTCTTCCTTATTCTCCTCTTGCTCTTCCTCTTCATCCTCCTCCTCCTTTTTCTTTTCTTTTTTTTGTGTTTGTCCTGGGTTTAGAACTCAGGGTTTGGACAGTGGCCCTGAGCTTCTTTTACTCAAGGCTAATGTTGTACTACTTGAGGCACAGTTCCAGTTCTGGACTTTTTGGTAGGGAAGGGGTAGTTTATTGGAGATAAGAGTTTCATGGACTTTCTTCCCCAAAGTTCACTTTGAATTGGGATCCTCAGATCTAAGCCTCCTGTATAGCTAGGATTACAGGTGTTTCATACTCTCTGTCTTGTTTACAGAAGGTATCATTTATTTTTATTTAACAGATACCTTACATTATTGTATTTATTTAGTTCTTAGGTTTGGGAGCTTAAAGAAGATGGTCTAAAAACTGGACCAAAATTTATAGTTCTAGATTCTCTTTTGTTATTCAGAAATCTTCTGTGAGTTAGAACAGGTGCAAACCTTCTCAAACACTTTTAAAAATCTGCCCTTTTGGTCTTTGTTTATATGTATTTTCATGATCTTTAAGTAGCTGTACAAAGGAGGTGCCATTTAACAAAGCAGTTTGTGAATACAGTATACCTTGATTAGTGTCACCCTTTTCAACATTCTCATCCATCCCTCCTCAACCCACCTTTTCCCTCATTCTTCTTAATTTGTAGGATGTACATTGAATTTTTAACTGCAATCTCCTCCTCTTCTCCTCTTTATTTATCTTTCCTCTCCCATGGACTCCACCCCCTTCTCAAGTATCAATTTCCTGGCATTTATTTGGTTGAACTTTGACTTTGCCTTTCTAAGGAATTATACTATTTGAGTTCTCCCTTGAAACTACCATATTTCAGTTAGTACATGTATAAACACTAGCATAACACCAAGCATAATAAAGTCACCAGAACAACCATGTTCAAACATAGCCAAAGTAATATATATATATATACATACACATATATGTGTATATATACATATGTAATATATACATATATACATATACATATATACATATACATATATAATATATTACATATGTGTATATATACACAAATACACATATATACATATATATATATATATATGCCATGGCATTTTATTCAACTATTAGATAGAATGATATTATATAATTTTTGTGTCATGAAAAGACTTGGAAAAAATTATGTTAAGAGAAGTAAATCAGGCCCAGAGAGAAAAAAGTTGTGTATTTTCCCTCATATATGAAACCCCAACACCTCTTCCTCCTCTTTCATTCCTTTATACATATATTCCCTCATTGCTTCTCATCATCCATACAATTATGATCTGATAAATACAAAACATATCCTTCACCCCACTTAATTGTTGGTGAAAATGTAAACTTGTTCAGCCACTGTGGAAAGTGGTATGGAGATGCCTCAGAAGGCTAAACATGGAGCTCCCCTATGAACCAGCAGCCCCACTCTTGAGCATTTACCCAAAGGATTACAAACAAGAACACACTAAAACCACCAGCACAAAAATGTTCATCACAGCACAATTTGTCATTGCTAAAATATGGAGCCAACCCAGGTGCCCCTCAGTAGATGAATGGATCAGGAAAATGTGGTACATGTACACAATGGAATTTTATGCCTCTATCAGAAAGAATGACATTGCCCTATTCATAAGGAAATGGAAGGACTTGGAAAAAATTATACTAAGTGAAGTGAGCCAGACCCAAAGAAACATGAACTCTATAGTTTCCCTCAGAGGGAATAATTAACACAGGTTTAGGTTAGTCACAGCAGAGGATCACAATAGCTATGCTCTTATGAACACATAAGATGATGCTAAGTGAAATGAGCTCCATGTTATGGAAATGAGTATTATATCACTGTTATAATTACTTTCATCATTACATGTGAAACTGTACCTTCTTTCATTGATCCTTTTGTATCTCCTTCCTGTGGTTGTCCCTGTGCAATCGTTGTATCTCATCTGAGTACCTTGTATACTGTATACACTGGTATTAGGACTAGGGAAGGGAAAGGGAATATCAAGATCGGGAGACAAGGGATAAAAAGACAAATGACTCCAAAGCATGCTTACAAGACCTTTTGGTTTAAACCAACTGAACAATTCATGTGGGGAGAGAAAAAGGAGGAGGGTGAGGGGGGAAATGAGGGAGGAGGTAACAAATTGTACAAGAAATGTACCAACTTTCTTATGTATGATACTGTAACCCCTCTGTACATCACTTTGACAATAAATAAATATTTAAAAAATAACAAAAAGATAAAGCCAGGGCCAATGGCAGAATTACTAGCCTGAAAAACAAATAAACAAACAAAAAATATATCCTTCATATCCTCAACTAGACCAGTATAGAGTTCTAGAGAATTCAAGTTAGAAAATTTAATTACTCTATATAAGATGACATACATTCTGAGAGAAATTGCTTGATTACATAGGCAATAGAAACATTTCCCTTTTGTCTCCATCTGTTTTTCTATGAGAGAGATTTATAATGGATTGGATTATGGCTGTTTTTTAAATACCATAAAGTCATAGTCAGATGAGAAAGATTTTTAAAGCTAGAATGGTGGAGAGAGAAATCTAGTTTCTTATTTTGACAGAAGTCCTCCCAGGAGTCATCAGTATCTCTAGAGAGCATTTTAGTTCCATTAGCTTCCTCCTCTACAATCTCTATGAGAAAGATAGGAATTTTGCAGATGGCATCAGGCCATGCTTCATTTCTGGTCAGATCACACCATAATGATGCCACTTATTCATCCATAAAAGCTTGTGGAAGTGCCCAGAACATCTGCACATAATGCAGTCATTCATGCGAAAAAGCTGAGGACCTGTTTATCACAGGGATCTGCAAAGCTCTCTCTTCCTGCTCAGTCAGCCTCAGAAGTTTCAACTGCTGTAGGAGAGAAGTGCCAACAACACATTAGCCTGATGATCCAATCCATAGAAACATGCTCTGTCTGCCCTCTGGGATGCCTGGTTTGAGATGGGACACAGCCAACATGCATACAGTTCTTCTGGAACCTGAGCAGCAAACGTCTTCCTTCTATATAGCACCCCTCCCAATCCAGTGCCTTAGACATATGGCTTTTTATGGTAATGTTTACCTTTAACTACATGTTTTGTATAGCCATTTGCCAAAGCAAATTGGAAGTTTCTGGAATTATAGTACTTCCTTAAAAGCATATTATGATAGAATTACCAGTTCAGTGAGAAGCATAATTGTTCCCTTTCCAGTGATTATAAATATTTATGCATATTTTCTATTAATCTGCTTTTATTTAGCAGCTACTGTGTGCTAGGTCTTATGGGTACAGAAATGAATGAGGAAGTTGTTTTATATCTGTCTGCATAATTCAAGTACAGCAAATGAATTTGGCTTAACATACTGAAAACTTCATTATTCTTCCCCTAGAGCAACTCAGCTTTCACTTGCTCATAATTATAGCTTAACTTGGGACCTAGCCTGAAGCAATTTCTAGAAGTCTGAGCATTTTCACTTTTTGACAGCTATCCTTACTTTGTTTGCCTTTAACTACCTTCTTGTTTCTTTAATGGACATGCATTTTACATTGACTCATGACACAGTACATAATTCTTATTTGCTATAAGTAATTGTGATACCAAGGTTAGAGAATTCAGCTTTAGCCTAAATACACGATTTTTATCACTCCCAGAACAAATCCCCACACACTAAATGGCTTAAAACAACACAAATTTTGAATCTCCTAATTCTGTACAACAGTAGCCCGAGTAGACTGGCTACTTTCTTTACTGGATTTAGCAGGCAGAAATCAGAGATACCTGTCTCGAATGATCACTTGGTGTCATTGGGATTGTTGGCAGAACTCAATTTCCTGTGGTTATAGGACTGAGGTGTCTGTTCCTCACTGTATTGTCTGTTAGGGGCCTCTCAGCTCCCAAAGGCCACCTGCATACCTCATCATGATAACCCTTCCATCTTCCAAGAAGTACACCTTACTGGGAACTTTACACTTTAACTCTGAAACTTTCTCCTCCCATGCATCTCTGTTATCATGGAGACATTTGTTTGCAGGTGCTAAAATATGACAAGGAAAAGGTGAGTGTAACCAAGCTGCTGAGGGATTTTCAGGGGAGGCGCACAGAGATGATTTGTTGTGTGCTGAGTAGACACCAAAGAGGCATGAAAGAGTGGATGGCTTCTTGGCATCCATAGGTCACCTAATAAAAACAAATTCACCAAGACATGTGCTATCCTCCTTGAGCAATGTAATCATCAACTATGTTGGCAAATACAGTGATATGGAACAGGGTTCCTCATGCATTGTTAAGGTTTCAATGGTATCTGATTCTAGGCGTGCTCTTGGGTAGAACTTCATTCCTTATTTTAATATTTTTATTATGAAAAATTTGACAATTATTAGAATTTCCAAGCATGTATAGTACATTCAATTAAAACTTCTTATCTTTCCATATGAACCCAACTGAAATCATTCCACAGGTAAAAACGAGTAGTTCTGTAACCACTGTTACGTGTATGGTACACTGGAAATAAGTATAGATACTACAAACCAAAGCGTGAAGTGTGCACTGACTTATCAATGATTGTATTCATTAATTTTAATTTCTAAGAAAGCATTTCACTTATTTTTTAGCTAGTTTAAATTTTTTTTAATTTTTCGGTTGTGGGGCTTGAACTCAGGGCATGGGCACTGTCCCTAAGCTTTCGTGCTCAACGCTAGCTTGCTACCTCTTTGACCCACAGCTTTACTTCTGGTTTTCTGGTAGTTAACTGGAGATTAGAATCTCATGGACTTTCTTACCTTGGCTGGCTTTGAACTGCAATCCACAGATCTCTGCCTCCCAGGTAGCTGGGATTACAGGTATGAGCCACCAGTGCCTGGCACATTTCATTTACTAATAAACTTATTTCAATATTTGTTAATTTGACAAACATTAGTGACCATCAACTCTGTGCCAGCCATTGTCCTAGGCATTGGAGGGCAGGTGTTGTGCCACACAGCTATCATCCCCATGGCAGTAGTACATTTGCAGAAGCACCATTCATTATGCCATCCCTTGTGTTTACATACCTTGTGCAATTCCAGGCATGAAAGGACTTTTCACCCATTTTAAACTAGAGCTTATCTTTTCTTTTAAGATACATTGAACTTAAGTTTCCTTATTCTACTTATCACTTATTGTATAAAAATTTATGTATTATTTGTTTACTGTATAAAATTTATTGTACTCATAATATGTAACTATATAATAATCAAATTTGTTATATATTTACATATAACTATATATTAACTAATTTTATTTCAAGTATATTATATAATTACTTATATAAAGAAATAATCATTATCTTAATGACAAATTTATATTCATTGGTAAATAAGTATGAATATTTATTATATAAAATATTGTCTTCATTGAATTTATGGCTTTCATCTGTACTCAAGGGAAGAGGATTTTGCTTGGAGCTGGCATTTTGGAAGGCACCTGAAAATACTACCTACTACACCTGACACTGATGCTTAAATTAATTGCAAGTCTTCACATTGAAAAACCAGGCAGATGCTGGACCATGAGGAGGCTCACTACAAGTGGTGGGACATGTGGCTGTCATCACTTGCAGGTATCAGGCTGTCTGAGCCTTGGACCTGATGTGATAAAGCATTTAAGGCTCTTGCCAATATAGTCAAGAACAAAAATTTAGCTTACCAATTCTTAAAAGAGGAGCTTTTCTGGAATGTACTTAGAGGAACAAAATCTAAACTTGCATTCATGCTAGTGCCAGGCCATATTAGACCTGAGCATATGGCCAATGACAAGTGTAGATGGAAACAGCCTCCCTTTGAAATCTGTGTATTGCTCTCGGGAGTAACAATATTTAATATTTTGCTTCTATTATTTAAACTCCCTCTGGAGTTATTTTCTTTGTACTTGTCTTCAGAATCTGGCCCTTTTCATGTTTGTCTTTCTGTTATTAGACACAAAAAGTCCATCTGAAAATTTGTGCACTTATAATTACTGAACACACATATGGAGAAATTAAAGTTCTGCTAGCCTGTGGGAATATTTGTTGTTCTAACCCTTAGGCAATACCCTGAGCCCCACGTAGTATTTTCTGAATCTAAGGCCCATTAGCAATGAACAGGTCAAGTACAAGAGATATGCTTATGTTGTGTTCACTTTGGTAAGTAAATTTAATTATTTATTTGTTGGTTAGCTTGTTTGTTTGTGTTGGTTTTGGAGCTTGAACTCAGGTCCTGGGTGCTGTTCCTGAGCTTTTTCATTCAAGGCTAGTGGTATACTACTTGAACTACCCCTCCACTTCTGGCTTTCCTTGTGGTTAATTGAAGATTAGAGTTACATAGTTTTCCTGCCTGGGCCGCCTTCAAGTTGTGATCCTCAGACCTTAGCCTCCTGAGTAGCTAGGATTATAGGCATGAGCCATGGGTGCCCAGTATAACCAGTTACTGTATGAATATTTACTGAGTGTCATTGATGGGCCCTGTGCTTGTATTCTCTCTGCACAGAGAGCACAACAGACCTGGCTCCTATTTCCAATGATGAGGAATAGAAAACTACACAATCTCAAGAGATCCTAATAACCATAGTATTTTTTTATTCTTTAAAATTAGATATTAGGGGTTTGGAGGCATGGCTCAGTTGGTAGAATGCCAGCCAATAAGTGAAGGCATCAGGTATGGAGTTAGAGTTCCAGACTCAGGCTTTAAAAAAGGATATACAGGGGCTGGGGATATAGCCTAGTGGCAAGAGCGCTTGCCTCTTATACATGAAGCCCCTGGGTTCGATTCCCCAGCACCACATATACAGAAAATGGCCAGAAGTAGCGCTGTGGCTCAAGTGGCAGAGTGCTAGCCTTGAGCAAAAAACAAGCCAGGGATAGTGCTCAGGCCCTGAGTCCAAGGCCCAGGACTGGCAAAAAAAATGTAAAAAAGGATATACAAATATAAATTATAAATGGCTAAATGTTAGTGCCTCAAGAAATCAGGATTACCTGAGGTGAGGATATAGTCAGAGTTCTGTTAGTAAGAAAATACCAGAGTGGCAACTGGTCCAGTTTGTCACATAGTCCCCCATATTTTCCATCTGTGGAAAGCTGACTGGAACTACTGCAAGAGAATTTTTTAAAAACTATGCAGAAAGTAGAAATCGCAATCTATTCTCCTTCAGTTTTATGTGTCCCACATTAATTTAATTGAGCAATTTTGCCTGGGGTCACAGAACTAATTAGAAGCAAGGTAGGGATTCAAGTTCTAAAAGTAAAATCATCTCTTGACTAGGGCTCCATAAAATACTTTAAAATTCTCTTTCTCTCTCCTTGTCCTTCACTATTTTCTAGTGTGCTTGTTACCCACTCAGTAAAATTACTTTGAAAATGACAACCTCAATTCCTTGGAAGAAATTTTATTCTCATTTGCTCAAAAGACTGTGAGGTCATATTGGACCAACCATATTTTCAGTCACCCTTTTCTGGATTTATGTTCAACCTATACCTATGTACAAATAAATTTCCTCATGTCAGGCATCCAGTTTCCAAATGAAGGGATTTTTTTTCTTGTTTTATATACATATAAGGAAATTTCTTACTAGGAAAGTAATGACCTGGAAATTTAATGACTGAGAGTTGACCCTGCAGATAGAAACCATGTACATATGTGAAGTTTGTGTGGTTGTGTAGCCTCTTTTAAAACCAGAATAAGCTTTTAGAGGTGTAAATGGACTAAAATAAATCCTTCTTAATTTTTATTTTGATAAAACAGAGGGAACTTTGTACTTAGAGAGCTGATTCCAGAATCTGAGTTGATAAATTCTCCTTTCTCATCTAAGAAGGTTTCTCCTGAGTCTAAGAAGGAATCCAGTTTTCCCATTGTGTAATATAATTTTCTGGAACATTTTAAATTAGTGTATAAAAATTGTACAAATGTGTTTGTTGTGATATTCCTATAAATGCAAA
Source organism: Perognathus longimembris pacificus (assembly GCF_023159225.1). Taxonomy (NCBI): domain Eukaryota; kingdom Metazoa; phylum Chordata; class Mammalia; order Rodentia; family Heteromyidae; genus Perognathus; species Perognathus longimembris. The sequence continues at coordinate 39,893,681 of NC_063169.1, forward strand.
TAATGTACTAAGATCTAATTCGCCCCCTGTATTAATTTGTCTTAGTCCCATAGCTTCCTTTTTAAACAGTATTAATTGGTTTCATTATTACATTTTCATAGACCTGTATAGAGTACTTTGATCATATCCAGCCCTCATAGCCCTCCTCTTTTACTTTCCAGAAGCACCTACTCTCAAATATTTCCCATTCTATACCAAAGTCATGACATGTATGAGAGAGAACATGTCATTTCTGTCATTCTCTTTCTTATCTCACTCAACGTAATAATCTCCAGTTCTGTCCACTTTCCTGCAAAGGACACAATTCCATTTCTTATTTCTGGCTGGATAATGCTTCATTGTGTTGCTAAACCACATTTTCTTTATCCATTCATTGGTTATTGAGTGCCAACATTGATTCCTTTGCTTGTCTGTATCCAAAGCGCTATAGCCAACATAGGGGTGCACCTATCTCTATGGTGTTGTGATTTTTATTCTTCCAGGTATATATGTTAAGGACTGGCATAGCAAGATCATATGGTAGTTCTATTTTTGGAGGAACCTCCATACTGATTTCCATAGTGGCTGCACTAATTTTTCCATTCCACCAGCAGGGCACAGGGTTTCTTTAACTAGTACAGCCTTAACAGTATTTATTGTTATTTATTTGCAGACATGAGTAAGAAGGAATCTCAGTGTTTGTGTATTCTTTTGTTTTGATTTTTTGTTTGTAGTCGGTTCAAATTGAGGACCTCATATTTGCTTGGTTAGTGCTTTATTACTTGAGCCCATTTGGTCTTAATTTGCATTTCCTTAATGGATAAAGAAGTTGACTTTATGTATTTATTGGCCATTGTGCTCATTCTGAAAACTATTAATTTACTCTTGTCCTGTTTCTGACTTTAGAGGGAATGGTTTCAGTTTTTCCTTATTTAGGATGATGTGGCTATAAGTTTATTGTATATAGCTATTGTTATATGGGGATAGGTTTCTTCTATTCCTATTTTCTTAGGGCTTTTTACTTTTCTTTCCTTAGGGCTTTTCAGAATGGAGGGATGTTGAGCTTTTCTATAGGCTTTTTCTGTGTCTATTGAAATGAGCAGGTGATTATTGTACTTTATTCTGTTGGTTTGCTGTATTTTATTAATTGACTTTGTATGCCGAACTATCCATATATCCTTACATGAAATCAACTTGACCATGGTCTATAATCATCATAATGTATTTTTCAATTTGTGAGTACTTTATTGAGGAATTTTGTGTCTGTATTCATCAAGGAAATTTGTCAATAATTTCCTGTTTTTCTTATGTCTTTATTGGGTTTAGCATCAGAGTGGCACTGGCTTCTTAGAATGCGTTTGGTAGAATTCTTTCTCTCCATACTTAATGAAATATTCTGAATAGCACTGGTGTTAATTAGTCTTTAAAAGTCTGGTAGAATTCAACAGTGAATTCAGTCTTTTCTTTTTTGGGTGGATTTGTATTATTCTTTCAGCTACATTACTGATTATAGATCTGTTAGTTTGTTTATAGTCCCTTGATCCAATCTTGTACGTTATGTACATTTACAAATTTATTCTTTTAGATTTTTGTGTTTATTAAAGAAGAACAAACATTTTAAAAAGGACTTCCTATTGATCCTTTGGATTTTATTGGTGTTTATTGTGATCTCCCCTTCTCATCTCTAATTAACTTCTGTCTTCTCTTCCTTTCTTTTGGTTAGTTTGGCTAATGCTTAATAAATCTTCTTCATCTTTTTAAATAACTGACTTGTTTCTTTGACATCGTGTTGCAAACATTTATATTTCAAAGGTTCTTATTAGTTAGTATTGTTTCAGATCAGTAATGAGAGTGGATTTACATCTGTCTTCTCAATAAGAGATGACAATCATTCCTTCAATATTAATACACTGCTAGAGTTTGTGGAAAACTCCTGGATATATTTCCAGAGCAGAACTTACTATAATGACAAACCTAAGTGGAATATGATTGAAGAATGAGATCCTACTGTTAATATGTTTGCCAGTTAATTACAACATATTGACACTAGATGCGATTGATTTGTCCTTCCTTGGAATTTGGAGCAAACTCAGGAGATAATATTCAGTGGAAGAAAGGACCTTGTAAGTTCATGTCTGAGGAATCCACTTGGTGATAGTAGAAGGAAGGATCATCTGGTTTTTTGTCATTTGTTGGAGTTTCTTCTTGATTGGGAAACCTGAGTTGAGATGCTTTGTAGTATACTTTGAGATGTGATGCTTTGAGAAGCTACTTTATGCATTGGCCTAGTATTGTTGAAGAGTCCTGCTACTTCTGTCCTTATTCAGAATTGCTAACTTTCTAAAGGGCCCCTGGGTGGTCACTTAACCTCCCTGAGGTGACAATAGTTTCTTTTTATTTGCTCTCTGCAAATAAAAAGAATGGTAAGACTAGGCATAGCTCTGAATTCTATCTATGTGCTATTTTATAGATATCATTACTTAGAATCATCATTCACTAACATCAAAATGGAAATGAGGACTAGTCTTACAAACCACTAAGCACTCTTATTAGATAGAAATTCCTTTATGTTATCCACAGCAGTAGCTGCAAATTCATAAGTACTACACTTCTCTTCGAATTTGGATAGATGTAAATTAGTTTTTTCTTCTTTTTTCTGAGCAATTTATTATTACAGCAGTAATCATGAAAATAAGTCAAGGTCTCTCTTCTGATTTGAGTTCTTTTGTCCCATTCTGTAGAGAATAGCACTTAAATATTAATAGCATCACTGGGAAAACACGTCAGCTATTTCTCTGTTTTGTGCAGCTCAATGAAGGGTTGTTCACTGTGAACCCCAGTACTCTGGCCTCATGAATGGACGTAATTGTAAGGAAGTCATCTCCTATGAAGCAAGATGCGACACTGGGAACAAAGGCTGGATTTTAGCTGATGTGATGAGCTCACCCTAGTGCCCATGTGGGGGCTTGGAAGCTCATTCAGGTGCCAGCTCTCTGTGTAAATGACATTCTTGAGGAAGTTTTGGAGGCTGGGAAGTAGCCTTTACACATTGGTCCATAGTCTGAAATATAAAGGTCAGATGAGGTGAGGTGTCATTATATGGGTAAATTACTCTCAGAGGAGCCATCATTCCTTTAGTCTGGGTGAAAAGAAGACACATTATTTTCAATTTGGCCACAAATAATGGCTTTGAAATGCATATTTATATAGATATTTTCTAGCGGATTTTGTCTACAGTAAGAAAGTACATTTCTCCTCTTCAGTACCTACTATACCTTTAGTGACTAGGAGAAAGGCAACCAGAAAACTAGTCTAGCATAATTACTGGAAATGGAAAATCCTAATGGAAAAAGTCTTCAGTTTTGTGATGTATTAAAAACCATTTTGAGTGCTGTTTGTTCTTATTGAATTGACAGATTTGATTGTTTTATTGTCCTCTAATCATAGCTTATAATTTTGGTTCTTCGTGGATCAAAGTGAAGTTGGGTGACATTAGTTTATATTTCCACTTCCATAGAGAATTTCTAATAATAATGTATCTGATATGCATAAATAATTAGGCACCTCCAGTGTGTCTCACACAGTATTAGGTGCTATACAAATCCAGAACAAAAGTATTTTTGAGAATAGGCTTAGAAAAACATTACAGCATAATATGAGTCTATTATGATGGACAAACTGGTATTAGAGTCAAAGTTCGGTCTGGATCAGTATTTATCAGCTAAGTTTTCATAGGTGAGTTGTCTGATCTGAGTTTCATTTTCCTTATTTTGCCACGTGAATATAATTGTGTGTACTTTAAGTGCACATAATGAAAATTACATATGTCAAAGAGAACACTCAGTACATGATACTTAACGATACATGATCCCAAAACTTGTACTGTAGCACAAGGGTGGTTGGGATTTGGAGAAGGTTATCTTGTCCAGGGACTGGAGTAGTTTGAGAGGAATTCTTCATGAGAATTTAGCTGGGCTCTTAATACCTATGGGAAATAAAAGGGCCCTAAGTGGACAACAAATCTCCATATTGCTAGCATATATTAAACCCAGGAACAAATGGAAAACAAGAATTGGTAAACACAGAAACTTGGGATAATATGTGGCATTCACATTCCCTCGTACTTGTCACTTCTTATGTAACTTCTGGAAGCCAAGTTGAATCAGGTGTCTTCTTAGGATTTGGGGTAGTCATGACAGGAAGCAGAGTCAGATTTCCCTCATATGCTATGGAGGACAGTGGAAACCTAAGTTGCTGGTCATTTGGAAGCTGAAGGAGAAGAGCTTCTGCCTCCTTCTCAAACAGGGCAGGGACACCATATCTTAAAGAAGCAGAAATGGAGATGGAGCTGCATGTCATAGAATGTTCAGTCACAGGCTGGTCCATATAAATGAGCTAAGAACAAGTTAGAGGACATCTTGACTGACTTAGCACTAGCCATGGTTTAAGCTCACCTGTACTAACTGTCCACTATGTGATGAGAACATAAATCAGGCCCACATCAAGAGCCAATGGCAGGATGGATGCTTGAAGGCCTTGATCTGATATGGAATATTTTTTGTCCTGATCTATTCCTGAGATCTCTCTCTCTCTCTCTCTCTCCTTTTCTTCTCCCCACCATGATCTCCTCTATTTCTCTCTTTTCCCTACAGTTTTATTTCACTCATTCTGAAAAAAGCTATTCTAAATTCAATTCTTTTCTTTCTATCTGACCTCAACCTTCAAGGACCAACCTATATGAAAAGTCTTTTGTTTCCAGCCAAGATAATTATATCATACCTCTAAATTCTTTTAAGGCACCTTTCTCACTCCCTACTCCACATGTCTCTAACTAGACTACAAAATTCTTAAGGGCAATGATATATACTACCACATGTCTGTAGCCAATGCCTGTCAGAATGCCACAAATTACTAAGAAACCCAATTATTTGCTACACAGACCTGATCTGCCATACAGGAAGTTAATTAACAAAATTAATATCCTTAGGGTGATTTTATTTTGTTTTTAAAATGTTTTTAAATGATCCTTAAGTAGTTGTACAAAGGGGTTTCCATTTAGTATGATTGTTTAAGTACCTTGTCAAATATGATCACATCTTCTTTTTTTGCCATATATTAATTTCAAAAATATGCTCCCTTTTCTGTGGTTTTCCTGGACAATGGGTTCTGCTGCTTAGGGGAATCAACATCCCTCTGCTATTTTCCTACATCTTAGTTTTGGAATCAGTTTGCTGACTTTGTAGGAGTCCTTTTCTAATCTGAACAGCATTTTTTTCCTCCTATGCAATGTTTCTAAGTCATTCTCAGGAAGTCATGTGGTTCTGGAGGCAGGTATGCAGTCCCCAGTGCCTTGGATGAGTGTTTTATATAGCATATGCATATCTGTGATGTGTGTGTGTGTGTGTGTGTGTGTGTGTGTGTGTGTGTGTATTTTGATCCTTGGGGTTAAATATTTAGTGTTAAATATTTAGTGTTATGCTAAATACAAAACAATGTCATGCATTCTATAATATTGTTTCCAGAAAATATACTAATTTTTAAATATGCCAATTAAAAAGGTATGAATGTATAATATGGTATTCTACATTTATTTTGTTGTACCTAATTCATTACCAAGGGCTTGATAGAAAGTAGCACGATTATGTTCTATCAATATTTTAGTGTTGAACTGCAAATATTCTTTGTTAAAGAACTTCTGGGTTTGTTGTTGTTGTTTTTTGTTTGTTTATTTGTTTTTGTCAATCCTGGGGCTTGAACTCACGGCCTGAGCACTGTCCCTGGCTTCTTTTGCTCAAGGTTAGCACTATACCACTTGAGCCACAGCACCACTTCTGCTTTTTCTGCTGATGTGGTACTGAGGAATTGAACCCAGGACTTTATGCATGCTAGGCAAGCACTCTACTGCTAAACCACATTCCCAGCCCCAAGAACTACTGTTTTTGTACACTGAGTTTGATTCCACACCACTGTGTGAAAAATAATTCAGTGGAGACAGTGGCTGTACTACATCTGGTACTCACTGCTTGAATTAGTCAGCACTGAATTCCTTGCAAGGATCCTGGGCTCTTCTCACCCCATTTGTGTGTGTGTGTGTGTGTGTGTGTGTGTGTGTGTGTGTGTGTGTGTGTGTGTGTGTTATAAGATCTCTCTTTTCATTTCAGGCTAGTCTCAAACTCAAAATCCTGCTGGGTTTGTAGGTGTGTACACTATCTCTTCCTACAAAAAGTGACTTCTAGTGAATATTTTTTTAAGGAAAAAACTGAGTTGTCTTCTCTTCCTCACAATATCTCATCGGAATTTCTATCTTCTTTCACAACATCAACAGGAAAGATATTTCCCTAAGATAATTCTTATGGTGAAATTCCTGGATTGTTTTCCTTTAACATGACACTGGTACAAGGTTGTCAGGCATTAGGGCTTTCTGAGGCTAACCCAGAGAAGAGGATCTGGAAAACTCTTGTGTTTCCAGCCCTGAAACATTTATGGATACCAAGTTGCTTCAAGACCCAATCTACAATAGAAATTTCATCATGTAACAGATTGCCTTGTACAATTGTATACACTAATAAATAATTTGACACACATATGCCCCCAAAGAACCAAACGAGGCAAAGAAAAATAGGCCCAATTTTCTAGAACTGACACTAGAACCCATGTAAACTAGCAGTATTCCAAATGTTGTGGACACAGGTTATGTACAAAGGCCTCATTAGGGCTAACTCCACCCTCCTTCCTGAGCCAAAGAGAAGCTGCACATACCACATGCCCTGAGGTATGGGGATTATAGCAAAACAAGGCAGCACTGGAATTTATATCTTTGCCTTGGAGTTAAAACTCCAAAGAAACAATTGTATTTCTTTGTCTTTTTTGTCATGTTGCAGTCCTAACAAGTCAAGGTAGGAATTTGGCTTCTCATCAGGGGTCTCTGAGCAATGCTTAAACTTGACTGTGCTGTCAACTCATAAAGTTTCATGGAATTGGCAGCATGACCATCTACTTTGGCCTACCAAATTTAAGTAGAGAGTGCTCTTCTAAATAATAGTAACTCAGCAACTACATGAGCTCGCACTAATTATGTTTCTGTCATTCAGCCGTGGTAGATCTTTTGTAGCTCTTGTACAAAATCACTCCAGGGTATTATTTCTGCATACTTACATAAGCTCTGCTCATTAAATAAAGTGCTCCCAGTTAGGGTCTCTTTTAATTTTGTTTTCTATGATCCTCATAATAAGAGAGGGAGACTGGATTGGATTGTAGTGAGTCCCTTTTTTGTTTGGAATAGTTAATGGCAAGTTGGTATAAGATCACATTTCTTAAAATGCGTAAAGAAGTTAATGGAACTTGTCATTACTTTATACTTGACTTTTAAAAGTCCTCCAGCATTAGCCCACAGTGGCACTGTAGCAGTTCATATGATGTCTCACAAGTACTCATTATCAGAATGTGGTTTCTTTAAGTGGAAGGAGTATTAGGCTTGTAATGAATAACGAACATTTCTTCTAGCACTCAGTAGCTGCATAAGCCCCTCAGTTTCACTGAGCATCTCTCTTATCATTTGAAAATGGTTATAATTCCTGCCTTACAGGCTATCATAAGATTAAATAATTGGTTTCTTACATATGTCCAAAAATTTTGTATACTGGCAAATTATCCCCATTTTTGTCTGTTGTTATCAATGCTAACTCATTTCAAATAGAAATATTTAAAATATACATTTTTCTGTAAGCTAAGGGTATTTACTTTTGGGAGTCTAGATATAAGACGTGTGTATGTGTCTGTTTGTGCTTGTTGTATGTATGTGTATGTGCCAGTGTGCCAGTTCTAGGGCTTGAACTCAGGGCTTTATGCTCCTACATGACTTCCTCACCCCCTCAAGACTGACATTCTACCATCCAAGCCACACTTCCACTTCTGGCTGTTTGAGTCTTAGGGACACTTTTCTTCCTGGGCTGACTTTGAATGGCAATCCTCAGATCTCAGCCTTCTGATTCTAGAATTATAAGCAAGAGCCACCAGTATTAGGCTTAGAGAGAAGACTTTATGGGTATCCTTGAATGCTTAGTGATAATAAAGAATATTAGATAGTAAAGTCTCATCGAAAATCTCCATGATTTATTACCATTCCCATGGAGCTAGTGAGGGTCTCTAAAAGAACCAGAAGCTGCTGTGTTTTAAAATTTTATATTGTTGGGCTGCAGTAAGTAACATTTGATTAATCAATTGTTTCCTTAACTCAAGAGCTCTGAGGACACTCTAATTCATACATCATGAGAGAGAATTCCATTTTGCGTCATGATGACAGTACTTGATGGATCTATCATAGAAGACTTAAAAATCACTTAGAAACTATTTCAGAACTTTAAGTTGAATGGGTCAATTCAAACAAGACCTGTGGAGTTGCTATTTCAACAATAGTTTAAGACAATGGTTTTAAACTTTCATAGGTATAAATTTATAACAGTTTTCAGAATGTTAAAGTTCATTTTGCTGCTTTTAGCACTGGAATTAAAAAATATAGTTTTGATAGTGGAGCAAATAGTTTGAATACATGGTATATTTATTATTTAATATGGTTTAATACATATTTTCATCTAAAATAAACACACATATGTTATATAGGTAGCCAGTAAAGTTTTAGCTAATATATTCAGAGTCATATAATGAAACATTTGTGTGTGGCTATTTGAATGCACCTTCTGCACATGTGTAAAAAATAATATGTAAACAGAAATCATCGAAGCAAATTCAAGGATTTCTTTTTTCTTTGCATATAATGCATTCCATTAGCATTGTCAGACTGTAACTAGAACTGACAAAGTGATGGATGGCTCTTTTGGATATATTTAGAGTTGGAGAAGGGGAGAAGAGAAAAGTTGTTTTTTTTTTTTTTTTTTTTTTTTTTTTACAATTTTACAGTTTTCACAATGTTTAGTTTTAGGGACAGATAACTTTTTTTTTTTTTTTTTGACCAGTCCTGGGGCTTGGACTCAGGGCCTGAGCACTGTCCCTGGCTTCTTTTTGCTCAAGGCTAGCACTGTACCATTTGAGCCACAGCACCACTTCTGGCCATTTTCTGTATTTGTGGTGCTGAGGAATCAAACCCAGGGCTTCATGTATATGAGGCAAGCACTCTTGCCACTAGGCCATATCCTCAGCCACAGACAACTCTTATATACATATTTCTAATAGCTTCACAGAACTTGTTTCATTTGATGCAATCATCCTAACTGATTCTAACTTCATCCATTTAAACTCCATTTCACATTGAACCCTGGGGGCAATGCTACTGGAAAAGATGTACGTCTGTTTTACATAATAGTTGGACTGTGGTGATACTGTTCAATTTAATTGCTGTTGGTATTCAGTAAAGAGTCATTTTAACAAAGCATCCTATTTGTCCTATACCCTTTATCATAATGGAACTAATTCGCCATGGGTCATTTTTTATCATTGAGGAATATTTTTTAAAGTGTGAGACACATCACTTGAAAGTGAGTCACATCATTTAAAACAATATCGGACACTGATATTTTTAATGAAAATAAGCATAGTATTTCTTCTCCTTTGAGACTAGCCATGAATATTTATAGTTTATAAATTTTTTATTTATCTCTATTTCTGATCTCTTTGTTAGGCATATTATTAGCACATGCTTTATTGTACTTATTGTATAGAGCTGAAATTGAACAGTAACTTCATCCCACAGGCTGTGCATGCTGGGAAATATTTGCATTTGGTTATCTAAGGAAGATATTGCATGGTATTTTCCCTCAAAGATACTACTACATGATTGTAAGGTGAAGGAAAATGGTTACAAAAGGAGACATTTACAAGGCAGGTCCTTGACCAAGATAGAGGGCATTAAAAGCCAGGAATCCAAAACTTACAAAAGGTACTGAATTGTCCTATGTTACATGTGATATGTTCAGTTCCCTTAGAGTACAGATCCAGAAACTGAAGTCATGTACTTGCTTTGGCCATCTACTTGGGGCATCGTGAAGATAAGCATTATGTCTCTAACTTAAGGTCCATGCAGTTGAAGGAGGCAGGACTCTGTGGTGGTTCCAGGAGGAAGTATTACTAGAGAGCAAAGCATAGGAAGAGTATTTATGGCTGTCAGCAAATAAGCAATATGAGAATTTTCTGGGTGACTGAAAAAGTTGGATTTTTATGATGAGGAGGGTGTACACAAAGGAAGATTGGGAAATAAGTTTGGATAGACTTGTAGAGAACAATTATGAAGGGGAGAATTATGTTCATGAGGACATGAAATAGAGTGTGCTGACTTGATGAAATAGGGACTAGGACGTTATTACAAAGTTTTGTGTGAAAGAGAAATAAAAGGAACTTTGTAAAGAAGATTACTCTGAATGCTATACATAAAACATTGGAGGAAACAAAACTAGGGCCTAGAGATAAGACTAGAGTCAAGCCATTGCAACTATAAGTCAGTTGAGGATGTAGAATTGGCGAAGGAGGTATAAATGACATTTGAGATGAAAGAAAAGTAAGCACTGATGGATTTTTTGGAGAACTGAATATGGAAGCTTGGTAAAATTCAAAGATAAATAATGACCTCCTGTTCTAAGAGAGAGATGGGATATTGAAATGGGATAATCATTTTGGAAATCTATGAGCAAATAAAACCTTTCAACAAGTGGTTTGGTCATATGTGGAGAAATTTCTCCAGCAATCATTTCCGAGCTATTTCTGAGTGAATTCTCAAGTGATACAATGCCTTCTACATTGAGGAGGAATGGTTTTCTGCACTACAGGTACATTTTTGGTGACCCTAACAACATGGCACCAGAAGTAAGGGCTTGTGTTATTCTGACAAAGCATGTGGGTCTACTCAGTATGTATCATTGTATTGTACTTGCTAAGGATGGTTTTGCCTCTTAATATTAGATCATGCTTTCCTTTATGCCCATGGGGTTTTGTATATGATAACCTATGATTGTGTAGCAAAACACCTGAAAACATAAGTAACTTTTAGAATAACAACTATTCTTGTTTTTGCATGATTTTATGGGTTAGCAGCTGGTACTAGTAACAACTGAGCAATTCTGGTTTTACTTTGGGTCATTTGGATGGCTGTAATTATTTGGTGTTCAGCTACAGCTCAACAAGCTAAGATGTTATAGCATTCATGTCTGGCTATCATATGGGTCTCTCTCTCTCTCTCTCTCTCTCTCTCTCTCTCTTTCTCTGACATGGTGGCACAGAGTTGGATAGACAGAGGCAGAGACAATAATAATAAAGGGACTAGAAGGAGTATAGGAAATGAGAGAGGAGTAGAGGGATATGGCAATATATATGGAGAGAGAAATTTTCCATTATCTAAAGTTTTGAATTTACAACCTCCCAACTGTCATAATTCTGCCACATTTTTTTTTTTTGTTGGTCAGAGCAAATCAGACCGGAATCCACAGAGAAAAGAAAACATACTACTTTTGAGGAGAAGATTGTCAAAAATACCTTGCCAAAAGGCTGCACCAATTAAAAATAAGAATTTGTGTCAGTTTAAAGTATTTTGCAATGTATCACAGAGTAGGATCACATTTTCATTATAAAATCTTATGATTAAAACATGCCAATAGATTTAGTGATCAGGCAGAAAGGTGGAAATATGAAGACTAAACAGGAAGCTATAATAAACTTAAGAGGATAATCATGTCAGTGAAAATGATGGCAAAGGGACAATTGTAAACACAATTAATGTTTCGACACTTGCAAATTAATTTGATGCAGAGAAGGGACAAGGTTACTCTTGGGTTTCTGGTTAGTATGGATGGAGAGGAAAGTGATGACATCTAGCAACACAGAGAAAATGGAGAAACAGCTGGTACTGGGAATGAGGATGACAGAAGCCCAGGAAGTGTGGGTTTATAGGTAATATCAGGCACTTGTCAGAGTAGAAATCATGAACATGAGTGACCCAATGCTGCAGGATTGAGTAGCTTTTTACCAGTAATAGTTTGGTATCTTAGCCATAGAGAAGGTAGTGGCTACAGTCTCTCTTTTCAGAGACACTCAGCAAAATTTACTTGTACTAGCTATGGATAAGAAGTTTAGGTGGAGATATGTAAAGGTCAAGATAAGGTATTCTAAGAGGCAGTGTGGGAGACTGATCCTATAATTTTCTGGGTACAATGCAAAATGAAAATTTTCAGTCTATTCTTTAAAAATCATTAAGGGCTGGGTGCCAGTAGCTCACACCTGTAATCCTAGCTATTAAGGAGGTTGAAATATGAGGGTTGTGGTTCAAAGCCAGCTGGGGCATGAAAGCCCATTAGACTCATTCCAATTAACCACAAAAATGCCAGAAGCGGAGCTATAGCTATAGCCTTGAGCAGAAAAACTAAACAACCAGGCCCTGAGTTCTAGCCCCAGGACCAGCACGCACAAAACAATCATGAAGGATGGTGGCAACAGAAAGTTAAGAAAAGCTCAGAACCTTTCTTTGTGGCCCTGGACCACTGGATAGTTCATCGCTCGTGGACATTGCCTGGCAAGGAGAAAAAATGTGTGGATTCTATCAGGATACCATCACGAAATGGAAACTTTTTTTTTCTTTGTATATTGTTCTCTTTTATTCCTTTTCATATAAATAAATAACTAAGTTAATAAATATGATGGCCGCTGGAGTAGTCATGTATATGGTGGTGTTTCGTAGCCTAATATTCTTAAGGGAAAACTCATTATTTATCTACTACCTTCACAGAGTCATAACTTCTGCAAACAATTCTTATTTCATAACTATAAATGCTCATCCCTGTGTGTTCTAATTCCAAAGAATTTTTACTTGAAAGCCTGGATGGTATTGGAGAATCAGACACATGGTACTTACCATACACAGAGTTTTAAAGAAAAATGGAAAAAGTTCCAGTGAATGGTTGTTTTTTATTGGTAGTATCTTGGCATTTGTGTTGATACTTAAAAATTCAATTGCAAAGAAAGCTCCCGTGATGCTAAACGAAGAAAAGAACTATCATGATTTTTTCAAAGTCCTGTTTTTTTTTAAGTCTACCTATAGTACTGTTAACCTCATTAAGGTGTAAAGTTCAATTATTTTTGCCAAATACACCCAGTGGCATAAATGTCACAAGTCCACCATTTCAAAAAGTTTCCTGGCCATTTGGAAGTTAATATCTTTCTCACTGCCAGCCTTTGGCAAAAACTGATCTGATTTCTGTCTTCACCGTTTCCAGGGTATAGAAATATAATTACATAGTAGGAAGCCTTTTCTTTCTGGCATTTTTTACTTAGCCTAATGCTGAGAGATCCATGAACAGTTTTTACCTTTTGTCTCTGAATTACTCCATTTTGTTTGTTCATCCATTTTCCATTAAATTGTTTCCAGCTTTTTAAAATGATGTTTTCATAGTCTTTAGGTAATTGTAGGGAAAGGTTACCACTAACATGTGACTTTATGAGGATAATGCATCTTGATCAATATCACTCCCTTTCACTTCCCCATCTCTCCCAAACCCACCTATCACCTCAATTTTTCTGGGCTCGTTGGATATACATTGAGTATTATGGCTGTGTTTTTCGTTGTTTCAGCTTTTAGTGATCATGTAAACGATGCTATAAACATTTGAGTGCAAGTCTTACATGGGCTTTTTTTCTTCTTTTCACTTTTTCTCCTCTCTCTCCAATAAATATCTGAGAGTGAGATTGATAGTTTTATTCCATATTTCCCTTAAGATTTAATGCTAGTAAGCACTTTTTAAGCTTTTATTGAGCATACTAACCTCTTTGGCACCTTACTATCAAATCTCCTATGAATCCCTCAACCTTTGGAAAAATACTTTATATATTTTCTTATCGATTGGATTGTAAGAGTTCTTCGTGCATTTTATATGCACCCATATCAGATTCATACTTTGTAATTGTTTTCTTTCCAATCAATAGCTTGTCTTTTTTGTCATCTTAACAATGTCTTTCAAAGGACAGTTTTGATTTGATGAAGTACAATTTATATGTATTTCATGGTTCACACTTTTTTTAATTCAATCTAAGAATTCTTTGCTCTGCACAAAGCAATCACAAAGATTTTTTTTCCCTTTTTTCTTCTGGGAATCATATACATTTGGGTTTAGAAGGTTGTTTTGTTTTGTTTTGTTTTTGGACTGTTTACCATTTTTGATCTAACTTTTTATACTATGGAGTAAAGTTATTTTATTTTTATAATTTTTCAAATTCTCAAGGATTTTCTTCAAATGTAAAATCCAGAGTATGTATGAGCATTTTAATGTCTGATATACATTGATTGGCCTGCTTCATTCTGTAAACACATATAATATAGAGTTGACTGCTTCTTGTTCCCTGAGAGACAGACTCCTGAAGAGTTTTCCTCCTTTCCTTGTCACTATGTTCTTTTTTCTTTTTTTCTCACTGTATTTAATGCCAGTGAGATTTTCTCCATAAAATGATCTCTGACTTTCAGTCTTTTGCCTTTTACAAAAGAAATCTCTGGAGGAGCCTAGTGAGATCAATGAGAATGTGTGGGAGGGAAATGGTGCAGGAAACCAAAGATGCTAGAGATGATTAAAGGAGGAAGCCATAGTGAGGGAGAAAAGCCTGTACTTTTAAATATCCGAGCTGGGTGCCATCGCTTCCATATGCAATCCCAGCCACTTAAGAGGCTGAAATATGGAGAACTGCAGTCCAATTGGATAATTCAACCAATAAGCTGGGCATGGTGGTGCATGTCTGCAATCCCAGCCACAGGGAGATCATATATAGGAGTATCACAGTTTGAGAACAGCCCCAGGCAAAAATATGACATCCTCGCTGTAAAATATAGTAAAAAAAAAAATGGATTGGGTAAATGTTTCCCAAGTGGTATAGCAACTGTCTAGAAATTGCAAATCTCTGAGTTCAAATCACAGGACAATTTTTTAGAAATCCCACAAACTAGGGAGGATGAATGACTGGTTTAGAGTAAGAGTCACTGGGTTGACCGTTGCAGTTCACAAGTGAAAGGAAAGAAAGCTAAGGGATGGAAGGGACTAAAAAATATATCCGAGAGAGTGGACAGCTGATCAAATAACACCAAATGATGAGGATGATGGAGGAAGAGAAAGAAAGTTGACATTAGAGCATTAAAGATAATTTCAACATCTTAAGTCTTGTGGTCAAAGAACATGGAATATGTTCTTTGGTAGAGGAGTGAAGATTTTAGAATGAAAATACAATTGAAGATGATGAAGACAGTGGTTTATAAAACAATATTCTTTTTACAAAAGATCCCAATTGATCCCAAATCATTAGAATCTTTGGAACTGTAATTCTGAGGTTGAATTAGTCATAGGCATCATTAGAGAAGTAAAAGTTGAAAATGGAAGATAGCTGTAATCCCAAAACTAACAGGCAGAGGCAGGATAATCGCAATTTGTGGAACAGCTTGGGCAATATAGTGAGACCCTGTCCGAAATCAAAACAGAATAAGAAGTTGAAAATAATAGCATCAATCTCACAGGACAGAAAAAAAAATTAAAGAATGTTTATTTCTTGAAAGTACATCTAGGGCTTCAGAGAAACAAGATGACACACAGAACACGCCAGAAATTGACAAACATGGAGCTCATTACTGAGGCATATTCCAGGGTCTGGGCACCTACAAATGAATGATGTAGAGACTTTTGTGGATGGTGAGGAAGGGCATAAAAACCAATCACCTTCTATATGTGCAGGATTCTTGCCAAACACTCAAACATGGAACTGGTGGAGATTCTTCTGCGTAGGATATATAGAATTAATTATCCTTCATGGCTGATAGGATGATGACAGGATGTTTTTTTCAAATATTTGATATTATTCAGTTCAATCTTTCATAATACATAACAGCTTTTGGTATATTAAAAATCTTAGTAACTACCTCTGTGAGCCAACTCAGTTTCTTGTCCTTAATCAGTTTGATCTTTAAGTAGTTTTAAACCATTTCCTTGCCTTTAAACTCTTGATTTTAATGCTCATTCTGCTTCAGCTTTCCTATAGTTTCCCAGTCTTCCCACTTCTCTTAGGAATCCAGATTTTCAGGGGACGTGCCATTGTTTTTAATAGCTCTTCTCCTTTTGTAGACATGTCTCCCACAAGTCTAAGCCATTCTGATGACTTGAGCCACCATGTTTCTTTCTGAACATGATTATTTTAATGAGATTCTATGTATGTTCCCACCGAAAGTTTTTCTATTTCATGAAATAATGAATTGATTCCAAGCATTTTATCCAGAAAAAAAATCCTCATTTTGATTTTGTCAAGTGACTTTCCCATTGCAATATTAATATTGTCTTTGACTTCTTTTTATAGTCTTCCTTACACCCTCTGGATTTCAAAACCAAATAATTGTCAGTGGATAAATAAATGTTAGCTAATGCTTTTTTTAACACATTTAAATGCATACCCTTTGGAGCTGGAGATTTTTAGCATTAACTTTAAAATATGGAGTTATTTTGGGATACGTTAATCAAACCTCTTAGGTATTATGATTAACGTCCAAATGTATTAGTTTTTATTTTAAACATGAGACTAAAGAAGCTTCAATTTGATAGAAGCATCCATTTAAAAACATGTATTGAAGAAGCTACAAGGTCACAATAATTTCTTAACCATTGTATCTAGCTACATTCTCATTAGTTTCTTTCATTTTTTTATCTTGAAGCATATTATAATCCCTATAATAGAATAATGAAGAAACTCATTTTCAGAGAAGAACAGCACCCAGTACTGAGAACAGAGTTAGCCATATCTGTGAGCAGATAGGTCTGGTGTGCTAAGCTGTGTAATTATTGTTCCCAGCATGGCCTTGATGAAAATGTGCTGGAGTGATTCACATATTTACTGAAAAGTACTTAGCTCTATTTTATGAACCTGTAAGACGTTGACGTCTAGGTTGCCTAAATCTTAGTTGTTCATGGCTATACCACTGGTATAGTAGGTAATTGAATCTTCCTGTGTATATATTTTGAACTAGTGAACATATAATAGGATAGATTAAGAATAGCTTGTCTCTTGATGGAAGAATAAAATGACCTATTGTCATAAATTCTTACACTATCAAATATAGCAATTTTTTTTGCAAAGCCGAGGCAGTAAATATTTTAGTCATTACTTCTTGTTCTTTGGCTTATTTACTTTCCCAAGTAACTTAAGAATATAAAACCTGATTTTATGGAAGGACTTGGAAAAAATTATACTTAGTGAAGTGAGCCAGACCCAAAGAAACATGGACTCTATGGTCTCCCTCATAGGGAATAATTAGCACAGGTTTAGGTAAGTCACAGCAGGATCACAAGAGCCCAATAGCTATGCCCTTATGAACACATAAGATGATACTAAGTGAAATGAACTCCATGTTATGGAAACGAGTGTTATATCACTGTTGTAACTACTTTCAACATGCTATGTGTAACCGTAGCATCTATTATTGATGATCTTGTTGTATCCCCTTCCTGTGGTTGTACCTGCACTATCTCTGTATCTTATCTGAGTACATTGGAAACCATGTATACTGGTATTAGAACTAGGAAACTGAAAGGGAATACCAAAATCGAGAGACACAGGGTAAAAAACATAAACTACTACAAAAACAAAACTTGCAAAACTGTTTGGGGTAAATGAACTGAACAACTCATTGGGGGGGGGGGGTGGAAGGGAAAGGGGGAGGGAGGAGGGGGGAATGAGGGAGGAGGTAACAAACAATACAAGAACTGTATCCAGTGCCTAACGTGTGAAACTGTAAACTCTCTGTACATCAGTTTGACAATCAAAATTACAAAAAAAACACCTGATTTTAACCAATAGATTAAAAAACAAAACAACAACAGCAAAAAAGAAAAAAAGAAAAACAGGCCTGGATTGGTTTTGACCCATGAACTGAAGTTTTTTGTTTTTTTCTGCTGGAGAATAAAAGCATTAGAAAAGTTTTTGTTGTTTTTTTTTCCTTTGCCATGCTTTCAGAATTGCTTTGAAATCAGACCTTTTAAGAGAATCTGGATTTCTCTATTGTCTGCTCAAGATGTGGCCTCTTTCCCTTGGAATCATCAAGACTGTAGTGATTACTCAGAGGAGGGCATGAAAGACTGCCAATGGGTCTCTTAATTGACCAGAATCTGTCAAACTGGCAGCATTTTGTGGATGCAGGGATGTTCCTGGAAGGTGCAGACCAGCAGCATCTGCTGGGATAGGAAGGAAGCACGTACAGCCACAAAGCTCCCTGGCCTTATCCCCTTCTATAGAGTCCTCAGTACTTTGAGGTTTCCATCTTATCATCATTGTGGGAGCTATAGACTGTTTTCCTGTGGTGGTGAAACCCTGGTCCCATGCTAGTATTTTCACCAGGGACATTTTCTCTTCTTCCCTATCTCTACTTCTGCCTTTACCCTTCTCCCCCTCCAGGTCTAGTTGTCTTCCTCCCTCTCCATTGCCTCTGATTTCTCTTGAAATCTGCTCAAAATCTTCTCCAGGAATTTCCCTGTTGGATGTGTCAATGGAGTAAAGACAAGGTGTTTACGGAGCCATCGTTACCAGGTGTCATCCTGGCTCTGTTAGATTATTCTGTTTCTCACTGAGGCCTTTAACATGTCCGGAGAGTCAAGGTTCAGCCCTCAGAGGGACCCAAATCACAAATAAATAGCAAAAGCAATCACCAACTCATAGCCAAAATAACTGAGACTCATTTGTCTTTGCAGCATTTTGGAGACAAGAGGAAAGATATAGTTCATCACTGTACTTATGTTCCAGGCTAAGCTCTACCTCCATCTGCGTGGAGGTCCTGGGCCTGTCTGCCTTTCCGTGTGGTCCCCTATTGTCCTCAATGCATATCCTCTGGCCAGTAGGAATTGACTGCGGAAGCAAGGTCCACGAGTAGCCTCGGTCAGCGTGTGGTTGCGGGACACCCTGCCCTCTTCCCCATACTTGCCAAGGAAGACAAGGACGCATGAACTCCCGGAGAAGCCTCAAGGGGCATTCTTGTTTATTCAAGGGAGGGGCTAACAGTCTTATACAAGTAATGACACATGAAGGAGAGGGACTGGCCAGGTGCTAACAATAGGCTAATGAGCATGTCCATCACGGTGATGTCAAGGAACTTCCCGCAGAGGCGGAGACCTCTTGGCTCTGCCTCTGACTCAGCTGGCGCCATCACGACACACGTGCTCACTACTGAGAGGCGGGGGCTGGTTTGGCTTCTCTTCTGGTTTCGGAACTGGAAGGAGGTGGCACAGGCCAGCTAGCAGCCGCCCCGGGAGTTAAAGGAATATCCATCCCCTACATCTCCCTCTCTTTTGTTTTTTAAATAAGCAGGGGATGCTGTAAACATATGGCATATGTAGGCATAAGGCAAATGTTGACATAAGATACATATGGGGCCTCTTCCACAAAAGGAAGGGGTAGGTGAAGGGGCCATCCATTTGGCTCAGTCCAGAAAAGTTGGAGTCCTTATCCTGTTTCCACGCCACTCAGGATAAATGCAGACATCATTCCTCTTTTGGCGGTGAGTTAGAAGCAGGTTTAAGTTCTGGCGACTCTGGTAGTTCACAGCAGCTGATAACTTAACATATGTAGTTAGTAAAACATTTTTTTCATAAACATTGAGCAAAGTACTATCCTAACGCCTATTTTTTGGAACATTTTTTTCATAAACATTGAGGGCAAGGCGCTAAACCCTTGCACTTACTTTTTAAAACATTTTTATCATGAAACATTGAGGTAAAGTGTCAAAACCCTCAGCTCCTATTTCCCTCCAACGGGACCCCCTAAGATGAGCAGCAGGGGGAGAAAAAAAGGAGAAACAATGGTGCAAAATTTCTTTAGTTTTTGTGCAAAGCTGCAGGTGACGCTGCCACAGCGAAACATTGTGCCACGGGAGACACTCAAGGAAGAGTCTAGAAAGCAAGCAAGGAAGGGAAGCTGGCTTCCTCCTACCACCATCGCTGTTGTATGCAGGCAGGCTCCCCATATTCCCTTTGGAAGAGCAGAAGAAATCCAGCACAGTCCTTGTTTTCCTAGAGAACAAGTAGAAGACATTTCTCCAGAGCGAGTGCTCCGGGCTTAATTTCCCAATCTGGAAATGCATACACAAGGCTCCTTCCTGCACTGATTTGGGAAGAGTTAAAATTTCTTAAGATACTTCTTAAGATATTTAATGTAAGCATGACTGTCCTTAACTAGTCATGGGGACTTCTCCACCCCCCTTTGTTTTTTAAAATTATGACACAGGACGGCACTAGGCTGGGAGTATGGGCTAAGGTCATTTCTTCTGAAACTACTTCCTGCTGAAAGGGGGCGAGGTAGTCATGGACTTCTGATTTGCCATATGGCCTGGTACCATCCAGTGTGGTTGGCAAAATTTCCCATCGTTACCATGGGAATGGCCATCAGGGCCAGGGTGTCATGGTCTCCTCTGGCCAGCCTCTGTAGCTTGGCACAGCAGTGTGGAAGATGATGGCCTTGAACCGCAAGTTCCCAGGTAATGACCTCAGTGAGAGATGTTATTCTGTTAAAAGAGACTTTTGAAAAGATCAAGCAAAAGACTGACAAGTTTTCAGAGCTAGTTAACATGAATGGCATAGAACAGACCCTGGGCATAAGCCAGAAAAGTTCCATTTGAAGCATAAACCCAATTGTGGTCAATTACAAAGAAGGAGGAATAACTGAAGGAATTGTCCAGTGCTAGTGGTCCGGCTTGGAGTAGCCAGTCAGAGGCTAAAATAAATGTGTATACATATATACAACTGGAAGAAAAAAAGGAAAATGGACAGGTACTGTTCCTTTTGACCTCCTGACTCTGTTCAGATTTGAAAGGGCAAGACAAGGCAACTCCATTCAGGATGTGACACCATCCTCTCACTCCTCTCCATATCCCTGTTTTCCTGGACTTGCTGAGTCCCAGGAGTTCCAGCGCTTGTTGCTGGGATGGCATGCTCCCATCCGCATTTAAAGGGTTTAAACTCAGGGCCTGAGCACTGTCCCTGAGTACTTCTGCTTGAGGCTAGTGCTCTACCACTTGAGCCACGATGCTGCTTTCAGCATTTTGCTGGTTTTCTTGAGCCAAGCTCCCAGTCTGGCTCTTTGCTGGTTAATTGGGAGATGGAGTGTTAGAGAGATTTTTTTTGCCCAGGCTGGCTTTGAACTGTATTCCAAGGAGTCGTAGATCTAAAAGCCTTTTTTTATGTCCAATTAGCAATGAGGAAAGCAACAGGAATAGCCCATCTGTAACTTGTTGAGAACTGACCAAAAGCCACTTGTCAAAGTTTTGCTGTAACACTTAGAGAACATGAGATCTATGTGCCATCAATCTGAATCATACCATTTGATCTTACTGGCAGGTGGAAGAGAACACAGATAAATGACAATCGAGGGCAAAGGGTCAAAACAGTGTGAAAGTCTCAGCTTTAGCAGTGGTTGTGTCTTCCATCCCAAATTAGCAGGCCAGCAGGAGAAATGAGTTGCATCTAGGAGAGGCTGTAGTGGCATCTCTTAGAGACACTTCCTGCAAGATTGCCTGCAAAATTCTGCACATACTGGTTAAAGACATCTAAAATCCCCCAGCATTTCCTGGCTGGTTGCTCTGAGTATTCTCTGGCTTTTGTAGGCTGATGCCCTTTTGGCTCAAGCAGGGTGATGACTTTAAGAGATTGCCCTAATCACAAAATCCCAAGATAACTCTGTGGCTTCCAACAGCTATGGTACCTTTGACTTGGCAAGATGTTAGCACTCTGGTTGTTTAAATTTCCATCTAGGAATGTAATATAAGTCTTTGCTTTAGCCTCATTTGCATTCAAAAGACTCTGAACTTAAATGACAATTTTTTTTCTTAATGTAGTAATCACAATTACAAATTTAGAAACACTTATCCATTTAGCTTTCCAATAAATTAGTGAGAACCATTAGCTTGCTTTGCCATATTTTTTCTACATATGGGGTGAATGAGAATTTACTTTTATCCTCACCAGTTAATTATACATACTTTAAAACGCTTGCCTGATTATATGTAACTTAAGATAGTTGGAAGTCTCACACAGAATTTGGTATCCGAATCATTAGACTGATATCCAAGACAATTGTGACAAAAGTACCTTTAACCATGTTTACCAGAATTATAAAGCACAAGAGATTTGGCCTCAGCACCTCGCTTTTTCAATATCTCCACATTGTAAGAGTAGCACAGGAATCAAATCACATCAGACAAACAAACCATCAAGAAAAACTCCTCCAATTTCTAGTATCTTTGAACTGGTAATTTTAGGAAATCCAACCAAAGTACTTATTGCTGTACCAGAACCGTTTGTTTGCCCCCCAAATACTCCATTTTAGTTGATAACCTGGGGCTTTCTCTTGTTTTAACTCCGCCTGTAAGCTGCAAATTTAACACAGAGGGAAACGGCAGGACAGACTGCAGGGTCACATTGGGATGCCTTTCTCACAGACAGAGGGGCTGCAGACAAGCTGCTAGCCCTGCCCAGCCTCCAGGAATTTGGCACCTGGGGCTGTTTGTTCGAATCCATGTTATCTGTTACCCAAGCTTAGAATTTAGCCTGCAACATCAGAGCGCTTAACGAATCTCCAACTAGCGAACATTGACAAAAACCAAGAACCCTTTGTCTTCTTTAAAGCAGATTAGCCAGCCTTAGATGGTAGGTAGGTGAGCCCGGTAAGTTCTCAGGCCTCAGAGGCGGGGGGAGGGAGCCAGCGCAAAGGCAGTTTCAGCCCAAAAAAACACCAGGGCGCCATCGCCGCTGCCAGTGAACTGCAGCAGGCCTCAGAAACAGAAAGGAAAGCAGGGGGCGGGGGGAGGGGGCGGTGCGAGGTAGAGAGGGTGTGGGCCAGCCCTAAAACCGCATATGCTAACCTCCGCGGCACCCACAGCTGTGGGTGTCGTGCTCCAAGCACCTCCACAGAACTCGCGCTGCCCACCCCGGGCCCCAAGCATTGCTGGGGCCGTGACCCCTGCGGCGCCCGCCGCGGAACTCGTGCCAACTGCCTTGGGCCCCACATCCCCAGAGCCCAGCGTGTTTAGCCGTCACGCTCGCAAATTGGGACCCAGAAATCCCAGCTGAGGGGGTGTGGTTGCGGGACACCCTGCCCTCTTCCCCATACTTGCCAAGGAAGACAAGGACGCGTGGAGTCCTGGAGAAGCCTCAAGGGGCATTCTTGTTTATTCGAGGGAGGGGCTAACAGTTTATACCAGTAATGACATACAAAGGAGAGGGACTCTCCAGGTGCTAACAATAGGCTAATGAGCATGTCCATCACGTTGATGTCACAGAACTTCCCGCAGAGGCGGAGACCTCTTGGCTCTGCCTCTGGCTCAGCTGGCAGCATCACAACACACATGCTCGCCACTGAGAGGCGGGGGCTGGTTTGGCTTCTCTTCCGGTTTCGGAACTGGAAGGAGGTGGGACAGGCCAGCTAGCAGCCGCCCCAGATCTTAAAGGAATAGCCATCCCCTACACTTATGAAATCCTCATTCTGCTCCTGTCCAGGCAACTCTCCTGCAGATCCAGTGAAACTGCTTTTCTTCTGTAACCTCCCCCAGACTTTCTTAACACTCCCTCACAAATCAGAATTAAGCTCTTGATCAACAAGATTTAGAAAGGTAGAGATAGTGTTAGAGACAATAGGAGGAGAATGGAAGTTTGTGAACACTCTTTATGTAATAGTTATATATTCTACGTATGATACAAATAGCAATAAGACATTTATAATCGTGTTTATGTGCAAATATATTTATATGCATTTATATAAATGTAAGTGAATGCTTCAAGACAAAGTTTTGTACACACTAGTAGATAGGAGAATTCTTCAAGGACAAACTTAATTTATTTTATGCTATTTTTTTCGAAGGCAAAATACAAACTTTTTGAAAACTAACTCTGACAAATTTATTCTTAAATAATATACCTTGTAGTATCAGAATTGGTAAAATTTCACATTCTGGTTCTGTGTCCTTTTTATCAAAAACTTTGTCATTCATAGTAGAGATATTTTGCAATTAGAATGGTACTGTATATCTGTAGTGTAGTGATAGCGTTTTACCAGATGGAGGAAAGAGCATCACTTGAGCCCAGAGTTTGAGAACAACCTAGACAACATGGAGAGAACCTGTCTCAGAGAGAGAGAGAGACAGAGACAGAGAGAAACAGAGAGAAACAGAGACAGAGACAACTGAATGAATGATTTGGACATGTTTTGCCATTGGAAAGGTGAACATATAAGAAGTATTGTGTGTATACTGATGGTGGGGAGTGATCTCAAGTCTTAGACAGACTCCTTCTCTCTCTCTCTCTCTCTCTCTCTCTCTCGCTCTCTCTGCTCCAGGCTAGTTCTTTGTCATTTGACACACAGCTCCAATTCACAGCATTTTTGTTTGATTCTTTTTTGAAGAAAACCATCTCAGGTACTTTCCTCTCCGGGTGGCCTTAGAAGTGGGATCTTCATATCTCATCCTCCTGAGTAGCTAGGATTTTGGTGTGAGAAACCAGCACCTGGACTATTTCCTGCTTTTCAAGGTTAATTGGAGATAAGAATATCTAGATTAAAGCACTAATATGTAGATGCTGCCACTGGCAAAGGCTTGCTCATAATATATTCATCTGGAGGTATATTTGGGAGAACTCATATTCAGATGACACAAACAATTTTGACCATATGCATCGGTGTATGACTGTGTCTGCGTGAGTCTGTGTACACACGTGGACACATGTTAGTCTCTGCACATGTTTTCAGTTCCCTATGTGTCTCTGTAAAAGAGTTGTTTTTAAAAGTCACTTTCTATCATCATTTTACCTCAAATTTGCATTAGTAACTAGTAACACCAGGCCTTGGTGATCTCATGCACACATGACAACATTCAAAGCCCTAGATTTTTAAGTAGTCTGCATTCACTGCCATCTCCTGGAAACTGAGGCATGACTTCACCCAGGACTCAAGATTGCCCATGTCATGTAGGAGAAATGTACTCCAATCTGTGCCTGTCCTCGCTGCTCTATGTAAATCAGAACAACATTGAGATTCCACCTCAACCCAGTAGGAATGTTCATTATCAGGAAAACTAATAATAACAAATGTTGGAAGGGATGTGGCCAAAAGGGAACCCTACTTCATTGTTGGTGGGAATGTGAACTGGTTCAGCCACTCTGGAAAGAGGTATGGAGATTCCTCAGAAGGCTAAACATAGAGTTCCATTATGACCCAGCAGCCCCACTTTTGGGCATCTACCCAAAATATTACAAACAAGAACACACTAAAGCCACCAGCACAACAATGTTCATCACAGCACAATTTTTCATTGCTAAAATATGGAACCAACCCAGATGCCCCTCAGTAGACGAATGGATCAGGAAAATGTGGTACATATACACAATGGAATTTTATGCCTCTATCAGAAAGAATGACATTGCCCCATTCATAAGGAAATGGAAGGACTTGGAAAAAAATTATACTAAGTGAAGTGAGCCAGACCCAAAGAAACATGGACTCTATGGTTTCTCTCATAGGGAATAAATAGCACAGGTTTAGGCTAGTCACAGCAGAGGATCACAAGAACCCAATAGCTATGTCCTTATGAACATATAAGATGATGCTAAGTGAAATGAACTCCATGTTATGGAAACAACTGTTATATCACTGTTGTAATTACTTTCACCATGCCATGTGAAACCGTAGCTAATTTTTTGCTGTTGTTGTTGATGATCCTCTTGTACCTCCTTCCTCTGGTTGTCCCCATGCTATCACTGTATCTCATTTGAGTACCCTGGATACTGTATATACTGGTATCCGAACTAGGGAAGGGAAAGGAAATATCAAAATCGAGAGACAAAGGATAAAACCACAAATGATGCCAAAAGCAATACTTGCAAAACCATTTGGTGTAAACCGAATGAACAACTCATGGGGGAAGAGGGAAAAGGGGAGTGGGGGGGGGGGGATGAGGGAGGCAGGTAACAAATTGTACAAGAAATGTACCCATGCTTTACATATGAAACTGTAACCCTTCTGTACTTCACTTTGACAATAAATGAGTAATTATTTTAAAAAGTGATCTCTCAGGCTCTACAGACTTTGTTCAATACTAATTCTTCTTTACTTGCAGAAGGCAACTTAGCTCCAGCAGGTAAATCCCAATGTGCTTACAAATTAAGACTGGGAGTACTCCATTGGTGTAGAGGTAGAGACTCGGAAACTCCTGAGCTCCACTGAGCACCAGCTCAAGCACTTAGAGAAGTCCTTCACCCCACGCCCATCCCCGCAAGTTACCTGCTGTGGGTTTTTTTAGTTTTTCTTTATGTAATTAAAAATATATTTTAATAAAATTTTACTATTCACTTAAAAAGCAGAAACTATTCTTAAGCTGCCACATAGGAATATAACACAACAATTGGCTGAGCTATCCTCCAAGATCAAGTTCACTAGACATAAGTAAGGGGAGTCTCAAGGGCACAGAGCAGAGTCTGTCTGGCTCCTAAGAAGCTCTTGATATATTTTTGGTGAACTAAACTGTTATATAAGCTCCAAATTCCAAAATTTTACAGTTGGTCATATATCTTTCACAACTATTTGTGTTAATTTTCAAACATTTTATCTAATATTCCTTTTCCAAATGAAAGGTACCTAAATCCTAAAAATGTATTCCTTTATTTTTGGGATTTACTGGGATTTTTCTGTCTGCAATTGTGTATGATTGTGAGCTTCTGAGAGAAGGATGTAAGGGAGGATTGAAATGTATGGGGACTAGCTCAGAGTCTTAGATAAACTCCCATTATGTGTACCTTCAGACAAGTGGAAGAATTATTATAATGAGATTTATTGGGCAGATGCGTGCAGTATGCTATTGTATTCTTTGGCTTAGTTGGCTATTCTGCTCTCAATATTGGTATTATTGGTTTTTCCAGGTATTTGTTATCTCTGAGTTGAATGTGAGCCACATTAACTAATTGGGAAAAGTGGGTGAATAAGTGAAATATCTTTGTCCTGGAATTTTGGACCAATCAGATGGATTTAAATCTATATTAATATCAATGACTGTAGTCAAATGCTTTACATGCATATGTATTTAAAGAAATTTGTGATCACTTTCAAAAAACAATGCAGGGATCTATGGATATTTGTTCTTTTGGAAGATGAGTTGTCTTTGTAGACAGAGTTTAAGATCTTTTAAATTAAACTATCACCTTCTCATAGATCGTTCATTACAAAGTAAGTAAAATTTGACCTACGTTTCAGGTCTAACCTAGTCAAAATACTAACCAATCATTAGTAAAGCCCTGACAGTGGTCCTGAATGCATGGTGCTATGAAGGCAATATAAATGCTGTTCTTACGGGTCCCCTCATGCTTATTTATTATGTCCTTTTTGGAAAAAAGAAATAGGTCAGATGTTGCTCCAAGTGTGAGATTAATGTTAGTCCTTGCTACATTCTGCTTTCTCAGAGTATCATGGACACCTGGGAATGGATTTTAAAGTTAATTAACTAACCAAAAGATGATCCTGACAGGGAAATATGGGCACAGGCAACTTATTTGAGAGATTTTCCTAGGAATCTAGGCAGAACTTAATCTTTGATAAGGGAGCCAAAATTATCAGGTGGAAGAAAAGCAGCTTCTTCAACAAATGGAGCGGGCAGAATTGGCTATAAAAATATATAAAACTGAAGTTAGATCTTTATATATCACCCTGTACCAGAATCAACAGTAAATGGATCAAAGACTTTGCGGTAAGAGAGATACCCTGAAAATATTACAGGAAGGGTATAGGTGATACACTAGGACTCCTTTGCACAGGTTAAAACTTCCTAAATAAAGATCCAGAAACACAAATCAAAGAAACGCTGGATAAATGAGATCATCTTAAACTGCAGAGCTTCTGCATGGCAAAGGACATAGCTTGCAAGATAAATAGAAAGCCCATAGATTGGGAGATGATCTTCACTAGCTATACAACAGACAATGGACTCATATCTAAAATATACCTGGAGCTCAAAAAAATAAACCCCAAATAACAAATTCTCAAAGGAACAACCATCCCACTAATAAGTGGGCTAAACACGTAAAAAGAGACTTCTGTGGAGAGGAAATAAGAATGGACAATAGATATGTGAAGAAATATTCATCATCTCTGGCTATAAAAGAAATGCAAATCAAAACTATACTGATATTTCACCTCATGCCAGGTAGAATGGCACTATCAAGAAAACAAATAATAGTTGCTGGTGGGGATGTGGCTCAAAGAGAATTCTACTGCAATTTTGGTGGAAATGTAAACTGTTTCAAGTACTCTGGAAAGTATATTATTTGAAGGAAGCCAGACCCCAAGAAAAATAGGCTCCATGTTTCCTTCCATTTGTAATAATTACTATATATCCAGGATAGTCCTAGCAGAGGATCACAATAGCTAAATAGCCTTGTACATATGACCATATAAAATGATGCTAATGGAAATGTACTCCAAGATACGGAAACAGCCCCGATTATCATCTCCCCCAATGGGAGACCAGCTATCAGAGACCCAAGCCCTACAAAGAAGCTAGATCTCCCTCCCTCCCGCTCCCCACCCCGAGGGAACAAAGAACTCCCAAATCAGGTGGGGAGCTCCCATCAGGTGCTGGGAAGTCAGTTTAGCAGGGGAAGGGTAGAGCAGCCCCAAGGCCCCACAGGTTCCTTAACTGGCAGAACTGGCCCTGCCCCCTTCCCAACAGGGGCCGGGGGACGGCCGGCAGTGCAAGCCTCACCCGAGGCGCCTGGACCTCGAAGACTCTTACAACTAAAATCACAGGTGCTGGAGGGCAATACCAGCCCAGCAGGGTCACCTGGGCCTGATCACATCCCCCCTACTAGCGGAGGCGAGGTCTGAGGGTGCCAATCCACACCCAGACAGTCGATCCCACTGGGCCCCACACATACCGCCCCCCCAATGGACTCGCGGGAGGGCGGAAGCACAACCCAACAACCCAGGGCTCACTCTGGGAGGCAGATCCCGCTAAAGTGCCTGTTGTAGTGGACACACAGTGCACAGGAGGGCGGGGCCCCAGGCGACAGCGCCCGCTCTGGTATGCATACCCTGCACTGGTGGGCGGGGCCACAGCGACAGCACCTGCTGCCGTAGACACGCCTACACAGAAGGGAGGGAAGACTTACACAGATCTCCAGATGCGCAAATCAAAAAGAAACATAACTCAGTTCATCAAAGGGCAAGCCAACTCGCCAGCTCCAAAAAGCAGCATGTATGAAGAGGAGATGGAGAATAAAAAAGTAAATGAGGCCATGTTAACAGGAATAATCGAAAGCGTCAGAAATGAAATCAGAAAACAATTCCAGGATTTAGAGCGGAAATCTGGAAGGACACCCAGGAAGCCAAGAAAGAAATGGAAGCAAAAATGGATACAATGCAAGCCTCTTTTAAAGAAATGGAAGCAAAAATGGATACAATGCAAGCCTGCTTTAAAGAAAATCTCCACATCCTGAGAATTGAAATGCACCAAAAAATAGATTTAAAATACAACTCTTTAAGGGAAGAAATTTCCACGATCAGAGCTGATATGACAACCATAAATAGCTCTCTGACATCCATAACTCCGCAATTGAAACCATAACACAAAGAGTAGACCATATAGAATCCAGAATCTCTCGCCTGGACGATGAAGCAGCTGACAACAACCAGAAAATGACCACACTCCAAGAAAAGGTGAAGCTTCAGGGCAGACTAATCCAGGGACTAATGGACAAAGACAAGAGATATAATCTGTGCATAATTGGAATAGAAGAAGGAACCGAATACCAGAACAGAGGGCTTAATCATGTTCTCAATAAAGTTATTGCAGAAAACTTCCCCAATCTCACAGGGGACCCCATCTAGGTAACCGAAGCCTATAGGACACCTGGCAGGCCAGACCCCAGGAAATCCACCCCAAGGCACATAATATTCAAGACTACAGACCTCAAGATTAAAGAGCAGATACTGAATTCAGCCAAAGTGAAGAAGGGCACTTTCTTCACTGGGAAGAGGATTCGAATAACATCCGACTTATCCACACAAACTTACCAAGCTCGAAGTGAGTGGAAGAACACCATCCAAGTACTTCAGAATAACAATTTACAACCTCGGATCAAATATCCAGCGAAATTGGAGTTCACATTCGAAGGGAAAACCAGATCTTTCCACACCAAAGAGGAGCTAAAGGAGTATGTGAATAAAAAACCAGCCATACAGCGAATTTTAAGAGGGGAACCCCACCCAACAGAGATTGTAAAAGACACACAGACAGAATCAGAAAGAAACTTCAATAGCCAAAGTCCAGCAGAAAGAGCAGCTCACTAAAGATAAGAAAAAAAAAGAGGAAAAAACAGCCCAACAAGAAAATGTAAGGAGAAAAAACACCCTTATCCTTGATCTCTTTAAATATAAATGGTTTAAACTCCCCGATAAAGAGGAGCAGACTAGCAGAATGGATTCACAAACAAAAAGTTGACATCTGCTGTCTACAAGAGACCCACCTTACAGCAAGCGACAAAAACAGGCTTCGAATGAAAGGATGGAGCAAGATCTACCAAGCAAATGCACCCACCAAAACGGAAGGTGTAGCCATTCTGATCTCAGACAAGCTGGACTTCTCATTAAAATCAACTCAAAAAGACAAAGAAGGACACTACATATTAATACAAGGAAAAATCCAGAATCAAGTAATCACGGTGATAAATGTATACTCACCGAACAAAAGAGGCCCTACGTACATCAAGCAAATTCTCACAGAATTACAGAGCAAGATAGACGCAAACACAATCATAGTGAGTGTCTTTAATACTCCTCTCTCTCCAAGAGACAGATCCAACACCCAGAGGATTAGTAAGGGAGCTGAGGACCGAAATAACACCATTTCCCAAATGGATCTAACAGACCTATATAGAACCTTCCACCCTACAGAGACCCAATACACGTTCTTTTCAGCAGCCCATGGATCATATTCCAAAATAGACCATGTCATAGCCCACACAAAGAACCTCAGCAAATACAAAAGTATTGACGTCATCCCATGTATTATATCGGATCACAGTGGATTACAGGTAACCCTCAACAACAAAGGATACCACAGAGGCTATACACACACTTGGAGACTAAACCCCACGCTGCTATCCAACACTTGGGCCACAGACCAAAATAGAGATGAAATCAACGAATTCATAAGCCACAATGACAAAGAAAACACATCACAAAGAAACCTATGGGACACAGCTAAGGCAGTACTGAGGGGCAAGATCATTGCACTCAGCACCCACATTAAAAGAATGGAAGCAGAACAGGTGAATACCCTCACGATGAAACTAAAACAACTGGAGAAACAAGAAATGACAGAATCTAAAACGACTAGGAGGGGAGAGATCACAAAGATTAAAGAAGAGATAAATCTGATTGAAAATAGAAAGACCATTCAACAAATAAATAAGACTAAAAGCTGGTTCTTTGAGAAAATAAACAAAATTGACAGACCCCTTGCAAGACTTACAAAAAAAAGAAGAGAAGAGACTCATATTCGTAAAATCAGGGACTCCACCGGAAAAATTACAACAAGTACACACGATATTCAAACAATCATAAGGAGCTATTTCCAAAACCTCTACTCAGCAAAAAACAATAATTTTACAGAAATGGATCAATTCTTAGAGAAGTACAAACTGCCCAAACTGAACCAAGAAGAAATAAATCAACTAAATAAACCAATAACTTACGGTGAGATACAGGAGGTAATCAAGAACCTCCCTACTAAGAAAAGCCCAGGCCCAGATGGATTCACCAACGAATTCTACAAAACCTTTAGTGAGGAGCTAATACCAATACTCCTCAAACTCTTCCGCGAAATAGAAACAGAGGGAGAAATCCCAAACTCATTCTACGAAGCTAATATCATACTCATTCCCAAACCAGGCAAAGACCCAACAAAAAAAGAGAAATACAGACCAATATCACTAATGAACGCAAAGCTACTCAATAAAATATTAGCTAACAGGATCCAGAAACTGATCAAGAAAATCATACATCATGACCAAGTAGGCTTCATCCCTCAGTCACAAGGATGGTTCAACATCCGTAAATCAATCAACGTAATTCACCACATAAACAGATCTAAAATTAAGAATTACATTATTATCTCAGTCGATGCCCAAAAAGCCTTTGACAAAATACAACATCCATACCTATTAAAAGCTTTGGAGACAACAGGAATAGATGGAACATTCCTCAAAACAATAAAAGCCATATACAACAGACCAACTGCTAATATCATAAATCATTCCCCCTAAACTCAGGAACAAGACAAGGATGCCCACTCTCCCCACTTCTGTTCAACATAGTGCTGGAATCCCTAGCCATAGCAATAAGGCAAGAGGTGGACATCAAAGGGATCCACATCGGCAAGGAAGAAATCAAGTTATACCTATTCGCAGACGACATGATCTTATATCTGAAGGACCCCAAAAACTCAGTACCCAAACTCCTACACCTAATGAACCAATTTGGCAAAGTAGCAGGATACAAAATCAATTCACAAAAGTCAGCAGCTTTTCTGTACACCAGCAATAGACAAACAGAAAAGGAAATTATGGAAACAATTCCATTTAAAGTAGCCAAAAAAAGAATAAAGTACCTAGGGATCAACTTAACCAAGGACGTGACGGACCTATTCAATGAAAACTACAAAAATCTAATAAGGGAAATCAAAGAAGACACAAGGAGATGGAAGGACCTCCTATGCTCATGGGTAGGCAGAATCAATATAGTGAAAATGGCCATATTGCCCAAATTGTTATACAAATTCAATGCAATACCTATCAAAATCCTAGCCACATTCTTCACTGACATAGAGAAACCAATCCATAAATTCATATGGAACAGCAAAAAACCTAGAATAGCCAAAGCAATTCTAGGCAAAAAAAGCAGTGCAGGAGGTATCACAATACCAGACTTCAAGCTCTATTACAAGGCCATCATAACAAAAACAGCATGGTATTGGTATAAAAACAGATCGGAAGACCAATGGATTAGAATTGAAGACCCAGAAATAAAACCGCACTCTTACAGCCAACTGATACTCGACAAAGTAGCTAAAGACATACAATGGAATAAACATAGCCTCTTCAACTACTGGTGCTGGGAGAACTGGGCACCCATATGCAGAAAACTCAAAGTAGACCCAAGCCTATCACCATGCACCAAGATCAACTCAAAATGGATCAAGGACCTCAATATCAGACCTGAATCCTTGAAACTACTGAAGGACAGAGTAGGAAAGACGCTAGAACTTATAGGCACAGGAAGGAACTTCCTGAATAGAGTCCCAGGGGCACAACAAATAGGGGAAAGACGCAACAAATGGGACTACTACAAATTAAAAAGTTTCTGCACAGCTAAGGTCATAGCCACCAAAATAGAAAGACAGCCAACGATATGGGAAAGGATATTTACCAGCACAGCAACAGACAAAGGCCTGATATCGGTCATCTACAGAGAACTCAAAAAACTAAGCCCCTCCAAGCCCAATAAACCTATTAGGAAATGGGCAAAAGAGCTAAAGAGAGACTTCACAAGAGAAGATATAAAAATGGCAAAGAAACACATGAGGAAATGCTCAACATCCCTGCTAGTAAAGGAAATGCAAACAAAAACAACCCTAAGATACCACCTCACCCCAGTTAGAATGGCCTATACTCTGAACTCAGGAAACAACAAATGCTGGAGGGGCTGTCGGGAAAGAGGAACCCTTCTCCATTGTTGGTGGGAGTGTAAATTAGTACAACCACTTTGGAGAACAGTATGGAGGTTTCTCAAAAAGCTCAATATAGACCTACCCTATGACCCAGCCATGCCACTCCTAGGCATCTATCCTAAACAGCAAAACCCAAGATATCACAAAGGCATTTGTACTTCCATGTTTATCGCGGCACAATTCACAATAGCCAAAATATGGAAACAACCCAGATGCCCCTCCACAGACGAATGGATCCAAAAAATATGGTACTTATACACAATGGAATACTACTTAGCGATTAGGAATGGTGAAACATTGTTATTCGCAGGGAAATGGTCAGAACTCAAACAAATAATATTGAGTGAGACAAGCCTAGAACACAGAAAACAAAGGGGCATGATCTCCCTGATATATGACTGTTAACAAAGGGAGACGGAGAGACAGTAGAAACCAAGTCTGTGAATACTGTATATGTTCTTGATACATTGTATATTGTATATATGTCTACCTGACCTAGACAAGGGATAGAAAAACAGTACGTAAGATATCACAAGAAATATACACACTGCCCTACTATGTAACTGTACCCTTTTTGCACAACACCTTGTAAAAAAAATTATGTTCAATTAATAAACAAATTTTTTAAAAAAGATACAGAAACAGGGTTTTTAAAAATGTACTGTGTGAAGTTCTTTCTTTTTTATTTCCATTTTTTCTTGTGTTTTCCCGTTACTGTTGTGTTTTTTTTGTTTGTTTTTTTGTACCCTGTGTCTTATGTATATGTTTATCTGATTTAGGAGAAGGTAGGGGGAATAAGAAAATGGTAATACAAAGGAAAAAAGGTGAACCAAGGCAACAGTGAAACTCACAAGACACTTGTGAACTTTACAACTTGGGAGGGAAGGAAGTCAGGAGGACAGGAGTGAAAGTGGGAGAAAAACAAGGGAGGGGTAACAATATTCCGCAAGAAATGTACTCATTATCTTATTAACTACAACCCCTCTGTACATCACCTTTACAATAAAATTAAATTAATAAAAAGAAGTGTAGGCAGAAGGGAAGTGAGACAGGGAAGAAATGAAAGCCAGTAGTAGATGCGCTAATGAGTGTGAGCAACTGGGACCCAGAACCTTCAGAATCAAGCTGCTGAGGGGGCTAGGAGGTTGGTGATGATGATGACTGCTGTCCCAGAGCTGCTTGAAGTAAGGAGCATTGGGTTAGGGAAGAATTGTCCTTCCAACCACATAGTATAACTGAATTGTACTCTAGTTCACTAAGCGTTGTGATTAAAGTACATAAGAGCATATCATACCTGCTGCCTGACCTTCTGCTTTTGTAGGATGTCAGAGAAGTGGGAATAACTTCCCTAATTTTTATTTTGGTAAGTCAAATAAAAAAAATTGATCAAGTCAAATAAAAGATGTTTGTGGGGCATATTTAGCCCAAAGATCAATAGGTCCAAATACAATAAAAAGGGAGCACGAGTGTTGTGGACAAAAAACAAAACAATGCAATTAGAAGACTGGAGGAGGGTGAGCACAAGGCTTGAGGAGCTGAAGGAAATTCCCTATTGAATCCCAGATGAGAGACAGAATGAAAACCAGCAGGCCATGCTAGAGTAAGACCAGGTCAGGTCAGGCTTTGGTGTAGATTATGTTTAAGGAACAGACATTAAGGATACTGGAGATTAGTGTGATTTCCTTCCTTTCACAGCAATTGCCCTTGACTAGATGGCGTGGCAGAAGGAAGCAGAGAGTGCAGGGTTGTGTGTCTATGCAGTGGGTATCATCAGCAGATGACTTTAAAGATGAAGACATTCGCATCTAGATTTATTTTTCTTTTCCTATCAAATAAATATTTGAAAAAATTTGCTTGTTTCATTGAATATTTATGTTAAGAATTTGCATATTCTGCTTTAATTTATTCCAAAGTAAGCTTCCTAGTTAAATGTATTATTGACTTTGTACCATTTATAAAGCATTGCTTTGAGGAATTGCATCTATTTAATTTTCATTCTAAATAATATTATTTGATTTTCTACAGAGGAAACTTAAAGTATGTTTCTTTTTGTTTCCTTATTCAATTTGCATTGATTCTTACCAAGCCTCCATTTTGGAGACAGTAGAGTTGGCAGCTTTGCACTTAATTGCTCAGTATTTCCTGAATAATTGAGTAATTTTCTAATTATATATTGTAATGAAAGTGATAGTTTATTTTTTTTCTCAAATTTTTATTATCAAACTGACGTACAGAGAGGTTACAGTATCATACGTTGGGCATTGGATACATTTCTTGTACTGTTTGTTGCCTTGTCCCTCATGTGATAGTTTATTTTTTGAAGATTAAAGAATATTCCAAATGCTTTAAGAAAATAAGTTAACATTCAACACAAGTTTGCTGTTCACTCAGCACAGCGCAATCACTGTGCTAGTGTCAGGGTAAGGGAGATCCTTTAGTCCCATCACTGAGAAAAAGTACCTGGCAGGGATGCTTAGGAAACTGTGAAGCAATGACAGGTTATTTAGTGCACAGTTTTGAAGGTTCAACGTCTCACACTAAGTAGTCCCATTGGTTGGCCCTCTAATGAGGGCAGGAGCATGTTTGTATATGAGTCAAGAGTGACTGTCATCAACCCAAACCAGATTTGTGGTTGAAATCACCACATACAATAGAGGTGTAAAGGAGAAGCTCAGCGTGAGTTAGAATAATAAAATAACTTTTCCTGAGGAGAGAATTGTAGACTATTTTGCCAATGGAATCCCTCTACTTCCCTCTCTTCTTGTCCTTCCCCTTCCTCCTTCCTTTCTCTCTCTCTCTCTCTCTCTCTCTCTCTCTCTCTCTCTCTCTCTCTCTCTGTCTCTCTCTCTCTCTCTCTCTCCAGGTTCTCACTTTTTTTACTGTGGCTGGCCTTGACTGTAATCGTACATATGTTTCTTACCATAGCTGAAATCACATGAGATCACACACACAGCTTTTCCTGTTGAGCTAGCCTTTTGTCTAGGATAGCCAGGAAGAGTGATGGTACTGATTTCATTCTTCCATGTGGGATGAGGGACATGGAACACTGCATCTGGCTGCTGGTTGAGATGGAGGCTGTGGTATTCCTGATTATGTGAAGACCTGATTGCAGATGTAACCCACACGTATTCAGCCTATTTGCAATTCTTGATAACTACATGGCATTGCATTAGAAAGATACTCAGCATTTAAATATCCTCATTTTTAGTGGATTTATTTTTGTGTTATAGTTGTTTATAACACCTTCAGGAGGAATTCTGTTGTTGTTGAGTCAAGTGATCAAGAGTATGTGTATAATTCTGGATATGTATTTCTAGCCTCAGTATGTTCCAAAGAGTAAGATCTAGTTATTGTATCAGTATCAGAGATGTATTTTTGTCTCAAATTAGTAGCATTGAGGATTTGATTTTCTCTCACATGGCAAATACATACGGCTGGTAATAGGTATTTGATCTTTGTTTTAATGCATATTCCTTTGATTATCAGTAAGGCTGAAGTTACTTTGTCCTCCTTTCATGAAGATTATTATATATCTTCTAGAGCCTTGATTTCTTCCTGTAGTCACCATATCTTTGGTGAATGGTTTTCAATAAGCAAGGCTTTGAGACAGAAGTGCTTTTTAAACAATGAGGCATTCAATCACAGGGAGTCTTGGGAACAGAATTTTTCTGCATTGAGAAAGCAAAGCAATAGAGTTCTCTCCTAAAATTGACTACTGTGGGGATGGAAAACAAAAAGAATTCTGTATTAGCCACATATCACAGTGTAATTTCTGAATCCTTAAGGAATGTGTTTTGACCCAGTATTTGAAATGCTGTACTTTGAGATAACTTGTAAAGGTTATTTTCCACCTGGGCATATAATTCCCTGCTCTTGGCATAATTACGATCTGTGACCAGAGTAAGGGGATTTTTTTTTTCATAGTCTTAGATTCTCTATATGTCATTTTGGCACCAAAGGTGATGTGGCCTTGAGGGAGTTATTTTCTCATGTTCCTCTGGGATTTCACATCCCAAGTTACCTCATTTCCTGTCTGATACTAATTCATTCTTCTTTATTAGATCTAATGGGTAGTTAGCAACTCAGAATTCAGGTAGCACAGTTTCCCAATGATATCAAAAAAGTCTACAACTGGGTGGTTGATCTGAGTTTCGGTTCCCACTCTTTCCCTTTTTCTTTTTTCACATCTTTATTAGCACTTGTATGATGGCAGATGTTTTGTGGTGATGTTTCCATAAATGCATATAATACACTTTGATCATATTCACCTCTGCTATTTCTCACTTATCTCCCAACTCCTCTCCTTTTGTTTTTATCCTTCTTGGAATTTCTTAAATTGGGGTTCATTATTACTTTTCCACACCTGCTTTCAATATACTTCCAATTTTTTTCAGTCATTTGATGAATATACTCAAATATTGAAAGAGTATTGAGATATTAACATCTAATTAAAAATATTAATATGCTATTTTATCAATGGATGCAGATTTATTTGTTACTATTTTCTACTTTATATTTTGATTGGGTAAAAGCATTCCAGAGGCTGTTATGCTTAAACAATACACCATGAATCATCTTAGTGTAGTTCTGGTTGGTTTGTCAGTAGGTTCCTTGATTAAATATTTGTAATTCTGGGCTGGGGATATAGCCTAGTGGCAAGAGTGCCTGCCTCGGATACACGAGGCCCTAGGTTCGATTCCCCAGCACCACATATACAGAAAACGGCCAGAAGCAGCGCTGTGGCTCAAGTGGCAAAGTGCTAGCCTTGAGCGGGAAGAAGCCAGGGACAGTGCTCAGGCCCTGAGTCCAAGGCCCAGGACTGGCCAAAAAAAAAAAAAAATATATATATATATATATTTGTAATTCTGGGCTTTCTATCTTTCTTTCTTCTTTCTTGTGCTAGTATGAGGACTTGAACTCAGGGCCTTGTTTTCTTAGTTACCTTTTTCTTTTAAGTCTGGTACTCTGCTACTTGGACCACAGCTCCACATATAGCTTTTTGCTGATTAATTGGAGATAAGAGACTTTCACAGGCTAGCTTTGAAATGGGATCCTCAGATCTCAGTCTCCTAGTATCTAGGATTATAAGTGTGTGTCACTAGTGCCTAACTTTAATTTTTTAATTTATTTCTTTATTGTCAAAGGTGGGTACAGAGGGGTTACAGTTTCATATGTAAGGCAGTGCATACATTTCTTATCCAACTTGTTATTATTTTAAATTTTATTGGATTTTGACTAAAGGAACTTATCTTTGAGACAACAGTGAACATTTCTGGGGAAAGTATCTTTGACATTGAGCAACTCTGAGAGTCATTGTTGACCTCTCATGTGTACACAAATAATAGAGTATTTTTTCCCTTTTAGGAAGGAATCTATTTTCTTTTTTTTTTCAAATTTTAATTATCAAACTGATGTACAGAGAGGTTACAGTTTCATGTGTTAGGAATTGGATACATTTCTTGTACTGTTTGTTACCTTGTCCCATATACCCCCCTCTCTCCTCCCCTTTTCCTTTCCCCCCCCCCAACCTGAGGTGTTCATTTCACTTACACCAAACAGTTCTGCAAGTATTGCTTTTGTAATTGTTTCTCTTTTTTTACCCTGTTTCTCTCAAATTGGTGTTCCTTTTCAATTTCCTAGTTCTAATACCAGTATACACGGTTTCCAATATACTCAGATAAAATTACAGAGATAGTGTAGGTACAACCACAGGAAGGTGATACAAGAACATCATCAATAATAGAAGCTACAGATACAGATGGGACGTTGAAAGTAGTTACCACTCTGATATAACAATTGTTTCATAACATGGAGTTCATTTCACTTAGCATCATCTTATTTGATCATAAGGGTATAGCTATTGGGCTCTTGTGTTGCTCTGCTATGACTTGCCTAAACCTGTACTAATTATTCCCAATAAGGGAGACCATAGAGTCCATGTTTCTTTGGGTTTGGCTCACTTCACTTAGTATAATTTTTTTCCAAGTCCTTCCATTTCCTTACAAATGGGGCAATGTCATTATTTCTGATAGAGGCATAAAATTCCATTGTGTATATGTACCACATTTTCCTGATCCATTCGTCTACTGAGGGGGTTGATTCCAGATTCTAGCTATGACAAATTGTACTGCGATGAACATTGCTGTGCTGGTGGCATTACTGTGATTTTGTTTGTAGTCTTTTGGATAATACCCAAAAGTGGGGCTGCTGGGTCATAGGGGAGTTGTATATTTAGCCTTCTGATGAATCTACATACTGCTTGCCAGAGTGGCTGAACCAGTTTACATTCCCACCAACAATGAAGTAGGGTTCCCTTTTGGCCACATCCCCTCCAACATTTGTCATTGTTACTTTTCTTGATATAGCACATTCTTACTGGGGTGAGATGGAATCTCAATGTTGTTTTGATTTGCATTTCTTTTATGGCCAGTGATGTAGAGCACTTTTTCATATGTCTCTTGGACATTCTCATTTCATCATCAGAGAAGTCTGTTTGTAAGTCTTTAGCCCACTTGATGAGGGGACTATTGGTTCTTTGTGGTTTTGTTTTGGAAGAAGGTAATTTTTTTAGTTCTGCATACATTTTAGATATGAGGCCTTTGTCCATTGAATGTCCAGTAAAGATCTTCTCCCAGTCTGTGGGCTTTCTGTTTATCTTGCTAGCTATGTCCTTTGCCATGCAGAAGCTCTGCAGTTTGATGCAGTCCCATTTGTCCAACCTTTCTTTGATTTGTAGCCTTTCTGGGTCTTTGTTAAGGAAGTTTCGTCCTGCACCAAGGAGCCCAAGTGTATCTCCTACTCCTTCCTTTAGTGTTGTCACGGTGTCTGTTTTGATTTCGAGGTCTTTGATCCATTTGGAATTGATTTGGTGCAGGGTGATATATAAGGCTCTAGTTTTAGTTTGTTGTATGTGTTGAGGCAGATTTGCCAGCACCATTTGTTAAAGAGACTATCTTTCTTCCAAACTATTGTTTTAGCTCCTTTATCAAAGTTTAAGTAGGCGTAGTTCTGTGGGTTCATTTCTGGGTCTTCCATTCTGTTCCATTGGTCTTCAGGCCTGTTCCGGTGACAATACCAAGCGGTTTTTATTACTATAGCTTTGTATTGTAATTACTCCAGCACTGTTCTTTCTGCTTAGGATTGTTTTTGCTATCCTAGGTCTTTTATTGTTCCATATGAATTTCTGGATTGCTTCCTCTATCTCATTAAAAAATGGTGTTGGGATTTTAATGGGTATTGCATTGAATTTGCCTTTGGCAATATTGCCATTTTGATTATATTAATCCTCCCAATCCAGGAGCATGGGAGGTTTTTCCATTTCCTTAGTTCTGACGTAATTTCATTTTTCAAGGTTTTAAAGTTCTCCTCAAAGAGGTCTTTCACTTCCTTAGTTAAGGTTATTCTCAGGTATTTTATGTTTTGGGGGGCTATTGCAAAAGGAGTTGCTTTCCTGATTTCAGCCTCAGTCTTCAGGTCATTAGCATAGAGAAAGGCCTTTGATTTTTGAGGGTTTATTTTATATCCTGCAACTTTGCCAAAGTTTTGGATCAGCTCTAGTAGCTTGGGGGTAGAGTCTATGGGATTCTTTAGGTATAGGATCATGTCATCTGCAAAGAGAGGAAGTTTAACTTCATGCTTTCCTATTTAGATCCCCTTTATATTTTCTTCTTGCCTAATTGCTCTGGCAGTTTCTTCCAACTTCTCGAATTTGTTGGCATAAAGGTTTGCAAAATAGTCTCTTACTGGGGCTGGGGATATAGCCTAGTGGCAAGAGTGCCTGCCTCGGATACACGAGGCCCTAGGTTCGATTCCCCAGCACCACATATACAGAAAACGGCCAGAAGCGGCGCTGTGGCTCAAGTGGCAGAGTGCTAGCATTGAGCGGGAAGAAGCCAGGGACAGTGCTCAGGCCCTGAGTCCAAGGCCCAGGACTGGCCAAAAAATAATCTCTTACTATTTTCTGAATTTCGGATATTTCTGGGTGATATTACCTGTTTCATCTCTTATCTTGTTTAATTGAGTGCTTGCCTCGTTTTTTGGTCAGGTTTGCCAGGGGTCTGTCTATCTTGTTGATTTTTTCAAAGAACTAACTCTTTGTTTGGTTGATTTTTTCGATGGCTTTTTTCATCTCTAATTGATTTTATTCTGATTTTATTTTAATTATTTGCTTCTGTCTATTGACGGGGTTTGGCTTGTTGTTCTCACTCAAGGAAATTAAGGTGCTTCCTTAAATTATTGAGTTGCTGTTTCTCCAGTTTGTTGATGTATGCACTCAGAGATATAAATTTTTCTCTGAGTACTGCCTTTGCTGTGTCCCAAAGGAGCTGGTACTTTGTGTCCTCAACTTGGTTGAATTCCATAAACATTTGAATTTCCATTTTAATTTTTTCAATGACCCAGTGATGATTCAGTAGTGTGTTGTTTAGTCTCCATGAATTGTAGGATTTTCTGTGGTGGCTGTTTGAGTTGAGCTCTAATTTTATTCCATTCTGAGAGAATGCAGGGAATGGTTTTGATATTTCTGAATTTGTACAGATTTTCTTTGTGCACTTAGATGTGATCTTTTTTGGAGAATGTTCCATGTGCTGCGGAGAAGAATGTGTATTCTGTTGTTGCTGGGTGGAATATTCTGTAGATGTCGATTAAGTCTAGTTGGTCTAGGCAATTATTTAGTTCTGTGGTTTCTTTGTTCAGTTTTTTGCGTGTTGATCTGTCCAGAGGTGATAGTGGAGTGCTAACGTCCCCAACTCTCAATGTGTTTGGGTCTATGAGTGTTGTTAGAGTCAGTAGTGTTTGGTTGATGAAGTTGGGTGCTCCTGAGTTTGGTGTGTAGATATTTAGGATGGTTATTTCTTCCTGTTGGAGAGATCCTTTTACTAGTATGTAGTAACCTTCTTTGTCTCTTCTTACCTTTTTTAATTTGAAGTCAATTTTGTCTGATACTAGGATTGCAACTCCAGCCTGCTTATGGGGACCATTTGCTTGATAGATTTGATTCAAGCCTTTCACTTTTAGAAGATGTTTACTTTTGCTGGATAGATGTGTCTCTTGGAGGCAGCAGAAAGATGGATCTTGATTTTTGATCCAACTTATGAGCCTATGTCGTTTGATTGGAGAATTAAGTCCATTAATGTTGAGAGTTAGGATTGAGAGCTGATTGTTTGTTCCTTTCATTATCACTATCTTGTTTAAAGCTGTGTCTTCCCATTTCTTGATCTCATGTTTACTGATTAGGGTTAATTTCTCTGTCTGTGTTGGGATCTTGATTATTTTCCCTGTATAGTACATTTTTGAAGATTTTCTGTAAAGGTGGTTTGGTGGAGATATATTGTTTCAGTTTTTCCTTACTGTGGAAGACTTTTATTTGACCTTCGGCTATGAATGAGAGTTTGGCTGGGTACAGAATTCTTGGTTGGTAGTTATTTTTATTTAGTGTTTGGTATACTTCATTCCAGGCTCTCCTTGCTTTCATGGTCT
The DNA here is from genome assembly GCF_023159225.1 of Perognathus longimembris pacificus. Lineage (NCBI taxonomy): Eukaryota > Metazoa > Chordata > Mammalia > Rodentia > Heteromyidae > Perognathus > Perognathus longimembris. Next base: position 39,936,897 of record NC_063169.1, read on the forward strand.
CTGCTGAGAAGTCTGGGGGTAATTCTGATTGCTTTTCTTTTATATGTGATTGTTTTCTTCTCCGTAACAGCTTTGAGTATTTTTTCCTTGTATTCTACTGATCCTATTTTGGTCACAATGTGTTGGTGGGATGCCCTATTCTGGTCTAGTCGGTTTGGGGTTCTAAATGCTTCTTGTATCTGTATAGGCCTTTCCTTCTGGATATTCGGGAAGTTCTCAGCTAATATTTTGTTAAATAGGTTGCCTATCTCATTAACCTCTTTCTCCAAGTTTTCCTCAATACCTATTATCCTTAAATTGGGCTTCCTGATCGTGTCTTGAATCTCTTGTAGCGATCTGTTTTGTTGATTGGAGTGGATTTGTATTGATTTTTTATCTTTCTCCATAGAATCTAAGCAATCTTCAGCTTCTGAGATTCGATCCTCTGATTCACTTAGTCGGGACTGTAGGCTAGCTACTTGATTTCGAATCTCTTTTCCTTCTGACTGGTCTTTCCTGATGATTTCCATGTCATTTCTTAGGTCTTGTATGGACTTCTTTACTTCATTAACTTCATTACTTTGGTTTTGAGTGTTGTCTCTAAAATCGTTAAGCTGGGTAGCTATCTTTTCATTTGACTCTTGAAGTTCATTTATCTTTCTATTTGTGGATGCCATGAAATTCTCCAATAATTTTTGCTTTGCCTCCTCATGCTCTAGAATAAATGACTGAAGAGATTCAAACTTTTTATTTATCATGATTATCAGTAGACTTTGTAGAGCATTTTGGGGGTTCTCTTTTATGTCTTTGATTGACTGCTCTGCTTCCTGCCTGTTTTGAGTGTGGGATAAGACTTCATTGTTTGCCATCTTTCTTGTGTTCCTTCTGCCCATTTGGATTGGGAATGCCAGTCTACCAGCACCTGTGAGCACCGTTTAAGACCCAAAGCAGCCCTTACTAAGCACTGTTGTGTTTATCTTACCAGTTCACAATTATATACAGATACCTTGTATACCTGTCTATAAAATTATTTTTGGTGTTCCTGAAGAATACAATTTCAGTATAACAACTGATCCTGGGCCCTGTATTCAGTAGTTACTTATTTACTGTTACAACACTATAAGCAATTCTTGTTTTTATATTAAGTTCTTTTAGGACTGACTTTCTCTATGAACCCCTTGGATTCACTCGGATTAAGCTGGGATACCCTGTATCCAATAACCAGGAGTCAATAGAACCTGGAGGTCCAGGCAGTAAGTCAGGAGGGTAAGTTGGAGGTAGTAAAGGGAATAGAGTAAAATGTATAGGGGGGTGATTTTGGTTTAGTTTCAGTGACGTGGAAATGTGGAGAAGAGTAGAATCAGTAGAAAGAACAAGGTTAAAATGATAGAAAATGGAGAGTTAGCGGAAAAGAGTGGAGGTGTTAATCATAGGAAAGTAATTTTTAAAGAAAGAGAACGCAAAGAGAGAAATAAAGTAAAAATACTGGAAGACAGATGCACAGAACAGAGAAAAATTATTTTAAAAAAATAAATAAATAAAAAGGAAAAAAAAAACAGAAAAGGAACAACCCAAACAAACAAAAAAATACTTGATAAAACAAACCGGTAAAAATGGAAAACAACAACAAAAAACCAATGACGTTTTAGAAGTGAAAAAAAAATTTTTTTTAAAAGTGTATAAAATGTTTGAAAAGAAAAAAAAATGGAGTCCTCCTTGTTTGGGTGGTCTTTCTCCAGTCTCTGGTTTCCTTGCAATGATCTGCAGTCTATTTTCCTGATTGGCTGGTTTGACTTGCTTTCAGTTTGCAGGGGGTGGATCTGTTCTGACCCTTCTCCCTTGTTGGTGCAGTCCTGGGTCTCTGTGGTTCACACAGCTTCCAGGTAGGCCTTGGGCATCCTCTGTAGATGGGGACGTGAGCAGTCTCAGGCATCATGGCTCCACTGTCTGCTGTGGGACCATGGCCTTTACGCCTGGCTTTGAATAGGCTGTGGACTCAGCAGGGCGGGGCGCCTCTGGCCTGTTTTAGGCAGCTGAGAGTTGCTTGCCTGGGGGAGGCTCCTCCCTCCTGGGCTGGGCGGCCTCCTTGGTGGAGGTGGCTATGGAATGCAGCTCCGTTTGGGGCTGGCAATTTGGCTTCCTCTGTGACGGGACTGTTTAACTGTCTCAGGATCTGTTTGTTCCCCGGTCTGGTGTTTCCGTGCTGCCAGGAGCTGCTCGCTGCTTTGGCTTTAAATTTAGAAATTCCGGTGGGCAGGACGGGGCACCTCTGGCTAAGCCGAGGCCCAGGACATGCCTCCCGCCTGGTCAGGGGGCATTCTCCTGGGCAAAGCTGGTTCTCACTGGTCGGTCCCTCTTGCCCTTTTCAAAGATGGCTCCTTTGACCTCGCTTTCCCCAGGCCCGCTTTACTTCCAATCTGGTCTGACCCTATGCCAGTGGCAAAGATGACGCTTTGCTCTGGCAGTGGGGGAAGGGCTGCCTTCCAGAAGCTGCTCTGTGGGCGCAAGTGAGAATATCTTTTGTAGGGTACTCACGCTTTCTCTGCGATCAGCCCATCCGTGCTCAGCCACCGTCTGGAGGATTTCTCCCTGGTCTATGCTATGTGCTTTATCCGCGTGGAGTGAGGATCGCTGTGCCGGGCGCTGTCCTGGCGCTGGCGCTGGCCCTGGCGTGGTGGCGGGACACCGCCCGGAGCTCAAATTTGTGATTTCAGATGAGCAAAGTTGATTTTTCCTTCCTGGCCAGAATCCCTGTACTGTTAGAACTTACTCTGGCTGTCTTTGTAGGAGTAAAAGTTTCTATGGGGTGAGAAAACTGCGATGTCAGAGGGAGCTCAGCTAGGGCTCTGCTGCTCCTCCGCCGTCTTCCCCAAGGAATCTATTTTCAAAGTGACAAATCATCTCAATTTTTATCACATTATTATGATCATCAAAAACACAACTAAAACTAGGTTGTATCTTCAATCCAGAAAATTATTCATGGAAATGTTGACATTATTTTGGGTGGTAAAGCATGAGTTTTTCAATGGCCTGAGCCTGGGTTGCAGGTTGTCAGTCTCTGCTAGGCATTAGATCTACAGACAAAGATAAAATTAAATCATATATTTAGGCTCAGCAAAAATTGTGTTTAGACAGAAGGCCTCTGGAGGAAGCAATTCCTGGGTTATTGACTGGGACCCGTGACCAAAGCAGAATGTCGGAGGACACACCAAGTAAGAGGTAAGTTTGCCTCTGCATCTAAAATAGGCTGTACTTTGGCTCACAGTCAGGAGTCAGAGCCAGAGATATGGCTCAGAAGACTTCTTAAAATTTATTTTTATTTCCTTTAACAATAACGTTTTGTTACTTTCATTAAGAGTTAACACATTTCTTCTAAGAAGTAAATCTTCACTTGGTATGGCAGAGGGACATACATCTCAAAAAGCAATGATAGTCTTAATATTTACTTAACATTTCAAGCTTAGGAAAGATGAAATAAGACAAGTTGGCATTTTAGCTCAATTGCATACAAGTTCCTGCAGGAAGGCACCACTTCCACATGTGGGGTGGCACTTCGAAACCATGAATATTCAGCCCACACTAATGCAGTCTATAAAGTTTCAAGACAGGTTTTCAATGCAAATCTGGTTGTACACTGATGCACACAAAATAACCACAGCCAATACCATCATAACAAATGATGAAGCTGATAACTTGCATTCTACTTGGGTTGCATTCTACTTGGGTAGACCTGAGAACACTGTTTGGATTCGAGTGTGGAAGAAAAAAAATGCTTTGTACAGAATTTTCAGTGGAGGTTTTCTGGAGCTTGATAGTCACTCTCTTGGTAACTAATGGCTAAGGCTAGCAAGAAATTGTTCATTATATTTTATTTGCTTTTCATTAGCTGTTAAGTATGATGTGTCTTTGTTTTGATGATTGTTGGCCTGACAAGCAGCACAATGTCTTTCTTTCCTGTGTATCTTGTCATTAATACCTGCTTAAAGAGAACAACCAAACAAGGATACTAAGAAATTAGGAGTGAAAAATATGCTGGTTCTAATTTATTTCTCCACATATAGATTTAGTGATAAGGAGATAACTTTTGGGAGTGCTTGCCTCTGCCCTATGTAAATTTCAACTCCAGATTCTAAGAGAAGCTGCCTTTAAAGTTGACATATCAGATGAGCCATTTAGCAGGAGCAAATGAAATTAAGCACCAAATTAGTTTGATTAGTGTTCACTGCACTGTTGTACCACTGTCATACTCGAGATGTTTACAACTTGCCATTCAAATGCCTTGAGATGGGCTTTAATAGTGAAATTAGGTTTAAACACTGCTGGGGCATAAAATCCTGCTAGGGCAGATACACACTTTTCACCCAACCCAGAGGGTCCTTCCTTCTAATTGTTTTTGTCAAAAAGGTATGATACTGTGGGATTTTAAGGATAACATTAAACACTACAGGATTCTTACAGATTAGATATACGATGAAATTAGAAAAATTAACAATTCTATTTGAGCCATGTTTCCCCTTCCATCTCCCTCCCAGTCTTCCCCTCCCATCTCCAACCATAAGATATCCAGTTCATTTTCCACATAGTGTCTAGTGAGTATGACTTGTATTTATTCATCCTTATTCTACTTTTTGTGTGTCCTCTCTTACCCTCAGAAATACAAACTAACAAACAAGACAAAAGGAAAAGAAAACAAAAACAGCAACAATGGCAATTATAGAATGTCTCGTTTCCTTGTAGCTTCTTTTATTGATGATCCTCTTGTATCCCCTTCCTGTGGTTGTCCTGGCAGTATCACTGTATCTCATCTGAGTACCCTGGATACTGTATATACTGGTATTAGAACTAGGGAAGTGAAAGGGAATATCGAAATAGAGAGATAAAGGATAAAAAGACAAATGACTCCAAAAGCAATACTTGCAAAACCATTTGGCATAAACCAACTGAAAAACTCATGTGAGGAGAGGGAAAGGGGGGAGAGGGGGAGTAAGGGAGGAGATAACAAATAGTATAAGAAATGTACCCATGGCCTTACATATGAAACTGTAACCCCTCTGTACTTCACTTTGACAATAAATAAGTAATTTCTTGTTAATAAGGCATAAAGTTCAGCTTGTGGCTGTTATAGATATTATACAATATCAGAAAGAATCCTGGATTCTGGGAAATGTAACACATGGAAGGGGTCTGGTTGTATGCAGTATGTATTGTTGTCAGGTTGAGTTTATGATTCTTCATAGGAAAGTGTTTGCAAATTTGGTCTACTGAGTGTGTGTGAGAGAGAGAGAGAGAGAGAGAGAGAGAGAGAGAGGACATTTGAAGAGAGGATTCCTGTTGTTTAGAAACAGGAGATGTCTAAAAGACAACCATTTCCCTTGAAGACCCAAAGCACATGGAGGTGTTAGGGGTGGAGTGAGGAGGGACTATCCATCATTAGCAGGTGTATTGTGTGCAGAGTGCTAGGAAAACATTATAGTTCCAATCTTTGCATGGCAGGGGAGGCATAGGGAAAGTGACTTCCTGGAGCATAGGAAGAAAATAATACAGCTTTAATTATTCTATAGAATATATATTTTTATGTTTTTGAATACATATATATTATATATCTGTCATAGATTTATACAATGCAATGAATAAATACAGACATGGATGTTATGGCTTCAACATGAAATTCCATCTCTGGAATAGTAGGTATGTTGAAAGCTTGGTCCCTAGGCTAGTGAGGTTACTTTGGGGTATGCTTCCAACTAAGTCATGAGGCTTAGCTGGAGAAAATAAATCATGGGGAATATGTATTTGGTTCTTATATCTTGGTTAGACCCCTTTTGGTTGCTTTCTCCCTGCTTCCTGTCTGTTATGAGATGAATATCCTGACCATAAGCCTTCATCACTATGGTGTGCTATCTACAACAAGCCCAGAATCAATCAAACCAAGCATTATGGCCTGAAACCATGGGCCAAATAATAGTAATGAATAACAAGTAATTCTTAGCTTTTAACTTATTCTCTCAGGTATTTTGGCCACAGCTATGGAAAGCTAGCAAATACAAAACAGTGGTACGGTTAAGAGTACAGTTGTTGCTGCGACTAAACTTGACCATGTGATTTTTAAGCCTTACGGAATGTTTTCCAGGATGAATTTGAAAGCCTAAAATGTTAAGTAGAAGAGGTTCTTCAGAGCCACAGGAGCTCTAAAGAAGAGGAAGTGGACAGAAATGCAGAAATGTGGATTGTGAAGACTTGCTTATGAGCAATCAGGAGGGAATAGCACACACTTGACAATGGGATTAAAGGCCATTTGTATTACATTCTAGCAAAGAACTGCTCTACATTTTGCAAACTGAGTTAAAAAGTGATGGACTAAATAATTTAGCAGAGAAAATTTCAAGGCAGTCCACTATTCAACAAATGACAAGGGTTTTGTGGTATGCTTTTGCCAGATTTACAGTGAGAATTGAGAACAACAACAAAAACAGAACATAAGGATTTGAAAACATGAACAGTTTGATCAGAAAAGGCTATGTAAAGTGGGGGCTAAGGAATGGGCTTTGAAAAGAAATGAATGCCATTGAAAAGAAGGCAGATCTTTGCCCCTGAACTAGAAGAAAGGAGCCTTGAGGGAATCACAGCATTTAGTAAGACTTTACACATTGCAGGCTAAAGGCGATAGAAGTTTAAACTCATTTAAAAGACTTTCCCTCAAGAAGAAAGGGCTAGGAGACCCTGGTGCCATCTAGAGAAGTGTTTCTCTGCATTCATGTGTCCAAGTATTTATAGGCTTCAGCCTCCCATCCAGTCTGGATGGGTTCAGCTACCATTCCAGATTAGAGATCTCAGTGCTTTACGAAGTCCCTGGGCACAGGGGAGGATTCCTGCAGGCAGCTCTTGAGGACTGTGTGTGAAGTTATAGAGTCAAGTGTAATCTGTGATGGAGACCCAAGAATGTTGAACATTTCACGCTTATGGAAGATCAGCTGAGGAAAGCTGCAGCAGTGAGAAGCTTTTGCCCACAAGAGAGCATGCAGCCAGCAAGTTTATAGGAGTGGGGCTGCGCAAGTCCTCTGGAACTGACATCATGCTACCATGCTCCCCGGATGCTTAGACTTGGAGCTACAGGACCTAATGCTGGCCTTGCTGTGTTTCGGCCTTCATTTGGGCTCTTTCTATATTTCTTACCTTTTAGAAAGTGAGTGTATATTCCCACCAACAATGAAGTAGGGTTCCCTTTTAGCCACATCTCCTCCAACATTTGTCATTGTTAGTTTTCTTGATATAGGACATTCTTACTGGGGTGAGATGGAATCTCAATGTTGTTTTGATTTGCATTTCTTTTATGGCCAGTGATGTAGAGCACTTTTTCATATGTCTCTTGGCCATTCTCATTTCCTCATAAGAGAAGTCTCTATTTAAGTCTTTAGCCCACTTTTTGAGGGGGATATTGGTTCTTTGTGGTTTTGTTTTGGAGGAATGTAATTTTTTTAGTTCTGCATATATTTTAGATATGAGGCCTTTGTCCATTGTATAGCTAGTAAATATCTTTTCCCAATTTGTGGGCTTTCTGTTCATCTTGCGAGCTATGTCCTTTGCCGTGCAGAAGCTCTGCAGTTTGATGCAGTCCCATTTGTCCATCCTTTCTTTGATTTGTCGTATTTCTGGGTCTTTGTTAAGGAAGTTCTGTCCTGTGCCAACGAGCCCAAGTGTTTTTCCTACTCCTTCCTTTAGTGTTTTCAGGGTATATGTTTTAATCTCGAGGTCTTTGATCTATTTGGAATTTTATTTTGTTGCATGTGTTGAACCAGTTTTGCCAGCACCATTTGTTAAAGAGGCTATCTTTCTTCTATCCTATTTTTTTAACTCCTTTATCAAAGATTAAATAGGGGGGCTGGGAATATGGCCTAGTGGCAAGAGTGCTTGCCTCCTACACATGAAGCTCTCGGTTCGATTCCCCAGCACCACATATATGGAAAATGGCCAGAAGTGGTGCTGTGGCTCAGGTGGCAGAGTGCTAGCTTTGAGCGGGAAGAAGCCAGGGAAGGTACCCAGGCCCTGAGTCCAAAGCCCAGGAATGGCAAAAAAAAAAAAAAAAAAAAAAAAAAAAGATAAAGTAGGTATAGTTCTGTGGGTTCATTTCTGGGTCTTCAGTTCTGTTCCATTGGGCTTCAGGCCTGTTCCGGTGCCAATGCCAAGCTGTTTTTATTACTATAGCTTTATAATACAGCTTGAAGTTGGGTATTGTAATTCCTCCAGCACTGTTCTTTCTGCTTAGGATTGTTTTTGCTATTCTGGGTCTTTTATTGTTCCATATAAACTTCTGGATTGCTTCCTTTATTTCATTAAAAAATGGTGTTGGGATATTAATGGGTATTGCATTGAATTTGTAGATAGCCTTTGGCAATATTGCCATTTTGATTATATTAACCCTCCCAATCCAGGAGCATGGGAGGTTTTTCCATTTCCTTAGTTCTGCCTTAATTTTGTTTTTCATGGAAATCGGTATGGAGATTCCTCAGAAGGCTAAACATAGAGCTCCCCTATGACCCATCAGCCCCACTTTTGGGCATCTACCCATAAGACCACAAACAAGAACCCACTAAAGCCACCAGCACAACAATGTTCATCGCAGCACAATTTGTCATAGCTAGAATCTGGAACCAACCCAGATGCCCCTCAATAGACAAATGGATCAGGAAAATGTGGTACATATACACAATGGAATTTTATGCCTCTATCAGAAAGAATGACATTGCCCCATTTGTAAGGAAATGGAAGGACTTGGAAAAAATTATACTAAGTGAAGTGAGCCAGACCCAAAGAAACATGGACTCTATGGTCTCCCTTATTGGGAATAAGTAGTACAGGTTTAGGCAAGTCATAGCAGAGCAACACAAGAGCCCAATAGCTATACCCTTATGAACCCATATGATAGTAAGTGAAATAAACTCTGTTATATAAATGAGTGTTATATCACTGTTGTAATTACTTTCAACCTGCGATGTGAAACCATAGCTTCTATTATTGATGATCTTCTTGTATCCCCTTCCTGTCTTTGTGCCTGCACCATCTCTGTATCTTATCTGAGTACATTGGATACTGTGTATACAGGTATTAGGACTAAGAAACTGAAAGGGAATACCAAAATCGAGAGACACCGGGTAAAAAAGACAAATGATTACAAAAGAAATACTTGCAAAACTGTTTAGTGTAAATCTACTGAACAACTCATGGGGGGAAATGGAAAGGGAGAGAGGGAGGAGGGAATGAGGGAGGAGGTAACAGATAGTACAAGAAATGTATCCAATGCCTGACGTATGAAACTGTAACTGTTCTGTATATCAGTTTGACAATAAAAATTTTAAAAAAAGAAAGTGAGTGTATAGTCTATTCAAAGTTGAAATAGACAACGTTGTGTTCCCCTATCCCCCATTTTCATAAGGATTCATAGCAAAGAAATTCCTTTGAGTCTCAGAGGACGTTTTGGTCTTCTGAACAATGGAATGCAAGGACTCTGGGAGATGGCCATGAGCCTTTGGGTCAGGGATAGAATGTTATGGTGTAAATATGACCTCCTCACTGGTTCACATAATCAAAGCTTGGGCTTCAGCTAACGGTACTGTTTTGGAATATACTGGAAACTTTAGGTGGTAGAGCATAGCTGGAGGAATCAGATCAGTGTGAGTGTGTCTTTGAGGGCCAGCCTTCACCCTGTCTCCTTCATGTGCTGTGTTCTGTGCTTCCTGTCTGCCATGAAGTGAACAGCCTTAGTCATTTACTACTGCCACAGTGATGGTATGCCTTACCACAGACCCAGAATAAAAGACACCAATGGACCATGAACAAAATAAGCCCACTGTTCGTGTGTGTGTGTGTGTGTGTGTGTGTGTGTGTGTGTGTGTGTGTGTATTGGTACTGGGACATGAACTTAGGACCTCACACTCTTGCTTACCTTTTCCACTCAAGGCTGGCACTCTGCCACATGAGCCATACATTTCAGTTCCTGAAATCAGCTCTTTTTTCTTCTAATAATTCAAGCTGGCCTTTTCAAACATACTCCATAAGCCAGAGACCCAAGGAACTGAATTGTTTTCATTATCTAAGATCTGTCTATCTTCTACATTATTAATGTATGCCTGCTACTTGTTTTCATAGACTGTATTCTCATACATCTGCCTTAAATCCCTTGCTCAGTGTATATTCCTGCCTCCCACCTGGAGACTTTTGTGGAATAAGGTGAGGAATATATAAATAAAGTTTAAAATGATTAGAAAAACCCACATTTCATCATGTTACTAAAACTTTCCAAAGCCACTTTCCACTTAGCAAGAGGATATTTCTATTGTAGGGAACTCTAAGTGCCTTGAAATAGCCAACTTACTGAAAATGGAATTTTGCCTTGACAATCATGTTTTTCTTTCTAATAAATCTTTGCTGTTTTTCTATTGATTTCTGATATTACAAGCCAGAATTGCAAAAAAAAAAAATAGTTCTTAAAATAGTATGCAACTGGTTCCCTGTAATAATGTCAGCTTTAATCTAGTTTTAGTACAATGAAAATTATAATGAAAGTCTCAGCTTTAGACAACAGAATCTCTAAAAATTTTCTGTCAATAGCAAGCAGCAATTCATAAGCTTTTCAAGATATAATAAAAGATTTCATTTTTCATGGAAATTATTTGTAGGACTTTAAAAATATTCTCTGATAATAAAAATGTGTCACAAAGTTAACTCAGTGGGATGATTGCACTGTAATTCATCATCCTATGAATGATTTAATTAGTTATTCAGGTTGTGGGAACATTTACACCATGACATTGAACCATTGAAGCCAATAGAAATGCCTTCCACATAGCTAAGTTACCTTTATTCACTACAAAAGAACAGAATGCCTCTTAGGTGCTACTTTTGTCAACCTTTGATTCACTTAAGCATCACGTCATGTTATTTTGTACACTAAGTTCACCTGGCAGAATAGCAGCTTCAATTGTGTCAGCTTCAATTTCCCACCCTCTTCCACAGTTCACGCCTTTGTAACACAAAAGGGATATTGGAAAAAATATTATTCAAGAAAGATGAATTCTAATTGGTGGGCTATTAACTAGTAAATTGTTATCAAGTGGTATAGTGCTGTTTCTTTTTCTTTTTCATTGTGTTTCCCTTTTTAATGTTCAGTGGGATTTTAAAGTAATTGGTACATTGATTAGATTCTAAGATGCTGTCAGAGCAAATCAGTTTTGTTGTGGTAACAAGCAACTCCAAAGATTCAGCTGCTTATAGGAAACACATAAGTATATTTCACCCTACATGTCTGCTGCATGTGGACATCAGAGATAGAAACCCGGGAGTGGAGGTACAGTATCCACCCATGGTTTTTTTTAAGGTAAATTAAATGTAGAGAGTCATGTTCTGTACAGATTCTAAGAGCTTCTACTGGGAATATGGTCATTTCACTTGAAAGCAAGCAAGAGATTCTACAGTTCTCTCACATGCAGAGAGCAGAGGGACCCAGCATTTGTAAACAGCTCCAATGACAACTGCAGAGGTCACTGATGGAAGCTGTGCTTCTGACATAATGATCATTTTAGAAAAATGGAAGAAGTGCTATGTGACTTATTTATATATTTACAAAATATAAAAAGTAAACTTTATACTCTTAAGTAGCTTATGTCCAAAAGGAGATGTAAACATGTAATGAGACCAGATAAAGATATCAGATTAAAGGAAAAATAAAATTGTCAGAGACGAATAACAAACAAGCCTTAGATTTGTGCTTGCATATGCTCCGCCTTCCTTAGCAATTGTATTATTTGACCTCAGTGAGTCTGTAAAAAGAAAATGGTATCTGTATCATTGGCTTATTCTAAGGATTAATGGATGGAAAATTAATCCTGAGATTGGGGTTGTAATTTAATGGTAGAGAGCTTATCTAGAATACATGATACTTTGGCTTCAATTCCTAGACCCAACAAAAAATTAAAAAGGCAAATATAAAGTTCTCATTAGGAAGTAGAAGAGGGGCTCAAGTGGTAGAGCACCGTTATGAACAAAAAAGCCAAGCCAGAATGTAAAAGCCTGAGTTCAATCCTCAGTACTGGCATAAAGTGCCTATCACACAGTAGATAATTAACCAGTGATACTTATTAGAAAAACCTAATCTACAAAGTATTATGCTATGGCATAATATACCTGTCAATAACTTTTTCCTAAGTGAGTTTGCTTGAATTTTCAATCCTCATAAATACAAATACTAATCTGCATATATCATCATTTTAAACATATATCTGTAAATTTAATGCTGATTTTTAATTAAAAATTTTTATTGTGAATATGAGTTTTAATGTACAAAGGGATTACAGTTGTCAGGTATTGAGTGCATTTCTTTTTGGAGAATATTACCCCCTCCTTCATTTTCTCTCATTTTTTTTTCCTTCTTTATCCCCTCCCTCCAGGTTGTATAGTTCATTTCCAATATAATGTCTAGTGAGTTTCACTGTTGAATTGGTTCACCTGCTGTCCCAACATTTCGATGCTTCCCTTTCCCCTTCTTGAATCAGATAAACTTACATTACAAGATGAAAGGTCCAGTAATAAAGAACAGCGACAAAGGGGGGAAAAACAGGAAAAAAAAAGTAAAATTTTAAAAATCACTCTTGTTTCCTTTTCCTGGAGTTCATTATAAGTGTCATTTTATATGATCATATGTACATAGATATTGAGCCCTTGTGATCTTCTCCTAAGAATATCCTCCTTTGATCTTACTGTGTGAATGTTTAGAGTCCTGTTTAATGTGGTATATATACACGATGGAATTCTATGCTTGCATCATAAAGAATGACATTGCTCTGTTCATAAGGAAATAAAAGGTCTTGGAGAAATTATGTTAAGCCATGTAAGCCAGGCCCCAAAAACATAGGTTGTATTGTTTCCTTTGTTTATAATAATTAGAATGTGCCTGTAGATCTACAAATAAAAACAATCGATAGTGAAAGACAAAAAAATTACACTTAGATATGATAATTTTAACTAAATATAATTTTCTGCTATTGTACATGAAAGATACAAGCCTTTTGTGCTTGTTATTTTGTAGTGACCTCAAGTATTAAGTTCACTTGATGAGATGTGATGTCTTTTATATTCGAGAGAAAAATTCAGAGGATGCAATTTGGATAGTGAGATAGATGAATGAATGAATCATAAAAGGACAACATTATTGTGAAATTGGATACATTTTTGCCATCTTGAAGATGTTGATTTAATCCTACCAAGACTAGTGGTGTTCTTCTTGACATTGTACATGTAGTCTCAGGGAAATCAAGTAGTTTGCCCTTGAGTGCAGAGATTAAGCTCTAAAACCAAATTGAAAATGCAGGGTAGTCTCAAGGCTTAGCACCAAAATCTTGATACTAACTCATTCTTTTTTTTTTCTTTTTCCCTCCCTTCCTTCTTTCCTCCCTCCCTCTCTCCCTCTCTCCCTTCCTCCCTTTCAATTTTTTTTAATCAGTCCTGGGGCTTTAACTTAGGGCCAAGTGCTGTCCTTGAGCTTTTTTTCTTTTGCTCAAGGCTAGCACTTTACTACTTGATCCATAGCTCCACTTTCAACTTTTTTGTGATTAATTGAAGGTAAGAGTCTCATGGACTTTCCTTTCTAGGCTAATTTTAAATTGCAATCCTCAGATTGCAGCTTTCTGAGTAGCTAGGAATACAGGTGTGCATTACTGGCACCCAGCTCATTCATTCTTATCCTTATATCTCTCTCTAGTAAAATCTTTGTGTCTCCCATTCCAAATATACTGTTCATCCTTTTGATAAACCTTTGATCATATAATCATTTAACAGTCTCACATGGACTCCCATCCTACAGCAAGCATAAACAGGTGAAAGACAGACAATTCATTCCCCAGCGGGACTGGAGGCCACCATTTTATATGCATCAATTGAAATGGCCTCCATGTAGCAATTAGATTTGATCAAGGGAAGGTTCTGATAACTGAGACAGCCTGACAGACCTTCTGTTGGTTATTTTTAGAGGAAATAGATTCTACAACCTGTCTGGCCCCATTCCTATCCCTCCAAAATTGTATTTTCTTGATAGATTTTGCCACTTTTTTAAAATAAATTAGTAAACAGGAATGGACTCCCCAGAGATTGCTTACTTGATATCTTCAAACAAATGCTATCATAAAAATGGAGACATGATGATTACCTATTAGATCCAGAGACAAATAGGCATTGTGTGTGTGTATCTATGTATATCCACATGCATCCATCCATCCATTTTGTGTTTACTATTTATGTGCTTGATACCTTTTAATACATTTCTAGTTAACTGAATATATGACTTAGGTCTTTATTCTAACATTTTAGACCATATTTAAAACTAGTTTTATTCATATTTCACTGAATACTTTTTTACTTTTAGAAAAAGAGTCTGGAAGTGAAGAATGCATAGATATCACATTTAGGATTATCTTCTTTTTGATATTCTTTTTTGTGACTGGGCCTCAATATATAGCCTAACCAGACATAGAACACACTGTTAAGCTCAGCTGCCCATACTTAGAGTACTACTCCTGTCTCCATCTCCCAAGTGCTGGATTTCGGTATATGCCACCTTGCCTGCATTTCAGAACACATTTTGATGACAGAGCTGCCTACCAATGGTTATCTGCAGAATCTGCCATTTGAGAAAGATGCCCAAAACTCAGTTACAATACCTTCAAAGTTTTAAGACAGAAAGCCTTGTATAAATGCTAACAGCTGATTGGTTATTTTCTGAGGCCACACATTTCTCAATATGAAGTTTAAAATGAGATTAAAGATGCATAACATGTATTTTATTTGCATCTATTTCAAGTCATTCCCTTAACAAATTGCACATTGCACCAAGCTGACTAAAATATGTCCTTAAAACAAGAATGCTATTAGGGTCTTTGAATTTTAGGATCTTTTTGTTTTGTTTTCTTATAAGAAAATCAGAATGAGATATTTTTGCATACACAAATATTCAAATGAAACATGAAAATATATGTTTTAAGTAAAACAAGGTATTTTGTTGTAAATAAAACATGAAATTATAAAATATTGAAAGAAAAGCCTTTCCTTATAAATGATCACATAAAAATGTTCAGATATTAGCTAAACTAACTGAAGCTGGGCATGATGATACAGACTTCTATAATGAAGCCAGAGGATCATGAGTTCAGGGTAGCCTTAGTAGAGGGACAACAAGGAAATTGCATGCAGTTTTGAAATAATTGGATGAAAAGTGAAAAGGAAGAACCATCAACCCCTAAAGTGAAACTGAATAAATATTTGGTATTTTCCTTAATTCTCTAATTAAAAAAATAAGAACAATATGTAACTCGTTTTAGTTGGTATAGAGTATTTGTTTTTGAAAGATATTTTATTTGTTTCATAATGCATGGTTTAGAGGATATGTCGATTCTTTCTGTCCCTCATACTTATATGACAGCAGTTAAGTTTTTATGTGCATGTGGCCACAAGTTACCATTATACTCAAAGGAAGAAGGAAACAGGATTTACCTAAATGAGACTTTCCATTAGTTTTCTTGCCTAACTTATACCTTCCCTCGAATTTATTTAATTTGTCATTGGTTGTCCACAAAAGTATCCTAAATTGTTTTTAGGATAAATTTATAATGGAGTACGATTCATGACTCCTTTATAGAAAACCTTGAAAACAAGGAAGTCTTCATATCAGAGAGATTCCAATTCTTTCTTTTTATAAATGCTGCTGGCCTCACCCCAGCCTAATGCCTCTCATCCTCTGTGAGATCAATGTCTGGACAAATAAGCAAAATCCCTATGTAGGAAATTATGTAATAAGTATGATGTTTCCTCTGTGTTTATGTTGACGTACTTTCTTTACAATTGTGTACTATACAAAAAGCTGATTGTTTTTGAAATTCAGAAATGGGTCAGATGTCATCCATGCCCCTACCCCAATCCTATATCAATACTTTGTGTATAACTGGGCACTGCATTAATACATAATGAAGGCATTCTTTTTTCTTCTCAATAATCACTAAGAATTGACTACTATGAGAAATTATGTGCATATCCACAATCTTTTTAAGCTTTATCCAGGGTAGCAAGTCTGGTGTTTGCAGACTAATCAGACTAATGATTTTAAAAAAAAAACAAATTCTTGGAAGAAATTTGGAATACTTTAGTGGAAAACTTAGTATCCAGTCATTTTACTATTCACAGTGCTCATGTAACAATACACAGAAGTGACATGACTTCTTGACATAAGAATGTCAAATCTGCCTAGAATGAAGAAACCAAACTCAGGTTCTTTGCAGGTTTTGATTATTTTAATTTACTGACACTTGAAGAACTACAAATCACTTTTGCGTCATGGCTTGACATAGGTAGTAGATCATGAATTCAAACTCATGTTATACCTACAGAACCCAGCACATTTTGTAATACCTCTTAGAATTTCAGTTAGTTTCCCAAGGTGTTTAGATAGCTGGCTTGAACAGATCTGGTCTATTATCAGGTGAGAGAAGGATAACCCGAAGTCATTCAGTATGAATGAAGCAAGCTGGATTTTAATGGCTCTATTAAATGCAGGGAGAATGCTTTCATTAGAAGGTTTCAGATTCCTTTGGGTTTTTCCAGAGACTTAGTGTATGTGGAAATATTTTATGTAATTTCCGGTACATAAAAAATAAAGCCTTATCATTGTACAAATTTAAATTTGTATCCTTAACTTTGTAATGCCCAGATGAATTTATTCTGATGCACACATTGGTTATCTTTATCACACCCTTTCTCTTTTTCTAACAGCTAAGGGCTGCTATTCTGAATATATTCCATTTGGATATGATGAGTGAATTACCTGAAGTACAAGGAATCTAGGTTATGCTCCCAATTAATTTATGAGGGAAGAACCACACAGCATAGATGACTTGGGAAGAAGGTAGTGTGAAGGTCATCACAGATACTCAAAATAGTTGGATTTACAGGGAGGAAGAATCCTAAATCATTAGACTGTCTTCCACTAGGGGTTTGTAATGAGGTAAATAGGGATAAGAATACAACATTACCTCTGCAGCATCTAGGTTAGTGCAGATTTTGATCACATGGAAAGTCCCAGTGACTAGAAGAAATTCTGCTTTTATGTGTAATAGTGAAAGATAAGAAGCCAAGAGGATGCACTTCTATTCCAGTGACCTGTAATCTTTCTGCAAAAGCAAGGAAATAGTCACAGATAGAGAAGGTTGGAATAATTTTTAGTTTGATGTTATAGACTTTGGTCTTCTGTTGATAATTTGTGTTTGGTAGATATGTGCTGCAGCACTGTGGTGCTTAAATCAGGAAGGGAGGCTAACAGTCTCTATATGAGATTAAAAAAAAAACAAACCTGAAAGTAACAGTCTTATTACTGAGCAAAGGCTGAAGGAGATGATTTGCATAACACTGGCTAAAATGTTTTCAGCCAATTAAATCTAATGGAGTTTTATTTTTACAATGTGGACCAATGTCATAAAAATTCGACAAATAGCTATCTTCATAGAATGCCTTAGATTTAGGAAATTCTGCAGTTGATTTTGACCATTCAGTTTTGTATAATTTAAAAAGTAGACCAATTGTTACTAGTATGATTGAAAGAGATTTTATCTTGCATATGATTTTTAAAATTTTTTAGATTTTGTTTACAGTCTTAAAAACAATCAAACTTCCTTATGTTTATTTTTTTCACTATACCACAGAGTGCTAGTTGCCTAAGCATGTTCCTTAGGACATCTGAATTACATTTAGCTAGGATGCTTCTTTTTTTTTTTTTTTTTTTTTTTTTTTCTCAAATTTTTATTTTCAAACTGACGTACAGAGAGGTTACAGTATCATACGTTGGGCGTTGGATACATTTCTTGTACTGTTTGTTGCCTTGTCCCTCATGCCCCCCTCCCTCCCCCCCTTCCCTCCCCCCCCGCCCAGTTGTTCAGTTCACTTACACCAAACAGTTTTGCAAGTATTGCTTTTGTAGTTATTTCTCTTTTTTTACCCCGTGTCTCTCGAATTTGGTATTCCCTTTGACTTTCCTACTTCCAATACCAGTAAACACGGTTTCCAATATACTCAGATAAGATTACAGAGATAGTGTAGGTACAAACATAGGAAGGTGATACAAAACATCATCAATAATAGAAACTACACATTCACATAGGACGTTGAAAGTAGTTATAACTGTGATATATCACTTGTTTCCATATCATGGAGTTCATTTCACTTAGCATCATCTTATGTGTTCCTAAGGGTATAGCTATTGGGCCTTGTGATGCTCTGCTATGGCTTGCCTAAACCTGTACTAATTATTCCCAATAAGGGAGCCCATAGAGTCCATGTTTCTTTGGGTCTGGCTCACTTCACTTAGTATAACACCATTTTTAAATGAAATAGAGGAAGCAATCCAGAAATTCATATAGAACAATAAAAGGCCCAGAATTGCATAAACAATCCTAAGCAGAAAGAACAGTGCTGGAGGAATTATAATACCCAACTTCAAGCTGTATTATAAAGCTATGGTAACAAAAACAGCTTGGTATTAGCACTGGAACAGGCCTGAAGACAAATGGAACAGAACTGAACACCCAGAAATGAGCCTGCAAAACTATGCCTACTCAATCTTTGATAAAGGAGCCAAAAAAATCATATGGAAGAATGATAGCCTCTTTAACAAATGGTGCTGGCAAAACTGGTTCAACACATGCAACAAACTAAAACTAGATTCTTATATATCATCCTGCACCAAAATGAATTCCAAATGGATCAAAGACCTCAAAATAAAAACATATACCCGGAAAACACTACAAGGAGTAGGAGAAACACTTGGGCTCCTTGGCACAGGACAGAACTTCCTTAACAAAGACCCTGAAAGGCTACAAATCAAAGAAAGGTTGGACAAATGGGATTGCATCAAACTCCAGAGCTTCTTCACGGCAAAGGACATAGCTCTCAAGATAAACAGAAAGCCCACAGACTGGGAGAAAATCTTTACGGGACATTCAACAGTCAAAGGCCTCATCTCTAAAATATATGCAGAACTAAAAAAATTACCTTCTTCCAAAACAAAACTGCAAAGAACCAACAGCCCCCTCATCAAGTGGGCTAAAGACTTACAAAGAAACTTCTCTGATGAGGAAATGAGAATGGCCAATAGACATATGAAAAAATGCTCTACATCACTGGCCATAAAGGAAATGCAAATCAAAACAACATTGAGATTCCATCTCACCCCAGCAAGAATGTCATATATCAAGAAAACTAATAATAACAATTGTTGGAGGGGATGTGGCCAAAAGGGAACCCTACTTCATTGTTGGTGGGAATGTAAACTGGTTCAGCCACTCTGGCAAGCAGTATGGAGATTCCTCAGAAGGCTCAATATAGAACTCCCCTATGACCCAGCAGCCCCACTGTTGGGTATCTATCCAAAAGACCACAAACAAAATCACAGTAATGCCACCAGCACAACAATGTTCATCGCAGCACAATTTGTCATAGCGAGAAGCTGGAACCAACCCAGATGCCCCTCCATAGATGAATGGATCAGGAAAATGTGGTACATTTACACAATGGAATTTTATGCCTCTATCAGAAAGAATGACATTGTTCCATTTGTAAGGAAATGGAAGGACTTGGAAAAAGTTATACATTTAGCTAGGATGCTTCTTAAAAATAAGAATCTTGGGGCTGGAGGTGTGGCTCAAGTAGTCAGTGACTGCCTATGAACATAAAGCATCAGATAGCAAGTTCGAGTGCCAGTCTCAGATGAAAAAGAAAAATGAAAACCTATTGAAGAGAAATTTAGAACTTCAGAATTCATACAAGTAACCCTTGAGGCATTTGTACCAATCCCAGACCCTGTAAATAAGATTGACAAAGTATAACCTTAGGAAAGTACTTCTTTGGGTAACATGGAATTGGCTTATTTTTTCTGTTTCCGTCATCACCCTAGGTCCTCACTTGCATGCTGGCTGTCAAACTCATGGTTTTGCATATGCTAGGCAAGCACTTTGCCACTGAGCTACATCTCCAGCCCTTGGTTTTATTTTAAACGAAGCTGGCCCAGAACTCTCCTGCCTTAGCCTTCTAAGGGCTGAGATTACAGGCATGCCTACCATACAGAGGCCAAGTTTGTCTTACTTCGAATAGTTAAGTAATTCAACTAACACAGCTCAATTGAAGCATCAGAATCTTCAAAAAGCAAATCTCTGTTATCTGAAGCCAAGAGGATACCTAAGAAAAAAGGACAAAAGGAGTGACTTTTCAGGAGCCAATTCAATTTGAAGTAGAATAAAAAGTGGAGACGAGAAAGTGGGAGCAGGGAAGCATTGTTCAGTCTTTAGCAAGCATGAGACCCACCCCAGAGCTTGTAGGTAATGGCTGGACCGCATTCCTAGAGATTTCTGATTCTTCACATCTGGGATGCAGCCAAAGATTTTTGTATTTTTACTAGATTTTCATGTGTATTAACTTTCTGTTGCTGTTATAACAAATCACAAATTAGTGTTCTAAAACTAGCTAAATTTATTACCTCACAGTTCTATGAGGCCATAATTCACAGGTCTCAAAGGGCTAAATCAATATCCAAAGATTTGTGAAGCACAAAGAACTGCTGAAGTTTCTGGAGGCTACAGGGGAGAGTCCATTTCTCTTACTTCTCTACCTCATGTAGGCCTCTCATACTCGATGCCTATGGTTTCCTTTTTGAAGCCTACAATGTGGCTTATCTCTGTGGCCCTTCTACCATGTTCATTGCTCCCTTACTCTCTTCACTGGAGTAAGTCTTTTGTCATTACATATTCATTAGGTAGGGCTCATCTGAATAATCCAACCATCTTCTGTTCTCAAAGTCCATACCACCACTTTCTCCTCCCCTTCCTTTTCCTTCTTTTTTTTTTTTTTAACAATGGAAGAATTACAGTATTTATTTTTTTATTTGCCAGTTCTGGGCCTTGGACTCAGGGCCTGAGCACTGTCCCTGGCTTCTTTTTGCTCAAGGCTAGCACTCTGCCACTTGAGCCACAGCACCACTTCTGGCCGTTTTCTGCTAGGGAATTGAACCCAGGGCTTCATGAATACCAGGCATGCACTCTTGCCACTAGGCCATATTCCCAGATCTCCTTTTCCTTATTTTTGGGAAACAGGCTAGGAAAGTGCTCAGCCACTGATGTACATATATACCCCAGCCTCCAAGTCCTTAATACTCATTGTATTTGCAAAGCATCTTTCGCATTATAGCATACTATAGTCTCAGATTCCCAGGTGACACTACTGTTGGTCACCAGATTGTACATTGAGTTCAGAAGAGCTGGAAAGAGTTTTGAAGTGTATCACTGCCAAGGGCTTGATCACAATCTGGCATCTCTTTGAAAGAAAGGACAGCAGAAGCTGGAAGGGCAGTAAACAGCATCTTTCTCAGTGTGTTTGTTCTAACCCTGTAAGATAGCTTTAAGTCAGCCTCCTGGAAGAAAAAATTCCATAGTGATAGCCCTCAATTTTTGGCCATATTAAAACAGTACAGCTTAAGAGGAACAAACAAACAAAAAAAAAAAAAAACAAGCAAAAACAAGTCAGTGCCAGATATCACTGCTGGCCACCAAAGACTCGTAAGCATCCACTCTTTAAATAGTGTGTATGTGTGTGTGTGTGTGTGTGTGTGTGTGTGTGTGTGTGTGTGTCCTCTTTATCTGAGGGTTCTATATCCATGGATTGAACAAATCACAGATAAAAATATTTGAAAAACAAAATTACAACCATACTGAACACTAGAAATGTAGACCTTTTCTTGCCTTCATTCCTTAAACAATACAGTATGACAACAATTTATATGGGATTTTCATTGCATTAAGTATTACACGGTCTCTAGAAATAATAGTAAGAAGAATAGAAGAAGAATAGTAAGAAGAAGTATAGAAGAATATGCACAGGTTATATGAAAACAGTATGCCATTGTATACAAGGCATCTGAGTATCTGTGGATTTTCGTATCTGCAGGCATCCTAGAATCCATTTCTCACAGCTATCAAGGGTGAATGTGCTACATGAACTGGAACAAACACAGAGACACATACATACATACACACACATACAGACTTACATATATACATACATGTAATTTAGGCAGGCAGAAACCCATGTTGACTTGAAAGTGTTAATGAGCCAGAATTCAGAAGTATCTTTAAGTGAGACTGTGGACTTACAGATATTTGCTTGAAAGGAAGGAAAGCAGAGGAGTAGGAAACTAAAAAACTGAAAGAAAATGAAGCTTGGATGAAAAACATAGATTTAGGATTTTCTTTTCTTTTTTAAACTTCAGATTAGAGGCTTTGTTACATTTAATTGGGGGAATGTGTTAAGATTCTCTGGAAAGACAGAAGCAGTAGCATATATACATAGATTCAAATACCTATGAGAGAGGATTTATGTCCCATGCAAATATAGAAGCTAAGACTCCCTACGACAAGCTGTCTGCAAGCTGGACTTAGAAAAGATGATACTGTGGCTAAATCTACAACTGAGACTCTTAGAGCCAGGAAGGCCCAAACGCTGAGAATGAAGAGGCCATCAGAGCATTCTAAAATGCAAATACTGGGGCTGGGGATATGGCCTAGTGGCGAGAGAGCTTGCCTTGTATACATGAGGCCCTGGGTTCGATTCCCCAGCACCACATATACAGAAAACGGCCAGAAGTGGCGCTGTGGCTCAAGTGGCAGAGTGCTAGCCTTGAGCAAAAAGGAAGCCAGGGACAGTGCTCAGGCCCTGAGTCCAAGGCCCAGGACTGGCAAAAAAAATAAAATAAATAAAATGCAAATACTGAAGAATATGGAGTTGTGTTGTGCAAGTGCAGAAGAAGAAGGGGACCTCAGGAGAGAACAAGGTGATCATTCTTTCCTCTGTTTTGATCTGCACAGGCCTCCAGTCAAGTGGCGAATGGCTCCTACATTGAGGGCAAATGTTCCCTATTCAATCCACCAAGTCTATGTCAGTTTTCTCTGAAAACACCCTCACAAATAAAGCTTTAACAGTGCTCAAGGTGTCCCTTAGGCCAGTCAAGTTGACACCATCATAGAGAATGAAGAAAGAGAGCAGCAGCCACAGTAATGTTTCTAGAAATGTTAGACACAAAGAAAGTGGAAATTAATTATTTTCCTCTACAGAAGGAAAACTAGGAGAAAGACAGGGATGGAGGTCTGAAACAGTTTTCCCCCTCCCTGCTAACCCCATCTGGAGAAAAGCAAATAGTTCTTCATCTGAAACCTTTTCTAATTTGGCATTTTTGCCATTAGAAGCTTCTGCTAGCAGAACAAGATGTTTGCCACTTCTCAGCAGAAGGCAAGGTTAAGGAGATATGGTTTATTCAAGGGAAACTTTTCCATTATACCCACTAGAATGATATGAGGAACTATATATATGTATGTATATATACATATACTTACATATATATATACATATACATATATACATATATGTTTTTGGAAATAGTGTTAAAGTAGTAGGCCTCAGTGATGAGTTAGGCAGTCTCCACAGATTATCTTCTCCTAAACTTATAACCATCTGGGAACTTATCCTTGATTAGAAACATTACTTTTTCATTTTCTACTATTAAGTTTACAATAGTGCTAAACAAAACTAATCAGAAACAGCTTTTTTTCCATAAAATAAAGCCATATGTCAGCACTTAAATTTAAAAGCAAAGTAATTAAAAGAAAAATATTTTGTTAATAATAAACATAGTGTACACAACATAAAAACATGGATATTCTAGAATTGAGCTTATTAAATATTCAAGAATAAATACTGAAGCCAGATACCAGTGACTCATACCTGTAATCCTAGCTACTCAGGAGGCTGAGATCTGAGAATTGTGGTTTGAAGCCAGCCAGGGCAGTAAAGTCCATGTGACTCTTATCTCTAATTAACTACCGGAAAAACAGAAGTGGCTCTGTGGCTCAAGTGGTAGATATCTACCTTATGGGGAAAAAGCTCAGGAACAGCATTCAGTCTCTGAGTTCAAACACCACAATCAATAACAACAAAAAAGGAATACTTATTGGGGCCCCATGATA
Organism: Perognathus longimembris pacificus; assembly: GCF_023159225.1. Taxonomy (NCBI): domain Eukaryota; kingdom Metazoa; phylum Chordata; class Mammalia; order Rodentia; family Heteromyidae; genus Perognathus; species Perognathus longimembris. The sequence continues at coordinate 39,960,968 of NC_063169.1, forward strand.
GACTGAGATAGTTAAGAAAAATAAAAATGATGGTATAAAATGCATTTTCTTTAGTAAAGTTGTCAGTCATGATTTTCTTTACCACCAGCATAAAATACTTGCAGTCATTTATCATATTTTCTTAAGATTACTTAAGCTTGTTGATACAAATTAAATATACTATTTATGTAATATATACTCTTCCTTTGGATACTTTTGTTTCAACTATTTCCCTACTCGGTCAAGGTAATGTTAAATTTTCATTGCAAAATAGATCAGAACTGAAGTCTTCACATCTTCTTCAATGCTCATTTTGGGGGCTGATCAATGATATTATGGAAAATTTTCTGTTCTTTTCATCTGAAGACCAGCACTTCTTTCATATGAAAGAGACAGTGACAGAGAAAATTCACACACATAATTTAATGTATTTTTACCAGGCTCCTTCTCCCTCGAATATGTCTGGGATCAAACCCAAAGAGATGAGATGTTCTACCTAACTTCCTTGGACAGTAAGAATTATTACCTTGAAGCTCCAGCCTCTACTTACTTTGACAGTTTTATGAGAAACATATAAAAATCAAGCCAAAGAATGCCATAGCAATGATTAGCTAGCAAGCCTCCTTTTGAGCTTCTTTAGCTACTGTCTAGCTATTAAACTATTCTTATAGGAGCAATAATTTTACTTATTTACCAGTTCTGAGTGATGGAGAAAGTTCAGTTTAGTTCACACTGAAGACTGAAACATGAACTCCACTTTTTTACCTAAAAGAACAGAGTTCCAGGACCAGCACTTGAGATCATTTCTGTAAATATGCCATGTAATTAAAGATAGTCGATGCATAAGTTACAATGCAATGAAGGCCAAACATGTCTAAGATATGGTAAAAAAAAAAAAAGTTTCTGCCTTTAGATGGAGGAAAACATAAAACTTAGAGAAATAGCAACCTGCACTAAATCTTATCAAGAGAGCTTTATGTCTACCTGGCATTTATGCTACTTTTGTGACACAGCAGGTGTGTGAACATAAATCTTGCACCAAGAAGCTGAAATCTACTTTAAACAGCAATAGTAAATTAAATCTACACTCTTGAATAGGAATTAAGCACAGAGACTCTATTCAAGCCCCTATAAAAGATAGCAAGCATTCACATGTGCACACCAGAATACATTCATGTCTATATGTTAACAGTTGTAATACTATCAGTTCTTAAGAATTTTTATTGTACCACTTCCCATTATCTCTTTTTACCTAGTTTTATTTAATATTTAAAGCTTTTTCTTCTGATATTATTCAACATCTCTAATTAGTATATATTTCACGCTCAATTTAGAAATTTTTAGACATCATCTGAACTCCCTTGGTCATGCACAATAAATGAAAATTTAGTTGTCTATAGTAGTTTATTACCAGTGGAAAATACAGTGTTCTTACTATGTACTGCCTTGGAATTACTGCTACACTGTTACTACACAACCCCCAACCCGGAGTTTCTAATTGTTTTTCATACTATTTTCCTATCACCTAATGCTTTATTTTTCAAAGGCTTTATCATATTAGACATTCCACCATAATTTCCTTTTCTTATGGATTTCTCCAACCTTTCCTTCAGGTCCTAACTGATACTCTCTAATCCCTACTGCATAGCTGCCATTGCCTAACCAAGTCTTCTTTTTCCATCCCCTAAGCAGGAAACTTGGGTTTTATATCTTTCTGTTTTCTTGCTATTGTGTACTTCCTTTTCTCCTGGATACATTCCTGATAGTAAATTTCCATGTCTTGTTCCCTGGCTGAACAATCTTTTATTTCATATAACTTATGAGTTTGGCTATATTATATGGTAAAAATTTTCCCTAATATTATTTAAGGATTTTTTTATTGTATTTTAATAAACTATTATGGTTTTGTTATTTTTTTTTTTTTCCGGAACGGGGGACCGAACCCGCGGCCTCGCGCTCGCCAGGCGGGCGCTCTTCCACTGAGCCAGATTCCCGGCCCCCTTAATAAACTATTATGAAGGAGTAAGTATGACTTCATTTATTTCTCATTCTGTTTTGCTAGCCTGTCTGCCTAAAAGCCTCATGTTTGCTAAGCTGACAATCTACTACTTGAACCACCTTGAAGCACTATTTTTCTTCTGATTATTCTGGAGATGCTGAACTTTGTTACTCATGCTGGCCCCTAATGGTGATCCTCCAGATATCAGCCTTCAGAGCAGCTAGATTCATAGGCACAAACTATTGACACCCAGATTTATATATCCCCTTTAATCAGATATCTGGAATTTCAAAGGTGGCACTGCGGATCCTCTCTTCATTCACTCTTCTGGACAATTGATAGAGCCTTTCAACTTAGAGAAACATATCCTTTGGCTCTTTTCTGTATTATTTTTCTTCTAATTTCTTTATTTCCTCCGGTACCTTTTTCTGAAATTCATATTATTCAGATGTTGGACCTCTTACACTAATTCATTCATTCGTTTATTTATTTATTATTTTAGTGGTGATATATAGAGAGGTTATAGTTACATGAACCAGGTAATGAATACAGTTCTTGAACCATGTCTCCCCTTCCCTCCCTCTCTCCTAGTTTTCCCCTCCTCTTTCTACCCACAGGATATGCAGTTCGTTTTCCACATAGTGTCTAGTGAGTACCACTGTTGTATTTATTCACCCTTTGTTCCACCTTTTCTGTGCCCCCCACTTACCCTTCCAAATACAAACAGACTTACAAGACAAAAGGAAAAGAAAACAAAAACAGGAATTTAAAAAAATCTTTTGTAGCCTTTTTCTTGGAGTTCATTTCACAAAATATTGTTGTATATGATTATATGCAGATAGCTACTGAGCCTTTGTCATTTACTCCTATTCATATCCTCCTTTGACCTAAGTGTGTTGATATCTAGAGATATATATAATTTATCAGGTCCCTCTCTGTGTGTGTGTGTGTGTGTGTGTGTGTGTGTGTGTATGTGTGTGTGTATTTAATCACTCACTGTGTTTACTTGCAGATCTATAGGCACATTCTAGATACCACAAATGAAGGAAAACAGGCAATCTATGTTTCTTAAAAATATGGAACTGGGCTGGGAATGTGGCTTAGCAGCAGAGTGCTTGCCTAGCATGCATTAAACCCTGGGCTCAATTACTCAGCACCACACAAACAGCAAAAGCCAGAAGTGCTGCTATGGCTCAAGTGTTAGAATCCTAGCCTTGAGCACAAAGAAGCCAGCGATAATGCTCAGGCCCCGAGTTCAAGCCCCAAGACTAGCAAAAAAGAAAATATATATACGTATATATGGAACACTTTATGAATTTTCAAGTCATCCTTGCACAAGGACCATGCTAATCTTCTCTGTATCATTCCAATCTTAGTATATGTGCTGCCAAAACAAGCACTACACTAATTCTTTATGCCATGCATATTATCCTTCGCATTTATATCTTTGTATTTTGAAAGTTTAGACCATGTCCTTCAAACCTTTTTTTTTTCTTAAATTTTATTTATTGTCAAAGTGATGTAGAGAAGTTACAGTTTCATACAGAAGGCAGTGAGTGCATTTCTTATTCAACTTGTTACCTCCTCTCTCATTTTTCTCCCCCCTTCACCCTCTCCATCTCCCTCCCTCTTCCCATGATTTATACAGTTGGTTTATAGCATATACTTTTGTAAGTATTTCTGTTGCATTGGTTCATCTTTTATCCTTTTTCTCTCCATTTTGATGTTCCTCTTCCCTTCCCTAGTTCCAGTAAATGTATACACAATACCCAGGGTACCAAGACCAGTAACAGTGACATCAGGGTTACCCTGGGGAATAAGGACAAAAGAAAATAGCACCATTTCACATGTCACATTGAAAATAACACTGACAATGATAAACTACTTATTTCCATAACTTGGATTTCATTTCAATTAGTATCATCTTATGTGTTCATATGAACTAGCTGTTGAGCTCTTGGAAGCTGGGGAGGGGGGGTTGAAAGGATTTATTTTAGTGTAACCTAAAATGGGGAGAAATGGAAAAAAAGAAGAAACATTTTCTGCTCCCCACACAGGAAATGGAAATATAAACTGAAAATGTTGGCTCTTTGCTACCTAGAGTGTTTTTAATTTTACTTTAGTAGCTTGGGGGATGCAAATAATTAGGTAATCTAGCAACTGCTAAACTTTCTGTTTTTTGGATTTCCCTAAACTTTCTGTTTTTTAAGATTGGAAATACATAGACATTTATGTTTAATTTACAAGATTTACCTTGTTCTTAGTTATATTTATGGACATAATATCACCTTAAATCTAGGTGGCCATACAAATTAGAGGATTTCTTTTTCTTACTTTTTTTATTCTCAAATCTTGTTTTATTTCCTCTGTGATAATATTTAAACTTCATTGTCCTAATGTTGTAAACTACATTTGGTTATCCATACATAGTTAGGAAAGAGTTATTAGGAAACTGACTACAAGTTCTGTGTGTAGAATGAAGGTTAGAGAGTTTTTGATTTAGCCATATGAGGTTGGAGTTGACTATTTAATTGATAGCCAGATTTCTAGATTATGGTTCTACTTTCTTTCTATGTGACCACTCAGTATTTTTTCCCCAGTAATAGTCTTGCCTGGGACAGATAATAGCAGTTATCCTTTATAGAAAGATGGGAGAGGGAAGATGAATATCTGTAACTTCTACACACTAAAGCCTTTTAGGCCTATTTCATTTACCACTCATTTGTAGAATTTCTCCCTTCTTGAAGGTTTTTCACATACCTTGTCCACCAATGGCCTCAGGTTCCCTAGTAGCTAAGATTACAGGTCTTAGCCACTGGTGCCTGCCTAAATTGTTGGATCTTTAAAAGATACAAAATTAATTTTTGGTTACATTTGTCAGCCAAAGTCTTCTTGCACCTACAGTCAGGATCTTACTTATGGTGGATAGATTATAAATGACTCTCAAGAACACTTCTCATTTCTAATTATACTTTGGAGAATTTTTAGTTTCTTTGGTGATTTTGCCTTAATTGCTTCATACATTAATAAGAGCTTAAATCTATGTAATAATGCGAGTTAGTATTATTTCGAAGAGAAAATGTGTTGTTAACTTTATATTGACAGCTCTTTAGTGTTACTAAAGAGTCCATTTGAATTTGAGTTCACACATTCACATTTTTTATTACAAAAGCATAACTGTAAACTAACATGCACTCAGAGCTTAACATAAAAACGAAGGTGACAAATATTATAATTAGACACGTAACCAGCATTAAAGCTAAACTATTATAATATTTAAAGCTGCAATTGTGTTTTTGTTTGTGCATTAGTCTGTGCTATAGGACATGCTAGTATATACATGTTCTATTTTTTTAATGTTGCTAGTGTTTTATTTTGGGGAACTACCTGGCTGTTCTTTGTAGCTGATTGTGGTTCCTAATGGATATCAGTGGGTGTTTTTTTTTGTTTTTTGTGTGTGTGTGTGTGTGTGTGTGTGTGTGTGTGTGTGTGTGTGTGTGTGTGTGCTAATCCTGGGACCTGAACTCAGGGCCTGAGTGCTGTCCCTTAGCTTTTCACTCAAGGCTCATCCTGTACTTCTTGAGCCACAGTTCTACTTCCTTTTTTTTATTGTTAATTGGAGTCTTGTGGACTTTTAGCTCAGTCTTGCTTCAAACTGTAACCCTCATATCTCAGCCTCCCAAGTAGTCAGGATTATAGGCATGTGCCACTGGCACTAAGCTTGGATACCAAAAATTAAATATATGTATTTATATATATATATATATATATATATATATATATATATGCTTACTATGACTTTTTCGTGGGTACTTTTTCTTTTCCTTTTTTTGTTGATTGTGGAGCTTCAACTCTGGGCCTGAGGTTTTTAGCTTAAAGCTAGCACTCTACCACTTGAGCCTCAGCACCACTTCTGGGTTTCTGGTTGTTAATTGGAAATAAAAGTCTCATGGACTTTTCCTGCCCAGGCTGGCTTTGAACCACAATCCTCAGATCTCAGCCTCCTTAGTAGATAGGGTTACAGGTATGAGCCACCAACTCCTAGCAGATACTTTTTCTTCTACCACTTCTTATAAGTAAATGGACTGTTCACCGAAAGAGAAGATCCATGCCCATCCTTGAAGCTCATTGGTGTCTTATAGTTTTCCAGCATATTACCTTGGCAGATTCATAGATAAACATAATCATTTAACCAATTAATGAGAGGGACATTCATGAGGGTTTGGGATTTAGCTCAGTGGAAGAGCATTTGCCTAGCAAGTGCAAAGCCTCAAGTTAAATCAGTTCTGAAAAAAAAAAAGTTTTTTTTCATCAAATGTTTTTATCTTTAAAATATTATTTTTCTCTAATTGGCATTCGGGAATTTTAATTTATTCATAATAAAGGGGTCAGCAATGTATGATCTAAAAGTGCCAGAGGTGAAGACTGAAGTAAAAAAAATGACTTCATAAGGGCTAGGGATATGGCCTAGTGGCAAGGTTCTTGCCTTGTATACATGAAGGCCTGGGTTCAATGCCCCAGCACCACATATACAGAAAATGGCCAGAAGTGGCGCTGTGGCTCAAGTGGCAGAGTGCTAGCCTTGAGCAAAAAAAGAAGCCAGAGACAGTGCTCAGGCCCTGAATCCAAGCCCCAGGACAGGCCAAAAAGAAAAAAAAAAAAGAAAGAAAAAACATGACTTCATAAAATGGGCTCAGTGATGCATACTTATAATCCTGCCACTTGGTAGGATGAGACAGGAAGATCTAGAGTTTGCATCCAGCCTGAGCCACCTAGCAAAATTCTGTTTCAAAATAAGAAATAATAGTTATTTTGTTTGGAAGATTTGCCAGTATATGAAGACAATGCAGAACATAATCTAGTTCTGACTTACATAATCTTCCAGTTAGAGAGGTAAATTAAGAAAAAGAATTAATCTTGTACTAGAAAAAAAAAAGAATTCCCAGAAATCTCTCTAACATCACTGTCTAAGACTTTCCTGTCCAATCATAAATGTATTAAACTATTTCTTTCTCCTACTCTGGTTCTGTGTTAATTTGAAACTCACTATTTTTTTTCTCAATGGAGGGGCTAAGCTTTCCATTCACAGTCAATTTAAGTTCTGCCTTTTGAGATTAAAAACAAATGTCAGAAGGCAAGTGTCTCTCTTTAATTGATGTCCTGTAAGGAGTAAGGCAGTGGAATCCATTTTCTAATGGCTTCTCATTTCACTGATTCCACCTTAAAGGCATGACACAGATGGTGGAGCACTTAAATCATGGGCTCTCATTTTTTTCTATATTCTGCTCAAAGTTAATGGAAAGAACGTAAGGCAGAAAACATTTGCCTACATAACAATAGCTCAAGTTGAATGGATCTAAAACCCAAAAGGGGTAAAACGTTATAAGCTACTAAAAAAAAGCATGTATAAGATTTATCAATTTAGAAAGAGAAACAAATTAGCATATTCTATTTTGCTATTGTGTAATATTGTCAAAAAATCTTCAAACAAGTACATGCATCAGAAATGATAAGTGTAAAGCAATAAATACACCAGTACTAAGTTAGACCCAACGTATATGACTTTGAAGACCTATACTAGCTTCTGTGGGAGACTGAGTCTAGTAATACGAAATAAATAATTTGTAGACAGGGGCTAGTGGCTCTGGCTTGTAATTTTAGCAACACAGGAAGGAGGCTAAGAGTTGAGGATCTGCATTCAAAGCCGGCTTAGTAAGACACATCTATAAGACTTTTATCTCCAATTAGCCAACAAACAGCTAGAAATGGAGTTGTGGCTCAGGTGGTAGAACATCAGCCTTGAGTAGACAAAAACTAAAGGAGAGTTTCAGGCCCTGTATTAAGCTCCAATACTAGCACACATATACTCCTAAGCACAAATAATAATAATAAAGAATACAAAAATAAATAATTCTTGCAATTGATCTTAGTCTCAGTCTTTCCTTGCATCTTTATTCCTTGGTGAAGGATTACACTCTGTTTTCTGTTTTTCTGGGTTTTTTCTCCTTCTTTTTCTTTCTTTCTTTTTCTTTTAACTATTAGACAACCTCAGTTAAAACTCAAATGTAAATTCAGAGTATAATCTCTTTCAGGGTGTGTATCTCCTTTTCTGGGGTCTCCTCTCCTTTACCCCAAGGTGACATCAGAGTGCAAAAGGAAGCTTGTGCATTCTTTCAGATTTGGCAGAGGTTGGCGGGAGGACACAGACGACCTGGTGCTGTCTTCAAAGTCCTTGTGGGCCTTGGTGAAAATATCTTGTCATCTGACTAAATCCCAGGTGCTGTGAACCTCAACTGTTCCAGACAGATTGTTTTTGGTATCTCTTAGGAGCAATGGCTACTGAGTTCCCCTGTCCTCATCATAGCCATTGACTCTCACTTTATATCCTCCTGGCCATTTTGTCAAGTCACTAGGGTCTACCTTAAAAACAAAGATTTTACTATAGTATAATGTACTACAGTGTGTGTGTGTGTGTGTGTGTATACACCTGTATGTATATATATATACATGTGTGGCATATGCATATACATATATATAGTATACATTAGTAAAGTATGTATGTCTGTATGGTTTACATATATATAGAATTGTTGAATGTGTACAATTTATATAACTATTTATATATAACTTACATATATACTTAAACATAATATATACTATAGTATAAAGATAATAGATAATACATAGTATGAACATAACATATACTCTACTATATTATATACTGTATATATATTATCTTTAAGTAGTTATATAAGGGGTTTCCATCCAATCATGTCAATTTATCAATACAACGCATCTTAATCAATGTCACCCCTTCCATCATTCTCTCTTACTTTGACCACATTTTAGCATGCAATTCAATGACCTTAACTACATTCAAATATTGTGCAACAGTCACTACTATTTCTTTCCAGAATTTTCTAATCTTAAACAGATGTACCCTTTAGATAGTTGTTCCCAAATGTATCCAATGCCTAACGTATGAAACTGTAACCTCTCTGTACATCAGTTTGATAATAAAAATTTGAAAAAAAAAAAGAGATAGCTGTTCCCCATTCTGCTCTCCTCTCACCTCTTGGTAAAACTTCCAATTTTTTTCCCTACTCTTTGTACCTTATGTAAGGGGAATCTTAGAATAGGTATTTTTTCCTCACCCTTCTCATATGTGCTTTGGTGGTGGCTGAATATGGATACTTAAATGCTGCTGGGATGTTCTTTGGACAAAAGAACAATTTATCTTGCTCTCTGACTCCCTCCCATGTCTCTGATTTGAAATTTCTGCCCTAAGAGGAAGAGAGCCAAGCCACGTCCCGTTCCTTGATTCACATCCTTCTTCTGTCTAGTCAAACAGTAAGACAACATTCTATCCCCTGTTTTGTTATTGGAATATTATCCTCTACCATATTCTTTGGCCTTTTTGTTGAGGTTTATAGAAAAGCATGCTCATATCTATACTTCACTTTTGAGGGGACAGAATATAGAGTACTTGTTATCATCTAGGAAGTCAGGATTTCAAAACTGTTATAGCATTCTGAACATTAAAAAAAAGTTTTAGGGGGCTGGGGATATGGCCTAGTGGCAAGAGTGCTTGCCTCATATACATGAGGCCCTGGGTTCAATTCCTCAGCACCACATATATACAGAAAATGGCCAGAAGTGGCACTGTGGCTCAAGTGGCAGAGTGCTAGCCTTGAGCAAAAAGAAGCCAGGGACAGTGCTCAGGCCCTGAGTCCAAGCCCCAGGACTGGCCAAAAGAAAAAAAAAAAGTTTTAGCTTGAGACTCCAATTTTTAGCTTGAAGCCTAATTTTTTTCTTCCTAATAAAGAAATAATTATAACCATAGTTCCTTAAACAGCACTGCCATCAATTCAAAGAGTGAGGGATTTCAGAGTAGAAAAAATATGTCAAATAATATTTTAAAACAAATAGTCCTATTGTGTTAGGCATACCATTTACATGGTCCATTTTCTGGTCAACTTCTCTTCTTTGCTCTCATCCATTGCCTTCTACCTTGGCTCTGAATTTGGGGTAAGCATTCCGCTGTGAGATCACATTTGCCTTGATGGGTTCTGGACAGAGGCTTTCAATACCTGCCCATAGCAGAAATACATGGAGTCTCTTTAAAGGTATATTGAGCACAGTCAGGTGGTAACAACTTTATGTGAAGCATTGTTACTTACTGTTAAGTAGTATGAAAAAGGTAAAGGATGACAAATTGTTTACTTGAATAAAAAATGAAGTATAGAAGCAGAGCACCAGTGGCTCAGGCTTGAAGATGGAAGATCTAAGTCAGCCTATGAGAAAAAGTCCGAGATACTGTATTTCTAAAAATAATCAGCAAAATGTCTGGGCTGGAGAGGTGGCTCAGGTGGTAGAGTGGCAGCTGAGCAAGCAAGCCAAACTATGAGTTTGAGCCCTGAGTTCACATTATGGTACCTCCAAAAACCTTACAGCAGTTTAAACTATTATTCTGTATTATTGTTGATATCTAGTGGCTTTGCCATAGCCTTACTAAGCCTACTAGAAGCCTTACTAACCCTGCTAGAAGTGAAGTACCTAATTTCAGAAGAAAGTTCTTCTCCTCTTCCTCTTCCCCTCCTTCTGCCCTTCCTTCTCCCCTACCCTCTTCTTCTCTCCTTCTCTCTTCCTCTAATAGAGATGAAGGAATTAAAAAAAAAATAGCTGTTCTCTGAAGAACAAATTGCATGATTGGCTCTGCTTGTCTAAAAATCTGGTACTCATTACACTGTAGTCTGTGGGGAATCAAACATCAGGCACTTTGAGACAAAGGACAGGTTTCTTACCTGGCTGTTTTTAATGGCTTACGGGGAAGGATGTGTGCTTGAAATGGAATCTATATTGTGCTACCTTTCATATTATCTACGTGAACCGATGAAGCAAAACAAATGTTAGACATTTCATAAACCTTTCCAAGATAAGTGGGCTGACCTAAGTATAAAGTAAAAAGGATTACAGTATGCATATTTATTTGTATGCAAATGTGTTTCTACCCAGAGTTATGACCTTGAACTTGAGCTTCCCACAGCTTCATAAAACCTTATAAGAAAAGAAGTAATGAGGAAATGGGAAATTTAAAAAAATTATGATTAAAAACTCATTAAAATCATCCCTGAAGTATATGTTCCATAAATGTTTACCGAAAATAATTAAAGAATCTTTTCTTTCATTTTCTTTTTTTAGCTAAATCCAGTGATATTCACTTGTCCTTATTATAAACTCAAGTTCAAAAAATAATTATGCCTTCAGTTCTATATTTTATTCTGTGCCATTTAAAATGTTCTTTGATGGATTTTGGCTGGTATTAGACATTATGTGTTATAAACAAAGTCTAGATACAGAGGAATAATAATTTGTAGTATAGTTATTACTCATTAATATCATTTTAATAAGACCATCATTGCCACTTCAAGTTATGAATGTTTTATTTCTCAGCATCACTAGTGCAATCTTCTTGTTGTTCTTAAGATTTCACCATTAACAGGTTGTTTGAATGTAGTTTTGACCCTTGGCGGCTCTGTATTTTCTCTATTTAACTCTCAATGTTTACACTAGCTATGGGACAGATTTTCTTCTAAGCCCTATACATGATCATTTTTAATTCTCACAGTATCCAGAGGAGGTAGCTGCTTCTATTTGGCCATTTTGCACATGGTGATGTTGAGTTGTTAACAGAGTTAAAGCAACTAGTCCAGAGACCTGTGGATAAGTCCTGGCAGCAGTATTCCTAACTAGTTGCATTTAAACCCCCAGTCTTCATTACCATGCCCTTTCCTCCTTTTCAGTCTTTCTAAATTCATGATTTTTCTTTCTTAAAAAAGTTCAAAAAATATAATGCTCCAGTGGCTCATCAGGAGGCTGAAGATTGCCGTTTGGAGCCAGCCCAGGCAGGAAAGTCCATAAGACTCTTATTTTTGGGCAACCATCAGAAAGAAGTGGAACTGGTTCAAGTGGTAGAGCACTAGTCTTGAACAAAAAGAACTCAGGGACAGAACCCAGGCCCTGATCAAGTCCCAGGACAAAACACACACACACACACACACACACACACACACACACACACACACATACACACAGAGTTCAAAAAGGAAAGTTCCTAAATTAAATAAAGGTGGTCTAAACATGTAAATTACTGATATTCCTGCAAGTTGATCACTTTTCATATTGAAAGGGAATTGATCCTTTAAAAGATGTAATAGTTAGTTAATTCTTAGCTTCACTTTTATACTTGCACATTCACAGACATTTTTTGAGCATTTCTTAACAAAGCTGTTTTCTCATCCTTGCATGTTTTCTAATGTGTTAAAATGAAATACAGGATAGTTTAAACACAGTATTTGCCTGCAGATACTTTATTGTCTAGTGAGAGATATGAGGCAGTTTTGTCCAACCTGACTCTTGCTGGAATAAAATAACCCCAAAAGAAGGGAAGAGGAATTCTCCCAAACCATCTCAAGATGGAATCCACTGGGATTCTAAAGAAAGAGGCCCTAAACATAGAGTTGATACATTCAAACCATGTACTACAGGAACTCAGCCTTGTCATAGACAGTGGGAAATAGGTGTGTTCGACCTTGGTGTGTCCATTGCAGGGGGGACAGTGGTACAAATGGTAAAAAGAATATGCAGGAGTTTGGGCTCAGGTACAGGACCAATTTCTTTCAACAGGGACAGTTTCTTGTCTTACCAACAACCTGAACACATTCAACAACCTGAAGGGCCCTAGCTTGGGCTCAAGCCTGCTGGGAAAATTCTGCTGCTGACTAGGTCAGAAAGTCACCCAGGTGCTGTGATTTTTCAGACAGAATACAGAAAGAAAGTGTGTGTATGGCGGGGGGTGGGGGGGGAGGGAACCAATGACCTCATAAGCATGTACAAAAAGAGCTACTATAAAAGAGCTACTATAGGTGTGATGAGCTTCAAAGGGACACTGAATACCCCTACAGACATATGGATATTACTTCCTTCATCCATTGATGAAGGAAGGCTGAAGTGCAGAAGTCACTGAAATAATTGGAGGATTATCAAATTATGGCAGATGATTTTACAAGGGAGATTTCAGGCAAGGATCAGAGGTGGCCAGGATACCAGAGACATAAGGACACTGTGTCTTCACTCCATGTCACAGTTTCCACTGAGATGATTGTCATTATAGCTGGTGGGTCCAATTTGGACCAGATTTTCTGGTATCGTTATGGCATAGAGTAAAATAAAATTATCCTTCTCACAAATCCATCAGTTACATTCTTTGTAGCTGTAAATTCAACCAAGTGTTCAATCATTCCAAAGATATGCCATGGTAGTAATTAGTATATGGATTGTACTACTTTCCCTAGATGAATTAATCTTTTTGTTTAATATAGGATTATGTGACTGAGATGCCTTGAAGAGTAATGTTTCTCACCACTGGAAGGCTTCAAACATAAGTTGGTTTCACAAATCTGTGGAATCTGTGGAGATACAAGCATCCAATAGATTTTTGGGTTAAGTTACCCTATAAGATCCACACAGCCCTGAAGTTCTACACACACACACACACACACACACACACGCACACGCACACACACGTATATATTTGTTTAAATAGTGCTTCTATATATATTGACTTCTTTGTAACCAAATTTTTCCCTATGAAAAGCTCATGAATCATACTTGAGCGTTTTCCCTGGGATTCCTACCAAAGTATTTATGGTTTGTCGTATACTCTTTCTTTCATTTGGTAAAATTTGGGCAATCCTATACCATCTCCTTGTCTTGTCCACATCTTCTGATTTTTGTGCTTTTTCAAAGGTTGGTTTCAACCATTCTGCTCATTTGCAAGTTCTGCAGTTACCTTGAGGTATGATTTAGTGAGGTCATGCTACTCAAACTCACTCAAAGCAGCCACATGCTCACCTCCCTAGCAAGTCAGTTCTCTCCTGCTGAGGCTCCTTCTGAGCCTGTCTCTTTACTGAGAATCTCCTCAGTGACAAAGACCAAAGCAGAAGAATGGAAGATTCTACACATATCTCTTTTAGAAGACAGTGGAACATCTGCCCAGATCAGGCTCCATCTTGCTCTGGTTGGTCTTTGGCATCAGCTATGATTTATGAAGCTCATATTGTCGGTGACATAACTTTTAGAAGCCTCAGTTCATGAAGAGTTTCTGATGAGTTTGTGTCTGTGAGATACTTTTCATTGATTATTATTCTTTTCATTTGTGTTTTGTGTAGAACAGCCTAACTTACGGTATGATGACCCTTGGAAAACAATTGTGGAGTGGTTCTGTTGTAGTTTAACCTCTTTATTAGTTTACCTCTTGGTGATGAAATATTGTAAGTTGTTAAGATGATCTCTGTTGACCTGCTCTTAGGAGGCTAAGCCTACAATTCTAGAACTTAGCTTTTCCCTTTTCTCTATTTACTTGTCTGGAAAGCAGCACAAATTATTTTCTAGGTCTGTGCTGACATTGTACTCTGTCTGTATGGCAGCACTTCTATGGTTATTCTGATTCTGCTGTGGACTAATAGTTAACTATTCCTTCTTACCCATATAAGATAGTGAGCATTTTGCAAATGCATTTTGCTCTCATTTTCTTATTTATTCACCCTAAAGAAGCAAGTAACTGTTCTGTACCTAGAAACCACTCAAAGACATTTAATGGGTATAAATTTTTCTTGTAGATTTAGAACAGTAATTCAAGCAAAAATATTTAAATTGCATTTTGTAATCCCACATATTTTTGAGTATGTGTAAGTGGAGGAGGGGGAATGGTGTCAGGGTCTTTAGCCCCCTGCGCTCCCCCGACCCGCGGGAGAGACAGGGAAGGCACACCCTGACCAGACAAGCCAAGCAAGGAGGAGGGTCGGCAGACCGCCTGCACCCAGCCTTCCCTCACTGGAGGACAGTCAGATGGCCCTGGGAGTCAAGTCGGCTCAAGATCTCGTTTGTTGGGGAAGTACGTGCCACTAATATAAGGCACAGGAGCCAATTAGGTCTAAGCTCGGCAGCAAGGGGAGGCATGAGCTCTCCATCAAGAGCGGAAAGGCCAGGGCATCACAGCCCACAGAACTGCCTCCAGGTTATAACCAAAGACACTTGTAGCAGCTGCACGTTGTTGTTAGGCGCCGCCATCTTAGCCACATGTAGCCCCAAGACTGAGAAACAGGCGGGGCCAGCTAGTTGACTTCCAGATGTGCCCCACATCTCCCCTTTTTGTTTTACTTGGGGGGGGGGGGAGATTGACACTCAAGAGGGAGTCCTGTTTCTGCGCGGAGCAGCTGTCCTCCACAGAGCTTCTCAGCACCCAGCAGCAGGTCACATCCTCGGCGTTCTCTGGGCTGCCATTTCCACACCACATGCTCCCACCAGGGCCCCACAGCCAGTTGGCGAGCAGCTGCGCATTGTCCTGCACCAGCGCCAGCAGTTCTGTTCCTTGCCACTCACTCCCTCGTGAGCATGCCGGTCCCCCGTGGTGCCGTCACTCACCACTCACCTGCTGGCAGCTCATGGGAGGCCGTGTCCCACACAAGGCCACTCTTGTTCCAGGGGTGGATGCCCTTGAGGCACGAGAACTCCCTTGCGCTTGCTCCCGGCCCCGCTGGGTTGGTTCTCCTCTCCATCTTGTTCCTCCTGCCGGTTCCAGTGGGCTCTGCACCACTCCTCCAGGCAGCTGGGCTCCTCCTCTCTTCTTCCTTAAACAGTCTTCTTTGTTCATTTTCCTGTCATCTAAAGCTTAGTGTGAGATTGCCCCATCTTTTGGGGGATACCCTTACCTCCGGTCGTCTAAAGTTAAACCTATGCTTCCTCATGTCCCTGTTCAGCCACCAGTTGTCGGGGTCTTTAGCCCCCTGCGCTCCCCCGACCCGTGGGAGAGATGGGGAAGGCACACCCTGACCAAATGAGCCAAGCAAGGAGAAGGGTCAGCAGACCGCCCGCACCCAGCCCTCCCTCACCAGAGGGCAATCAGACGCATCTGGAAGTCAAGTCAGTGCAAGATCTCATTTATTGGGGAAGTACATGCCACTAATATAAGGCACAGGAGCCAATCAGGTCTAAGATCGGCGGAAGAACCAGGGCGTCACAGCCCACAGAACCACCTCCTGGTTATAACCAAAGACACTTGTAGCAGCTGCACGTTGTTGTTAGGTGCCGCCATCTTAGCCACACATGGCCCCAAGACTGAGAAACAGGCGGGGCCAGCTAGTTGACTTCCAGGTGTGCCCCACAGGGTAGAGGTGGGAGAAAGGTTGTGGATTCCAGTCTTGGGCTTGAATACAGGTGGGTACTGCCCCTGAGCTTTTATTTATTTTACTCAAAGCACAGCTCCACTACTCACATTTTGGTGGTTAATTGGAGATAAGAGTCCCATGGACTTTCTTGCTTGGGCTAGCTTCAAACCTTGATTCTCAAATCTCAGCCTCTTGATAACAGATGTGAGCCACTGGCACTTGGCTAATATGCAATTTTGAAGTTCTATGGTTACACATTTTAAAACAATATATGATAAATCATTAATATGGTCAATACAGTCATTCTTTTATTTTAATAGTTATTTTAATGGTTACTTAAAGTATGTAGCCACATTAATGTATTTATTTTAATACATTTTCATGGAAGTATCTCTTAAAGCACTATTCCTAGCACTAATTTCACATTTATTGTTTGTGTTAGTTATCTTTTGATTAATCTCCTAGCTTCTTAGTCATTTCCCACCTTCTTAATGAGCATAGATTGTGGCTTGTAAATATTTCTGCCCCTGCTACTACGTAGTAAACAGTAGTTAATGAAAAGCAAGGAACAGACAGTTGCTCTTATTTTACCTGCACAGGATTGCCATCTGCCATGGCCACAAACATAGTTTTTGGAAAAGAGCCCATTTGAAAGAGATGTTCAATATAGCAACAGGGAGCCTTTCTTTCTGTTTATCTTGCAGTCTTTTTTCCACTTCAGCTTTGCTACAGAGATGATATTGAACATTCATCCATTAACTGTTTCCATATAGGAAATACTCACTTGTCCATTTTTATATTTTTGATGTGCTCTGTGAAAAATGCACATCTCAGAACAAGAAGGTATTGTTGAGTATTTATTTGTAGTAAAATAATGGAAATTCTCCAATCAAAAGATAAATAAACAACACACACAAAGAGACCTTCAGCAGCTACATAGCGTGTATTTGCAATAGTGATGAATTAGATAGTTGAAAGACTTGTAGGTCTGTTTTCATGTGGATTTGTGTTCCCTGGATTTGGGTTCAAGAGCCATCTGCAGATCACAGGTTGTTCTCTTGACAACTCTCTCCTACATAGCCATCAGCCCCCAATCTGACTTTGTAAAATTGGAAGGAACGTCCTTTTTCCATAAGCCAACATCACAAAACAAAAAATAATGCCTCAATTCTTGACTCAAAGCCAAAAAGCTCTGATGGTCCCATAAATGATTAAAACAGCAGATGGTAATATCTTGGAAACAGATTGATTGGTTGGAGTGCCTTAAAATCTGTCTAGATTCTTCATGCCTTTAAGCAATATGCACTAATTCAGATGTGCAATTGAGTAAGAGTGAGATTTAGGACCCAAAGATGTCAAGATAATTATAAAACCCTGTCAGAGACCCTATCTCTTCAGGACATCTGCTGGCATGTTTTAACACTCCTAGGAAGGACGTAATTTTTAGGAAAATTCTGTCATGTCCAATTTCATGGTAATCCCTGTTTAATTGTCTGTCATGGTTAGAATCAAATATCCTTATATTGTTATTTACCCAGAAAAACTGTATTTTGAATTCCCAATAGGTATCTAACTTAAGGAGGAAGTAATAAATGGCACAGGGTTCCTGCCCTCATTAAGTTTATATCATAGCATAAAGAAATAGACAATTACCTTATAAATAATATATAGATATATATAAATTCACAGAGGAGTAAGAGTAAAATGGTAAGATGATATAGTAATTTAAGTCATGAAGGAAGGTGACATTTGAACAGAGACCTCAGTGATGAAAGGGAATGAGCCAAAAATGAAAGTACTTGAGAAATTCTTCCCAGCAGAAGTAAGAACACCAAAAGAGGCCTAGAGGTGAGAATGCGCTTGGCCTCATTGAAGAACAGTGGAATTGCAGAGGAGGGTGCAGTGTGAGGAGTGAAGAGAAGAGTCACAGGAAATTAAGAAAGCTTGACAAGATCCAGATGAAGTGTTACCTAATAGAGCATAGCTAGGTTTAACTTTATGGTAAATTAGTGAGAAGTTTTAAACAGAATTATAACAAGAATGCGCTTGGCTGAATTAATATTTTAAAAACATCTTTCTACCTGGTGTGTAAAAAAAATGCACCATGAAGACTTAAGTAGGATGAGGAAGACAAAACTAAATGTTACCACAGTCCAAGCAAAGGCAGATGAGGGCTTAGACTGGAGTGAAAGTGAGGAGCTGATCAGACTTCATGATAGAGTGGATTTCAGGCAAGAGGTAAAGAAAGAGAAATAAAAATGCCAAGGTAACATTCAAATTCTTGCCTGAGAGAATAGGATGAATTGGTTTTATCTGAATGAGAGAAATGAGTCTTAAATGGGGAACAGGTTTGGATGGGGTGGAGGAAGAAAACAAAGTTATGTTTGAACTTGCTCATTTGAGATTTCTGCTAGACATTCAAGTAGTGAGACTGAATGAGTAGTTAGAGCTCCTGAATTACCAGAAGTCTAAGGACCACACCTAAAGACTTGCCCATCTTTAGCAAAACAATAGCCAGCAAGCTAGGAGAAAATAAGTAAGGTATTATATCCTAGAATCCAGAAGATGAGGATGAGAAAGAAAAGATAAATGACATCTTTGCCAAGACAAAGGTCATAGCTATGCTACCCAACAGTGCTTTCCTTCCAGATGTGGGGATAACCCTGGAGAATACTTGGAATGCAGACAAGTCTTTAAAGCCTTCCTGTAGAGGATTAGATGGAAATAAGCCAAGGTGATACCTTGGAGGGGATGACTTTTTGAGGTAGGGTTTGGGGATTTGTGTCTGTTTCTTTTTCTTTTTCTTTTTCTTTTCCTTCCTTCCTTTCTTTCTTTTGTGAGGAGGCTTGAATTTGGGGCCTCTGAGCTTTTTTGTTCATGGATAGCACTCTACCACTTAAGTCATAGCTCCACTTCCAGTTTTCTGCTGGCTAATTAGAGATAAGATGCCTCATGGACTTTCCTGTCCAGGTTGGTGTCAAATCTTGATCCTCAGATCTCAACTTCCTGAGTAGCTAGGATGACAGGTGTGAGCCATTAGCAGCCAGATTTGCTTTAAAGAAGTTGGTTATAGAGTGCTTTTATTATCCAGCACAAAAATCAAAATGCACTGGGTGATGTTGGCTCATGCCTGTCAAATTTGAGGATTACAGTTTGAAACCACCCTATCCAGGAATGCCCATGAGACTCTTATCTTTAATTAACCACAAAAAGCCAGAATCAGGGTAGAATGCAAGTTTTGGGAGCAAAAGTTCAGGGACAGTGCCCAGGTTCAGAGTCAGAGTTCAAGCCCCAGGACCTGCAAAAGGAAAGCAAAAGAAGGGAGGGAGAATATTTTCTAAAAAAAAAAAAAGCATGGTAATGGGCAAGGGCAAGGAGACTGTATAGAGGCTAGCTGTACAGTCTGGGACATGTTTTTCAATTTTCAGATTCCTGTATTCTTTATAAAATTTAGACTGTATTTCCCATCATGTAACATGATACTGAATATCAAATTAGATAACATCCAGGTTGGGTGGTGTTGTTACTGTTATTCGTCTGTTTTGCTTTTCTTTGTGAAATTTGTAATCAGTCTTCTTCATCCTATTGATCTTTTCATGCACAGCTGTAGAATCAGTTTTTGTCTATGGAACCATTTGCCAAAGGAATTAAGTACTTTGTACCTAAGATAAAAACTGTGTTTGTGGCCTCACTGATCCCTGAAACTGTGATATCTGTGGGAATTGGTATCCGGCCAAATGGCTCATGATCAATCGGAAACTGAGGCACTGGAGAATGAGACATGGAATGTTTTCTGGCTGGGAGAGTAAAAATGGGGTAGGATAGAGAAGAGGTAGCTCAGGAATAAAGGAGCAAGGGCCATAACCAGGAGATAATGAAAGTTACACTATAATGTTTCTGTTTAGGGTTGTAATGGGTCTCTTGACATACCTTTCTCATTCTGCATATTAACTCTTAGAGATCTGGATCTCCTATGACAAAGTTTATTTTGACAGAGAAGTAATGTAAGAATATGAGACACTGGGGAGAAATACTCAAGTGTTTTTATATTTTATCAAATATGGAGAAGATGAAGAAACTAGATTATAGTAAGATTGGAATATTGCTACTAAATCTTGTTCCTGTGAATTCTATCTGTTTCAACCTTAGTCTTTCTCTTCAATCAAACAAGTTGCTGATTCAGGTTGACTTTTTCACTTTGCAAATACTGAATAAATTTATTTTTTTAAAGCACTGATATCCTTGAAAACATAGAAACAGATATTTTGGTAAGCCTTAGTACAACTTGGCCTATAAAATTTGTGCCTCATAGGTGATCTAGATTTCCTCTTGTTAAGGCATAGTAGAAATCAGTGTAGGTGAGTTGTAAATAACAAAAGAGTTGTGAGACAATCTGTGAAGATACATCATCTCTTTTTAACCACCTTAGATCTTGCTGGAAAAAACCAGGCTATAAATAAATAAGCATACTTCTGTTGTCTGAGTTTCTAGTGATTAGACATTCAGGTTTTGCTGGCTGCACACTGAGCAGTTCCTGGTTACCAGGCATTGTTGTAACATCCCCTTCAAGTGCACAATAGATGGGCTTTCATTATTTTTCAAAAGCCCAAGGACTCACTGCCAGGATCACACTTCATTTCTTGTCTTTTTCACTGTCGAGCTTTCTTACTGAGAACTTTCAGTGAGCTAAAGCATATACACCTCTTCCCTTCCTTTGGACCATTTGTTCATTCACTGTCTAACTGAAGACATGGGCTAACATTACTGAAAAATCCAGAACCGTAACAGTAAGATTCATTTACTATTCACGGTGTCTGCTTTCTCTGACCACAAATCTGCTGTTTCTTCTGTGTTGATATTCCCAAACTTGGCTGAAACCTCAAAGAGAACACTCACTCTTTCATTTATTCCAAATAGTTTTAGTCATGAAATCCTCTCAGGTCTGCATCTCCAGCACTTGGTGAGTCAAACCCTTCTCCTGCCTCTTTGATACCTCCACTACAGATGGCAGAAGTCTTTCACTCTCAGCTCTTGACTAGCTTGTTCTTTTTCTCCTTAGTTTTAATGGAGTGTTTTGTCATTGTAGCTCAAATAATCTTTCTAAAAGGCAAATCTTTTGCTCTCCTCTTTAAAATTCACCCACTGATTTTCATTTTACAGGATAAGGCCATACTCTGAAGTCGATTTGCTAAAGCCTTGTTTTTGGACAATTCTTCCTATTTCCTTAGCCAGATCATAAAAGCTATGCCCGTACCCATTCCAGCATCTCCCTCCTCCCCTTTGTTAAGGAGGTTTCCAATCACTTCTGCCTTTGGAGTGGACATTTGTCTCTATCCTGTTGGACTCAAAAGTAATGGAAAACATTTTGGTCTAAATGTCAGCTGTCAAAAACAGGAAGTCTGAGAGCACAGCTAGAGCTTGCTCTGGCAGAGTGATATTTCCCCCGGAAGACTGCATTTTACAGAAGAGTGTATTCAAATCACAAATCCACTTAGGAATTATTTTGCTGCCAAGGCCAGTCACAAGAGCTGATAATGCCATGGTGGTCATTCTTTGCATATTGATTAAGCAAAGTATACAAGTCCATTGAAATATACCATTGAGCTTAAATCTTATGGTAACCATTCAAGACAATTGCCAGTAATTATTTTAGAGTGAAATTTTTCACTCTCACTGAGTAGGTTGGTTTAAGGTATTCATTAATCTTCTCACATCTAATTATAAATAAGATCTATTTCTAAGTACTATATGTCTCCTTTCTAAAAATAAGTATAGTATGGATATATATATATATATACATATTTTCTGTGTCATATGTAATGACACAGCATGAGTAGAAACTTCACAGTAGGCTCAGTCCTCCTAAGTAATAACAAGAGAACTTTGATTTATCCAACAAATACTTAGAGTATCTATTTCATGTCAAAAACAGTTGCAGGTGACAAGGATACAATGAAAAAACAAATCAGTGGGGTTTATGTTATTATTTCCCAGTAGTAAGGGGGCCTACAATGCGTTTTCATATGTACATACTTTTGATTTTCACAATAACTTCATGAAGTCAATAGGGCAAGCATTATTGCCATTCTCTTACAATTAAGCTTAGCTATCCTGATGAATATATAGCAACATGTCACTGTGAGTTGTAGATTTCAGATCTGAATCCAAGTTACTAGATTCCAGAACCAGTGCTTATCTTTCTATGATTTTTACAATGGCCTACATTCCAAGAGTTAGAAAACCATACACATGGTGCACCAGGCATGAATGCAGCAGAAAATCCCACATAACAAGGAGACCCACTGCTCCTCTGCTGGTCTCACTTTCTTTCTAACCTCCAGTGACTTTGGGCTTCTTCTTGACTCCAGCTTATATCTTTTTGTGAATGAATCACTGTATCCACATGTCCTTTTAAATGGCTTCCCAGGGAAATCCAGGGTTCTGGATCCTCTGCAATATACTTTTTATTTGAAAACAAATCTAATGCTATTTTATTGTACACTCTTGAGAAAAATATCAGGGTATTGAATGTTTGTTTACAGTAAGTAGGACAAAAAGCATTGTTGAAATGGAACAAGACTTTGACATTTCTTTTTATGCTATATATATATAGGTGTACATACATATGTGTGTATACACATATATCTGTACATATGTATATATAAACTTGTGTGTATATACATGTATATGTGTGTATATATAGAAGATAAGGATGTATATTACTAGTACTGAGGTTGAATTTGGCACCAGGGTTCTCTCTCTCAGCTTTCTTGCTCAAGGCTGGCACTCCGTCACTTGAGCCAAACCTCTACTTAGAGACTTTTGCTACTTCATTAGAAAAACAGTTTCCTGGACTTTTCTGCCCAGGCTGGCTTTGAACCTCAGTCTTTAGTCTTTTGAGTAGCTTGGATTACAGTTGTAAGCTACTGGGTATGTATATATATTTAAGTCTTTACACTCATGAAGCTAAGAAGGACATATTTGTACCTTATCTCATTCAATGTATTCCTTCCTGATTCCCTTTGTTTTCTCACCTCTGGGTTGGCTTATTTTAGGAAGGTAGCTTTATTTATCACTGGAGCACCAACACTGGTTTCTTCTTTAAGGTACTGGCCTCCTGCAGTCTCTAGAACTTTTGGTGAATGATAAATAGTACCACTGATGGGCCATAGATCAAGAGAGAAAGTAGCATCAGGGAATATGCCTTCTAGGGCTGACAGGAAGGAGGCCCAGAGGGAATCATTCTGCAGAGACATCTCCTAGAGGCTGGAGAGACCTGTGAGATTTCAGCAGGAAAGGTGGCAGTGTCTTAAAGCCAGATCAAGATTTGTTGTTGTTGTTGTTCTTGTTCTTGTTCTTGTTGTTATTCTGAAGGCAACCCCAGTTGGTGTGAAAATCAACTAGTGCAGTGGTTCTCAAATTGAACAAAGGAATCCCTGAATGGGAGCTTTCTTACAAATTCAGGACCCCATCCCCACAGCTTCTGATTTAGTAAGCCTGACAATGTCAGTTAGGAAATCTTGCTTTGAAAACTACTGATTAAGTTGCTACAGCTATCAATTAGGGTAGGAATGTAACTAGAAGACAATATGCCTTTAAGTTCTTTATTTTCTGCCCCTCACCTCCTAGTATCCCTTTTCTTCCCCCAGAATTATTTTATTCATGCTCTGAAATGGTCAGTCTTTTCTTTTCTTTTCTCCTGTGCTAGGGATTGAATATGGTGCCTGGGGTATGCTGGGCAAGAAGTCTACTACTGGCATTCATCCTCTAGCCATTAATTTTTTCTGAGATTCTTTGTATAGCTCAGACTGGTCAAAAACTTAAGGTCCTCCTGTCTCCTGTTAGGATTATAGATAGATTCTATCACCCCTGACTTGTCATACAGTCTAGAATCTAAATGGAATCAGAGGGATAAGGTGGTTGGAGGAAAGGACTCTAGATTTGAAGATGTCCTATCTGAGCTCAGCTTTGAACTGATTCTGTTGGAAGCATCTTCATGTAGAGCACCACCTTGGGCATCCTTATGGAAATGATGCTCCACAAATGGCTGAGGTTCACCATCCCATATATGCAACTGGCCTTCCTTTGCTCTAGAAACAGCAATCAAATTGATACTTTGATAAAGAAGAGATTTTTAACAAATGCTTCCCTATGCTTGTTGATTTTTTTTTGCTTGGGTTTTTTCTTAAATAGATTTTTGTCTTTGGTACTAGGAGGGATCAAACCCAGGTCGTTGCACTTGTGAGGCAAGTGCTTTGCCACTGAGCTACATTCCAGCCCTGATTCTTGGCCATTTCAGTAGACAAAACAATGCACTAGCTTGTGTATAATAGCATTTCTGAACCCTTGTGAGCATTTTCTATGTATAACTCATCCTCACAATGGCCCTTTAAGATAGGTTTTTTTTTCATGTTCAGTTCATGAATGAAGAAGCTGAAGTACAGAATTTAAATAATTTGCCCAATGTCACAAAAGCTGTAGGTGTAGTTTGGAAAAGGCAATCTGGTGTGGAAGTCTAGGATTGCTTTTAACTATTGGGCCAGACTACCATATGTTTATCCTCTGAGCAGGGGTCCTTTCATGCATCTTAAAACAAACAATATCTCTAATCAGGTTTGCAACAAATAAATCATTATGATACTTATCTTACCTATTAACTAGATTGGATTGAAAAGTCCCTGGGAAGTTAATATAGCACACCTCTGGATATATATGTGAAGGAATTTCCAAAGAGGGCTCGCTAAGGAAGCAGACCAACCAAAGAGTGTGGGTGGCACCATCCCATGGGCTGAGGTCCTGGCTACTAGTTCTACAACACCTTTCCCACCATGGAGTGTTGAAACCTCTGAAACCCTGTGCCAGAATTAATCCTCCAAGTTGTTTTACTCAATTAATTGTTTGTCACATGGATGAAAAATCTAACACTATCACCGTGAAAATTAACCATAGTTAACTGAACTTGAGGTTAAGGACATAGACCTTTACAATACTGACTTTACTTCATATGCCAGCCCTTTGCTGTTGATCAACTAGCTGCTAATTTGAGGTCCTGTCCATTTCTTAGGTTTGATAATGTGCTAGATTAATTTATAAGATTCAGGAAAATACTAAACCAATGATTGTTGTTTTTTTTAGTAGCCATAGTATGAAATTGAAATGCTCGAGTTCAGATCCCCCGAGAGACCAGCAGAGACCAAGACCAATGCAAGCAGCAAAAAGGACGTTTATTTCGAGCTAGCTCCGCCCTGGGCGCATTCAGTAAACTGGTGATGCTAAAGAGGCCCTGAGCCTAGGGCTTCCAGCTGTTGTATACATTCTTTGAGGAAGGCAGGGACTTAGCATACATCATAGCATCTTTTTACAAATCAACACACACCGCGGGAAAATTATAAAATAATTCTAAAGCATGTTTGGCGCATTTGGTGGCAGGAAGGAATCTGGAAAGGGTCATTGGTCACATCAAGGGACCAACACATTTAAATTTTATTGGTTAAGCCATAGGAGTGTAGCAAGGGGGATACATGCACAGCTGCAGGGTTTTAATTAGATACTGGAAACCACACCTGGATGGGGGAATTCTGGAGTAACTCCAAAACTTGTTTTTCTTCTCTGCTGGTCACTCTTATGGGTGTTTATGGTTTTTCTGAGAACTCTCTGTCCCAGGGCATTTTATGGTCTTTAGGGCTTACAGTAACGGCAGTCAGGTACAGAATGGGGTCTTAGTACAATATGCAGGTCCTTCACTATGGCTCTTCATTTTTCTCCCTTCTCTTAGGTACCTTGGGAGCCAACTATGGCTCCCTTCTGTACATTTCAATGGCTTGCATGTCTAGGGGATGGTATTGAGATAAGGCATGGGCCAATACTTAGGGCCCAAAGTAGTAGAACCAAAGGACCTGTCAACACAGCTATCAGGAGAGTCACCCATGGTGACCAGGAGAACAGTGGCTGATACCAGTTCTTTCCTTTTTGCTTTCTGTTATATTTTTACCAAATGCCAAGCTTTCCCTAATGATTCCTGATTGATTGGCATAAAAACAGCACCCTTTTCCTAAGGCTACACATGAGGAGCAAATCCAAGCTTCATCTACTTTGCAAGACCATCTCCACGAGGGAATCAAGCAGTTACAGATATTCACATGAGATCTTTCTGGTTTGCATTTAGATGACATCACACAAGTCCCTTGGCCCTGCAGATGCAGGTACAGATAAACAGTTTCACACCGAAGCCCCAATTCTTACCCTATTTATATTATAGCCAATTTGATTACATACCAACTTTATTCATAAGCTCTAATTTTAAGACATACTGATATCATTTGCTACATACTCAAACTTTTTAGGGATTGTCTTCCTTTTTCTAATCACTTGTCTTCCCTAATTCTCTTTATAAAGTCTTTCTTTATCCCCATTCATGCCCTCTTCTACTTACTCAGACCATCAGCGACTTACTTGAACATTCTGTGACAATTGACATTTCTTACTTTTGAACATTCTGTGACAATTGACAATCCTTACTTTTCAAATCCCTTTCTTATCCAGAGGAAACCATTTTGTTTCCTCTATCCTTTTCCCCAAGGCTTTCGAAACTAACTTTCCTCTTTATATTTCCTGGGGCTTTTTTGCTGCTAGAGTTTTAAACTGTCTACATTTTCTTTTCCTCTGGTTTATGGAATATGGTTTATCTCAACTACATCAAGGCAATTTACTGTGACTTCACCCACAGGCTGTTGGAGAAAACAAAGGTGGGGCAAGGGTCAGTCTGATGGGACTGCTGCTCCTAAGAAGCCAGACCAGAGCCAACTATCATGAGTTACTATTTTAGAATGGATTTCTCCAGTTTCCAGTGCCTCTAAGTGCCTAAGGTTGGCCAGTGGCATCTGTAAGAACCACCCCCTGGAGGGTTCCATGAAGAAGCCCCCAGCAGTTTAAATCTCTGTCCAGTTACCTTGGTAACTGGCGCACCTGATGGCAGTTCCCTCCCTCTCTTCTCTGAGGTCACAACCTAATCCATCTGGACACACTCTAATACACTTGGACTCACCTCCCATCCCAGGCATTGCCTGGATGTGACCCTCCAGCCTGTCATACATGCTTTGGATTTAGCAGCAGGCCATCAGTTCCATGGAATTGTCTACTTGAAAATCTCTTACAATATCCAATTTTCTTAATAGAGCTAGTTAACTCCAGTCAACTCAAGAATGTCCCTCCAAAATTTTAGTTTCAGCAGATCCAAAGCACTTTCCACCATAAATAAGCTGTGTGCGATAGAGTCCCATCTGTTTTTACCATGGTAGGGGTGCTCAGGGTGAAGATGTAGATTCTTCCAGGTCACTGTTAGGCCATCCTTGATCCTCACTCAAATGGAATGGGCAGAGGCCATGGTGGTGTCAGGCAGCAGTAGCTCCCAGTGGCTCCTTCTGCTGAGTTGCCTGCAACTTTCTCATAGACTGGTTAGAGAAGCTTAACCTAAGTTAACCTAAAGCCTGACTTTAGTGAAATCTCCTAGTATTTTTCTGATTGCCTTTTAAGCACACCAGCTTTTGTAGGCTGGCAGATCACTGAATTTTAAGAAAGCTTTAGGCAATGACCTTTGGACATAATTTTTCCAGGGCAATACTTTCAGTAATCAAATATTTCCAATAAGGCTAGCATTATTATTTTTTTAAGGACTCTGGTTCCTAGATCTTGAAGGGGGAGCTGATGGGTGGAGATCATGCATCTTCTGTAACTTCTTCAGGCTGACTCAGGGACATTGACCTTACCTAGCCAGGAACCTATAGATCCTTAGCCTACTTTACCAAGGAGTTGTCAGGACTAGATGTTACTAGGAACTTTACTCCAAACTGGAGTAAATAGCTAACACTTTAACAACTGCACAGACCTCTTCTTGGGATATAACATGGTAGTCTTTTAGCACTCTGGTTTGTAAAAGCATTTCCCTCTCTGGATGGGGAAACTGATGATGTAACAATGCCTAAACTACCTTTGCAGGCCTTAGATCTTAATAAGCACAAGATCTCAGATCCACAAACTTACTTTCCTGAACAGATGTATCAGCTTACAATTCTCACTGCCATAGTAGATTCTCACTGCTTTAGTAGATGCAGGGGGTTTGGGATTTTAAACTATCCCCTATTTAACAAAATTAGCTTTACTTATCCACTACCACAGATGACTGGCAAGTTCCTGTCCAGTTACAAAGTAGATAGACATGGGCAATAAAAGGCATGCTTATGAACTGTTCTTCTAGGACCTCCCAGCTCTGATTAACTTTTGAAAGGCCAAACAGGAGTGACTCTAGGATCTGACACCATCTCTGCCATCCAAGCAGTGGCTTACTGCCTCTGGATGCTCCATCACTTTTGTCCCAGGAGTGATTTTTCCATGCTGGTATAAATTCACCTTTGGCATTTCTCTTGGTCCGTCACTGGACTTGGACTCAGGGCCTGAGTGCTGTCCCTCAGCTCTCCAGCTCAAGACTAGCACCCTACCACTTTGAGCTCCATACAACTCCATCCCCAGCACTCTGCTGGCTGATTAGAGACAAGACTCTCACAGGGAACTTTCTCCACCTGGGCTGGCTTCAAACTGCAGATTTCAGATCAATGAGTCTTACAAGAGGCCACTTTACTCCAATTAAAAGCAACAAGGTAGTCCACACAGAAGTAGTTTTTAAGCATGATCTTACTTGGAACTTATTAAGGGTTAATGTTACATCTTGACAAACTTGTAGGAATCATCTATCCTTCTCTGTGGTCCTGCTGCAAACTGTTATTAAAAAAACCTACAAACAAACTGGAATGGCAATTAAACACTCATTTTGGTAGCCATAATTTTCCTTTTCTCACTTTGCAACAATCATTTAGGACAATTTTACTTCCACATTTCTTATCTAGAAATGCATTCTTGATTTCCAAAGCCTTTTACTAACCTCTGCTTTAACACTAACACTTTAGCTTTTATCTGCATTGGAAAAACAAGGAAGCTTACAGGCATTCTGAAACCAGGTACCACCCTATGCCTCCGGGCTGCCAGTTTTAAAAGAGCCTTTTTTTTTTTCCTTCAGTCCCAGTTACTGCATGAAGACCTTTGAGTCAAATGACAATTTTTCCTTAATGTAAAAATTACAATTACTATTACATCACAGTATACACTCATAAAATTCAGTACCTGAATCATTAAACTGATACCCAAAACAATTGTAACAAAAGTACTTTTAACAGTGTTCACCAGAATTACAAACACAAGAAATCCCGTCTCAGCATCTTTGATTTTTCAATGAATCCAAATTGCAAAAATAGCACAGGAATCAAATCACATCAGGTAAATGAACTTTTTAACCATTAAAAAAAAACAAAAACTTTTCCAATTCTTAGTACCTCTCAAGGGGCAGTTTTAGAAATGTCAGTCAAATCATTCATTTTTACCACCAGGTTTCCAGTGTTCACCTGAAAACAAAAGAGACAAAGGCCCTCCATTGGCCTGTCCTACAGAATGGCCTATGTCCATCCTACTCCTCAGAGCTTGATGAACTGTCTTGTCCTCTTCCACCATGAATGGATGCCCCCACCACATGGATTCCATCCAGGGCCTGTGCCACCACATGGACTGGCTAAGCTGCACCTTTGCCAGATCACCCCTCACTCCTGTGGATAGGCACACAGGCCCGTCCTACATTTTCCCTGCCCTCTCCTATTGGTCTCTGACTGAGAAACCCAAGTAGTTGTTTTTGTGTTTTTTTTAAACAGTGATAAACCTTTACATCCAAATTTCTGACACTTAGCCCTAATTTTTTTTAATTAAAGAAACATTTTTTAACTATGGTTCCTCTTTAAAACAATGCAATAATCCTTTAAAGCATTTGGTAATGCCCAAACTTGATGACCATTTGAATTTAAACTTAAACTCACTCTATTTTACATCATACTAACAGTCTTGAACATTTTCACACTCACACATGCACAAACACCTACATATTCAAAAGATCTTAAAGCACGCAAAATAAACATCTGTTATGCCAAGTCGCCAAACCACCACCAAGAAGGCCACCGAGACCCCAGGAAAGCCACCCCAAGGCACATAATATTCAAGACTACAGACCTCAAGATTAAAGAGCAAATTCTGAATTCAGCCAAAACGAAGAAGGAAACTTTTTTCAATGGGAAGAGGATTCGAATAACATCCGACTTATCCATACAAACTTACCAAGCTCGAAGTGAGTGGAAGAACACCATCCAAGTACTCCAGAATAACAATTTACAACATCGGATCAAATATCCAGCGAAATTGGAGTTCACATTCGAAGGGAGAACCAGATCTTTCCACACCAAAGAGGAGCTAAAGGAGTATGTGAATAAAAAACCAGCCCTACAGCGAATATTAAGAGGGGAACCCCACCCAACAGAGATCGTAAAAGACACACAGACAGAATCAGAAAGAAACTTCAATAGCCAAAGTCCAGCAGAAATACCAGCTCACTAAAGACAAGAAAGAAAAAAAAGAGGAAAAAACAGCCCACCAAGAAAATGGAAGGAGAAAAAACACCCTTATCCTTGATCTCTTTAAATATAAGTGGTTTAAACTCCCTGATAAAGAGGAGCAGACTGGCAGAATGGATTCGCAAACAAAAAGTTGACATCTGCTGTCTACAAGAGACCCACCTTACAGCAAGGGACAAAAACAGGCTTCGAGTGAAAGGATGGAGCAAGATCTACCAAGCAAATGCACCCACCAAAATGGAAGGTGTAGCCATTCTGATCTCAGACAAGCTGGACTTCTCTTTAAAGTCCACTCAAAAAGACAAAGAAGGACACTACATATTAATACAAGGAAAAATCCAGAATCAAGAAATCACGGTGATAAATGTATACTCACCAAACAAAAGAGGCCCTACATACATCAAGCAAATTCTCAAAGAATTACAGAGCAAGATAGTCGCAAACACAATCATAGTGGGTGACTTTAATACTCTACTCTCTCCAAGAGACAGATCCAAAACCCAGAGGATTAGTAAGGGAGCTGAGGACCTAAATAACACCATTTCCCAAATGGATCTAACAGACCTATATAGAACCTTCCACCCTACAGAGACCCAATACACCTTCTTTTCAGCAGCCCATGGATAATATTCCAAAATAGACCACGTCATAGCCCACACAAAGAACCTCAGCAAATACAAAAGTATTGACGTCATCCCATGTATTATATCTGATCACAGTGGATTAAAGGTAACCCTCAACAACAAAGGATACCACAGAGCCTATACACACTCTTGGAGGCTAAACCCCATGCTGCTATCCAACACTTGGGCCACAGATCAAATTAAAGATGAAATCAATGAATTCATAAGCCACAATGACAAAGAAAACACATCACAAAGAAACCTATGGGACACAGATAAGGCAGTACTGAGGGGCAAGATCATTGCACTCAGCACCCACATTAAAAGAATGGAAGCAGAGCAGGTGAATACCCTCACGATGAAACTAAAACAACTGGAGAAACAAGAAATGACAGAATCTAAAACGACTAGGAGGGGAGAGATCACAAAGATTAAAGAAGAGATAAATCTGATTGAAAATAGAAAGACCATTCAACAAATAAATAAGACTAAAAGCTGGTTCTTTGAGAAAATAAACAAAATTGACAGACCCCTTGCAAGACTTACAAAAAAAAAGAAGAGAAGAGACTCATATACGTAAAATCAGGGACTCCACAGGAAAAATTACAACAAGTACACACGATATTCAAACAATCATAAGGAGCTATTTCCAAAACCTCTACTCAGCAAAAAACAATAACTTTACAGAAATGGATCAATTCTTAGAGAAGTACAAACTGCCCAAACTGAACCAAGAAGAAATAAATCAACTAAATAAACCAATAACTTACGGTGAGATACAGGAGGTAATCAAGAACCTCCCTACTAAGAAAAGCCCAGGCTCAGATGGATTCACCAACGAATTCTACAAAACCTTTAGTGAGGAGCTAATTCCAATACTCCTCAAACTCTTCCGCGAAATAGAAATGGAGGGAGAAATCCCAAACTCATTCTACGAAGCTAATATCATACTCATTCCCAAACCAGGCAAAGATCCAACAAAAAAAGAGAACTACAGACCAATATCACTAATGAACACAGATGCAAAGCTCCTCAATAAAATATTAGCTAATAGGATCCAGAAATTGATCAAGAATATCATACATCATGACCAAGTAGGCTTCATTCCCTCAGTCACAAGGATGGTTCAACATCTGTAAATCAATCAACGTAATCCACCACATAAACAGAACTAAAATCAAGAATCACATTGTTATCTCAGTCGATGCCCAAAAAGCCTTTGACAAAATACAACATCCATACCTATTAAAAGCTTTGGAGAGAACACGAATAGATGGAACATTCCTCAAAACAATAAAAGCCATATACAACAGACCAACTGCTAATATCATATTAAATGGAGAGAAACTTAAGTCATTCCCTCTAAACTCAGGAACAAGACAAGGATGCCCGCTCTCCCCACTTCTGTTCAACATAGTGATGGAATCCCTAGCCATAGCAATAAGGCAAGAGGAGGACATCAAAGGGATCCCCATCGGCAAGGAAGAAATCAAGTTATCCCTATTCACAGACGACATGATCTTATATCTGATGGACCCAAAAAACTCAGTACCCAAACTCCTACACCTAATAAACCAATTTGCCAAAGTAGCAGGATACAAAATCAACCCACAAAGTCAGCAGCTTTTCTGTACACCAGCAATAGACAAACAGAAAAGGAAATTATGGAAACAATTCCATTTACAGTAGCCAACAAAAGAATAAAGTACCTAGGGATCAACTTAACCAAGGACGTGACGGACCTATTCAATGAAAACTACAAAAATCTAATAAGGGAAATCAAAGAAGACACAAGGAGATGGAAAGACCTCCCATGCTCATGGGTAGGCAGAATCAATATAGTGAAAATGGCCATATTGCCCAAATTGTTATACAAATTCAATGCAATACCTATCAAAATCCCAGCCACATTCTTCACTGAAATAGAGAAACCAATCCATAAATTCATATGGAACAGCAAAAAACCTAGAATAGCCAAAGCAATTATAGGCAAAAAAAGCAGTGCAGGAGGTATCACAATACCAGACTTCAAGCTCTACTACAAGGCCATCATAACAAAAACAGCATGGTATTGGTATAAAAACAGATTGGAAGACCAATGGATTAGAACTGAAGACCCAGAAATAAAACCACACTCTTACAGCCAACTGATATTCGACAAAGGAGCTAAAGACATACAATGGAATAAACATAGCCTCTTCAACTACTGGTGCTGGGAGAACTGGGCACCCATATGCAGAAAACTCAAAGTAGACCCAAGCCTATCACCATGCACCAAGATCAACTCAAAATGGATCAAGGACCTCAACATCAGACCTGAGTCTTTGAAACTACTGAAGGACAGAGTAGGAAAGACACTAGAACTTATAGGCACAGGAAAGAACTTCCTGAATAGAGTCCTAGGGGCACAACAAATAGGGGAAAGACTCGACAAATGGGACTACTACAAATTAAAAAGTTTCTGCACAGCTAAGGTCATAGCCACCAAAATAGAAAGACAGCCAACGATATGGGAAAGGATATTTACCAGCACAGCAACAGACAAAGGCCTGATATCGGTCATCTACAGAGAACTCAAAAAACTAAGCCCCTCCAAGCCCAATAAACCTATTAGGAAATGGGCAAAAGAGCTAAAGAGAGACTTCACAAGAGAAGATATAAAAATGGCAAAGAAACACATGAGGAAATGCTCAACATCCCTGCTAGTAAAGGAAATGCAAACAAAAACAACCCTAAGATACCACCTCACCCCAGTTAGAATGGCCTATACTCTGAACTCAGGAAACAACAAATGCTGGAGGGGCTGTGGGGAAAGAGGAACCCTTCTCCATTGTTGGTGGGAGTGCAAATTAGTACAACCACTTTGGAGAACAGTATGGAGGTTTCTCAAAAAGCTCAATATAGACCTACCCTATGACCCAGCCATACCACTCCTAGGCATCTATCCTAAACAGCAAAATCCAAGATATCAAAAAGGCATTTGTACTTCCATGTTTATCGCGGCACAATTCACAATAGCCAAAATATGGAAACAACCCAGATGCCCCTCCACAGACGAATGGATCCAAAAAATATGGTACTTATACACAATGGAATACTACATAGCGATTAGGAATGGTGAAATACTGTTATTCGCAGGGAAATGGTCAGAACTTGAACAAATAATGTTGAGTGAGACAAGTCTAGAACACAGAAAACAAAGGGGCATGATCTCCCTGATATATGACTGTTAACAAAGGGAGACGGAGAGACAGTAGAGACCAAGTCTGTGAATACTGTATATGTTCTTGATACATTGTATATTGCATATATGTCAACCTGACCTAGACAAGGGATAGAAAAACAGGTCATAAGATATCACAAGAAATGTACACACTGCCCTACTATGTAACTGCACCCTCTTTGCACAACACCTTGTAAAAAAATTTATGTCCAATTAATTAAAAAAAAAAAAGGCCACCAAGACTCAGACGTTCCGAAATGCAAAAGCAAGGCAAGGCTTTATTCAAGCGAGCTGCAACTCGGGCCTCATCCTACCCACCGATACAGTGGAGGTTAGGAGGAAGCCTCGAGCTGCAATTAAACAGGGTTTATAAAGGCAAAAAACAAAGTTACAGCCATCAGGTGTTCAAGCAACACAAAAAGCACAAAGTTACAGCCATCCGGTGTTCAAGCAAGACAAAAAAAACAAAGTTACAGCAATCAGGTGTTCAAGCAAGCAAGACCCGGACACGAGTACAAATCTGATTGGCTCAGGGCTCGAGGAACAGGGCTTGAGGCATTCTAGGGGTGGTTAGAGTTAAGCATTCCCAGCGGTTAGAGTTCTTGACCGGCTGGGCCCTAATAAGCTTGTCCTGGGTCTGCTCACAGGGCCTGCTTATTTCAGGTTCAGTGGTAAAGTGGGGTTCATGTGTTAAAGTGGGGCCTGACTTCAAAGTCTGGCACTTCACATCAGCTGTACATTTTCCAGTGGCAAGAGGTATTTTTGCCAATCTTACTCCTGCAACACCCAAATTTTAAGACAAACTTTTCTTTTTGTGGACACTCACTCTGATTGTGAGCTGTCGCCTGTATATCTTTCCAATAACTAAACATAAATCCAGGGGGGGTAGAGGGAGTCTGTCCCATTTCATCCATCACAGTCAGGAGATACAGAAAACAGAGAAGAACAGTCCAGACCAGTCCTGTAACAATACAGGCAATTTTCCTTTTCTGTAACACAATCTTTTCTAGTATCTGATTGCATTTACTTTTACTTTCTTTCCTAATTCACCACCGAACCTAGTCTTCTCAGTACTCAATCTCATCTTAGGCCCTTCTGCTTTCAATTTCACTTTCTCTTTTACAACAAAGTCCAATTAACCACAAACAGATAACTCAGAGCATTTGACATAGACCAGACGAATATACAAAAGTGGCAAGAGTAAAAGCAGTTTGACAAATCTGGAGAAGCAACGCTGCTAAGAAAAGGAAGGGAGGAGAATTCCGCTGGGGTCCTAAAGAGAAAGAGAAGTTGGAGTCACTCCTGGAAGTCTTCTGTTTGCCACGTTCTCAGTTCAGGCCTGATACCTAGGAGGAATTTCGCCCACCAGTGTGGAGGATGTTAGACACACTTACACACAGACCACATACAAAACACTTAACATAAACCCAAATCGCAGCGCAGTAGCAAATTGTTCAAAACTCAGGTAATAGACTATGCAAGGAACAGACTACGCACAGATTTCTCCAAAAAATGTCTGTCTCCAAAAATGCGTGTACCGAGGAACAGTTTACTGAAGTCGCAGTGCATGGCAAATTGTTCAAACGCAAGTAACAGACTACGCACAGAGTAACAGACTATGCACGTATCCAAAAAATTGTCTGTCTCCAAATGTCTGTACTGAGAAACAATTTACCCACATGGGGTCTGGGGACGTCTCCCTCAGATCCCATTGGCAGCCCTATAGCGTGTCTGCCAAGGCTCTTTTGCCAACCGCACACACACATCATGCAGGGCCACAATACACATACACATCGGCAATTCCTCAACTTACCGGCTGGATTTTCATGACCCGTTGGTCGGGTATCTAGGTGGGCTTAGGGTGGGTATCCTGGAGGACGAGCCACCACTGAAATGCTCAAGTTTGGATCCCCGAGAGACCAGCAGAGACCAAGACCAATGCAAGCAGCAAAAAGCGCGTTCATTTCGAGCTAGCTACGTCCTCCGTGCACTCAGTAAACTGATGATGCTAAGAGGCCCTGAGCCTAGGGCTTCCAGCTGTTGTATACATTCTTTGAGGAAGGCAGGGACTTAGCATACGTCATAGCATCTTTTAACAAATTAACACACACCGCAGGAAAATTATAAAATAATTCTAAAGCATGTTTGGCACAGTTGGTGGCAGGAAGGAATCTGGAAAGGGTCATTGGTCAGATCAAGGGACCGACGCATTTAAAATTGATTGGGGATACGTGCACAGCTGCAGGGTTTTAATTAGATACTGGAAACCACACCTGGGTGGGGGAGTTCTGGAGTAACTCCAAAACTTGTTTTTCTTCTCTGCTTGTCACTCTTAAGGGTGTTTATGGTTTTTCTGAGAACTCTCTGTCCCAGGGCATTTTATGGTCTTTAGGGCTTACAGTAGGTCAGTAAGGTACAGAATGGGGTCTTAGTACAATATGGAGTTACTCTGTCCTTCACTCTGGCTCTTCAAAATTTGAACCTATGAAGGAACAGATGAAGTCCAGGGCACTTTCAAATGAGAACCTCCAATCAATGTCAATGTCATGGACACTTTAGCCTCCCAGGATCAAGATGCCACACTTTTCAGAGTATTGTCAACTAAGGCAGCTCACCTGAGCCTCAGTATTCAGAGTTCTAATTGGTATTTCCTTAAGTTGTTTTGCCAGATTGAATTATTGGCAACTGGAGAATGCATCTTCATTTCTTAAAGGTAGGGCTGCAAGCTCCAGCCCTCTAACTCCAACCACTTGGTTTGGTCTTTCTGACATGGCCAGCCCCCATCTGAATACCATCAGGTATTCATGTGTGTGTGTGTGTGTGTGTGTGTGTGTGTGTGTGTGTGTGTAGTAGTAGTAGTAGTAGTAGTAAATAACAAGCTACTCCAGTTTCTCAGGAACTTCCCAGAATTTAGAAGTTACTTCTCAGGAACTTGGGACAGAGAGCAGTAACTTTCTTTGTTAAGTAAAGCACAACCCAGGAAAGTGGGATGTCTGTTCAGATGAGAATTTTATGACATCATTTAGGTCAGCAGCTCTATTTCAGTGCCTGGCAATAGTCTCACAGCCACAAGGAAGGAAAGACTTTCTCTTAGAATTTCTATAAATAAGCCCTAAATTCAGAAAGGTACCATTTCGGGGAAGAGTATTTAAATTAGGAGGAAGTTAGAAAGCTATCTGTGGTGGTGGCTGGGAGGAGCACTGCCCAGCAGTGATTTAGGAGGAGCTCACACTCAGATGCACATAAGCCAAAACAGGAAGGGGTCTTTACACAGTGAAGGAATGGTGTTTGTTAGACTTAACTGTATGAATTGAGGGCCTCTGGATTCTGCCCTTCTGAAGCTTTTATACACCCCAAATGTAAATTACAGTGCATGTGAATAGGTGTTGGTTCACATGTAAATGAGAAAATACTTTGGTTAACTAAGTAGTGCCTCAGAGAATAGGTATCTGGGAACTAAAGACTGTACTAGGTACTTGCAAATAATAGGGAGGGAGAGAGAGTTGTTCTAATTCCAAGGGATTTCCAGAATGAAAAATAATGGGGGGAAGAATGGGAGAAGGGAAGGGTAAAACATCAGAAGAAGCAATCTTCCATGAAAATCTGACTGTGTGCCATTAATGCAAGTCTTTCCAAATAAGAGCTAGCAAATGAGAAAAGAGCAAAGAGATCTCAATAAAGGCTGGGTGAGCTCTGAAAGAAGGATGCTATGCATGGATGGAGGTTTTTATTTTAAAGGGCTGGCTGTGACAGAAATATGCATAGTACACACTGTTTATGACTCAAAGCATGCAATTTCCTATTATGCTCAAGCTCTCCTTTTTCTGAAGTTGAAGCCCCTCAAATCTGATGGGTTTAATGGAGATTTCCAGTGTGAAGGAGGCCTGAACATACATCTGAGCACTCAGGGTGTTTGCAAAGTTTACTTGGCCTTCTCATGGGCATTGTGGCCTTTGCTCTTCATGCTCTGTGCAGATCTGGCAAACATTGGGTTTGTGAGACCTGTCTCAGCTCTTGAACTATTGCACTACCCTTCCTTCCTTAAGTATACCTGCAGATTTAAGCAGCATAAACTGGTACACAGTACTCATACATAGCATGGAACCTTTCCATGGGGGGGGTGGGGGTGGATTGTTGTTTGTTTGTAAAGAAAACTAGAACCATATACTGTGTAATAGAGCTCATTGTCTCACACCCTATAATACACATTTCAAATAGTTACTAATCTTTCTAATCTCAACAAATTTGCAGCCATAGCATGTAATATCCAGCCTGAAACTAAGTTTTATTTTACTAATGTTATTAGGCTGAAAACCTATCACTTACACCCATTTATTCCTCCCCATCTCCTGTTAGTATAGGAGAACAGATTCTCTTAGTAACTAAAGACACCCATCTAAACATGTGTGTATTTTCTCCCTTCCTCTTTGTCTAGGACCCTAGACTATCTGTCATGTCTCCTTCTCTCTCATTTATGGTCAATGTCTTTCTTTCACAGAAGGAGGACTGTGACTAGAACATTATTATTGATTCTTCCTCCCTCTCTACCCTAATGATGGTGTCTCATTTTCCTAATTTCTACCATCTACTCAATCGATCAAGACAAAATCCTCAAATATATCCTTTCTTTTCTTTTTTGTCATGTAGTCCATCAACTGTTATGCCCAGATGTCAGGGTCCCCAAAGACCACCAAGGAACAGAAAGCCGATGTAATCACATGAGAGTCTTTATTACAAGCTCGAGTGTGGGCTCAAGATGGTCACCAACGCAGCGGGTCTGAATCTAGATCCCTGACCATTCAGCAGGGTTTTTATAGGGTTTGGGGGAACAGTCCATGCGTCACGTTATCAAACAGCAAATCATGTCACACTGAGGAAAAAATCATAAAACAGCATAGCAACTCGCAGCAAATCATTTCATATCACGGGAAAGTTATAAAATAGTTCTTAGGAATGATTGACTTAATCAATGGCGGGAACGGGCCTGGTGAAGGTGATTGGCTAGCTTATGGGGTTCAAAATCATTGGTTTAGACAAATGATCTGGGTTTGGTCTCAAGGGTGTTGCTCAAGTCATCCTTAGCTTGAGGAGACACAGTAACCATGTTTCAGGAACACAAAACACATTGGCCACACTTCAATACATTTCCTTTGTGTCACAATGGCTAAAGCATTTTAACTTTAACTGACCTGTGGTCAAATGAAGTCTCTCTGGCTACTTTAATTATTTTAGACTGCATTTTCACACTTACATGTTCTGCAGTTATTCCAGGAAGCTTCAGAGCCTGGTCAGGCCCAAGCTACAATATGGAGGTGCGATGGCTGCTCAGGTTCTTCACAACAACTTCTATTGGCTCTATACTCATTGTTAGTTAATCTAAATCTGATCACTCCTCATTATTTCCCTGTTGTGGCTCTTTTACCATGTAATTTGGCAATAGTTATCTAATTGATTATTCTAAATTAAAAAAAAAACACATTATAATCCATCTTCACACAGTGAAGAGCCTTAATTGCTTTAAGGTTTAAATATGATTATTCTATTCTCTCTTGTTAACTCTATATATTCTTAAAAAAAACTATTGTCAAGGTGATGTACAGAGGGGTTAACAGTTACATACAGAAGGTAGTATGAATACATTTCTTTCTTTTTTTTTTTAGCTAGTTCTGGGTCTATGAACTCAGGGCCTGGGTACTGCCCCTGGCTTCTTTTTGCTCAAGGATAGAACTCTACCACTTGAGACATAGTGCTGTTTCTGGCTTTTTTTCTATATATGTGGTGCTGAGGAATTGAACTCAGCGCTTCATATATATGAGGCAAGCAATCTACTACTAGGCCATATTCCCAGGCCCTGAATACATTTCTTGTCAAACTTTTTACCTCCTCCCTCATTTTTCTCCCACCTTCCCTCCTCCCCAACTCCCCTACCCCCACTCTGAGTTGTACAGTTGGTTTATAGCACATTATCTTGTAAATATTGCTGTTGCATTGGGTTGCCTTTTACCCTTTGTCTCACCATTTTGATGTTCCCTTTCCTTCCCTGATTCAGACAAATATATATACAATACCCAGAGTACCAAAATCAAATATAGCAACATCAGGCGCTAAACCATAAGAAAGATAAACAAAAGAAAAAAGAAATAATTACACATAGTATGTTAAAAATAACAACAATGATAAACCACTTGTTTCCATAACTTGGGTTCATTTCACTTAGCTTCATCTTGGGTGATCATATGTCCATAGCTATTGAGCTATTGTGATCATCTGCTAGGACTATCCTAGATGGTTTCCCTCATTGGTAATAATTATCTCTATATGTTCTTAGAAATTTTTTCTATGACCAGTTGTCTATGCTGACCTTTCAGTATTTTTATTCTACCACTTCCTCTCATTTGCCACATTTCCTGCTTATCAGTTACCCATTGGGTACAGTAAATAGTGATTTTCTGCCTCAGAGTTGCCTTAGTTTCAGATGCTTTTATGCCTCATTACATTTTATGATTGGGTCTGGGTTAGTCATCTTTTTGACTCCACAAAATAAATTCCCTGAAGCTGGGGGCTAGGTGCTCACACCTGTAATCCTAGCCACTCAGGAAGCTAAGATCTGAGGATCAAAGTTCGAAGCCAGGTTGGACCAGAGAGTTATGAGACACTTATCTCCAATTAACCACCAGAAAACCAGAAGTGGAGCTGTGGCTCAAGTGGTAGATTGCTAGCTTTGAGCAAAAGAGCTCAGGAACAGTGCCCAGGCTCTGAGTTAAAGCCTCATGATTGACCAAAAAAAAAAAAAAAAAAATCCCTCAAATAATTAACCTATAAGGAGAAAAAGGGTATTTTGGCTCACAATTTTAGAGGTTCTAGTTGATAATTGGGTACACTCATTGCTTTTAAACCTTGGTACATGGATACCAAATAGCAATGTCAGGATATATAGGAGAACAAACTTTTGACCCCATGTTAAGCAACAGAAGTACTACAATCTTCCTTGAGGGCACATCACCAGTGAACTCAGAACTTCCTACTTGGTCAGACTCCTAAGGGTTTCAGCACCCTAGTAGCCAAGCCTGTAACATCCTCAAATTAAAACTGATTTCTTCTTATTACTTCTGCCTCTGTTAAAATGCTACCTCACCACAGAGGATTTCTATAACTACTGTCTCTAAGTAAGTCTCTAAGTGTTTAGTTTTCTTCATAGCATTTATCACCAGCTGTGGTTAATGTTATTTGCTTATCATTTATTTCTCTTTTCTTCCCAATACATGACAACCTCAGTAAAAATGGGAATCTAGGTTGTTTTGTTTGTTGCTATTCTCTCGTGCTTGGAACTGTTGTGCCGAGTTGCGAAACCACCACCAAGAAGACCACCGAGACTCAGACATTTCAAAATGCAAAAGCAAGGCAAGGCTTTATTTAAGCGAGCTGCAACTCGGGCCTCGTCCTACCCACCAACACAGCGGAGGTTAGGAGGCAGCCTCAAGCTGTGATTATGCAGGGCTTATAAAGAACAAAGTTACAACAATCAGGTGTTCAAGCAAGCAAGATTAGGATACAGGTACAAATCTGATTGGCTCAGGGTTCTATTCTAGGGGTGGTCAGAGTTAAGCATTCCCAAAGGTTAGAGTTCTAGACCAACTGGGCCCTAATGGGCTTGTCCTGGGTTTGCTCACAGGGCCTGCTTATCTCAGGTTCGCGTGGTAAAGTGGGGTTCATGTGGTAAAGTGGGGTTCACGTGGTAAAGTAGTGCCTGACTTCAAAATCTGGCACTTCATTTCCCCCTTTTTCTTTTTGGTACCTTGGGAGCCAATCATGGCTCCATTCTGTCCATTTCAATGGCTTGCATGTCTAGGGGATGATATAGAGGTAAGGCATGGGCCAGTAGGGCCCAAAGTGGTATCCGAAAATAACTCTGGTCCCCCGGACTTATCTTCAATAAGTTGATCTCCTTGTCTAATTTTCACTTTGGAGTGTCGGAGCAAGTCCTTCATTTTTCGGGTTCCCATGTGAGAAGCTCAGTGGATTCTCTTAAGGATCCCCTTACCCAGCCCTTGTGGCAGGATAAGTTTCCCTTCACAAGTTTTCCACCAGTCATTGTTTCCTTCTCTGTCCAGGGGTTTTGTGGGCCATGGGAATTTTCTTTATCCACTCCAAGCCTTCTTGGGAATACTGGAGCACAGGAGGC
Organism: Perognathus longimembris pacificus; assembly: GCF_023159225.1. NCBI lineage: Eukaryota > Metazoa > Chordata > Mammalia > Rodentia > Heteromyidae > Perognathus > Perognathus longimembris. The sequence continues at coordinate 40,003,703 of NC_063169.1, forward strand.
AAAGCTCATGACCCTGGGTCTACTAAAGTCTGTTCCCAGGAACTCTCACTTTTCTGGCTGATTTAGGCACAGGGATTTTCAGCATAGTTTACGTGCATCTGACAGCCAACGCTTGCTCTCTTTTAATATGAAGCCCAGATGGGTGACTTCAGGTTTACAGATTTGTGCCTTTTAACATTCTAGTTTGTAAAAGCATTTTCCTGACTGGCTGGGGAACTGATATCTGATGACCTAAAAAGTTACCTTTGCAGGCCTTTAACAGATCTCAATAAGGACACAATCTCAGGTCTACAAGCTTTCTTTCCTGAACAGATGTATCAGCTTAAAATTCTCACTGCCAGTCAGAGCTTTGAGTAAATGCGGGGTTTGAGATTTTAATCTATCCTCTCATTTGACAAACTTACCCTTACTAACCACTATCACAAATGACTGGCAAGTTCCTGCCCAGTAGACAGACATGGGCATTGGAAAGGCATGCTTATGAACTATTCTTCTAGGACTTCCTGGCTTTGATTTACTTTTGAAAGGCCAAACAGGAGTGACTCTAGGATCTGACACCATCTCTGCCATCCAAGCAGCAGCTTACTGCCACTGGGGGCTCCATTACTTTTGTCCCAGGAGGAGTGACTTTCCACTGGACTTGGACTCAGGGCCTGAGCGCTGTCCCCCAGCTCTCCAGCTCAAGAGTAGCACCCTACCACTTTGAGCTCCACACAACTCCGTTCCCAGCACTCTGCTGGCTGCTTAGAGGCAAGTCTCTCACAGGGACCTTTCTCTGCCTGGGCTGGCTTCGAACCACAGATTTCAGATCAGTGAGTCTTACAAGAGGCCACTTTACTCCAATTAGAAGCAACAAGGTGGTCCACACAGAAGTAGTTTTTAAGCATGCTCTCTTACCTGGAATCTATTAAGAGCCAGTATTAGATCTTGACAAAATTGTAGGAATCACCTGTACTTCTCTGTGGGCCTGCTGGAAACTGTTACAAAAAACCTACAAAGAAGCTGGAATGGCAATTAAACATTTTGGTAGCCATAATTCTCCTTTTCTCACTTTGCAATAATTATTTAGGACAATTTTACTTCCAAATTTCTTATCTAGAAATGTATTCTTGATTTCCAAAGCCTTTTTAACACTAACACAACACTTTAGCTTTTATCTGCATCGGAAAAACTGAAGCTCACAGGCATTCTGAAACCAGGTGCCACCCTTTGCCTATGGGCTGCTTGTTTCAAGAGCTTCCTTTTTGTTTTTCTTCAGTCCCAGTTACTGCATGGCATGAAGACCTTTGAATTTTTCCTTAATGCAAGAATTACAATTAGAAATACTTATCCATTCAGCTTTCCAATATATTAGTGAGAAACATTGGCCCATTTTGCCATTTCTTCCTACATACATAGAGTTAATGAGAGTCTACTTCTATCCCCATTAGTTTAGTGTGTGTGTGTATATATATATATATATATATATATATATATATATATCCTTTTAAATCCAAATTTCTGACACATAGCTCTGATTTTTTTTAAACAATTTTTTAACTACAGTTCCTCTTTAAAACAATGCACTAATCCTTTAAAGCATTTGGTAATGCCCAAACTTGATGACCATTTGAATTTAAACTTAAACATAGTTTTGCATCATACTGCAGTCTTGAACATGTTCACACTCACACATAAACACACATACATTTTCAAAAGATCTTAAAGCACACAGAATAAGCATCGGCCATACATTTTAAGACAAAAACCTTTAAAAATTGATTTTAGCATTCTCCAGCCTCATTTTCTGGGGCTTGATAGTTTTAGTAAAACAATTTTAGTCTTAGTAAAACATTTTAGCACACCAAATAATTTTCTGCTTAAGAAGGCTGGGTGGGGGTCCCCCTAGAGTTCTTTTTTGCGGACACTCTCACTGATTGACTGATTGTGGGCTGTCACCTGTACATCTTTCCAGTGAGCTAAAGTCAAGTGCAGGGGAGTGGAAGAAACATTCCCCATCATCCGTTTGTCAGTCAGGCACAGCGCAAGAAAGAAACACACAAAAATAATCACAGGCACAAAGACCAGACAACACTTACAGACAGACTTAGGGAGCCACAGCTTACAGGTTCGACTGTGTCTCTCCTGCCCCTGTGAGGGGGCAGACCACACAGTCTCACTGTATCTCTCCTGCCCCTGTGAGGGGGCAGACCACACAGTCTTGAGGCTCTCTCCCTCCCATTCCTGTGTAGGAGCGAACCAGACAACCCCGAATATAGAGTGGACTGGACGGGCGCCCGTAAGAAGGGCCTCCTGGTCCAGTCCTTCAGGTTCAGGGTGGTAGTGGGAAGCCTGAGCCCCCTGTGGAGGGCTTGAGGTGTCCTCCAGGACTGCCCATACGAGTGTGTCCACTCCGGCTGGTCCTTCACTACCTACAGGTTCAGATTCAGGCAGCTGGTCAAAACAGAAAACAAAACTACAAAACACACAGACACAGACACAGACACACAGAATGAACAGCACTATTTTCTTACCTTCGGAGTCTGGGGTCTCTGAGGCCATCCCAGACGAAACCCCAAATGTTGTGCCAAGTTGCAAGACCACCACCAAGAAGACCACCGAGACTCAGACATTCCGAAATGCAAAAGCAAGGCAAGACTTTATTCAAGCGGGGCCGTGGCCCGGGCCTTGTCCTACCCACCGACACAGTGGAGGTTAGGAGGCAGCCTCGAGCTGTGATTACACAGGGCTTATAAAGGCAAAGAACAACGTTACAACAATCAGGTGTTCAAGCAAGCAAGATTAGGATACATGTACAAATCTGATTGGCTCAGGGTTCTATTCTAGGGGTGGTCAGAGTTAAGCATTCCCAGCGGTTAGAGTTCTAGACTGACTGGGCCCTAATGGGCTTGTCCTGGGTTTGCTCACGGGCCTGCTTATCTCAGGTTCGCGTGGTAAAGTGGGGTTCACATGGTAAAGTGGGGTTCACATGGTAAAGTGGGGCCTGACTTCAGAGTCTGGCACTTCAGAACAAATATCTGGCATACAATAGATGGATGGACAAAAACTTGGAACGTGCCAATAATACTTAAAGTTGTTTCAGTCTGTGCCTTCTTACAAGGAAAAGAAAACATAAACACCTAACTTCTTCCTTCCCAACAACTTCAATCATCTATGTACCACACTAGTATCTCAGTTACTCTCCTCCCATTGTCCTTTGGGCTACAAAATATTCAATACCATCTAGGAAGAGAATTGGAGGATACATGCAAGTATTCTTTTTTTTTTCTTGGCAATTTTTCCTCAAATGAAATGCTATCAGGTCTAATAATAATACTTGTATCAAAAATATTTTATTCATTGCTCAACAAATCTAGAAAAATAAACACATAGCCTGTCAATGTCAAATTCTATTTTATTAATGCAATGTTTTGAGTTAGATCCGATATCTAAGAAGAAGACGGTAGAAATTGAACCCATTTTCCTATGTAAAAGGTTTTCAACATAATTTTGACCATTTTAAGACTTGTGAATAAATTATGTTCTGTGCCTGTATGTGATCACAATTATCTTTGTAGGACTAGTCAGTGAAGGCAGTAGTTGAAATGGAGTTTGGATCATGACAGGATTTTAGGTTCCTCAGGATTAAACGGATCTCTAACCATTCCTTCAAATTGCAATGTATTTTGCATTGCTTTAAGTTTTATCAATAGGACATCTTTGTCAGGAGCTCATTCCCACAGGGCTCCAATATAATGAGAGCATGAGATCCTATTGTGAACTGCTGGGCTGGATTGAAATTCTTTTCCAATCATTTTCTAGAGAATGAACACTGCAAAATTGTGATGGATAAGCCACACAATTATTTGAGAATGATAGTCTGTGTCTGGTGTACTTTGTAATTCTGTAACTGAAGTAATTTGATTTGCAAAAAATTTCATTGTTGCCAAATAACAAAGAATGTACTGTTTTGCCAGAGCTGCTCCAATAACTCTGAAATCTGATATTTAACTGTGCAAGAAGTTTACTAATTCTACAACATTTCCATAAGTAAAGACAAAGTGAACTTTCATCATTATTAAGACTGGCTTACTACAGTAATTATGTTTACTACAGTGATTAAGACACTTCTAGTTGAATTCTCTTAAGAATCTGAATAAGTAACTGAATTTTTTTAAAGGATTTATTTATTTTTTTGTGTTTTGTTTTTTTTTTTTTTTTTTGAGGCGGGGGGAGTGCAGGGGATCAGTCTTGAGGTTTGAATTCTGGGCCTGGGCGATATAGCTGAGCTCCTTTTGCTCAAGGCTATCCTTCTACCACTTGAGCAATAGTGCCACTTGTGCTTTTTCCATGATTTAATTGGAGATAAGAGTCTCACTGCCCTGGCTTGTTTCAAACCATGATCTGAACTTTCAGCCTCTTAAGTAGCTAGGATTACAGGCATGGGCCACTGGCACCTGGTTTGATTGTTCTTAATTTAGGCCCTGAGCTTCCCATAGTGGGAAAGTTAGAAAGCTCTTTATAGAAGGGTCTTAAAAAATGTTAAAATTACTGGGAGTTCTTTGTATTACTTTGTAGTAGACATGAATAGAAATAACTTGCATGTATGCCTAAATGAAAGAAAATACTTTATTTTTTTTTTTCAGGAACACTTGTTTCCTTGAAATACCTTGTCTGTTGTTATACCATGTTATTACTAGGTTGGGGAATTGTTTGGAGCCTATTTATGCCACATTTTCTCTGTTGCTCAAAACTATCAATCAACTACTACCCATTAAATTTTTTCTTATCAAACTATAGATGGTGAAATGAATTTAGCTTCTTATGTTACTGTGACATTTTCTAAGTATATTATTTTCTCATACTGGGAAAATTAAACTTCTCATAAGATTAAATTGCAGTACCTTATTGGGTTTTTTGTTTTGAATCATTCTAAAGTCCTGTATGTCTCTGCTCCTTTGAAAGCATTGTTTTTTTGTTGTTGTTTTTGTTGTTTTTTGGGGGGCCGGGTAAATTGTAAGAGCTTTAAATAAAAAAGAAACAAACAAAAGCAACAAAAAATAAAACTACATAGATGAAAGTTAATGAAGAGGAATGCCCAAGAAACAGGATTTCAAATGGAACTTTACATGTAGGAACATCCTCATACGATCATAGTAAGAGGAAGATAAGGTTCAGAGGAAAAAGATAATAAAAAAAAATAAGTTAAAGCTTTATAATAATATTTGAGCTGGATGCCAGTGGCTGAAATCTGAGAACATGGGTCTGAGTCAGTTCAGGTAGTAAAGTTTGTGAGATTCTTACTCCAGTTATCTACTATGAATGAATGAATGAATGAATGAATGAATGAACAAACAAGCAAACAAAAGCCAGAAATGAGGGCTGGGGATATAGCCTAGTGGCAAGAGTGCCTGCCTCGGATACACGAGGCCCTAGGTTCGATTCCCCAGCACCACATATACAGAAAACGGCCAGAAGCGGCGCTGTGGCTCAAGTGGCAGAGTGCTAGCCTTGAGCGGGAAGAAGCCAGGGACAGTGCTCAGGCCCTGAGTCCAAGGCCCAGGACTGGCCAAAAAAAAAAAAAAAAAAAAAAAAAAAAAAGCCAGAAATGAAGCGTTGGCTCAAAGTGTTAGAGTGCTTTTTCTGGCTCTAAGGCTCTCTCTCCCTCTCTCTCTCTCTCTCCCTCTCTCCCTCTCTCTCTCTTTCTCTCTCTCTCTCTCACACATCTCTCTTTCTCTCTCTCTCTCACACACACATACACAAAATTATTTTTGAATGTTTAAAGTTACTGGATTTCAGAGGCTCACCTATTACTCAGAGTTACGGTGAATGATATACAGATGTGGAACAGAGGAAAAATTTAATCCTCCAAAGGCTTATGATTGTGGCTAGGTCTCCTAGTCAAGTTACCAGGAATGGAACAACACTAGAAATACTAGTTCTCGGAGGCCAAGATCAATACCTAGTACTTTGAACAGATTTTCCTTTACCACTCTTCCCTTTATTCTTCTCCAAAACAGAGGAATAGCAATTGCTGTTCAAGGCTTTTACATAAACTCTTTCTGTTACTTTTTCTGTGTAGACCATCTTCAAGTGGATGCAGGTGAAAAAAGGGTGCAGATGAAAAAGTTGCAGTTGCAGCATCTAGTAGAATATCAGGTCTTGGAAAATATACAAATAATTACCAAGTAAAAAAACCCATAAACTAGATTTCAGCTAAATACTTTGGGAGAAAGAAGTATGTTGTAGAAAGAGGAGTTTTTGTAAATTACCTTGACTTACGAGATGATAGCTCACATGAAGTTAAGAAGCCCATAAAATCTTCACAAGCACAGCTCTAGAAACATGTGCAAAGTAGATCTTCGGTAGTTATTTAGTGAATGAAAAAAGGCAGACACTCTGGGAGATGAAAAACTCCACTGCTCTGGAGACCAGTGAGGCAGTTATTTGACAGGGGACTTGGATTGGTCATTAATATAGACTGCAGACTCCAGTGCTACCAGTAAAACAAAAAGGTTTCAAAGAAATATAATCAGTACACTCAAGCAGAGAGAAAACAATGTTTTGTAAATTTTCTAATTAAAGCCACAGAAAACAAAATAACATTAGAAGACAGAAAAAGAAACAAAGAACAATGCCAGCAAATAGAAAATTTACAAATATAATTAATCAGTAATCACTTACAAGAAGGAATGGTCTAAAATAGACCAAATAAAAGACAGACTGATAGAGTGAACACAGACCTATTTAATTAATTTTTAAAAGAACCTACTTTAAATATAAAAATACAGATAGATGAAATGTCATGAGAAGACATGAAATGTACAACATCAAGAGTGAATTCTACCTAAACTAAGGACTTTGGATAATGATGTTAGTGTAGATGCACCTATGGTGACAGTTGTCCCAATCTTGTAATGGATGTTATAATTGAGGAAGCTATATGTATGAGTGAGGGAAGGATCATACACAGAAGATTTCCAATTTTTCTGGGAACCTAAGTCTGCTCTTAAAATATGTTTCTACAAAGGAAAATGATGGCAAATGATACCATGCTTACATTAATTGTTAAAAAGATGGAGGGGGTTATACCACTTTCAAAAAAACCAACTTCAAGAACGGACAATTATATTACTGTAACCTCTAAATGTCATCTTTTTCCTTATTTCATATTAACTTTCTTCTGAGGATGAATTTTATGTCTATTAACTGTTTCTAATTTTTTCCCTCCAAACTCTTTATACTTTACAGCCTATAATTAAAGATACCTTGTCAAATAGCATTTAAAAATGTCATGCATTTTGCATATTTATAGAGCACATTGTCACAAGTGGGTATGATGGTGTACACCTGTAGTCTCAGCCACCCAGAAGAATGAGGCAGGAAGGTTGCTTGATTCTGCCCATTGGAAGCTTGCTGGGCAACATACCAAGATCAGTTCTCAAGCAAACAAGCAAGAAAGGAAGGAAGGAAGAAGGCAAGCCGACAAGCATATTGTCTCCCTTTTGGGATGTAGTTGTTAGTCTATTTGTGTTATCATACATTGTCCATTGTTAAATTGTAAGTCTGCAGTGTTCAATGACTTTAAATCTTCTATTCAGCATAATAAACAGGGAAGCCAAAATGCTACTATTGGCTAACATGATTTGAGAAATTCTATATGTATATATTATTATTTTTTTAATAAAAGATGGACATTAGTATCATCTCCATGGCATGGACAACAAAACCATGCTGGGTCCCTGGAGTCCCACACAGAACAATTCAAGCCTGAGTTCTACCACTTAACATCAGTAACCTTGGATAAATTTGATGGTTTCTCCCAGCTTGGTTTTGTTGTCTATGCCATGGATATAATACTAATGTCTATCTCTAAAAAAAATTAAGTATAGAATTGTTTAAGACACATGTACTGCTGCACTTAATTGCCATGTAAATATAATACTAGGTCAGGGTAGAAGCCACTTGGCACAGACAATATTTGTTTTAGATACTTTTGATTTTTGTATTTGGACTGATTTTCCCAAGCTGTGGTATTGAAATATTAGTTGACTTTTAAGCTTGTACTCTCTTTTAAACACTGTCAGCTGTTGCCACATATAATATTGGGCATTAGGCATCTGATGTTATTGCCCACAGAGTTATGCATCGATATAACAGGGCAATGAATAGTATTTGTAATGTACTCTTTTTTTCAGGCAGATACTTTGCTGAGCTCTTCTAATCACATGAGAGTATCACACTTATCACTGTATGTATTATTATGAAGAATTAAATTTTCAACACTGAAAGAGTAAAACGACTCTCTAGAGTAGCAGCACCAAAGATACCATGTCTTTTGTGAAATAGAAGTACAGTCAGTGTGCAGAAAAAGAAGTGAAGTTTTGCCCTTAAGCATCATCATCAAGGTCATTCTCTAATATGATCAAAGATACCAAGTTCATGTCTGGTACAGCTGAGTCCAGCCACAAGATACTGGACTAGTCTTAATTCCTCATTGATGAGCTTGTCACACTACACTGGAATAATGACTCCTGCTTCATCTGTCCTCACCTATCTACAGGGACAGGAGGTAAAGAGAAGATCTGTAGAGTAAGGGAGAGTCCTTCAACTGCTAGAAAGGAGGAAGGTACACTTGACTGACAGCAAGTATGCCCTGAGCACTTGTCTGGCTGAAAAAATAGAAGAAAGAGGGTGATGAAACCACATAGTAAAAGGAGAAGAAAGATGTATATGATATGAAGAGAATTTTTTTTCCTTTTCCCCCTTTTGTTGGTAATTTTTTTATTTCTGTACCCTTTGGCTTGTATATAAGTTTATCTGATTTGGGGAGGGGAAAGGAAAGCACAGAAATTGTGGGACAAAGGGTGAAATAATTCAGCAGTGATACTCATTGGACACTGTGTTGGAAATGAAATATACAACTTGGGGGTGAAAAAAAATGAAAAAAAATTTTAAAAAAAACAAACAAACTTGGGGGTGAGGGTGGTCAGAAGGGAAAAAAAGTCAGAGAAAATGAGAAAGGGGGTAACAGTCTTTAAAGGGAAATGCACTTATTACCTGACTTACACAGCTATTACCCCTCTTTACATCACCTTTGCAGTAATAAAAATAAATAAATATATGTAAAAATATAGAACAGATGAGGCAATAGGGAACTCAAGGAAAAAAATAGTAGTCTTAATAATAAAACTTACTGTCTTCTATTTGCTCTAGAATAAAAATATTTAGATTCAGTGTTTTACAGATCACACAACGTTTAACATCAATTGCTTCTTCAGGGTTTTGACACCTGATATTAAGTAGATGGATGTGTTATGGACACAGAACATGGAGGGTGGGGTATAGTCTTTGTCCTATGGCTGATACCCCTTAAAGCTGATGTGTGCAAAGCAATATGAACAATTCATCTGGATCTTAATCTTGCCTTTCAAATTTCCTTCTCACACTTCCCCCAAATAACATTTAAGTCCAATAGCTTAGTATATATCTTACAAGTAATAAGAATGAACAAATGGATAGGCATAGCAATTGTTGGCAAAATTTCAGACTTACACCAGAGTGATAAAAGTGGATTTATCATATCCAGTAGATATTTAGCATTTGTTGTTGTTGTTGTTGAAACAGTGCTAATATTAAAAAGTGTTATAATGTTTCTTATTCAAGCCAGAACAAAAAGTAAAGGAGACTGACCCCAAAATTTGTCTCTCTTTTTTTTTAATTTGAAGATTTAAGATGGATCTTTAGGGTGTAAATATGAGCATTTTCTTACTTCTTCAAAAAAAAAAAAACCTTCAAATATGCAATTCAGAGTCAGATTTGGTGACTTGATAGAGGACTTCCAACTGCCCTATTGTGTCATTGCCCAACTGTTTCCTCTATCCCAAGGCTCTGCTTGCCTCATGGTAGCGGAGTCAGTTAAGGGATTGTCAGAGAGGAGAGAAGTTTGTTCCTCAGCCGTAGCTTCTGCCATACATCTGTTCAGCAGAGCACCGCCATGGAAATTGAGGACCAAGACTTATTATTTTACCCCGACTGTGCTTGCAAACCTTCATGTTTCCTTATGTATCCCTAGCCAAGTTTGAAGCCTACTAGTTTATAGAAAAAATGCAATGGTGTTCAACATTTTGCAACTTTTCAGTGAATAAAACTCTTGAAGGTGCCCAGGCGCTGGTGGCTCATGCCTGTAATCCTAGCATCTCAGAAGGCTGAGATCTGAGCATCCCAGTTCGGAGCCAACATGGGCGGGAAAATCTGTGAGACTTTTATTTCCAATCAATCACCAGAAAACCCAAAGTGGCATTGTGGCTCAAAGTAGTAGAGCAAAAAAGCTTAGAGACTGAGCCCAGGTCCTGACTTCAAGCTCCACTACTGACACCCCCACACACACAAAAATCTTGAAGGCATTTATAAAAATAGATCCCTTAGTGGATCATTTCAATATACATTGATTGATATGGTGATAATTTGAATAATTTGAATGTGTGTGTGTGTGTGTGTGTGTGTGTGTGTCCATGCCAGTCTTAGGGCTTGAATGTAGAGCCTGGGTATTGTCTCTAAGCTTTTCTGTTCAAGGCTAGTGTTCTACTATTTAACCACATCTCCACTTCTGGTGGTTAATTTCAGATAAGTGTTTCATGAGCTTTCCTGCTCAAGCTGGTTTCTAATCATGATACTCATATGTCAGCCTCCTGAGTTGCTAGTGTTATAGTCTTGAGCCACTGGGGCCCATTTATATTTGAACTTAGTTTAATCTGAGCTATACTTAATGCCCCCAACCTAAGATGCACACAATAAGCAATATACACCAGAGTGAAAGAGGCTTCATAGCTGATATTATTTAAGGAGAGTGTTAGCTTCCACTTCACATACATTTGAAGAACAATATGTATTGTTATATTAATCCTTTCTAGACTTTGGGTTTGCCATAATTTACATCTCTGAAGAAAAACAATTGATCTTGAGACAGAATCTCCATATGTAGCCTCCTCTGGCCTTTAACTTGCAATCTTCTTGCCAGCTAAGATTAGTTATGTCGCAACATGGCTAGTGAATATTTTGGGGGAAAAAAGTATCAAAAATTGAGTTGGATCAAATAGTGCAATATTTGAAAATGCAGCAGACCTTTCTTAAACACTCCTGGGTGTGGTACTTGTTGCGTATTACAAAGAAGTCACAATTTAAGGTAATTAATCAGTCATGTTTTAGGTTTTTAAGCAACCTCACAGAACAGTTCCCTTCTGGATCTGCGCTCATGGACCGTGAGAACTCGCTATGTGCTAGGCAACATTGCTGGATGCCCATGACACTCAGGTGAGCAAAACCCTCTCTGTCATGAGAAGCTGCTAAACACAGATCAGATAGTCAAGTTGAAAGGATGAAAGTGAGACTCTTGGGCTGTAGACTCCCAAGATTTCTCATCCTGAGCTCACCACAAGTGGCAGTCCATCAGTTTATCTAAGGCTTGGTCTTTGTATTCTGATCATTAAGAGATAATAATGTCTTCTAGAGTTGTTGGATCAATTTATTAAGTCTGTAAAAACTCTTGCAAAAAAACCCTTGTTTTCTTGCTTTTGCAATTTCTCTCATTCTTCTTGACTTTATCTTGAGCATCTTCTGTTTCACCCACACCATTAAGTCTTTCTGCAGTCACCCAGTCCTCTACATTTATCATTGCAGTGCTAGCTCTCTTTTCCCCTGCTGGAATCTTCTTTCATCCCTGTAGTTGAAAGTGGAGTAAATGCTCCTCTCCACGTTGGAACCCTGGCTGTCTGCCTTCTTTGTATCTGGGTTGCCAGGGGAGATACAGACCATGTAATTAACCTCCTAAGATGTTTAATTTCTGTATTGGCATTTGCATTGGCCCAAACATCCTCTTACTCCCTTTTTTTATTGCATGATTGTGTGAGCCCTGAAGTTCATCTTCTCTTTTACATCAGAAGACTTTTTCTCTTTACTGAAAGACTTCACATGCAGAATCTATTCAATGTCCTCGCATTTTCTTGACCCTCCCCAGTTTTCCCTCTTCAACATGCCGTCTTCCTGTTGTCTTAGAAACTCATGCTCTTAAGAGAAGACGGGGAGGAGTTTCACTAGGCCTGTTGAAACCTTATCCTATCCCCTCCTCCAACTTAATTACATTTCCTACTTTTTCACATTTCTAAAATTTATATTCTAGCGGATACATGCAAATTATACATATTTCTTGGATAATATATGAAATGTCAAATGACATGTAAACATTGTGTAGTCAGGTTAAATTGAAGCATTTATCATTTCTTTTTTTGAATAATCAAATTTTATTTTAACATGTATAACAGCTGTTAGTAAACACAACTGTTAATATTTTATGTAACTCTTGTTTGTAGTATGTCTCTGCATAGCTCTCAAGAATATAGTGTATTAAGAATATAGCCTATCTACATATTTGCCTATTTACTCATATTTCTATCAATACATGTAAGTTATTTATAAGTATGTGAAAGGTAATATGTTATTTGTTTTTAAAATCTATCTTAATTTCCCAATCTCAGTTAAATATATTCAGATATATTGTTTTAATAGTTAATTTGATGGATTGGAATGGCTATATCTTTTTTTAACCTCCCACTTTCTTTATTTTTTATTTATTTTTTAATTTTTATTATCAAACTGATGTACAGAGAGGTCAAAACATTCAAAAATACCCTTTCCAGCTTTAAAAAATACATAATACATTATCATTATCTGTTGTCATCATTATATAACAGAATACTTTTGCTCCTATCTAGCTACAGTGTAGGCCCCATTACTATCTTTTCCATCTCTCCTCAGTCTACTTCTTTCTGTTCCTTCTGGCCAACTTTTCAGACTAGTTCAAAGAAGCAGACTGTACTCACCAGCTTATTCCTTGTGCAGTCCAGATTTTGACCCAAGATTTTACAGAAAGTGAAGATGAGAAAGTCATTAATACTTTAATCAAATAATAGAATCTCAGAGTTGAACAAGACCTTGGAGATCAGATAAGCTCATCTCTGAGCTGATATTAAGATTACATCTGTGGCAACTGCACTGATAGGTATCCAGACTGTACTTCATTATCCCTACTGAAAGGGGCAGTAACTAACAAGGTAGCCTCTTCTAATTTCAAACACTGAACACCTGAGAAGGTTTACCTGTGTTTGGTATACACAGGTTACTTGAACAAATGTCCCTCTGCTATCTGAGGCCTCATGAAAGTCTCTGAATCTTTACTGAAATGAGAATTATTAGTAGACCATGACACATGAGTGAGAGGATATTTATTTATGCCTTGCTATATCAGCAACTGTGCATATATTTGATTTCAAATATTCCATATTCCTTGGCATATTTTCAAAAGAAAGTTTTATAAAGAGCTCCAATTACATTCATAAATGAAGGGATATTCATTTCTGTAGAGCAGCTTACTCCTCCTATGACATGGTGACAATTTGTGTTTGCTTATGGCAGAAGACCAAGAAGGAACAAGAAAGCTAGAGGGAGAGAGAGGAAGAGGGAGAAGGAGAGCGAGAGAGAGAGAGAAAGAGAGAGAGAGTATGCATGAAAGCATGAGAGTGAGCAAGTGAAAGAGGCAAAGAGATATAGGGAGGGAGGGAGGGATGGAGGGAGGGAGGGAGGAAGGGAGGAAGGGAGGGAGGAAGGGAAGGAGAGGAAAGAGGAGAGAACAGAAATAGGTACTTCTAGCAACTTCATTGTGAAAATATAATACAAGGGAAAGGTACATTTCTGGAAAAGCTGGGATTATCAGGGTTTGGTTTCTTAGTAACAAAGGTTGGTAATTTGGAGACAGCTTTATCAATTTGTGATAAATTAAATGGATCCAAACCATAGTTCAAGATAAAATTTTTTGAAGTACTAGTCAAACATAGAGTTAGATGAACCTGGATGACAGTATGCAATCATACAACTATCACAAGATCAGTATATAGAACATTTCTCTCATTTTGAAAAGATTCCTCATGCTCCTTTGTAGTAAGACATCTCAGAGGCCCAAACTAAGGCAGACAGAGTTAATTTTCTAGAATTTCAAATAAATGAAGTCATATACTACATTGTCTTTCATGTTTGAGAGGTTTTGGTTTTTGGGTTTGTTTTTTTTTTTTACTTACAATTTTGGTGATTTATCCATGCCATTCTGTGCAGTACTATTCCATACTTTTTTGTTACAAATTATTGTTTCATGGTGTATATACAGTACAATTTGTTTATCTGTTCACCAGCTGGAAAAGATTCAAGCCTTTGCCTATTATAAATAGTGCTATGAACATCCATATATTCAATTTTGGGTGAACATACTATTGAATAAAATGCTTATGAGTAAAAAATAATCACTGATTCACACTGTAAATGTATGTGCAACTTCATAGTTGTGGATAGCATTGTGTGTTCCCACATACAGCATATGAGAATTCCAGTTGCTCCAAATCTTCTCAACCCTCTGTGTTATCAATCTGTGTGTTAATCAGTATTCTAGGAGGGATACAGTGCTATCTCTGTATAATTTTAATTCTCCTTTCTCTGATGCTTTTGATATAGGCATCTTTTGATGTGCTTCTTGACCATTAACATATTTTGTGAAGTGTCTAATCAAAGCTTTTTTGTCTATTTTTAAGTTGGATTGACTTTTTTTTTTACATTGAACTGAAAGAATTCAGGAGTTCTGAGTGCTTAGAACACATTCATGTGTGGATAAAGTAAACAAATGTAATGGGGAAGCAGAGCAGACATCGTTTCAGGAAGGGACAAGTCTGGAGCTATTAGTTGCAGCCTCTTTTCTCAGTGGGGCTGAATGGTGCACCACTGCACACCATGCAATACTGATTTATTGACTCCATGGCAAGACACAAATGAAAAATTCTGAGATGAAAATGACAGCTTCCAGGGATATAAGTACTTTTTGATTAGTGGGTTCATTCATTTTGTCTTTTGCTGTAGCATCCATATATGAATTCTTGTTGAACTAAAGAGGCAATAAGTGATTGTTTGTTAATGTAAGTTTCTCCACAAGAGCACAAGGTGACCTTCCAACTTACTGTGCAGTGAAAGATGTTAATGAAGCTGTGTGAGTATAGATCTCAGAGCACAAAATGACTTGAATTAGGTAAATCACTGCTTAATAATCATTAATTCTTGTGATAGACTAAATGAAATGGAGAAGTATTCTGCTTTTCTCTAATTTAAAAGAGAATGCTTATGTACCATATGATGTAAAGTAGTACAACAGTAACAATCTCTCTCTGTTTTTTTTGTTGTTGTTTGCTTTTTTTTTTCTTTTTGTCCGTCATAGGGTTTGAACTCAAGGCCCGGGCACTGACCCTGAGCTCTTTTGCTCAAGGCTAGCACTCTTCCACTTTGAGCCACAACACCACTCCTGGTTTTCAAGTGGTTAACTGGAGAAAAGAGTCACACGTACTTTCCTGCCTGGGTTGGCTTTGAACTGTGATCCTCAGATCTCAGCCTCCAAGTAGCTAGAATTACAAGTGTGAGTCACCAGTGCCCAACACAATATCTTCTTGTATAGAGCACATAGATTTACCTAGGATGTCTAAAATGCAATTCTGTAGCAAGAGCTAATTACTACACAATGTTTATTCAGCATCACTGTATATCCTATGCAGTGGCCATGGGAGTCACTTGATATAACCTCATCAATATGTCAGCATACCTAATGGGTTTAGGAAATGCATACTAATACCCATTATTACATGACAAAAATAAGCACACAGTTTTGGGGGGACAAGCCAGACCACTGTGGCTTCTTCATTATTGGTTTCCAATTCAAATTGTATAAATAGCTTACATGTATTACTATTGTAGCTTGATAAACTTGATTTATACCAGATGAAAGCAATAGAGACAAAATGAATTCATCAAATTTGATGAAAGGATTTGTGAAAAAATAGTAAAACTGCATTTTGAAAATGATTATGCTTGGAGTAGAAACCAGAAAAGAATGCATTAAAATGCAGATTCTGAAATGAGAAACTTGTTTAAGAAGTCAAGGCTCTGGGTTCTATCCACACACTACCAAAACAGATGCCGTTGATGTCTACAACACAAACAAAGAAGCATACTCTAGACTGAAGACTCCAGTTGGGACACATGAATGTCCAATTCAAGATCCCCTTTTCATTTCTTTCAGGCTAATTGGATCACTGATGATAAACAAAAGATATTTTCCCACAATGCCTGGCAAAGAACAGACAATGGAGGCAAGTTGGTGGGCTACATGGGAGTTCCCAAGAAATAGATTTGGAGCAAAACGTTTTTTAATCTGTTATATCGTATGACAAAGGATGAGGCTACAAATAAAGTTAGGTGCAGCAGACTAATGCAGCCTTAGATATGTGGATATCTTAGATATCTGAAAATACACCTGCTTTTGTACAAATACCACATCCTTAAGGGTGACATCTACCAGCTGCTCGCTTATCCCACAGAACTGTAGTCCATTCATTCTATAAGTAAATGAGAGATCCTTCATAGAAAAATTGCATACCAATGCTTAAAACACCCATGCCAGTGAGGACTTCCCTTTGTATGTGTCAGATAAACTTCAGGGGGAAAGATTTGGCCATCCTATCCTCAAAGGTAAGCACTTGTGAGCCTGAAATGTTTGAGTGGTGCTTAAATGAAATTCTTACCTTTTCTATAGAAATGTTTCTTCAAACTATAAGCCAGGGCTTAAACTATAAAGATATGAATAGAGAAAGTTTGATCATAAGTAAGTTGAAGCCACTGGGGAGCAATATCAACCTCTGGGTAGATTGCACACTGAAAATAATTCAAGAATTACTCCACTAAGCTCTCTTAAAGAATTTAGAGGAGTCCTTTTCCTTTCTTTACTCAGACTCTTAATGTTAAACTCAGGCACCAATTAGAGTAATAAATGTTTTGTATTTCTAGCATGACATTCTTTTTTTTCCTGTTGTCATTTAAATATCTCTTTTTTAGTATAAGCTTTTACAAGACCTATCAGAAATATTTATTTTCTTATTTTAAGTGGTCTCAAGTCTATGTTTGGGAAATAGGTAAGACACAAATTTAAAGATAAATTCAGTGCCAGATATGACAACTTTCATTCCAGCTACTCAGGAAGCAGAGACAGGAAGATTGAGGCCCAAGACTGGTCAGTAAAAATGTCAATGAGACTCTGCTCAAAAACAAACTAGGAAAATAGAAATAGGAGGATTGTAGTTTGAGGCCAGTTCAAGCAAAATTTCTTTTTTTTTTAATTCAAATTTTTATTATCAAACTGATGTACAGAGAGGTTACAGTTTCATAAGTTAGGCATTGGATACATTTCTTGTACTGTTTGTTACCTTGTCCCTCATGCCCCCCTCCCTCACCCCCTTCCCTCCACCCCCCCCGGAGGTGTTCAGTTCACTTACACCAAACAGTTTTGCAAGTATTGCTTTTGTAGTTGTTTCTCTTTTTTTACCCTCTGTCTCTCAAATTTGGTATTCCCTTTGAATTTCCTACTTCCAATACCAGTAAACACGGTTTCCAATATACTCAGATAAGATTACAGAGATAGTGTAGGTACAACCACAGGAAGGTGATACAAGAACATCATCAATAATAGAAACTACACATACACATAGGACGTTGAAAGTAGTAACAACTGTGATATAACAATTGTTTCCATAACATGGAGTTCATTTCACTTAACATCATCTTATGTGTTCATAAGGGTATAGCTATTGGGCCTTGTGATACTCTGCTATCACTTGCCTAAACCTGTACTAATTATTCCCAATAAGGGAGGCGATAGAGTCCATGTTTCTTTGGGTCTGGCTCACTTCACTTAGTATAACTTTTTCCAAGTCCTTCCATTTCCTTACAAATGGAACAATGTCATTCTTTCTGATAGACGCATAAAATTCCATTGTGTATATGTACCACATTTTCCTGATCCATTCGTCCATGGAGGGGCATCTGGGTTGGTTCCAGATTCTCGCTATGACAAATTGTGCTGTGATGAACATTGTTGTGCTGGTGGCATTACTGTGATTTTGTTTGTGGTCTTTTGGATAGATACCCAAAAGTGGGGCTGCTGGGTCATAGGGGAGTTCTATATTTAAGCTTCTGAGGAATCTCCATACTGCTTGCCAGAGTGGCTGAACCAGTTTACATTCCCACCAACAATGAAGTAGGGTTCCCTTTTGGCCACATCCCCTCCAACAATTGTTATTATTAGTTTTCTTGATATATGACATTCTTGCTGGGGTGAGAGGGAATCTCAATGTTGTTTTGATTTGCATTTCCTTTATGGCCAGTGATGTAGAGCATTTTTTCATATGTCTATTGGCCATTCTCATTTCCTCATCAGAGAAGTTTCTTTGTAAGTCTTTAGCCCGCTTGATGAGGGGGCTATTGGTTCTATGTGGTTTTGTTTATGAAGAAGGTACTTTTTTTAGTTCTGCATATATTTTAGAGATGAGGCCTTTGTCTGTTGAATGCCCGGTAAAGATCTTCTCCCAGTCTGTGGGCTTTCTGTTTATCTTGCGAGCTATGTCCTTTGCCATGCAGAAGCTCTGCAGTTTGATGCAGTCCCATTTGTCCAACCTTTCTTTGATTTGTAGCCTGTTTGGGTCATTGTTAAGGAAGTTCCATCCTGCGCCAAGGAGCCCAAGTGTTTCTCCTACTCCTTCCTTTAGTGTTTTCAGAGTGTCTGTTTGGATTTCGAGGTCTTTAATCCATTTGGAATTCATTTTGGTGCAGGGTGATATATAAGGATCTAGTTTTAGTTTGTTGCATGTGTTGAGCCAGTTTTGCCAGCACCACTTGTTAAAGAGGCTATCTTTCTTCCAGACTATTGTTTTAGCTCCTTTATCAAAGATTAAGTAGGCGTAGTTCTGTGGGTTCAATTCTGGGTCTTCAATTCTGTTCCATTGGTCTTCAGGCCTGTTCCGGTGCCAATACCAAGCTGTTTTTATTACTATAGCTTTATAATACAGCTTGAAGTTGGGTATTGTAATTCCTCCAGCACTGTTCTTTCTGCTTAGGATTGTTTTTGCTATTCTAGGTCTTTTATTGTTCCATATGAATTTCTGGATTGCTTCCTCTATTTCATTAAAAAATGGTGTTGGGATATTAATGGGTATTGCATTGAATTTGTAGATAGCCTTTGGCAATATTGCCATTTTGATTATATTAATCCTCCCAATCCAGGAGCATGGGAGGTTTTTCCATTTTCTTAGTTCTGACTTAATTTCATTTTTCAAGCTTTTAAAGTTCTCATCAAAGAGGTCTTTCACTTCTTTGGTTAAGGTTATTCCTAGGTATTTTATGTTTTGGGGTGCTATTGCAAAAGGAGTTGCTTTCCTGATTTCAGCCTCGGTCTTCGGGTTGTTAGCATAGAGAAAGGCCATTGATTTTTGAAGGTTTATTTTATATCCTGCAACATTGCCAAAGTTTTGGATCAGCTCTAGTAGCTTGGGGGTAGAGTCTATGGGATTCTTTAGGTATGGGATCATGTCATCTGCGAAGAGAGAAAGTTTAACTTCATCTTTTCCTATTTGGATCCCCTTTATATTTTCTTCTTGCCTAATTGCTCTGGCTAGGAATTCTAGTACTATGTTGAAGAGCAGGGGAGAGAGTGGACATCCCTGCCTTGTTCCTGATTTTAAAGGGAATGGCTTTAGTTTTTCACCATTTAGAGTTATGCTTGCTGTTGGTTTGTCATAAACTGCCTTGATTATATTCAGGAATGTTCCCTGGAATCCAGTTTTTCCAGGGCTTTTAGCATAAATGGGTGCTGGATTTTATCGAACGCTTTTTCCGCATCCAGCGATAAAACCATGTGGTTCTTTACCCTGCTCCGGTTGATGGGGTGGATTACATTAATTGACTTGTGTATATTAAACCAGCTTTGCATCCCTGGGATGAATCCAGTTTGATCGTGGTGTATGATTTTTTTGATGACCGGTTGAAGTTGATTGGCCAGAATTTTGTTGAGAATTTTTGCATCTATGTTCATCAGGGAGATTGGTCTGTAGTCCTCTTTCCGTGATGAGTCTCTGCCTGGTTTTGGGATGAGGGTTATACTGGCTTCATAAAATGAGTCTGGTAGTGAACGTTCTCTTTCAATTTCATTGAAGAGTTTGAGAAATATTGGAGTGAGTTCTGTTTTGAAGGCCTTGTAGAATTCTGCAGTGAATCCGTCTGGACCTGGGCTTTTCTTGGATGGGAGATCATTTATTGCCGTTTCTATTTCAATACTGGATATGGATCTGTTTGAAGGTTTAAATCTTCATGGTTGAGTTTGGGGTTATCAATTTTTCTAGGAAATCATCCATTTCTTCCAAGTTCTCGAATTTGTTGGCATAAAGGTTTGCAAAACAGTCCCTTATTATTTTCTGAATTTCGGTTATTTCTGTGGTGATGCTACCTGTTTCATCTCTTATCTTGTTTATTTGAGTGTGCTGCCTTCGTTTTTTGGTCAGGTTTGCCAGGGGTCTGTCTATCTTGTTGATTTTTTCAAAGAACCAACTCTTTGTTTTGTTGATTCTTTCGATGGTTTTTTCGTCTCTAATTGATTTAATTCTGATTTGATTTTAATTATTTGCTTCCGTCTATTGACTTGGGGTTTGGCTTGCTGTTCTCTCTCCAGAAAATTAAGGTGCTTCCTTAAATTACTGAGTTGCTGTTTCTCCAGTTTGTTGATGTATGTACTCAGAGATATAAATTTTCCTCTGAGTACTGCCTTTGCTGTGTCCCAAAGGAGCTGGTACTTTGTGTCCTCAACTTGGTTGAAGTCCATAAACATTTGAATTTCCATTTTAATTTCTTCAATGATCCACTAATGGTTCAGCAGTGTGTTCTTTAGTCTCCATGAATTGTGGGATTTTCTGTGGTGGCTGAATGAGTTAAGCTCTAATTTTATTCCATTGTGGTCTGAGAGAATGCAGGGAATGATTTTGATACTTCTGAATTTGTACAGATTTTCTTTGTGCCCTAAGATGTGATCTATTTTGGAGAATGTTCCATGTGCTGCCAAAAAGAATGTGTATTATGTCCTTGCTGGGTGGAATATTCTGTAGATGTCGATTAAGTCTAGTTGGTCTAGGCAATTGTTTAGTTCTGTGGTTTCTTTGTTCAGTTTTTGGCGTGTTGATCTGTCCAGAGGTGATAGTGGAGTGTTAAAGTCCCCCACTATCATTGTGTTTGGGTCTATGAATGTTTTTAGAGCCAGTAGTGTTTGTTTGATGAAGTTGGGTGCTCCTGCATTTGGTGTGTAGATATTTAGAATGGTTATTTCTTCCTGTTGGAGAGATCCTTTTACTAATATGTAGTAACCTTCTTTGCCTCTTCTTACCTCTTTTAATTTGAAGTCAATTTTGTCTGATACTAGGATTGCAACTCCAGCCTGCTTATGGGGGCCATTTGCTTGATAGATTTGTTTCCAGCCTTTCACTTTTAGAAGATGTTTACTTTTGCTGGATAGATGTGTCTCTTGGAGGCAGCAGAAAGATTGATCTTGATTTTTGATCCAACTTATGAGCCTATGTCGTTTGATTGGAGAATTAAGTCCATTAATGTTGACAGTTAGGACTGAGAGATGATCGTTTGTTCCTTTCATAATCACTATCTTGTTTAAAGCTGTGTCTTCCCATTTCTTGATCTAGTGTTTACTAATTAGGGTTCATTTCTCTGTCTGTGTTGGGATCTTGATTATTTTCCCTGTCTAGTACATCTTTAAGGATTTTGTGTAAAGCTGGTTTGGTGGAGATATATTGTTGCAGTTTTTCCTTATTGTGGAAGACTTTTATTTGACCTTCGGCTATGAAGGAGAGTTTGGCTGGGTACAGAATTCTTGGTTGGTAGTTATTTTTATTTAGAGTTTGGTATACTGCATTCCAGGCTCTCCTTGCTTTCATGGTCTCTGCAGAGAAGTCTGGGGTAATTCTGATTGCTTTTCCTTTATATGTGATTGTTTTCTTTGCCCTAACAGCTTTGAGTATTTTTTCCTTGCACTCTGCTGAAGTTGTTCTGATCACAATATGTCAGTGGGAAGTCCTATTCTGGTCTGGTCCATTTGGGGTTCTAAATGCTTTTTGTATCTGTATAGGCCTTTCCTTCTGGATGTTTGGGAAGTTCTCAGCTAATATTCTGTTAAATAGGTTGCCTATCCCATTAACCTCTTTCTCCAAGTTTTCCTCAATACCTATTATCCTTAAATTGGGCTTCCTGATCGTGTCTTGAATCTCCTGTAGCGATCTGTTTTGTTGCTTGGACTGGATTTGTATTGATTTTTGATCTTTCTCCATAGAATCTAAGGAATCTTCAGCTCCTGAGATTCGATCCTCTTCTTCAGTTAGTCGGGACTGTAGGCTAGCTACTTGATTTCGAATCTCTTTTCCTTCTGACTGGTCTTTCCTGATGATTTCCATGTCATTTCTTAGGTCTTGTATGGACTTCTTTACTTCATTAACTTCATTACTTTGGTTTTGAGTGTTGTCTCTCAAATCTTTAAGCTGGGTAGCTATCTTTTCATCTGACTCTTGAAGCTCATTTATCTTTCTATTTGTGGATGACATGAAATTCTCCATTAATTTTTGCTTTGCCTCCTCACGCTCTAACATAATTGACTGAAGAGATTCAAACTTTTCATTTATCATGTTTATCAGTAGACTTTGTAGAGCATTTTGGGGGTTTTCTTCTATGTTTTTGATTGACTGCTCTGCTTCCTGCTTGTTTTGAGAGGGGGATAAGACTTCATTGTTTGCCATCTTTCTTGTGTTTCTTCTGCCCATTTGAATTGGGAATGCCAGTCTACCAGCACCTGTGAGCACCGTTTAAGACCCAAAGCAGCCCTTACCAAGCACTGTTGTATAAATCTTACAATTTCACAATTATATACAGATAACTTGTATACCTGTCTATAAAGTTAGATTTGGTGTTCCTAAAGAATACAATTTCAATATAACAACCGATCCTGGGCCCTGTATTCAGTAGTTACTTATTTACTGTTACAACCCTATATGCAATTCTTGTTTTTATAGGACTGGCTTTCTCTGTGAACCCCTTTGATTAACTCATATTAAGCTGGGATACCCTCTATCCAATAACCAGGAGTCAGTGGAACCTGGAGGTCCAGGCAGTAAGTCAGGAGGGAAAGTTGGAGGTAGTAAAGAGAATAGAGTAAAATGTATTGGGGGGGGGGGGTGATTTTGGTTTAGTTTCAGTGACGTGGAAATGTGGAGAAGAGTAGAATCAGTAGAAAGAACAATGTTAAAATGACAGACACTGGGGAGTTAGCAGAAAAGGGTGGAGGTGTTATTTATAGGAAAGTAATTTTTAAAGGAAGAGGACGCAATGAGAGAAATAAAGTAAAAATACTGGAGGACAGATACACAAAACAGAGAAAAATTATTTAAAAAGGAAGAAAATAAATAAAAAGGAAAATAACAGAAAAGGAACAACCCAAACAAATAAACAAACACAAAAAAAAACTTGATAAAAGAAACCAGTAAAAATGGAAAACAAACAAAAAGCAAACAAACCAAAAAAAAAAAAAAAAAACCAATGATGTTTCAGATGTGAAAAAATTAAAAAGAAAATTTTTTTAAAAAGTTAAAAAAAAAATGTTTGAAAAGAAAAAAAAAAGGAGTCCTCCTTGTTTGGGTGGTTTCTCCCAGTCTCTGGTTTCCCTGCAATGGACTGCAGTCTATTTTCCAGATTGGCTGGTTTGACTTGATTTCATTTGGCAAGGGGTGGATCTGTTCTGACCCTTCTCCCCTGTTGGTGCAATCGTGGGTCTCTGAGGTTCGCACAGCTTGCAGGCAGGCCTTGGGCGTCCTCTATAGATGGGGAGGTGAGCAGTCTCAGGAACTGTGGCTCCTCTGTCTGCTGTGGGGCCGCTGCCTTTGAAGCCTGGACTTGACTAGGCTGTGAACTCAGCAGGGCGGGGCACCTTTGGTCTGTTTTGCTCGGCTGAGAGTTGCTTGCCTGAGGGAGGCGGCCTCCTTGGCATAGGTGGGTATGGAATGCAGCTCCGTTTGGGGCTGGGAATTAGCTTCCTCTGTGACGGGCCCATTTAGCTGTCCCAGGAACTGTTTGTTCCTCCCTCTGGTGTTTCCGTGCCCCTGGTAGCTGCTTGCAGCTTTTGCTTTAAGTTTAGAAATTCCGGCAGGCAGGGTGGGACACCTCTGGCTAAGCCCCGGACTCGCCTCCCACCAGGGCAGGGGGCGTTCTTCTGGGCGGAGCTGGTTCTCACTGATTCCGCCCCTCCTGCCCTTTTCAAAGATGGCTTTTTTGACCTCGCTTTCCCCAGGCCCGCTTCAGTTCCAGTCTGGTCTGACCCTATGCCAGTGGCAAAGATGGCGTTTTGCTCTGGCGGTGGGGACAGGGATGCCTTCCAGAAGCTGGTCTGTGGGCACAAGTGAGAATAACTTTTGTGGGGTACTCACGCTGTCTCTGCGATGTCAGGTCCTCCATGCTCAGCTGCCATCTGGAGTATTTCTCGCTTTAGCTGCGCGGAGTGCGGGGTGCTGCGCTGGTGCCGGCACTGGCGCGGCGGCGGGACGCCACCCGGAGCTCAAATCTGTGTTTTCAGACCAGCAAAGTTGATTTTTCCTTCTTGTTCAGAATCCCTGTACTGTTAGAACTTACTTTGGCTGTCTTTCTAGGAGTAACAGTTTCTATGGGGTGAGAAAACTACGATATCGGAGGGAGCTCTGCAAGGGCTCTGCTTCTCCTCCGCCGTCTCCCTCGGGAACCCCCCTCCCCCAAGCAAAATTTCTGTGAAACTCTCTCTGTCAAGCTCACAGCAATATTATGGGAGATGTGGCTCAAGGGGTAGAACTCTTGCTTAATAAATCCAAACACACTGACTTTAATACCAAGTATTACAAAATAAATACTGAAAAATAAGAAAAAAGAAAGAAATAAAAACTTCTAATGGTGAAAAGAAGCTTATAATTAAAACCTATCTAAAGGCCCAGGATTCAAAAAAAAAAAAAAAGATTCAGCATCTGTCTCATATCTCTCTCCTGACCTATCGTGATAAATAATATCATGGAAACATTCTCTGTTTTATTTTATTTGATGTTCAGAGGAGCTTTTCAGAGCTACAGGTTAAAATCTGTGCACTCCTTTATTTTTAGAATGCTGAAAGGACCTATTAAAAATAACTGCTACCTTCTAAAAACACATTATGATCTAGACAGCATGTTAAGAACTTTTTATTAAGCACTAACCTAATCTTCACAAAGCCATTGGGAACTATCATCTTCTATGTCATTTTAAGTTGAGAAAATTAAAGACCATGGTGGTTTTGTATTATTGCTTAAGGTCACATCCATAATAAGTTGTAGAGCAAAGGTCTGAAACCAGTGCTATCCGAAAATATTCTTCTCTATTGTATTTTCAGTATTTCCTTTTGATGGCACTCAGGTTTGAATTCAGGTCTTATGGTGGTGACCTAGGTGCTCTATAATAGTAGCATAATGAACCTACTATTTGTGAGGTATGTTCTCACTTACCATCCACCCAGACATATAGACCATGATCCTTCTAAGTTTTCCTCCTACCATGGCTGGTATGATGGATGCACACCAGCACGATTAACTTCCTCTGTTGAGAGGGACTCTTCTCACTGACTTTGCTCTTTAGCATGGCCTCTGGATGTAATCCTTCTGATCTCAACCTTCCAAGTAGCTAGGATTACAAGTGTGATCCACCAGTGACTAACTACAAATATTTTATTAATGAGCCTCTTAAGGGCCATATCATCCATCCCATCTCTCACACAGAATCTGTTAAGTTATTCATGTTAATTTATATCCTCAAAGATATTCCTTCTGTTCCCTTAGAGATGCATTATCATTCTTCACATCTCCTTCAAAAGAATCAAATTTCTCTTTATGGATAAATTTGTCTTTTACATGACTTTCCAAGGTCTTTCTTTTCTTTTCCTTTATAGAAAAGGACACTCAGACATATTAACTACAGCAAACATGAGGGAAAACACAATGTTCAGATATTTAGGTATTTATATAATGAAAACCATCAGATGATTTAATCACAAAACAAGGAAAAGTAGCTCTGTACCTTTTTGTTGTTGTTGTTGTTTGTTTTATTTTATTTTATTTATTTATTTATTTTTATTTTTATTTGTCAGTCCTGGGGCTTGGACTCAGGGCCTGAGCACTGTCTCTGGCTTCTTTTTTCTCAAGGCTAGCACTCTGCCACTTGAGCCACAGCGCCACTTCTGGCCATTTTCTGTATATGTGGTGCTGGGGAATTGAACCTAGGGCCTCATGTATATGAGGCAAACACTCTTGCCACTTGGCCATATCCCCAGCCCTGTTTTATTTTTTGATCAGTTGTGCCTGGGCACTGTCCCTGGGCCACTTTGTGCTCCAAGTGAGTACTCTACCACTTGAGCCACAGTGCCACTTCTGGCTTTTGAGTGGTTAATTGGGGGACTTTTATGCCTGAGCTGACTTCAAACCTTGATCCTTAGATCTCAGCTTCCTAAGTAGCTAGGATTACAACAAGCATGAGCCACTGGCTCACCAGCCTGCACCTTATTTTTGAATGGCTGTCCTGAACTTTTAGATTCATCAAATCCGGTCAAGAAAAGATTTATTTTTCCTTTCAAAGCTACATTCTCTTCAAAATAAAAGGTTAACCTCAGAAAATGAGAAGCTCATAAAACTGAATTTTTATTTTTAGAGTACAAATTAAGGTTCAATGACATTTTATTTTTGCAATTCAACTGATATGAAATAATGCTCCATCATTGTCATTTCAAAGTTTCCCAGGGAGTTTTGTATCCCATATAGGAGTGTCTTTACTCATTCATTTTTCTGTTCCTTGGCCTGTTACTTTGTTTTATTCAAGTAAAAATGGAAATATAACATAGGCATAAACTTCATTGCTACCTAGTAAATTTGCAGCTAAGCTGTGATTAACTTAAAATAACATGGTGGTTGCTTCATTTCCAGTGGCTTATTGTTCTGAGTTTGCAGATATGAAAATTCCCAGTATCAAGTGAAGGTTCTCATTAAATATGCTCTTGCCTGGTCAGAGAAACTTCATTTTTTCCTGCCACTATATAAATTACAAAGTGCAATTCTGCTGGTTTCCAATTTAACCCCAGCAATGAGAATCTAGGAGAGTTTGGAAAATGAGTTGTGCATGATAGAGAAAATTCACTTTTATTGTTACTTTGAAAAACTTTCAACCAGACCTCTAAAAAGCAAGATGAACTTATTTGAGTCTTAAAGCATTTATCTCTCCTACCTCAACTCTACTCTTCACTCCTGAAGGAAATGTTAACAATTAAGCTATTCTGTAGCCAAAAGGCAAAAAGCATAAAAGAAAAGAGAGGGGGAAAAAAGCAGAGGCTAGTTAATTCCAGACCCTGGCTAATTGGCATCTAAATAATTAAGAGCTGGCGCTAAAATAACATACCCAAAACCTAATGGAAGCTCTCTGATTAGGGAACAGGGAAGAGTATTGAAAATTTTGGACCATTTATCAACTAGTAGGAGTCCAAGGCTCTGGGCTAAAAGCCGAAAGTTAGACACAGAGCCCCAGTAGGAGAGAAGAAATTAACAGCTAGCTGGAAGCAATGTACTACCTAATAGCTGGAGGGGAAAAAACGATCAGTTTTCATTTTAGTGATGAAAAGGTGGGTACTTGGAAGTGTGAATGGGATTTATTCTCAAAAGCCTTTTCTTTCAAGCTTGCATTCTATTCAATTTATGTTGTTCAGTAAATAACTATGAAGTATAGATTAAAAACCTGGGAGAAGTACTTTTTTGGCTATGTCCCAGGTTCAATTAAAGTAGAGGGTAAAAGCAATTCCATAGAACATTTAAAGGAAAACCATCTTGTTGCCCAAACTAACAGGCAAATTCAACCCAAAGTTAACCATTGTTGGGTAGAACTGATCACCAATGATATTACATTTGGTTGATGTTAAAAGACCAGTCTTAGAAATTCAACACCAAATGACAAGTTTACTTATGTTTTTAACAGAGTTACCATGGACAAGAGTTCTATGCAGCCAGTATTTAATAAATGACAAAATAAATTGCCTGTGGACATTTTGAAATGGTGGTCCCCTTCTGTGTCTGGCGGTTTTGCCTGCCAGTGCTTTCAAAAGTGTTGATTTTTGGACTACCACAATTTTGCAAATCATGGTCTTCCTTCATAAGAACAACAGACTCCAAAGCTGAAAATGAACAAACAGAAATGTCTGAATTGACACCTGCTAGTGCACAGTGAACATCTAGGACTGTCAGAACTTTCTCTGAAAGTACTTGCTTGTTAGGCTTTTGTCCCCTTAAGAGTGTGTGGGAGCTTGGGTCAGAGGGTAATTTTGGAAGCATTTTTGTTTAGACTGACAGAGGAATTCCTTGTAAGAGGCCTTCAGGGATCTGTTTAGTGGGCTCAGGGTAAGCAATATTAGTAAAGCTTGCCACTGTCTGTGGAAAGGTGAAGTGGTCAGCAGCTGGGCATTCCTACATACACAGCATAGTTTTCTCTAAAAATGCACCCAAAGTAGGAATACAAAGAAAGGTCTCATTCCAGTAGAATCTGTCTTTTGAAAGATTTGCAGTGCCTTAGGGTATTTCCTTTGTTCTCAAACGCCAAGAACTCTGGGAAACATTGAGTGATTCATGTCAGAACTAGGAACAAGGGCTTCTGGGCTCTAATATTGACTTTACACTAACAAATTATAAGCTTGGATCATTGACCCAGTCACTTTGAATTTTATTTTCTTCACTTCTCAAATGGAAAAGATCAGACTATACAATTCTTAAGGTTGCTCAGTCTCAGGATTTCATTATTTTTAAAGATTAGGATATGTAATTACTCTTTGATTTCAGAGGCAGAGGTTGTTAAGTCTAAGTTAGTTTAAAAGATAAAATGATAACAATGCAGAGTTCAAGAGTCTGTGTGACTGGGCTGTTATAACATTATCTCCTTAGAGAGGAAAAAACAACCATTACTCACACAGGGAAGGTCTCCACTCTCTTCTGATGGGTGTCTTTGCCCATGTTGTCAATGAGCCTGGCCAACGTCACTTGACCCAGAAGTCATCCGTCTTGATCACTTGACATTCAAATCTGATGGTAGCCTCAATTCCTTATTTACAAACCTTGGGTGGCACTTAAACACATCCATTCAAATTGTATCTCAATAACATTTTAGAAAATTGCATGTATCTACCGAGTATCACTAATAATGTAATGTAGAAAAAGGACTAACAGTTATCATTGTAAATGCTCGCTATGACTTCTGACTTATTTTTCTTCTAGAAACATATTATTTTTCATAATATGCAACATAAAAGGTGATAATGTGAAGGAACAGTAAATTTATCTTAATTAAAAAAATATTTTGTGCCCATATTGGGACTTGAACTCAAGGCTCCACATTTTCAATCAACTTTTTCACTCACAACTATTGCTCTACCATGTGGGCCATATTTCTGGCTTTTTGCTGGTTAATTGGTGATAATAGTTTTCTCTAATTTGTCTGCTCCAACTGATGTTAAAGTTTGATCCTCGGATCTCAGTCTCCTGAATAACTATGATTATAGACATAAACCACCAGAGCCTGGGTGAAGAGTAAATTTTAAATAAAGCAAAATTTTTTATCAACTAGAAGCCACAGAAAGAACAAATGCTGGAAAGATCTCCCTCAGTTCAACTTTCAATGTTTACTCCCCCATTTCAGAAATTTAACTGCCTAAAAGTAGTTCCACAAACTTAATGTCCTCAGATACACAAATATGTAAGTAATTGTTTTCAGGCATGTGCCTATCTGGAGGAGAAAAATCAAGAATCCATTTATTAAAATATAGAAAACAAGAAGAAAATGTTGTTTTCAGAATTAAGCATTCAGGTCTTGCTTTTGACTACTGGTTTAATACTACCAGCTAAAATCTCTTAGGGAGTGATATGTTACTTCCTCTTTCTGTGCTAGGTTAACTACTCATTTACTTGGGAAAAGATATTAGCTATACACTGTGAACTTTTGTTTTTACTCATTCATGGTGTTTTGGCCATGTACTGCCCAAGTACTATATTTATGCAAGGTTATGCAATGATTCACTGAAATTTTTCTGAAAGGTGGAAGTAAGTATAATACCTTTGAAAAAGTTTTGAGACCATCAAGAAGTAGAGCTGATGAACCCTGTCTCATTGTGAGTACTCATCTTGAATGTTCATCCTGAGTACTCTTTGGGTTCACTTGGGGAGTGTAAGCTAAGCTTCAAAGCCTTGCTCTTCCAGAGTTCCTCTCCTTTATTTGCATTCATAAAAATCTGAGATGTTTCCCAGGTATTCAGTAGCATAGAACCCATTTCTGGCTCTCTTTTTCCATGTTTCCAAGATGAGGGTTTTGCCAATGTAGCAAAAGTAAAGCAAGCCAAGCCAGATGACACCTGTGAGTTGACACTATGTCAGGGGGAAAGGCATATTTAATATGTGACCTCATTAATATCATTATTTCCACCCTCATTCAGCCAGATTAGCAACGGAGGAGGACTGGCAGGTGCCAGAGCCCTGTAGTGGCTCTTGGGCTACTGCCCATGGATAATTGCTATTCTTTTTTTCCCCTCGGATTGTTTGGCTTGGTTCCTGGGATTGAAGACAATTCTGCTAGTACTAGGCAATGGAATGACTGACAGATATAGAAGTGATACTGGATTCATTAACAAGAATAAGTTTGCTTTTTTAAAGTTTTAACTCAAGTGAATAATGTAGTTAACTTAGCTAATAACTGTGTACTACAAACTTTAGTATCACTGAGGTTAAGTTTTAAATATTCTCAGCATCAAATGAAGGAGTCAAATAACTCTGGACTGTCATCAGTGCCATAGAGCAAGTCACCAGAAGCTATAATAGAGAACAATGATGGCAGGCTTTTACATTAAATGGGAGATGAGAATTTGCTTCTCTAAGTATGTTCTCTTTGGATAGGTGTACAAAGGTTGAGAAGAGCTCTGGAGGAAGAGACCCGCAGGAGTGAAAAAAAGACAAAAAGGCTCAGATGCTGAAAACACTACTGAGAAGCCAGAATAGCTACAGAAGAGCAAGATGGGGTCAGATTGTCAGCGAGTTTCAAGGATTGATTGGACCCAGGCTGGGAGAGGAAGAGAAGACTTAGAAGTCCTTAATTTAACTTTTTCAGTTATGAATTTGATGACACCAACTATAAATTAGTGACACTAAAGGAATAGTCTTAGCTTATTTGAGGTATGATTTATATGTAATGCAACTCAACCCAGAATCCTACATCTTGTTTTGTGGGGAAAAATTGGATAACTGAGAAAACAGTATTTTAGGACAAAGGTATTTTTAAAGAATTTCTTCACTGAATACAAGGACATTGTATTCTGTGCGAGGTTCTTTATTTTCTCCCAATAAACTTTCAAACACTCCATCCTGCTGCATTCAGTGCAGATATGGTTTCTAAACTAAATCTTTGCAAAGTGTGTTATACTTCTAAAACTTTTCTCCAACATTATGTGATGGCTAATTTAAGACATCTATCTTCCTCCCTTGAGACTTTTAGTCTGGCAAAGTATTAACTACTCTTCAGCTGTTTTCTTTTTTTCCCTCTATAACTTGGGAATTAATATCCACACATTCCTTGGAAGGCTATTAAGAGGGATAAAAGATCTGTAAATGCCTGACGCATAGATGATTTGAATTTATTTTAGCTATTATTATTATTATTTAAATTATGCTTATATAGGCTTCTTATAACATATGCTTTAGTTTTCTCATCAGCAAAATGAAGCTCATTCCATCAACAGAAGCCAGTATAAAGTGAAATGCTCGACTTCGGATCCCCCAAGAGACCACCAGAGACCAAGACCAATGCAAGCAGCAAAAAGCGCGTTTATTTCGGGCTAGCTCGGTTCTCCGTTCACTCAGTAAACTGGTGACACTAAGAGGCCCTGAGCCTAGGGCTTCCAGCTATTTTATACATTCTTTGAGGAAGGCAGGGACTTAGCATACATCATAGCATCTTTTAACAAATCAACACACACCACGGGAAAATTATAAATAATTCTAAAGCATGTTTGGCGCATTTGGTGGCAGGAAGGAATCTGGAAAGGGTCAGTCGTCAGATCAAGGGACCGACACATTTAAAATTGATTGGTTAAGCCATAGGGGTGTAGCAAGGGGGATACGTGCACAGCTACAGGGTTTTAATTAGATACTGGAAACCACACCTGGGTGGGGGAGTTCTGGAGTAACTCCAAAACTTGTTTTTCTTCTCTGCTGGTCACTCTTATGGGTGTTTATGGTTTTTCTGAGAACTCTCTGTCCCAGGGCATTTTATGGTCTTTAGGGCTTACAGTAACGGCAGTCAGGTACAGAATGGAGTCTTAGTACAATATGGAGTTACTCTGGTCCTTCACTCTGGCTCTTCAGAAAGAACTCACCTCAATGGTGAATACTGTGTCTGCTGAGGAAGCTGAGGGAGGTATTAGTAGTCTGGGGGATAGAACACACCAATGCCCAACACCTGCTCTATCACACTGTACTGTACAAATATTCATAAATAAGGAAACATGTATCCCTTAAGGCATGTTTTTGTTTTTCATTTCCTCTTCAATTTTGTCTTCAGGGAAATGCCACAATTTTATGCACAAGGCACCATTGTTACTTCTTACCTGTTTATACTATGCAGAAACTTATACTATATCACACCTGGATTTCAGAACAGGGATCAGATATCATAAATCATTTAAATAAACAGATTCAAAACAAATAAAGAAAGAGGAAATGAGTATAATGATTTTTTATAAATATTTCATATTGTCTCTAACTGGGAATTTTCCTTCAATTGCTTTAGAATACTTTGCAATCTTCATGAAACATTTGACTCTGAATGATAGTAAGTGTCACCCTTGTGACACAAATGTGCAATGTCAGCGCATGTCTCTGTTGCTCCAACACCATGCATTCCCCAAACATTTGTGAGTCCTTCATCTTTTTACTTGTCATTCCCAGTTACTCCATAATCAACTTAATAAAAACAGTAGACTGAACAACAACTAAAAATTATTGATCTATCAAACTGGTAGTTGTAACACATACAGAAAGCAGAAAAGAACAAATCTTTATTGATGTGCATAAAATAATTTTAGGCACTTGTAGTCATAGCATAGAAATTATTTTTATATCAGTGTTTTTTACCCAGCATTCTATTGGAAGAATTTTTATATCCGTACAATCTTTTGGCAATAATATCAAATTGCTGCCTACTATTCAATAAAGTAGAGGCACTGTAACATAATGAGCCATCAAGTTAGAGTAAGGTCATTAGAGTAAGTTAGAGCTAGGTCATTTCCAACTTTGTATTGTTATGACTAATAATCACAATGCAAAACCATCTTTTAGTTGATTTCCTTAAATTTTCAGAAACAAGTTTATGAGCGTATCAGAGAATATGAACATTAGTTTTCTCAGTTTACATTGTTGTTAACAATATAAAAGCAAACACATTTTGCCTGATCTTTACAGCACTGGCGCTTTTACTTTGCTATAAATGGATGGAGATTTATATTTGCTCGTAGATTGACCCTAAATTTTGTATCCTGCATGCAAAGACAGGTAAATGTACTATTTCTTTTATGTTTCTTTTATTTGCATATGCATGCATGTTAATACCTAAATGTATAATAACTAGGTAATATGCTGCCATGTTAAAACATTTCATTTCTTTACTGGTACAGTATTTTTTCTAGAAATAAACAATGCATAGTATTTATATATATTTTTTTATTATCAAACTGAATTACAGAGAGGTTACAGTTTCATACATTAGGCATTGGATACATTTCTTGTACTGTTTGTTACTTCGTCCCTCATTTCCCCCTCCCCCTCCTCCTTTCCCTCCCCCCCCCATGAGTTGTTCAGTTCATTTACACCAAACAGTTTTGCAAGTATTGCTTTTGTAGTTGTTTGTCTTTTTTTACCCTGTGTCTCTCCATTTTGGTATTCCTTTCCAATTTCCTAGTTCTAATACCAGTATACCCAGTTTCCAATATACTCAGATAAGATACAGAGAAAGTGTAGGTACAACCACAGGAAGGTGGTACAAGAACATCATCAATAATAGAAGCTACAATTACATATGGCACGTTGAAAGTAATAACAACAATCGTTTCCATAACATGGAAACTCATTTCACTTAGCATTATCTTATGTGTTCGTAAGGGTATAGCTATTGGGCTCCTGTGATCCTTTGCTGTGACTTGCCTAAACTTGTGCTAATTATTCCCTATAAGGGAGACCATAGAGTCCATGTTTCTTTGGGTCTGGCTCACTTCACTTAGTATAACCTTTTCCAGGTCCTTCCATTTCCTTACAAATGGGGCAATGTCATTATTTCTGAAAAAGGCATAAAATTCCATTGTGTATATATACCACATTTTCCTGATCCATTCTTCTACTGAGGGGCATCTGGGTTGGTTCCAGATTCTAGCTATGACAAATTGTGCTGCGATGAACGTTGTGCTGGTGGCTTTAGTGTGATTATGTTTGTGGTCTTTTGGATAGATACCCAAAAGTGGGGCTTCTGGGTCATAGGAGAGTTCTATGTTTAGACTTCTGAGGAATCTCCATACTGCTTGCCAGAGTGGCTGAACCAGTTTACATTCCCACCAACAATGGAGTAGGGTTCCCTTTTGGCCACATCTCCTCCAACAGTTGTTATTGTTAGTTTTCTTGATATATGACATTCTTACTGGGGTGAGATGGAATCTCAATGTTGTTTTGATTTGCATTTCTTTTATGGCCAGTGATGAAGAGCACTTTTTCATATGTCTCTTGGCCATTCTCATTTCATCAGAGAAGTCTCTTTTTAAGTCTCTAGCCCACTTGATGAGGGGGCTACTGGTTCTTTGTGGTTTTGTTTTGGAGGAAGGTACTTTTTTTAGTTCTGCATATATTTTAGATATGAGGCCTTTGTCCATTGAATGGCCAGTAATGATCTTCTCCCAATATGTGGGCTTTCTGTTTATCTTGTGCGATATGTCCTTTGCCCTGCAGAAGCTCTGCAGTTTGATGCAGTCCCATTTGTCCAACCTTTCTTTGATTTGTAGCCTTTCTGGGTCTTTGTTAAGAAAGCTCCGTCCTGTGCCAAGGAAGGAAGTGCCAAGTGTTTCTCCTACTCCTTCCTTTAGTGTTTTCAGAGTGTCTGTTTGGATTTCGAGGTCTTTGATCCATTTGGAATTGATTTTGGTGCAGGGTGATATATAAGGACCTAGTTTTAGCTTGTTGCAGGTGTTGAACCAGCTTTGCCAGCACCATTTGTTAAAGAGGCTATCTTTCTTCCAGACTATTGTTTTAGCTCCTTTATCAAAGATTAAGTAGGCGTAGTTCTGTGGGTTCATTTCTGGGTCTTCAATTCTGTTCCATTGGTCTTCAGGCCTGTTCTGGTGCCAATACCAAGCTGTTTTTATTACTATAGCTTTATAATACAGCTTGAAGTTGGGTATTGTAATTCCTCCAGCACTGTTCTTTCTGCTTGGGATTGTTTTTGCTATTCTAGGTCTTTTATTGTTCCATATGAATTTCTGGATTGCTTCCTCTATTTCATTAAAGAATGGTGTTGGGATATTAATGGGTATTGCATTGAATTTGTAGATAACCTTTGGCAATATTGCCATTTTGATTATATTAATCCTCCCAATCCAGGAGCATGGGAGGTTTTTCCATTTCCTTAGTTCTGCCTTAATTTCATTTTTCATGTTTTTAAAGTTCTCATCATAGAGGTCTTTCACTTCTTTGGTTAAGGTTATTCCTAGGTACTTTATGTTTTTTGAGGTTATTGCAAAAGGAGTTGTTTTCCTGATTTCAGCCTTGGTCTTTGGGTCATTAGCATAGAGAATGGCCATTGATTTTTGAAGGTTTATTTTATATCCTGTAACTTTGCCAAAGTTTTGGATCAGCTCTAGTAGCCTGGGGGTAGAGTCTATGGGGTTCTTTAGGTATAGGATAGTATAGGATAGTATAGGATAGTAATCTACAAAGAGAGAAAGTTTAACTACATCTTTTTCTATTTGGATCTCCTTTATATTTCTTTTCTTGCCTAATTGCTCTGGCTAGGAATTCTAGTACTATGTTGAAGAGAAGGGGAGAGAGTGGACATCCCTGTCTTTTTCCTGATTTTAAAGGGAATGGCTTTAGTTTTACACCATTTAGAGTTACACTTGCTGTTGGTTTGTCACAAACTGCCTTGATTATATTCAGGAATGCTCCCTGGGATCCAAATTTTTACAGAGCTTTTAGCATCAATGGGTGCTGGATTTTATCAAACGCTTTCTCCGCATCCAGTGATATAACTATGTGGTTCTTTACCTTGCTCCGGTTGATGTGTTGAATTGCATTAATTGACTTGCGTGTATTGAACCAACTTTGCATCCCTGGGATGAATCCAGTTTGATGGTGGTGTATGATTTTTTTTGATGACCTGTTGAAGTCTATTGGCCAGAATTTTGTTGAGAATTTTTTATTCTATGTTCATCAGGGAAATCAGTCTATAGTTCTCTTTCCGTGATGAGTCCCTGCCTGGTTTTGGGATGAGGGTTATACTGGCTTCATAGAAAGTGTCCGGTAGTGAACGTTCTCTTTCAATTTCATTGACGAGTTTGAGAAATATTGGTATGAGTTCTGTTTTGAAGGCCTTGTAGAATTCTGCTGTGAATCCGTCTGGACCTGGGCTTTTCTTGGATGGGAGATCACTTATTACCATTTCTATTTCAATACTGGATATGGGTCTGTTTAGAAGGTTTACTCATGCCTCCAGTCTAGTAGTTTTCTGATTAATTAGAGGTTGCAGACCTTGCTGTCCAGGTTGCCTTCAACTGGGATCCTTTGGGTGCCAGCCTCTGAAGTAGCTAGGATTACAGGCATGAGCCATCGGCCTCTGGCTTCATCCTACCTTTCTATGTGTAAATAGTTTCCCATTTTATGAATATAACACATTTTGTTTATTCATTTAAAAAAATAAGGTTTAAATCTTCATGGTTGAGTTTGGGGATATGAATTTTTTCTAGAAAATCATCCATTTCTTCCAGGTTCTCGAATTTGTTGGCATAAAGGTTTGCAAAATAGTCCCTTATTATTGTCTGAATTTTGGTTGTTTCTGTGGTGATGTTACCTGATTCATCTCTTGGGCTGGAACTATGGCCTAGTGGCAAGAGAGCCTGCCTCGTATACATGAAGCCCTGGGTTCAATTCCCCAGTACCACATATATGGAAAACGGCCAGAAGTGGCGCTGTGGCTCAAGTGGCAGAGTGCTAGCCTTCAGCAAAAGGAAGCCAGGGACAGTGCTCAGGCCCTGAGTCCAAGGCACAGGACTGGCAAAAACAAAAACAAAAACAAAAAAAAAAACCTGATTCATCTTTTATCTTGTTTATTTGAGTGTGCTGCCTTCGTTTTTTGGTTAGGGCTGTCTATCTTGTTGATTTTTTCAAAGAACCAACTCTTTGTTTTGTTGATTCTTTCAATGGTTTTTTTCATCTCTAATTGATTTAATTCTGATTTGATTTTAATTATTTGCTCTGTCTATTGACTTGGGAGCCCTGAGTTCAGTAGTTACTTATTTACTGTTACAACCCTATGAGCAATTCTTGTTCTCATATTAAGTTCTTTTTGGACTGGCTTTCCCTATGAACCCCTTTGATTCACTCGGAATAAGCAGGGATACCCTCTATCCAGTAACCAGGAGTCAATGGAATCTGGAGGTCCTAGAAGTAAGTCAAGAAGGTAAGTTAGAGGTAGTAAAGAGAATAGAGGAGAATGTATGGGAGGGGGGTGATGATTTTGGTTTAGTTTCAGTGATGTGGAAATGTGGAGGAGGGTAGAATCAGTAGAAAGAATAAGGTTAAAATGATAGACAATGGAGAGTTAGCAGTAAAGAGTGGAGGTGTTATTCATAGGAAAGTAATTTTTAAGGAAAGAGAATGCAAAGAAAGAAATAAAGAAAAAATTCTGGAAGATGGATGCACCTAACAGAAAAATTATTTTAAAAAAATAAAAAGGAAAAAAGAAAAAAATCAGGAAAAAAACAAACAAGCAACAAAAAACAAACAAAAAAGAACTTGACAGAACAACGGGAAAACAAATACAAACTAATGACATTTCAGAGCTGCTCTGTGGGTGCGAGTGAGAGTGACTTTCATGGGGATACTCACGCTTTCTCTGTGATTTCGGCCCGTCTGTGCTCAGCCTGCGATCTGTCTGA
Organism: Perognathus longimembris pacificus; assembly: GCF_023159225.1. Taxonomy (NCBI): domain Eukaryota; kingdom Metazoa; phylum Chordata; class Mammalia; order Rodentia; family Heteromyidae; genus Perognathus; species Perognathus longimembris. The sequence continues at coordinate 40,041,939 of NC_063169.1, forward strand.
AAGCCGCCGTTTGGAGTATTTCTCCCCGGTCTCCGTTGAGTGCTTTAGCTGCACGGAATGCAGGGCGCTGTGCCAGCGCCGGCACTGGCATGGCAGCGGGACACCGCCCAGAGCTCAAATCTGAGTTTTCAGCCAAGCAAAGTCAATTTTTCCTTCCTGGCCAGTCTTGGGAACCATGGCTCCACCCGTCTGCTGTAGGGCCACTGCCTTTATTGCCTGGCTTTGAATTGCCTGTGGACTTAGCAGGACAGGGCGCCTCTGGTCTGGTTTACCCAGCTGAGGCTTGCTCGCCTGGGGGAGGTTCCTCCCTCCTGGGTTGGGCAGCCTCCTGGGTAGAGCAGGGTATGGAATTCAGCTCCGTTTCGGGCTGGGAATTGGGCTTCTAAACAGGACTGTTCTCTGTCTCGGGAACTGTTTGATCTCCCATGTGGCTGTTCTGTGCCGCTGGTACGGTAGCTGCTCGCCGCTTTTGCTTTTAATTGAGGAATTCTGGCAGTCTGGGCAGGCCACCTCTAGCTGAACCGAGGCCCAGGACAAGCCCCCCTGCACCCCCTGCCTGGGCAGGGGTCCTACTACTGGGTGGAGCTGGCTGTCACTGGTCGGTCCCTCTTGCCCTTCTCAAAGATGGCCGCTTTGTTCTCGCTTTCCCCAGGTGGGCTTCAGCTCCAGTCTGGTCTGACCCTATGCCAGTGTCAAAGTTGGCGCTTTGCTCAGGTGGTGGGGGAGGAGCTGCTCTGTGGGTGCGAGTGAGAGTGACTTTCGTGGGGGTACTCACGCTTTCTCTGTGATTTCGGCCCGTCCGTGCTCAGCCTGCGATCTGTCTGAAAGCCGCCGTTTGGAGGATTTCTCCCCGGTCTCCGTTGAGTGCTTTAGCTGCGCGGAATGCAGGGCGCTGTGCCGGCGCCAGCACTGGCATGGCAGCAGGATGCCGCCCGGAGCTCAAATCTGAATTTTCAGCCAAGCAAAGTCAATTTTTCCTTCCTGGCCAGAATCGCTGTACTGTTATAACTTACTTTTGCTATCTTTCTAGGAGTAAAAGTTTCTGTTGGATGGGAAAACTGCCATGTCAGAGGGAGTTCAGCTAGGGCTCTGCTGCTCCTCCGCCGTCTTCCCAGGAGTTGTTCAAATACATAGTATTTTAAAGCTGTATGATGAAGTAATCAATCGCCACAAAGTAGTGTTAGGTACATAATCTACCCTATATGTGCTGTTTTGTCACGATCTCCAGAAACAGTTGTAGAGATTCAATGAGAAATTCAAAGTACAGGCCTTACTCTTTCAATCCAATTATTTTAAGGAATCACAAGCAGAAAGATAGAGGACTTTCAGAATGGTTTGTATATGCTTTCTCCCCATCCATTCTCACATCATCCAATAGCCCTTTGGATAAGAGAAATTTAAAAAATTTAAGACGGAAGACTTAGTGAGATCAATATAGTTGAAAGAAATATGTAGTAAAATAAAGGCAATGATGTAGGCAAAGCAAGTAGAAACATTTGCTATACTTGTATGCTTGTGTTGGGATTGATGATTATATGTGGTTGCATTTTCTTGGGCAAGTTACTAACATGCTCTTTACTTCTGTTTCCTCATCTGTATGCAGATTATAAAATGTTGATAATAATACCTACTTTATGGGGTTATTGAGTTAACCTATATAAAACCTTTAGAGTCTCTGACACATAAGAGGTAGTTAATAAATGTTAGTTATGATTATTGTCATTGCTATTACATGATAAGAGCTGAAATACTTAATTTGAAGCCGATTTTGTCTGATATTAGGATTGCAACTCCGGCCTGCTTATGGGGGTCATTTGCTTGATAGATTTGATTCCAGCCTTTCACTTTTAGAAGATGTTTACTTTTGCTGGATAGATGAGTCTCTTGGAGGCAGCAGAAAGATGGATCTTGATTTTTGATCCAACTTATGAGCCTATGTCGTTTGATTGGCGAATTAAGACCATTAATGTTGAGAGTTAGGATTGAGAGCTGAATCACTTATGTCTCTCAATAAGGAATGAGAGAGACATCCTATTCCCTTTCATTTTGTGGCATATCTTAGGTACCACCTAAAGTATGATTTGAGCAGTATTTGGAAGGCATACCCTTCACTAATTCCCCTGTCACAGCTCTTCCTTTCCATTTAGTTTTATCCTGCTCACGTTGCCATCTTCTGAAATTAGATGGGTGGCATATTCCCTTTGAGACATCTTTTCTTGACATTGAGATGATTTCCAGTATTTTCTTGAGTTGCCAAGGTTACAGGGGAACCCAGGCTGTTTCTGGAGGAAAGCATGAGTATGAAAGAAGCCTGAGAGGGGCTGAAGGTGTTTCCTCCATTGGAGAGAAGGAAGGGACTGACAGTAGATCAATTTGCTTCCCTGAATGTTACATCTGGATACAAGCTGTGCCTGGAATGGACCTACATCTCTAGGAGATAGTTCTGTGTAGCTTGAAGAAAGATTCAGGAGTGATGTGGTTTGTCTGAACAAGAAATCTCTGCATTACACTTGCTATGATATCATCATAGTAACAATAATCTGTGATCTGCCCCTGGATGAGGGGAAAGATGCATTCTATCGAGCCCAGCAGACAGAACCTGTCTAGTGGCAAAGAGAGAAAGGAAAGGTTTAAAAGAAAAAAGAAATAAAATATAAAGACAGCTGCAAAAGCATGTGTCCAAAGTGCTATGAATGAGTAGAAAATCATCATCTTATCTTGGAAAATTATTTCCTGTCAAAATTTAGTTTCTTAAAAAAAGAAAAACAAATCCACTATTTCTTTCCAATAAAACTAGTTACAGTAGCATTGCTGGCTAGAGAAAATGAATTTCCACACAGGACAGACTTATAGAAAGGGTAACCATATTGATGGAATTAAATAGGCCAATTTATATCATGAAGAAATATTCAATGTTCAGAGTAACCAAAGGGAAGAACATTTCTTGTTGGCTTTCATTTGGGAGTTCAATTGACAGAATGTAGCATTCAACTGTCAAGTAGAAAGGGTTTTTGTTGTTGTTGTTCTTTTCCTTCTTGTAATGTAGACACATAGAACACTACTCTGTTGCTGTGAATTGATGATTAAAGATTTTTTTTAAAGTATCTTAAAGGTAGATTCTTCTGGGGCTGGATTAATTCTCATGTCTGAGATGGCCACAGCAATCTCATGTCAGTGTAAATGTTTTTGTGCAATCTGTATCCTTTCTACATGCTAAAACAGGACTAATTCTTGAAAGAACACATTTTTATTAAGTCACATTTGTGAAGGTCATCAAGCAAGAGGGCACATAACAGCACCATCAGGCAAATATGAAATTGCCTGTGAAGTACAGGCCTTGATGCTGTGTTCAAAGGTGAACTTCCTTAAATGGGACTTAAGGAAGACCTTGTAAGACAGGTGAAGGACTTGCTTTAAAGAAGCTGGTAGCCTGGCTGCATCTTATATATTACACATCTCATTACTTACTGCAAAATTCTCCTTTTCTAACTTTGGAACACTGGCCCTTGCACCTGTCAAGTTCAGTTGGAAACAGGGAATTAGAAATGTTGGCTGCGTTGAGCTCTGATTCAGCACTCTAGGGCTCAAGAGCCAGGAGAAGTATGTTATTCTACAAATGAGCTGCTCACGGGAGCAGGTGGTGAATGAAAGTTGGTTAGCAAAACACACTGAGTTCTTGAATAATGCCATGAAATGAATTTGAGGCAGAGGCTAGAACAGACCCAGGAGACTTGATGTGGTCAACAACACATCGAAATCCTGCTCCACTGTCTCTGCTTTAATGCTATAGGGCACACTTTTCAAAGTATGTAGAGACTACTAGAAAGTCATAACCCTTGAAAGGAAAACTGTCCCACATGACCTACCAAGGAGAATTGCACAATTTGAGACCTGCAGGCACTTCTCTCCATAGGGCAGCAGAAATAAACATCAGAGTTTGTACTGCCTCCTCCTCCTCCTCTACTTCCTCCTCTTCTTTTTCTCTTCCTTCTGTTCCTCCTCCTCTTCCTGTTCCTTTGCCTCTACTTCCTTCTCCTCCTCATTTTCTTGGTTTTCTTTTTCTTCATCTTTCTCCTTTTCAGATTTCCAGTCTCCTCCTTCATGTTTCCTCTTTCATATTGTCAAGCCAGGGGTAAGTGTTAGGAGTGTTTACTTCCTTTTTTTTAAAAAAGGTAGAAAGCCTACTTAATGAGGAGAGTAATCCAAAGACTAAATCAGTAGATGAAAGTCAAGTAGGTGGATATCAAGAATGACAGCCTCATCCCCCTATGGCTTGTGAGTGAACACTTTCCTCTTTGTGTTATGAGGAATATTTCTAAAATAGCAATGATGACCTACTATGCACTGTGAAAGCATACTGCCACTCAACTGCCTTCAGTATTCAATTATGCTCAAGACATACAAGCTTATAAAGATATCTGAATTTCAATTCTGTCTCTTAATTAGTGATGTGCTAAAACACCAAGAGGTTAATAATCACTCTATCCTTCAAAATCATTTTCTAAGTGATACTCTTGTCAGTCATCACTTTCTCTATAAAATATCAACCAAGAAACTTCACTCCCACTTGAACTCTGTATTATGTTTCTCTAAAGGAACTGCCTTTTATGTTGTATGTTGTTTAGCAAAAAGATGCTTCTCTTCAAGCTTTGTGAGATGTCTGGTGTTAGACAGATGGCACTGGCCCTCTGTGTGGGGTGTTATGTGTGGGGAACCCTGCCCACATCCTTCGTTGGGCTTGGCGGCTTTGTAGGCCAGCTGAACTCTTCATTCACTCCAGCTGGCTCTCACTTTCTGTCTGCACACACACACACACACACACACACACACACACACACACACATTAAACACCTGCTGGTTTCTAAACATTCAGAAGACCACTGCTGCTCATTAAATGAAGAAGTGCATGAAAAACACATTTTGGGTGGCTTCTAATACTATGAGTAAATATGGTGTATATAAAATTCACTTTCTCAGCAACATATTTCCTTCACCAGTTCTCTAGATATTTCTGTAGAGGCAGAACAGTGCCAATTGTTGAGCCTGTTGTGTCATCGTAGCTTGGAGGTGGCCTCAATCCAATATTCCTCATAGACTTTGAAGTCACTCTGCTAGAGATTCTGTGGAGGTCTGAATGCCCTGGATGATCACACTTTGTACATGTGCAGTGTTCCAGGAATAAACAAATCATGAAAGATCACAAGGTTTTGTGTCAGGTTGACTTCAGGGCTAGGCATTGAAAGTCAGACACCATACACTTGCAGTGTTTCAGGGAAAACCAAGTCATGAAGTTCATATATAGGTTTTTAAGTTATTGCTATTAGGTTGTCTCCAGAGTTTGACAATGACAATCACTTTCACACTGATGCAGTCACAGTGTATACTGTGAATTAAAATTAATTTTTTGGTAACCATCCTGATTAGCATGGGTCTTCTTTACCTTAGAGGGTTTACATAGAATCCTGTGGTCTCTCTACTTTTCTTCTGCATGTGATCAGTGGTTACAGCTTTATTCTATGTTTATATCTTTTTCTGTGTTGACACAATGTAGACATAGACTGGTTCTTACAGTGCTAAAGTATTTAACATAGCTGATTAAAAAACACCTTCAGATTTATGTAATTGCAGCTGTTTGGCATTCTTAGTTCGCTATGTTAGCATGCATGCTTTGGTAAAAATAAACTTTTTTCCTTTCTTTGAGTTTCCAATTTTATTAGAGTCAAAACTCAGATTTAATATCTTGAAGGAATGTTTGCACTAGTAGAGGATAAAGGCTTGTTTCTCCCTTATTAATCTGTGCTATGGTTTAGCTTCTAAGAGTCCCCCAAAACCAGTACCATAGTGCTACCAGGAGGTGTACAGTGCTGGGAGGTCTTTAGGTCATTGGAGAAATACCTTCAAAATGGACAGTGGGATTCCAGCCCCTTCACTTTACTCTTTGATGTCATGTGAGTATTACTTCTGCAAATGCTTCTGCCATCCTTGTCTGCTCTTCAAAGGCTCAAAGCAATGTAATCAGTTGAATATGGAGTGAAATCTCCTGACTATGAGATAAAATAAAAATTTTGTCTTTGTAACTTAATTATCTCCGTTATTTGTTACAGTAACAGAATCCTGAATAACATAATTCACTTACTTTGCCCTTCCATTTTTACTCTCAATTATTTCCAAGGCAGTTTGAATACTCGTCTACCTTTTTTATATGCATTTTTCCATGTCATTAGTGTATTATATAAGAAGCTTTACTGTGTTATTCCCAAATGAGTATATTGTATTTTGATGCTATTCATCCATCTCCCATTTTTTTTCTTTTCCTCCTTTTATAGTCATTAAGTTTCATTATTATATTTTAATACATATATATACTTTAATCATTTGACCCCATTTCTCTCTTCTCTCCCCCTTCCTTGGCTTGATGCTTCTCTCAGCAGTATTATACACTTAATAGATATTCCCATAAATATCAAATGGAAAAATGGCTACATATGCATTTTGGGATTGTCAGCAGAACCAAATTCTTAATTTGGCAAACTTGAAAGGGCAAGTTACTGAGAAAACCAGTGGTTCTCATCTCTTTCATTCATGTATTTCAGATGGCACAGGGAATGTATAGCTGAGAACATTCTGTAAGAAGACTTTTTATGAAATATGTATCATAGGAGCCATCATGTTCTATTCCTCCAAGAGCTTGCCTTTCCACCTTCCTTGGATTGGCTGTGGAACTGGAATATAGATGAGGCCACAGCAATTCCTTCTCAGCTGGGTAATTTACACAGATTCTTAACCATGTAGCTTTGATTTTATAAATTATTATTTTAGAAAAATGAGTAGTTGTAGCCTGACTGTCATGTATATTTTTCCAGACACTATTGTACATGGTCTCTCATTTGTCCTTTGTCACATCATTTAAGTAACTCCAAGCTTTCCAGGTATTTACTTTGTTTCTTCTCCAACTGCTCATAGCTTACTCCTAACTCAAAACCAAAATGTAGTTCTTGCTCATAATAAAATAAGTCTTTGCTAAGTAAGTAGACAGAGATTATGAAAACAAACTTTTCCAAGAGTATAAGGAATCAAATTTTATTCCACAAATATTCACAAAAAAAATTAAACCTGACTCCAAGATCTCTTGATTCTGGGCGAAGAGGGATTATCCTCTCAGCCACTTTAGGAAGAAGAGGAGCTCCAATTCATTCCCTCTGAGCATTTCTACCCATTTTAATTTTTTTTTAAAAAATTTAATTTTTTTTTTAAAAATTAAATACCTTTTATTGTTATTACAAAGGTGATAAACAGATAAACTGTTTCATCAGTCAGGTAATGAGTTCATTTCTTTTTGCACAATGTCACCCCTACCCATTTCTATTTTGTTTTTGTTTTAGTGACAAATAGACAATCCAAAGTCTTCTGTAAATTAAAACATACTGGATTACCAGCATGCTTATTTTTCCAAATCCACAGTGTCTTTTGGGATCCAGAAACTTTGCAGGATTTCTGCTATCTTGGATGTCTATGCAGTCGGGGGGTCAAGTTCTTGAGATACAACTTGCCTAAATGGTCAATTTTACCTCTCTTCCCCAGGGGAATAAAGGGATGGGTCTGGATGCTTATTATCTTTAGAACCTCATGAGAATTCTTTCCCCAATTTAGTACCTCTGTTCCCTCTTCTCTCTAGGATTGCTTTTCCTCCCTCTGACATAATCTCTTCTGTGGGATCTCAGAAACAAAAAGAAAGATGCTTCATTTTAGCCCTGTTTGCCTCTTTATAGAAACTATCTTGATACTAGACAATCCCAAACCTTGGAAGAAAAAAATATAAGGGGGAAATCACATAACTTAACTGTCTCAATAAATTACTTTGCCAGCAATCTAAGTATGACCTAGTTTCTTTGTAGCCACTTTCTTGAAGTTAATGTAATATTTGTCTCACTCAAGGAAGAAATGACCCAAGGTCAGCCTGACCCCTTCACTCCAAGGGAATAAATATATCGGCAACTGAGTCATTAAGAAAGTCCCAATCTGCCCTTTTCTTTTATAGACCTTCATTAAGTTTATCTGAAATGTGCTTGGAAAACAATCTAATTTATCTTGCTCCAAGTAATTTAATTAGAATTCAATTAAATTCAGCAGAATGCATACATCATTTTACATGTTGCACCTTGATTCCTTTAATTTGCTATTTTTATTTTAAAGATGCAGTGGACTTATTTGGCCCCATGGTATTCTCTCCCAAAATAATCCATTTCATGCATAAACTAACCAGTCGAGGAGCATTAAGAGAAACAAAATGTGTATTCATCAATATGCATGTCACACATGACTCATTTAAATTTAATCTCTTGGGCAATGTGTGCAATGGTGAGATATGCACTTCATATCAGTTCACTCTTACTTCCCAAAGAAATATTTTTAGCACCTCTTTTGTTTTTCATCAGCCCCCACATAGACACAAATAGAGCAACAAAGAAAAAAATAATGACATTCAGATTCTGTTCAAATCATTTTCATAGTCATGATGGCTTTAGAAGATCAAGGGAACCAAGCATCAAGTTTGAAACTGTTTTATTTAATGATAGTTCCAAATACTAAATTTCTGGAAATTACTTTTTTCCCAAGGAACTGACATGCTCTCCAGGGATGCAATCAGTCTTCGTAAATGTAGTCTTTAAAAGGCTAGCATCACATGAATCCCATGTAAGTGGAATTGGGGGCAAGTTCATCTTCATTTTCCAGGAAAGTCTTGGGATTAACATTGGAGTTGTTCCTGGCCATGAACTTATTGATACAGCAGAAATCTTCCAAGGATACATGCTTCTGTGATTTCAGAAACAGAAAGAAATAACAAATGACTTTTACCTGTATTTTAAAAAAAAATCTCCAGTTACTCATAGCTAAGGCATTTCTATTGTAAGGGAGTTCCGGCCCTAGGCCCTGTTTTTCTCATCTCTGGAAGTTACCATGATGCTTCAATCTGATCCCCAGCCCGTGGCTGAGGTGCATCACTGTGGCTATTGAACTAAATGAACATTAGATGATTCTAAGAACTGAAGTGGGGTTAGGTCGAACATTTACTATACCTCTAGCAAACTAAAAATGTTAGAGTTATTATTTTAGCTACTGAAGCTTTACTTAGTTTATCCCTTAGTGAAACACAAATAAAAAATGAAGGCTCACTTTCTTTCTTTTGTAATATCAAATACTTTTAGTGTTCTCATGTTTGGTATTTTTCCACATACCAATTGGATGTCCTTAGATAATCTCATCAGCTAGGGGTCATAATTGCAGCCTTTACTGGGTACAAGTGAGCAAGGTGTAATGTGTCAAAAGTCTGCTATGATTTGAATTTACCTGTCCTGTCATAGAAAAAAAAATGTGTTTATCACAATCCAGGCTACTGTTACAAAGAACTGTGGAATAGGTGGCTTATAATTAACTGGAGTTTATTTCTCACAATTCTGGAAGATGGAAACCCAAAATCAAGGTGCTAGTGTGGTTTAGTTCTGCTCTGGGGTCTTCTTGCTACTGTATCCTTATTTGGCAGAGATGTATGGTTCCCTTGTAAAGCACCAACCCCATTCATTAGAGCTCTACTCCTGTTAGCCAGACTATTCCCCAATATCATTCTATAGTGTAAGAGATGTAGGATTTCAGGATATGAATTTGGGGGGATACAAACTTTCAATCCATTTCAGGAGGTTTATAAAACCCGGTGACTGAAAGTTTCACCAGTCAACATTGTAAAAGAGTCACTGAAAAACAAACTGACAGGTGGAGGTCAGAAGTCAAGGTGATTTAGGAAAGGATAATACCTTGTCTTGCCTTTCCAGTGACCAGGTTTCACTGAGCTAGGTGTAGCTCAACAGTTTATCTCACAATGAGCTCAATTAGGAGAAAGGTGAGTGTACAATTGATGTTCATAAAGTGACCTCTCACCTTTCTTTCCTTCTTTGTTTTTAAAATATAAATGATTCCCACAGCCTGAGGACCTGATACTGCTTTTCAGTTGCCATCTTGGCAGTGACTCTTCTGTCACAGAAAACATGGATTCCATAGAAATGCTCATTTCAAATAATATCACTGTGGAATCCTTAGTTTGTAATCTGACTGATGTTTTGGTTTCACCTGATGTTTTTATTACAGTACTAAATCTTGGTAACTTTGGAAAACATAGAACATTTGATACCACCTGCACTATCCTGAGTTGTAATTTAATAATCAGCAATTTAATGTCAATGTTTCTTCACTCTCTACTAGCCGCTTCCATCCTCAAGTCCTTGAGCCTCCTCCTAGGACAGTTCTGCCTGAGGAGTGTGCTCTCCCATTGGTCTTCCTTTTTGTTCTCTTCTGTTCTGTGAACCAATGAGACCCTTGTTGAGACTTCCCTCCTCTTCTGACTACTTGTCTTCTTGCTGCTTTTTCATCTCATAAACCTGAAGCTAGTATGCCAATAGAAGAATTTTATCCTTATGGTAGAAATTTCAACAGGTCTAATTATAATATTTATATTTAAATATACCAATTATAAATTTTTATTCTTACAGGGGACCTTTTCCTCTAGAATAATGTTTTTCTAGCCTATGCTGTAAAAATTGGATTTTGGTGTCATTTTGAGCTTTTTTCTTCAAAGCACTTTGTCCAAAGTCCTAAGATAAAATGACTCTTTTATTATCATATCCTTGGAAAAGGAAAATTGGAATCATTTTTCCATTCAAAGGAAGAAGGAAAAATCTTCACTAACCTCCACTGAGATATCTTTTTATTGTTAAAAGGCAAAAGTCAGATATATTTTTGTTCTACAATGAGGCATGACTTTGCTTCTTTGCTATTCTCAGTTCCCTGAATATTCTTCCAAGCAAAAAGGCATAATTGATTATCTCAGTTGATTATACATTTTTCAAACAGATTTTAATTGTGGGTGGGAAAGTTCAACACTTAGTGGGAACTAATTTTACCCATTTTCTCCACTTCAAATACACTATGCTTCATGCACAAAAATTGGTAAATATGCAATAAAATAATGGAATTTGACATTGTTTTTATTTTAAAAGAGCATGAGTCACTAGTTCACTCACATATTTTGTTTTTATTTATTTAATAGATTTCAAAGTTAGATGTTTGCCATTTGGCCTCAGGGTTCACTAACATAATTCAAAATGCAAAACTAAATGCATTTCATAAGTGATAATGGCATGGTCATTTAAAAATGTATAAAGAAGGAAAACATCAGCATAATCATGCTGGAAAGGGTAACGCCACTTTTTTGCTCTTTAAGAGGATGTTAACCAGTGTGTAATTAGAGTTAGAAGTTCTGACTTAAGACTGAGCTCTGTCAACATTTTAATGGCCATGTCATGTAAGACTATAAATATTCCTCATGTCTTTTGAGTCTTTTTTTCTTTTGCTTTTGTTTCTCAATGTGTGCAGTTAAGGATCTTCTAAATTTTTCTAATTAGGAAATGTTTGTTAGTCAGTGAAGAAATAAACCTAAGATGTATGCTGGCAATATTTTGGGGTATTTCTTCTGAATGTTTCTTAACATAATCTTAAAGATTAACTTAACTAATCAGGAAGAATATTGGTCCTTCCAGACGTACTCCAAGTTATGAGAGCTGTTATTCTGAGTATTTAGCATGAGAGCCAAATATTGCAGAGGCAGTTTGTATGTTTTATTAATCCCTAATGACAAGTGGTCGGGGGGTGTAGATCTTCAGATCAAAATTCAAATCCTGGGCTAGGAATATGGCCTAGTACCACATATGGCCAGAAGTGGCACTGTGGCTCAAGTGGCAGAGTGCTAGCCTTGAGCAAAAAGAAGCCAGGGGCTGGGGATACAGCCTAGTGGCAAGAGTGCCTGCCTCGGATACACGAGGCCCTAGGTTCGATTCCCCAGCACCACATATACAGAAAATGGCCAGAAGCGGCGCTGTGGCTCAAGTGGCAGAGTGCTAGCCTTGAGCGGGAAGAAGCCAGGGACAGTGCTCAGGCCCTGAGTCCAAGGCCCAGGACTGGCCAAAAAAAAAAAAAAAAAAAAAAAGAAGCCAGGGACAGTGCTCAGGCCCTGAGTCCAAGGCCCAGGACTGGCAAAAAAACAAAACAACAACAAAACAAAAATTCAAATCCTTTGTTTCAAAGTTTATTCGCATATTGCTGAACCATGCCTACCATGGAAGAAGATGGCAAAGTTCTTAACTTCCAATAATGACTAAAGTATTATCTTTTTAGTTAGTTGTCTCTTAAGTAGGAGGACACAAAACTTGGGGAATGAAATATCATCCTATAGGATCCGGGGAGAAAATGTGATTACTACCTACATGTTAAAAGAAAAAAAAAACTTCATTTCCTGTGTGGGGAAGCATTAAAATACAGTTAAGATTGGCTAAGTGTGTGTGTGTGTGTGTGTGTGTGTGTGTGTGTGTGTGTGTGCGCGCGCCAGTCTTGAGGGTTAAATTCAAGGCCTGGGATCTGTCCCTGAGCATTTTTGCTCTAAGATAGCAGTCTACCACTTGAGCCACAGCTCCGCTTCTAGCTTTTTGGGTTGCAAATTGGAGATAAGAGTCTCACAAACTTGCTTACCTAGGCTGGCTTGAAACCATGATGCTCAAAATCTCAGACTCTTGATTACAGGTGTGAGCCATAAGCACTCTTGTCATCTTGTCTAATTTTTGACATATAGATTGAGTCTGATCTAATAACCATTCATTTATTTTATTCTTTATACGTTTTAAAATGTGGGATTTTGTTTTGCTTTCCTTTGTTTAATTTTCTCTTACTATTTTCTTCTATTTCTTTTTCTATAACAAGAAGATTTATTGAAATATAAAATCCACTTACAATTTATCCACTTAAACAGTATGATTCCATAGTTTTGGATTAGCATTGATATGAACATTATTCAACTTCATAGCATTTCCAATGTCTCAAAAAATTCAGTACACATTAGTTATGATACCAAAAGGGGGGCCCTTGTGGGCCTAGGTAGGGAGGTTAGGGACTGTATCATGTCAGCGACTAACTTCACAAAGAGAGCTGTTGGCTTAAAATGTCTTGCTTGACACAGAGTTTGCCCAAAACTCAAAAATTAGGCAACAGTAACATAACATAACACAGAGATAAGTTCTGTAATTTGTAGAGAAGATTGTTATGTTTAAAGTCACATAACCCATTACTTTAAAATTCTTTCACTAAATCTAATAATAGAGGCCTAATTAGCCTCTATTGGTATTTCTAACTTGTTAGTAAATGTCAAAACACTTGTACTATTGGCAAAAATGCCTCTTCCTGTCACTGAAATAATGGCTAATGTTCAAGAAAAAAGAAGGTGATAACTGACTAAAAGCATATTCTTCTGTCAACAAATGTTGAGAGGTGCATAAAAAGCCATGCTGAAGATTTGGAGAAGCAAGTATGTGAACACAGCAGCTTTGCTATGTGTGTGTGTGGGGGGGGGGGGTAAAGTACAAATGTTGTTGCATGCCTCAGCCATAGATGACATATTATGAAGTCACTGGGTTAGTGAGAAATTTTTCATTGCAGCAGAAATACCTGGTCATTGTTTACTTCTTTGTTGTTTGCGGTACCAGGGTTTGAACTCAGATCCTTAAACTTGTTAAGCAAGTGCTCTGTCTTTGAGCACTCTAAGATAGGGTCTCATTTCCTGACTGGGTGATGATATACCTATTTTAAGCTTCCTGTTGTACCTGGGAGAACTGGTATGTACTGCCATGCTGAACTTCTTCTACTGAGATGGAGTCATGGACTTTTCTGCTTGGGCTGGCATGGAACCATGTTTTTTCTCAGTCTCAACATCCCATATAACTTGATGACAGTCACATGCCTTTATTGAGTTATCAGTTGAGAAGGAGGTTTTGTGCATTTTTCTTCCCAGGATGGCCTAGAGCAGCTATCCTACTATCTCAAGCTCCACAGTAGCTAGGATTTAAGGCCTAAGCCACCAGTCAGTACCCATCCTCTTTTCATTTTTTACTGGTGGCACTCATGTTTGAATTCAGGGGTCATATTTGCTAGGCACACGGTCTACCACTTGAGTCATACTCCCATTCATTTTTTGCTGTGGTTATTTTTTAAATAGAGTCTCAGGGATGTTGTTTTTTGCCCAGATTTGGCATTGGGTTGTAATTTTCACACCATACCTCCATCCTAGCTGGGATTACCCAAGTATATCGCATACTTTGCCAATAGTTTTTCAGTCTTGATTCTTACTGATTTTTTTCTACAATAATAAAATAAGGATTTGGTTCTAATTGAATGAAAAGAAAAATGTGAGATGTTATATATGGTGCTTACTTGTGCTCATAAATGCCAAAGCATGATTCCTGCTGCATTAGAACTCTTCCTCGCTCTTTAAATTTCTTCATTGCTTACTTCTCTGGATCCATCTCCTCCATTTTTATTGCTTTCACTGACCAGCCATGAGATCCCATGTCTGCCTCAGCTTCTCAGACAGTGTAGCATTCCTTTCCGTGGAAAGACCTGTCAACTTCTCAACACTAAGTAATACTTCTCTCATATTTTTTTAAAGATTTAAAACTGTTCTTTTTTCCTGAGTAATTACTTAATTATTGTCAAAATGATGTACAGAGGGTTTACAGTTTCATACGTAAGGCAGTGGGTACATTTCTTGTACAATCTGTTACTTCCTCCCTCATTTCCCCCTCCCCTCTCCCTCTTTCTCTTGCTCCCCATGAGTAGTTCAGTTGTTTTACACCAAATGGTTTTGTAAGTATTGCTTTTAGAGTCATTTGTCTTTTTATCCTTTGTCTCTCGATTTTGATATTCCCTTTCCCTTCCTTAGTTCTAATACCAGAAATGAACCTGCAGAACTATGCCTACTTAATCTTTGGTAAAGGAGCTTAAAAAAATAGGATGGAAGAAAGATAGCCTCTTTAACAAATGGTGCTGGCAAAATGGTTCAACACCTGCAACAAATTAAAACTACATCATTATATATGACCCTGCACCAAAATCAATTCCAAATAGATCAATGACCTCAAAATAAAAACAGATACCCTGAAAACACTACAAGAAGAAGTAGGAGAAACACTTGGGCTCCTTGGCATAGGATGAAACAAAGGCCCAGAAATGCAACAAATCAAAGAAAGGTTGGACAAATGGGCCTGCATCAAATTGCAGCGCTTCTGCAGGGCAAAGGATGTAGCTTGCAAGATAAACAGTAAGCCCACAGGTTGGGAAAAGATCTTTACCGGCTTTGCAATGGACAAAGGCCTCATATCTAAAATATATGCAGAACTGAAAACATTTAATTCCTCCAAAACAAATCCTCAGAGAACCAACAGCCCCCTCAACAAGTGGGCTAAAGACTTAAAAAGAGATTTCTCTGAAGAGGAAATGAGAATAGCCAAGAGACACATGAACAAGTGTTCTACATCAGAGACCATAAAAGAAATGCAAATCAAAACAACATTGAGATTCCACCTCACCCCAGTAAGAATAAGCATTATCAGGAAAACTCTACATTCTTCAAGAACCTTTTCCAGATTTTCTTTGTCCAATTTAAAGACTAAAATTGTTCCAATAATTTCTAGCATTTTATATAGATTTAATTTGAATACACAGGTATTTTAGGTTCTTTGTTCACTAATTCCACTTATTTATTTCCCATGTCATTCTAAGCTTCTCAGAGTCCATACATTCTTATTTCACAGACTGAGCCCAGCAAGCCTTGCAAATGCTACTGATATGTTATTTCTTTGTGGATAATCACAACCCCCACAGTTTGTACAAGGTAAATAAGTAGACTATCCTGGTAAGCCAGCTAAACCCACTTTAATGAAACATATGATCTTTTCATGACTAAAAATGCAGATTTTCAGAGGTGCTGTATGCACACCAGCATCTTCTAAAAGTCAATCCATATTATGGAGTAGAAGAAAATGTAAATCCCAATATTCAGCCAGAGTTCTTCAGGAAACAGAGATGTATGTGCTGCTATTTTATCAAAGGGCATAATTTTTAAAAATCAAGAGTGAGGAGGGAAGGAAGAAAACACAAGAATAGAGTATACCACCAAGAACTTGAAGAAGCCAGACCATTTTCAGAGAGCCTGAATAAATGATCGCATCTCAGTAAAACTTTCAGAAAGAAGAAGAAAGAATATATTTGTCTACTGGTTTCCTATTGGCCAAGTGCAATGATTCTGTTTTACTTCCTGACTGTTCATGAGTGAGCACCAAATAGGTTCCCATAAAGTCTTACCCTCAACAACAACTGGTATTTCCCAGTCAAAAGACTGAAGATCACAGCATGAACCTGAGACTCAGTGCTACTCATTTAGGCCCACATGGTGGGTATAGTCTGTGAAGAGTTGGTCATTGCAGCCACCAAGGGACTTGGAATAAGTGTGCAAGGACCCTAGAATTTGGTGAAACTAAAAGAATTTGAAGGGGGATGATGAGGTGTTATAAATACATACTAATAATAATATCCTTATTTTACACTAAGTCCAGTCCCAGAGTTAAAGATACATAATCATGGGACTTAATTAAGGACTTCCAACTCCCAGTTTGGTGTTCTTTTTGAACTTTGATGCTGTTTCTCTGGACATAAAACATTGTGCCTTTGACTGAGTATTTTGACTCATCTTTTCACACTAACATCAAATCTCTTCTATATTTAGTCCTTCATGGTCTCAATTAAATATTATGTTCAGCAGGGCTGACTTCAAGTTTTCTTGATTTCTTTTTACCAAATGAGTAAAAAAGAAACAAAAATACCAAATCTAAAAGAAATAAAGTCCAATTAATGTTAAACTTCTTAAGGTAGGTACTTGCCTCATAATCTTTTAACATAGAATTCAACAAATGTGTGAATGCAATAAACAAAGATCTTAGCAAAGAGCTTTTGAGAAGCCAGCCGCCTAAGTCCTGTAAAGAAAAATATTGTCAGAGATAGTAGCAGAAGTTTCTTCCACATTCATGTGCTACTGTTTTTAGCTGAGTAGTATATGTTAGTCATTCTTTGTGTGTGCATCTCTTAATTCAGGTACGGACTATGATCTGACATGACTTGCCTGTCTATCATTGTCAAAAAGCAGATGTTCCACAGAAAGCTAGCTTTGCCCAAATTCAAGATGATAACATTGTTTCACTCACAGGGCAAAGAAGTACAGAGCAAATGTGATTATGTAACACTGGTGAAATTCTTCCCTAGTTTTAAAAAACGTTTTCTTGTAGGATCAAAAAAGAAAGCAGGATAGAATTTGTGCTTTACTTTAAATTTTTTTTTATCGATACCGATTTTCAGCACAAGTTTATTCCCAAAATTCTACAGTCTGTTTCTTTAACAGAACAAAATGCTGGTGATAATGGTTATGTCAGTCTTTATGAATACAAGCTCCATTATAACAGATATTCAGCTTCCAGAAACACTATTTTTTTCCTGAGACTCATGCATATTTCATTGTCTAGTCCTTCTGAATTTTAAGTGGATAGGTGTCCTTTTAAGCACATAAACAAAGAAGATGAAAATATGCATTATAACTTCCTCTCCATTTTAGTACTAAAATTATAGGAACTACATTTCTTATGTTAGAATGCATCTTATGTGCTATTTATTCTATATCCTATATGAATAACCAACAGCTTCAATTTCACTTTGTACTGTATTTAGCTTCATTTTTGCAAGATAGCACCTTACCAGGCTTGTTTGAGAATGCACCAGAAAATAGCATATTAATCTCAATGTCTAAATGGCAGATGGGATATGGGAAAAGTTAGATTATTTTTGTCTTTTGAAGCTAGTGGGTTTTGAGAATAATCAGCCATCTTTCAAATCTTTCAAGACTCTACCCTTTTGATTTATAGATATTTGTTCACCTATAGATTCATTCATTCTGTGATTGTTGGGCATCTATTTCCTTTCTGTCTGATAGTTCTCAAGGCACTGGGAATAGAGATATAATTAACATTCCTTTCTTTTTAGGAGCTCAGGAGCTATAATGTATAATGTGTGCAGGCAGAAATAAGGACATATAGATGGGGACACTTAACAGCCTTGGGGAACAGAGAGTGGCCAACAGAAGCTTTCTGAACAAGATAGTGCCATGAGGCTCTGGGGAGTTAGGTAAAGAGACCAGATTTTAACTGTATTTATTACCTAAGGTACCCAAGTTGAGGGGGCTAGGTAAAACCCTAGTTAGAATATATAATAATAAATGAATTAAAGATAGCCCTAAAATAGAGAACAGAGACATCTCTGTACAAAGACATCATGAAATGGAGTTTGTTCTGTCCTAGAAAATGCAAAAGAGAGTTTGATGAGGGCATGACATCAGGGCAGAGGAAATAGCACAGTGTTAACATTTGGATATTTAAGTTTATGCTTCATTTTGTTTTGATGATTCTAGTAACTGAGTCAGACATGCAAGCTATAATAGCTGTAATGTCTAGCTACTTTCTTTTATGAAAGGACTTGTGAGCTAGTCTGATAGAAGGTACCTTCCACTCATTCTTCTTCTACATATTGTATTCATTAGCATGCCCTATAAAACCATACTGTGCATTCTCTATCAAATCATACTAGCAGCAACTGAATGACATGGCCACTAATTAAAAGCAGAAATCAAGCACAGCAGATTTGTAGTTTCATTTATCTAAAGACACAAGAATAGGCTTGTGTTGACCACCTGTAATGGAACACATTACAGATAGCTTACCGGAAGAGTTTTCATTACAGATCAGCGGATCTAGTTTTTGTTAGTTTGTTGCTTTATTTTGACTTCTTTGTTTTCTCCAAAATGTTTCTGGAATCTAGCCCATTAGTTGAGGTCTCTTCTATGTATTCTCTATGAGAGCAGAGAATATTTTAGGCCAAATAATGGTGATATGTGGTGGTTGAGGTGTAGCATTTGGGACTTGGAATCCTATCACCCAGTTTCTATTTAAATACTTCCCAGAATGACAAGCAAGAAGGGAAGTAGCCCTGGGGCTGCCTGCCTGTCTTCTCTTTGTCTCAGTTAAAATGGCCAACAATAATAGTGTTGTGTCTGCTATATAAACTTATTCTGATGATTAAACAAGATAGTGTGGTAAATTTAAGCCTAGGTTTTGACACATAGTAAGAACTTACTAAATATAAATAATCGTTGATATTTTACCTAACTGTCCCCATTTTGTACTAAGTTATTTGGGAATCTTCCTTCCAAAATTTTAGTTTAACAGCTCTCCAATGATAAGGACTATGTATTCTTCATCTTTGATTTTTATGGTGTATTGTATATTTAAACAACAACAACAACAACAACAACTGCTTTATAGAACATTGGCAAATAGATAAGAAAGACTAAAAATTTTATTTTTCTGTCTAGTCTGAAATTTTGTGTGTCTTGATTATGTTTATGAAAGGGCCAGATGTTCCCAAAGTTTTGGATTTATGAATGTATTCTTAAAACTGTAAGATTCCAAGGACATAGCAGTAGTTTAGGGCTTCGTTTTCCAAGGACACATGCTTCATACACAACGCCCCCTGCTGGGTATGAGCAGTACTTTCTGGAAACAATTTTTTTTATATATTTGTGTTTATTCTTCATTTAACTTTTTAAAACACTACTATAGTTATAGTTAAATATTACAACAAAAAACAATAGCAAGTAGTAAACTTATTTATGATTACAGTCCTTCACTCCATCACTACTGCATTTAAAATGCCAGTAGTGGGTGCTATTCACTGGCTCCATTATGAGGTTTGACACTGAACACCACCTCTAGGGTGATGTTCATCATCCTCGTAAGCTTCTCCATTATAATGGCGTCATCTTTCCTGATTTGGATCAAAATCCACAAGTTCTACCTGATCCATTTTCATCAGTCTCTTCTACTTCCTTCCTCTCAGGAAGGAGTTTTTCCAGCAAAGAGAGTTTATCAGGAGAGAGGAAGCCGTTTTCAGGAAAGTTTACCTTAAACTCAATGATTAGGCGGCCCTTTTCATATGGTCGTCGATAAATTGGCATGCCTTCATTTAGCACACATTTGATATCTCCATGCTTGACTATCTGACCTGGATGAGAAGTGATGACTATGGTTCAGTTGTCAAGAGTGGAGATTGGCTTTTGGAAGCCACACAATGCTTCAACCAGTTGTATGTCCATACACATGAAAAGGTCTTCTCCTCGTCGTGTAAAAACAGCATGGTCCTTCTGGTCTAATACAATGATGATATCTCCAGGCTCCAATCCTGGTTCTTGGTCTCCTTCACCATGGAATATTATCTTCTGGCCATCTTTCATGCCTTTGTCAATATGAACTTTCAGAATCTTCTTCTCTCAAACTATTTTCCTTCCATTGCAGCTTTTACATCTATCTTTAGGACTGATCCTTTCTCCATGGCCCTGGCACTCCATGCTCATAGACTGAATTTGCTGAACCGTTCCAGGTCCTATCTGATGAATTCGTATTTGCATCCCAGTACCTCGGCCATTGGGACAGCACTCCACTGCCCCTTTTTTACCACCACGGCCTTCACATTTGTCACAAATCACATTCTTTTGCAGAGCCAGTTTTCTTGTTGCACCATTATATAAATTTTCTAAGGTAACTGAGAGCTGATGCACAACATTTTTACCTCACCTTTCTCTCTGCATCCTTCCTCCTCCTCCAAAAAACATATCAAAGATGTCCATGGGGGAGCCAAAACCGCCACCTGCTCCACCCTACTTAATTGCCTGTTCTCCTCCTTTGTCATATAATTCTCTTTTCTTGGCATCAGAGAGAACCTAAGCTTGAGAAATCTGTTTAAACTTTTCTGCTTCATTTGGATTCTTATCAGGGTGGTACTTCAAGGCTAGTTTCCTGTAGCCTTTTTCAATTCTTCCTGGGTGGCATTGGGTTTGACTCCCAAAACATCATAGTAAGTGGTTTCTTTCACCACCATTTTCTAGCCGGTGAGTGGGCTGGGGCCTATGAAGGAGCGGGAAGGAGCGCATTGCTGTGCGCAGATGGGGCAGCCGCCGCTTCTCCAACCTCTCTCCGAGCGTTCTGGAAAGTTCCCTGGAAACAATTCTTTGCCATACCAGCTTCTCAAATCTCTTCCCCTAAGGAGGTAAATTAAGAAAATAATCCAGAGTGGCACAATGATAAGACAATCATTTGTCTACTGTAAATGTTTAAATCATTGAAAGCCTTCTTTCAACTATTATGAATAGCATCATATTACATGGTGACTAGATAAAAATTCTGTGAATGCTACAGAGTCAATGTCTTCTATTCCTTTCTACTTCCTATCGATTTAGTAAACACTAGCCATCTCATGGATTGTCTTGGTTTCCATGATACCAGTTTTAGTCCGGTACTCCCCACTCAACCAAAACTTTTAAAAACTGGCATTTACTACAAATAATCTCTTACTACTTCTCATTTTTTCTATGCTAAAAGCAACATTCAGTATGATGATGATTTCTTCTTTGATTATCTCTGTTCTCTTGGGTTTTTGACACTACCCTGTAATGGCTTCTGACCCTTGTAATGTGACTCTTCTCCCACTTCGAATCCCAACCTTACAATCTCCCAAAACTCTTCCCCAGACTCCCTTCTTATTTTCTCTTGATCTTTCCCTTTTTTGGTGTTGCTGTTCATTTCCCACTACTTTAGCCATCCGTTTTAGTGGTATAGCTTCTGCTTATTTATCTCTAGCCAACCTTCCTGTCCAACTATGATCAATGTTCCTAATACTGCTGGATCATTTGGAAGTTCATATGCAGACTCCTAATTAATATTGCTGTTAGCCTTAAGAACATTTGAGTCTCCAATTTTGATTCTTTCCTTTATCTCTACCTTCCTGTCAGGAGTTCCTGGCCCCTGTAAGGTAAGCAGTCTACTGCTAAGTGATCTAGACCTTTAGTAGCACTGACTTTTCTTTCTCAATTAGCCGTTCATTCTTAAAAGCTGTTCCATTTTGCTTACGCTTACCTCTCCATTCTCTTTGAAGCTTTCTCTTTCTCCTTCCTCTGAATGGCTTTGCCTGACTGGCTGTACTGAAGAACATTGCATAGGCTTCATAGGGTGGTGAAGGTAAAAAGAAGCAGAAAAGCAATCATTATGATGCAATGATATATAAATAATGAAGGAGATATATCCCAGGGGAGAGCAACCCAGAAAGGCTGCTCAAAGAAGATGACAGATGAGCCAAATTTTGACAAATGACTAGGCATCAGACTGGTAAATGGTGAGCATGGGCATTCTGGAGACAGTAACTTATGCAAAGAAGCCACTGACTCATTGTTGAAGTGCAAGTAGCTCCATGAGGGTGGAACTCTGGTTTCATGGAGGAATAATACGTGGTGAAGGAAGGGGTGGGGAGATTACACCACCATTTCAGTTATCTGCTGCACGTAAACATTGTGAAACTGCATGCCCTAAGTCAACCTCATTTTATCTTTCTCATCATCCTTCAGATTGGGCAACCATCTCTAGGGATGATTTGTTTCTCCTTTGTGGCATAGATGTACATACTTTTTACTAAAGTAGAAGGATCTAGAATCTCCACATTGCTGAAGCAGCAATGGCAGGCTGAGCGTCTCATGTCATTTCTCTGAGATCACTCAATTTCCCACGTATATACTACATGCTTCTTTACCAGAAAGCTATTTCCTAGAAGGGCACACTATGGAAGTCAATGAGTTTCTTTATACATAGACACAGAATTCACATAGCACTCCTTCCTCTATGCTCTATTGGGCAAACCAAGGCACATACCAAGTTGGCTTCCAAAAAAAGGAGAAGTAGACCCCACCTTCTGTGAGATGAGCCAAATGAATATGAAGGGAATATTGATAGTTGCTTTTTTCTAGGTTCTGTAAGGATGTTAATTAGCATATTGACAATTGGAGTAGGAATGTTTTAAAAAAATATGCCTTTAACTCCTTGTAGGTACTGGATTCTGTGGTCAGGGACCAATACTTGGCTATCGGTAAACTTCAGGAAAGTGCCCTCCGAGGGCCCATAGGACTTGACACAATTTTTCCTCCTTATGGAAGCAAATGGAAAGCACAGAGAATGATTGTTTTAAATCAAAATGCTATCCAATGACTGTCAAGATTCTGGGCTCCTTCCAAAAAAACTGGACTCAACATCTGTCATGGAGGAGAAAATACCTATCATCACAAATCCTATGCCTGAAGCTTTTCTATTTAGAAATGCTACTGATTTTTACTTTATATTGCTATTTCTATAAATAAACTAGAAAAGTCATCTGAGACTTCCAGGGAGGGCAGAAGTTGGCTTTGTATTTTGTATTTGCAATTCTTGTGTCACAGCATATGTGTGTGAATTGTTATCAAGCTGGTGTGGAACTGCATTTCCATGCAAAGTGAACACTTTGACTTTTGCATCTCTACTCCATGTCTACAGGGACACTGCCTGTGAGAAAAAAACAGCAGTTTATATAGTTCAAACAGCTTTATTCTATCAGTGCAGTTCTGAATCAGCTTCAGGAATAGCGGCTTTTATATATAGGCAATTGTGTCTTGAGAAGAAAGCAGAGGCCTAATGCTTATTAAAGCTTCCTAGAACAAATTGAGATCTAAAGTCCAGGAGTGTGTAAGTGATAGTCCCTCTGGATTTTCACGGATTGTATACCCCTTTCACTAAGGTTCGCATCGACCCAGGTGTGTAAAAACAAATGGTCTCTCTTGATTCATATATGAACTTGAGCATGAGGCTGGACTATGGTCACTCCCAGTCAGTGTTGAGGTTCTCAGTGTCATTACACAATTAGTTAACCCTATCTTGCTATCAAAAGAATGTTCATTTCCCTTGGGAATGCAGTGCCTAGGGGACAGTGTCCTTGTTTTAATATTGAAGTTTGGCCATTTTCTTGTTACCAAATTCCATAAACATTTTAAGCTTTGACTTCTAACTTTGTAAAGCTTCATTAATAATGACACCTCCTTCTTGGAATTGCTATCATGGATTGAAAGAAATAGTATGAATTGCATTGAATCTAATACTTGCTAAGGGTAGCCTCTAGGTTTTAATTTCTATTGTTCCAATAGGCTTCTGGCTGACCTATGCTGTGATTGTCTTCATTCCTTAGGGAGATGTTAATCTCTGTGGCTTTGGGCCAGGTATTATCCCTCCTTATTTGTGGAATTGGCTTGACCAGCAAGTACCTGTCAGAAGATTTCCATGCCAATACTCCAGTCTTCCAGAGTTTCCTGAATTACATTCTCCTCTTCTTGGTCTATACCACTACCCTAGCCGTCAGACAAGGTAAGCTCCCCACAAATACCAGAAAATACCCTTAGGAACACACAGAAGAAGGTGTAGCATAATGGAATAACTTTCAACAAGACAACAAAAGACCCCAAATTTCACTTTTTTTGTAGGAATACTTCAAACAAAGTGAGTAATTCAGTAACAAAAAAAGCATGAATTGTGTGAACTGAGCAGGGCTTGAGAAATTATATATAGGCAAAATGTGTAAGTCCTAACAATTGGAATTTCTATGGATGTTCCTTCTACCTCTCAATGAACCTAGACAAAGAACCTAGAATATGCTATGTCCTAAATATGTCCCTAAGGCATATTCTTGGGGGAAAAGTAATGTAAAATATAAACACAAATAGCTCTAGTAATATCACGGGGGAAAAGAATGCTATCTCAACTGGTTAGGTAAGGTGTTAAACTATTTTCAACTTAAAATAGTTGAAACAATAAAAGAAGTTTTCCAAGAGCCTCTGCAAGAGAAAGCGTTTGAAGGAGCAGTTACAATTGAAAATACACAAGGTCCCTCCCCAAAGGTGAGATTCAGATCCTTATGAGTATGACACTGAATCTGATATAATGACTTTTATCTGTGCCTCCCTACCCCAATGCCAGTGATTTTCCCCACATTGAAACTATTGGATAAAAGATATCCTTTAATCTTTTTGTCCAATTAGTATTAGCAAAAATAGTCATTAATAAGTTTGTAGACAATTGCATACCTTCCTAGTAAGGAAGGGCATGCATGTATAAGTATACATTATTTCAAATAGTAACACTTTTTGAAACTTAAAAAAAAATTATTAGTTCATTTTTTATATTTCTTCATTTGGCTTCCTATCTAGAATAACATTCTCACTTATAATGAATTGGTCAGTATAAACTTTTATCTTGGGGGAATAAAAATGATCCTGCTTGGATGGAATTGATATTGGATTTGTTTACAGTATTGAATAAGTAGATTTCATTTGCTTCTCAAAGAATGGTACTATCAGTGACTGTTTTTAAAACTTTGGTATCAGTAGATATAAATCCTTTGAGAAAAACATGCCTAGAGAGCAAGGGAAGGGATGACACTGTCTAAAAAGAAATGGACCCTTTATCTGACTTATAGAACTATAACTCCTCTGTATATCATCTTTGTAATAACAATAATTTTTTTTAAAACTTGACCCCTAATAAAGGAAGGACAAAGTATTAATATATGAAAGTTGAAGACATTTAGCTATGTGACCTCAGTGTGAGTTGGAAGGTAATAAATGTGAATGATGTAAGTACATTTCACAACAGTTACATTCTCACAGTTTCATGATGGTGTTTCAATTCAGGAAAGAATTTTAGAAAATGAAGGAATGGTTGGGCACTGGTGGCTCTCACTTGTAATCATAGCTACTCAAGAGCATGGCCCAAATCCAGCCCAGACAAGGAAGTCCATGATACTCTTACCTCCTATTAACTACCCAAAAACTGGAAGTGAAACTATGACTCAAGTGGTAGCAATAACCTTGATTTTACAAAAAGGAAAAGCAAAGGTCAGAAGCAGCACTCAGGCCCTGAGTTCAACCCTCAGGACTGGAACAAAACAAAACAAAAAAAAAACAGTGAAGAAATGGAGAGGCATATGATTAGAATTTTTTCTCTAAGTCTATAGCTTGATAGCTTGACTAAATCAATCAAAACTAAAACTGGGATATAAAAATCTCTTGAAATAAACTGGGATCATTATAAAAAATGACATTAACTTACTATAAGGATTATAATAAAACTAATATAACACATAAAAAGTATAATAATAAGATTAAAGTAATTATCCCCTTCCTTTGGTTGTACCTGAACTATCACTGTATCTTACCTGAGTACATTGGGAACTGTATATACTGGTATTAGAACTAGGAAAGTGAAAGTGAATATCAAAATTGAGAGACAAAGGGTAAAAAGACAAATGACTCCAAAAGCAATACTTGCAAAACCATTTGGTGTAAATCAAATGAACAACTCATGGCGGGAGAGGGAAAAGGAGAAGGGGTAGAGGGGAATGAGGGAGGAGGTAACAAACAGTACAAGAAATGTACCCAAGGCCTAACATATGAAACTGTAACCTCTCTGTACATCACTTTGAGAATAAATAAGACAAAAAAATACGGCCAATAGAATAAGCACACCTGAATTAACGCATGTACTTTTATACAGTCCTTGTTAATTCCCAGGGATGTATTTGATTACAAATATAAGAAATGAAAAAATAAGATTAAATTAAGTTAAGAACAATTGTAAAACACTCTGTAAGGTAAGCCAAGAAGGTTAGTTCAGGCAGAAAGGAGTTTATTGGGGGAACAGCAAACTGCTGGCCTGCACGCACAAGATGGAGGTGTGGGGAGACAGGGGGGAAGGAGGAAGAGACAAAGACAGAAAGAGAGCAATATAGAAAAGGAAAGAGCTCAGGGATCATGTTGAGCCAGATTGTCTAGGAAAAGGTAGGAGATCTGGCCAGGTGGATTGGATGTGACCTCAGAGAAGTAGGAGGTAACTGCCTCCAGGTGTGCCAATTACCTAGGTAACTCATGTTCTGGGTGCAGACTTAAACAGGTGGGAGGGCTTCTCCATAATGGATTCCACCACAAGTGTGTAAATATTCCTTTCCCCCTATATCCATACTAGCATTAGTTATTTTTTCTTCTCAAATCTTTAAAAACATTATTTGTTGTTATTGTAAAGGTGATGTACAGAGGGGCTACAGTTACATAAGTCAGATAAAGAGTACATTTCTTCCTTCCTTCCTTCCTCCCTCCCTCCCTCCCTCCTTCCCTCTCTTCCTTCCTTCTTTCCTTTCTTTATTTATTTATTTTCATCAGTCATGGAGATTGAACTGAGGTCCTGGGTGCTGCCCCTGAGCTCTTCAGCTCAAGGCTAGCACTCTACCACTTTGAGCTCCGTTGACACTTCCATTTTTCTGGTGGTTAATTGGAGATAAGAGTTTTACAAACTTTCTTGCCAGGGCTGGCTTTGAACCATTATCCTCAGATCTCCACCTCCTTCTTAACTAGAATTATAGGTGTGAGCCACCAATACCCTGGAGTACATTTCACCCTTTCCTCACTTTCTCCCAGTTTTTTCCTCCTGTCCCCACCCACAGTGGTATAGTTCATTTTCTAGATAGTGTTTAATGAGTATCACAGCTGCATTTGTTCATTCTTTGTTCCACCATTTCTGCCCTCCCTACCCTCCCAAAGACAGATAAATGGGACAAAAGGAAAAGAAAGCCAAAAAAAATTTAAGCCTCTTGTTTTCATTTCCTGGAGTTCATTTTCATAAATATTATTTCATATGATCATTTTTTTAATGATGGCCATTCTGATTGGAGTGACATGACATCTCAGTGCCATTTGTTTTGTTTCTCCAGTATGGCCTGAAACGTTGAACCATTTGTACTTCCTCAAAAAGTATCTGCTCTGTTCATTTGCATATTTGTTAACTGAGCTGTTGAGGCTTTCATAGGTTAGCTTTTTGAACTCCATGTGCATTCAGGTTATTAATATCAATGTAGAACTGGCAAAGAATTTCTCTTATTCTGTAGACTGTCTCTTCGATCTAGTGACTTTCTTGTGCTGTGCAGAAGCTTTGTAGTTTGATGCCATCCCATTGATCCATCTTTACTCTTATTTGCTAAACTATGGAAGCTCTTTGGGTGTCTGTTTTTGTGCCTGTACTATGCTGTTGCATGTTTGTATGACATTGTAGCATCATTTGAAATCAGGTATTATGATGACTACAGCATTGCTCTGTTCACTGAAGATGGCTTTGGCTATTTGAGGTCATTTGTATTTCCCTATCAAGTATAGACTGAATTTTCTTCCTCTGAAGAATGCTGTTAGTTGACTTGTTAATGTGAATAGGGTTTGGGTGGGGATTGTATTGAATATATAGATTGTTTTTGGTAGTCTAGCCTTTTTCACGATGTTGGTTCTGTCAATACTTCAATGTTAAACTTTTTCCATCTCTGGTTTCTCTTTTTAAAAATTTCTTTTTTCAATGGTTTATAGTTTTCGTTTTGGAGGTCTTCTACTTCCTTAACTAAATTATAATACTATGCTTAGGCATATATTCATAGGAATGCAAGTCAAGATACAAAAGGTGTTTGCACACTCATGTTTACTAAAGCACTATTTGTAGTAGCTGAGCTAAAAAAGCAGCCTAGATGTCCTACAACTGATAACAAGAGGTACACATACACAGTGGAGTATATTTCAGCCATAAAGAGGAATTACATTATATTATTTTTGGAAAAATGGATGGAACTGGGAATCAACCATTAAGTGAAGTAAGCAGGTTCGGAAAGACAAAGGCTGGATATTGTCTCATATATATATATATATATATACATATATATATCATATGTGTTCATATACATTCCTATATACATAAACAGAGTATGACCATAACAGTGGAGGTGTTTGGGGGAGAGGGAGAGAGTGGAATAGAATTTTGGAAAGCAAATAATAATGAAGTGTATCTTGTCTGTTTATGAAAATGACATAAGGAAATTCACTAAAAGGGATAGGGGAAAGTAGAAAGGAAGAGCAAAAAGTTATAAATTATATCTGTGAGTGAAATATCATGCTAAATATCCTTTATAAAACTAGTATACATTGAGTAAAATAAGTAACAGAAATGTATATCAGGTTTTGTTGCAGGTACATACCAGTAGAAGAGGCAGAGTAGATGAAGAAGGTAAAGGAGGGTAAATGTACTCAAAATACTGTGTATGCATGTATAAAACAAACCAGTGAAACCTCTTGCAATTGTTTTAGGAAGCAGAAAGAAAGGATAAATGTGAGAGACATTAGGCGAGTTTGATTGGGAGACATCTTGTGCACACATGGAAATATTATTTTGAAACTGTCTCATGTAATCAATATACACTAATTAAAATGAAAAACAATGAAACAGATCTCTAGTAGTACTCATAAAGCACACATTTGCAAGATTTTAAAAGTATATCATAATTAGAAAGAGAATGTAGAGCATCATGCCAAGTAAAATAGGCCTCCTGGAGAAGTCATTACAAGCCATGGAACCCAAAGGTCTTGCATTTCATGGCATATCAGATCCTAGAGTCACCTGAACATCTTGCACAGTTCTGAAAATGCTACTCTGTGGCATTCCAAAGAATACCTGCATTCTTTGGAATTTT
Source organism: Perognathus longimembris pacificus (assembly GCF_023159225.1). Lineage (NCBI taxonomy): Eukaryota > Metazoa > Chordata > Mammalia > Rodentia > Heteromyidae > Perognathus > Perognathus longimembris. Next base: position 40,071,363 of record NC_063169.1, read on the forward strand.
CTTTAATTTTTACCATAGGCAGTCAAAAAAAAATTCTGGCTAAGAAGTAAAACCTAACAACAACAAAAAAAGAACCATGCCCCCCAAACCCCAAACAGTCAGTTCTCAGTACCTGAATAATCTTGGCTAAATCACAGAAGAGAAAGGACTGTTAATGGTTGGCAGAATAAGTAAGCACTTGGCAGTTGTAAATATGGAATTATAACTCTCCTGAGAGTCATGGGGGACTATTACTGTCACTTACCTCAGTCTGGTGAGGTAATATTCATTGGAATCTCTTAAAATATTTCTCTTCTGGGAAGTTACTTGGGAAACCTCCTTACCTATTCCTTGTCAGATCATGTCTACTTATTTATGGATTTATTTTTACTTATTAAGTATTATCAGAGAGTTTAGCCCTCATAATGTACAATGATTGTACCTCAGGGATTTCTGAAATGAACCCTTGGTAGAGGCTCATGGGAATTATGCATATACCATACAGGAAATTGGGAGGAGCAAGATTTAAGCTGGTGTTATACACATCACTCTGAGAAATTGGTAGAGAAGCACAAAAACTAGAATCCTCTAAGCAACCTACGTAAAATGGTAACACCACTTTGGAACACAGCCTGGCCTTGTCTTATAAGCTTCAACATACATCTGTACTAGAACCTAACAGAGTCCTTCTTCCAAGAGTAACAAAAAATGATGTCTACACATGAATGTGTATGCAAATGCCCACTACTGGTTAATTCATAATGCCTAAAAACTGTCAATGGCCCAAGAATTCTTTGGCTTGTAAAAGGAGAAATAGAATGAGGTAACTTGAACCTAGAGGTGCAGCTCCGCAGTAGAGCACCAGCCTTGACTGAGGGAAAAAAAAAGTGATAACTTCATACAATGGAATCCAGCTCAACAATAAATAGGGAAAAGGACTATGATAAGCACAAAACCAGTAACAAAACCTTATGTACTGTGCAATTACATATCACTTAGTTATCCTGGAGAAGCAAACAGACTATGCTTGTCAGCCTGGAGCTGGAGGGGGCTTCAAAAGAACAATGACAATATTGTGTAGGTGCATTATTGTAGAGCTCACACTCCCCCTCTCCACACACAGACACATACGCACACATATGTCAAGTCTCTTCTTTGTTTACTTGAAAGGGGATAGATTTTGTCATTTGTTCAGCTAATGAAAGGGAGAAAAAAGAAAGAAAATTAATTGACTGTCTCCTATGCCTCTGTGATTACCTTAAGGGAATAATATACTACAGGGCCTAGAGATTCCAATAAAGGTAGTGCCACTGAAAGTGTCTCCATTCATTGTAGCATCTGATCAGACTACAAGAATGAATGTAGATTCCCATGAATGTACCTACTCCAAGAAAGAATGCAAATACACCTTCTTATCCACATTCAGTACAGGATAAATTTGCACCAGATTATATTTTCCACAACGTTAATCAAATTTATAGCATCTAATAGCATGTATCCTGTAGTATGTGCTAAAATGTATAAGTCTCAAAAAAACAAAACTAATCCCTTACACAGAGCCTTCTGTATTTAATGACTAAAGAAACGAATGACTTTCAGATTGAAAGAAATTGACATGAATATGCAACACCATCTTTTCCATTTAATGAGTCCTTCTACAGACTTATACAAGCACACATTCTCTCTCTCTCTCTCACACACACACACACATACACACACATACACACACTTTATACATCAGACCTTCCCTCCTTCCTCATGCCAAATATTTCACTAATGACTACCCTCTGGATTCCTGATTTCTAAATAGTGTGTAAGTTTGCAGAGATGAGTTGTCTCCTTTTTAAAAAAAAAAATCTGGAGTCCATTTTGATTGTTAATTCAGGAAATCTTTAAGAATTCATCTACCCATGCTGAGAGCTGGCGTAGAGCAATACACATTCCTGGCACGCAGCTCTAGTGTTCATCGAGGAGATTGAAGGGTGGTTACAAGATGATAACTGTATTGCCTGAAGCAGATAAGTCCCCTTCTGCCAAAATAGTGCTTTGTATGTAATTAGTGTAAAAATTCAGGGGAATAGAGTTTATCCTTACAATCATCTTTCTCAAAAAGAAAAAATAAAAGCAGCAGCAGAACCATCATGAAGGAACAAAGCCATCCCTGCAGTGAATTGACTTGCTTTCCTTAAGTTTTCATTAAGTCAAAGATTCTGCAGCTAGGCATCTTGCAGACACTCATGCAGTCTGCTGCATGAGATCTCCGGCTTGGGGGTGGGGGGGAGGGGGGAGAGGGGAAATGAAGCCAATGATTTTTATTCAAAGATTAGAATTGCACTGAGATTGTCTTTAGATCAACCTTCCCTGTTCTATGCATCTGGTGAAAATGTGTTTTGTGAACATTTGGTCACACTGTTTCTATATCTGAGACTTTTGTGGATCCAGGAAAGGGTGAGCAAACAAGCTGAGATTTGATACATGCGGATGAGTGGCTTCTGTTACAGGTTGTCGTGATTAGACTTCTCAGTGATTTATCAGCAACTTATATGAGGGAGATATAAAAGACCAAATTTCAAATAAAAGAAAGTGTCAGAATTTGGGTTGTTTCTGCCGAGAAATCTGCAAGGAGAAATCTTGTCTTCCTCCAAGAATAAGAACTGTCCTTGGATGAGCTCCTCAAAAGTATATTGCAATCCTTACTACTATTTTTTGACAGGATGTAAGATCTTCTGTTTCAGAGTTAAACAGTGGCATGAGAATGGGAGAGGGAAAGGAAGTAACAATCCAAAATGAAAAAGATCTGTAAAATGTTCTTAGGGTACATAAAGCGTTGGAGGTTATAAGGCTAGGAAAGAGACCACTCATCTTCTAGCTGAGAAGAGGGGCAAGTCACGCTGTCAGGAATGTCTTGCTTGGTTATTGTTCAGCAGGAGGAGCTCCTCAGTGGAACTCTGAGGCCTGACCAGGCCTACAGCAGCTTTACCTACAAGTATATTTCAAATTTTGTGGGGTTTTTTTTTAGTGAATGTCATTTGCTGAGGTCGAAATTTCCAGCTGTTCAGTGTTAAACTCAGGAGCATTGTAGCACAGCTTTAAGCAAGTGATTGATTTTAAACTTTTGTTAGACTCAAAGAAACTAAGCTCATTCAGAACCAAGCAAAGAACTTCTAAAAATAAAGTTAAAGAACTTAGTAACTTCTTTTAATAAAGAAATGTGTGGGCATAGCTTATGTAAGTGACATCAATGTAGAAATCTCTGCATTGTTAATATAATAAGTTATTTACTATATGGAAAATTACTAGCTCCTAATCTTTGATTCTATAGTTTTGACATCCATTGTATGGAATAACTTAGATATCTGAGAAAAAAATTATTTACTAAGTACATTCCTATACTGATCAAGACTCTTGCCTGAGACTGTCAATTCGTTGCACAAAGCAAGGATGCAGCCTCACTTCTCAGGTGTTTTATAGCTGTAGTTCTGCCCAGGATTGCTTCACATGGAACCTCCTAGAAGGCTCCAACCTAAGTAAGCACCCCCCATTCAAGTTTCTGTCATTTCAATTCTTCCACTCTCCTCAGTTGCTTACTTTTTTACTTCTTGTGTTTAGTCTCTCCATATTCCATTCATTATTCATTTTTTATGTTTGGGGAATGCCTTCTGTCAGGCATAGAGCTGTTAGGCATGGAGATGTGAAAAGTGCCCAAGTGAGTAAAGACTATCTCCTTCTCTGTAGAGCCTGACAGGCAGTCCTTGTGATTGCAAGAATGCAAATCTGCAGGTATGCCTTTCCTTTACAAAGCTTTACTGTGAAGGTACTTACCTTTTCTCTACTACTCTTTTTCTCCACCCACTTGAGGTCTCCCATCTAAAGTTATTCACAGAAGAATTCAGTACAATTACAGTCAAAGCAGGATTATTAGTGGCACCCTCTTGGACTTTCTTGAGAATGAACATGTGTTTGGCACCAAGACCCGAACTTTACATTTCAAAAAGTGGCATCTGATTCTTGAGTCCTTGTGTCATTACTTTCATCAAACTGTCCTCCTTGAGAATAATGGCTAGATGTTATCCCTTACCTTATTTAGACTGGCTATAGTGAAATTTTAGCTGCTGGGCTTCAAAGAGCTAGACCTGTTATTTATTTTCATAATTATTGACTTCTGACACCCTCAAAGATTTTCCACTCCTTTACCAGTGGTTCCTTGTGGATGTAGGACTGTATTGCCTTGCCTAACATAAGTGACTCCTCGGTATAAAGTCAAATAGCCCTTTACATTTTCATTTTATCTCTTTAAGCAGTCCATTTTCTCCTGGTTTAAGGATGTGCCTACTTGCATACTCAAGACTAGCTTTTGCCAAGTTTTAACAACCACTCTGAAATAGTAGAAACCATAATAATCTTTATTATTAAGAAAAAAAAGTGACCAAGTAAAAACACAGTAGGGAATATCAGGTTTCCTGGGCTTTATCCAGAAGAAAAAGGCTTCCAATCATTTACTAGAACCATTAACATCTACAGAGGAGCAGAAAGCTGAAACAAAATTACAGCCTCTGGCATTCGACCAACTAGCCCATCTTATTTTCTTAGCATACAGCATGCTCCACTGAGCAAATGATCACCAAACACACATAAGTTATTCTAATGTAGTATCCTAGAAGAGTAAATTTGTGGTGTTCTTAATGATATCAGGACCACAATATGCACACTTTTTGTTAGTCTATTTTTTTCCAGAAAGCAGCACAGATAATATCAAAACAAATGTAGCAGTATAATTATGATATCTTTGAAGAAGCCATTATTAATCTTCATTTTATACCCAGATATCAGGTGTAGATATATCCACAGCTTCATCTGGAAATAGTGAAAGAGTATTCTCCAACAGGGATATTTCTAACCATACCTCTTGATGCAGCTACTGAACCCACTTATCAGACTACCCTAGAATATAGGCATCATCTCAGGATGCATTGAATTTGGCTATAGAATATATCAACTGACTCAAAGTTGCCTGCCACAACATCTGTGGAACCTACTCTGTGCCCAGTGCTATAAGATACCTCAATAACTACCTTATTTTAATTCATTTGTCTCTACCCCTGTCCCAAGTCAGGACGCTATCACCTCTCATATAAGCTACAGCTGTGATCCTAAAGATGCATTCTACCTCTGCTGTGCTCTGTCACAACTCAGTCACAATTACCCCTCTTCTAAAGCTTTGTCTGACCAATTTCAGTAGTAAGTTAGGCACTAGATGGTCAACAAATTTTTCATCTATGATTCTGATTAAAATCAGGATTTTGAAGAAGGAACTGATGAATAACAAGTGGTTATTTTTCATACCCAGTGAAATCAACATGCTCTTCTCCATGTCATTTTGTGAACGGAAATAAGGTCTTTTAATAAGGTCTCAAAGAAACACAAAATCAAGGTATTAGGATGTTGCTATTCCTGCTTTCTAATTAGCCTATCTCCTTGAGGAAAAGAGGCCAAAGATGTAAATGCTAATTTTTGTTCTCTTAGCAGGGCCTCTTTTCAAGTGCAAGCTAAGTTACACTGATTTCAAAGCAGGAGACTCTGATCCTAATGAAAATAAATTTTGTTATATCAGGAGTGAATTTAATAAGAAATATATTTGGTTGCTACTAACACTCAATAACTTTATGATTAGATGCAAAAAGCCTATTCAATTGATAGACTAGATAGAAAAGGCAATTCAATTTGATTAAGATATAAAACAAATGGAAAGACCTCAATGTTAAAATTTCAACTAAACATCTTTCTAGGATCTTTTTAAAGCAGATACATGCCTATAAAACTGCTAAATATTAGAAAGGAGCTATAAAGGGCCAAGAGCCTTCAAGACTATTTAAGGAGACAATATTGCATTTAACTTTAAATGTTATCTCTTTTTATTATACTAGTAACATATCATTATACAGATAAACATTCCAAATACATTCATAAATATGGTTTTATGAAAAAGTGATCATGTCTTCCATCTACCATTGGACCCAACATGCTTCTTCAAAAGAAATCATGGTTAAAATGTTTTACTCATCTTCCTTGGCATTTTTCTTTTTCTATGTATTTCCAGTTATACATTAATTATACTGTGCTCTCATTTAAGTACTAGGCATTATACCAATTTTATAGCTTGCTTTTTCACTTACTAATTAATATATAAGAACATTTTAAATATTGATAAATATCATCAAATTCCATCTGTACATCCTGTGCTCCCCCCAAAATGATTACCAATTCAAAACTATATTAACAGTAGCTGAAAGTATCTCCAAAGCAACAACATAATTCTAAATTTTTGTTAGTAGAGGAAAAAAATTCTCACTGTCTTAAATTTTATTTTCTTAATTACTCATGGAAGGCTTATTGGCAACATGAAGTAACATTTAAATTTCTAGATAAAATTATAATCTAACAGTCTGGACTTGGTGTATCTTCCCCAATGGGCTTCTGTCCTTCTAAATTCTCTCAGTCTCTTGTTATTTTTTCATGAGTTAGTCTAAGATGGGGCAAACAAATGAACCCTGTGATACCTTCCTCTGGAAGAAAGCCACTGCTAGAGCACTGGATAATAATATTAGAATTTATATCAACCATAAACCTTTTATAGCGGTGTAATTAGTAGGATTATTAATACTACTCAAGCCTAGCTTCTTTATTGCTGTAAACACAGCTTGTGATCCTATAAATGACATCAGTTATAATCCTTTAGGGTAAACCAAAGTATTTGAGTCAGTTTAGCAAGGGCTTAATCTGATTCATTTAAAATTATTCAAAAGAACTGTTTTTGTTTGTTTGTTTTTTCTTCTTTTGCTTAGGAAGCAGAGTATGAGAGATGCTTATTGGGCATTTTCCAAAACTTGAAAATTGGATTCCAGGGGGAGCTTATTGGTATTGAGTGGGAAGAATGAGAGTTAAGTGGGGGATTTTAACCACTACCCTGCAAGTTACACCCCTCAGCCAAGTCTGTGGCTCAGTGTCTTTTACTTATGGATCTCTGCAATCTCTTGGCACTTTTATTTGTGTTTGGTCAAAAAAGAAAGTGATTGTTAGCATATATGCTTTAAATTTTTTTCTCTAAAAATTTTGTTGAATGGTGACTCCTTTGTACAACTACTTAAAGATAATAAAAATATAATTAAAAAATGAATCTGGGCTTATGAGGGCAGGTTTGTAAGTCCCAGAAGTTGGGAGGTTGAGGCAAGATGATTCTGGGCTTGAAGTCAATCTGTTTTACATAGCAGTATCCTAGATCCAAAAATAAAACAACAACAACAACAATAGTAATAGTAATAGTGAATGTGGCAGGAATCCCCAAACTGTGGAAACTAGCTGAATAGTTTTGGTGAATACTGTGGAAATCAAGACAGTAAAATGACATTTGAGAATGATCTCTATTATTACAGTTTGTGTTCCTTTCTTAAACAGGTCACCATAATATCTCAGATTTTCTGACTCATTAAATGTTAAATGATTATCGAATATAATTTACTTACTCACCTATGTTGATCATTCCATGTGCTCTGAGATATGAATGCTTTCTAAAATGTTAATCTCTCATGATATCTGAGAGACAGTATCCAATTACCTATAACTTTTTAGAGTTAGACATTCATTCACTCAGGCAATATCTCCATATAAAACCAATAAATTGTAAGATGAGTAGGAGTTTTGGAAGCAAAGGGAAACATCAGTTCATTCAGCCTGAATGAACACTGACAAAGAGGAAAGTACAGTTAAATGAGGGAGAAAGAATTAGTGCATGCACTGTTTGTTTGATTTAACAGCCACACTGTGTACTATTTGAGGTGCCACCTGAAAGAAAGAGGGAAAGGAAATAAGATTATACAACAGTTACAACCCCACAATATTCCTGTAAATTACTTTATGGATGATGAGATGAAGGCCCAGAGAAGTTACTTAACTTACCAAAATTTACATAGTGGCTTCTTTTTAAAATAAGTTATATCACAAAGACCATTATTCTCATTCTAACAACATTAAACAAGCCTCATATGCTGTGAAATTATACTTTTCTAAATCTTCCAGAAATCTTAAGTATGAAAGGAAACATACAGATGCAAAACCCCAGAAAATTCTCTTTGTGAGTGAGAAAAATAATCCAACTTCTCTCAGCTTTGGCAGATGAGAAGAGAAAGATTCTACCATTGAAGGGATAATAGAACACAAGCAAAACTCTATGCAGTAATGTCCATATGCAGAAATATATAGCAGATTAGAATTCTAAAGGAATCTCCAGAAGAGATCAGCACTCACATATACAAAGTATGTTCCATGGTTTTGTTTTTTTTTGTTTGTTTTTTAACTTACTGCTGGGCATGACATAGTCCACAGGCTGAAGAGTGGAGAGAACAAGAGGGGATCTCACCTGAGTTATGGGAAGCCTCCTTCCCAGAGGGCATGGCAGCCATCCACTGAAAGTGTAGGGAAGTTACACAGGAGATCTGAGAGAATTATGTTTGAGGTGCTCTACACTTTCAAGGTAGAACCAGAGAATTTTTTAGACATCTTAAGCAGGGAGGAATTCCATAGGAGTAGAAAATTTGATACTGATCTGAAGAGCAAACAGAGTAACCCAGAATTCCCAACAGCATGGTTCAAAACCTGTCTATAAGGCACAAAGAGATCTCCAGAACTTCTGCGGTACTCAGACCTAAAGCCCAAAGAATGATACAGTATTGATTCTGCACTCTAGTCATTTGAAACAGTGGTGAGCTAAGTCAAACTGAAATTGCAATTGAAAGCACAGTTCTGATTAGATTGACTCGGTCCTTCAGTTAAGAGGACTGACACAAGAAAAAGGACATGTACTCTTTTGGAAGCAAATACTTTATTCAGTCTCTACTGCTGTTACACATGAAGTGACCAGGTATAAGAGAAAGTTACTAGACATGTAAAGAAGAAAATGTGACTTGTGGTAAAAAGAGAAAGTAATCAATAGATGTTCACCCTGAGATGCTAACATCATCAGAAAATTGTAAAATTATAATAACGGTGACAAAATATTAAGTTCGAGTAGCAGAGGGTGATAGTAGTCATAAGAAAGTGGAGAATTTCACTAGTGGTCCAGAAACTATCTTAAAAATAATCAATAGGATAAATAAATAAACAAATCCCCATTACTACCATTAGGAATTATGAAAATGAAAAGCAAGCACAGTGAGAGATGTGAAGGATGGAGGACTAGAAGGTAGGTGAGTAGAAGGTTTCTAGCCAAACACTAACTGAAATGGGACAAGAACTAGGAAGACAAACAGAATAAATTATCCCATACATGCTGGACAACATGAAATGACACTACATGTATGCAGTTGAAGAAAAGCAGAAAAGCATTGGAGCAAAATAAATATTTGAAGAGATAATAGTGAAAAAGTTTTCAAATTCATTTTTTAAAATCTCAGAGATACGGGCTGGGCATATGGCCTAGTGGCAAGAGTGCTTGCCTCGTAGACATGAGGCCCTGGGTTCAATTCCCCAGCACCACATATACAGAAAACGGCCAGAAGTGGTGCTGTGGCTCAAGTGGCAGAGTGGTAGCCTTGAGCAAAAAGAAGCCAGGGACAGTGCTCAGGCCCTGAGTCCAAGCCCCAGGACTGGCAAAAAAAAAAAAAAAAAAATCTCAGAGATCCAAGAAGTTCAGTAAATATAAACAAAATCACACAAAGTTATATCATAGTCAGACTGATAAAAACCAAAAGCAAGAAAGAAAGCAAAAAAGCAACCAAGAAAGAAACAGAAAAAAGGAAGAAAGGAAAACAAAAGAAATTTCCTAAATTTTTGACCTCTTACTCAGTATGATTTCCTTTGAAACAAGAACATTTGCGAGGCCACTGTCAAGTTCTGCCAATGACTTGGTCATTTCAAAAATGCACTCGGGCAGTTCTGACCTGGTCATCAGGGGTCCACCATTAGAACGATATTCGGCAAGTATCCCATAATTTCCATTTACACAAAATAAGGGGGGAGGGTCTCCTCCTCCAGTGAGTGGCCTAATCCTAGAGACAATGTGTGATGGCAGAAATGCAAAAGCCAAACATCAAAGCAAAACCAAACCCTGAGTGGCAGGAGGAGGGGTGTGGTGGTGGAGGCATGGGTGGGGGTGAGTTCCTCCTAGCTTGTGTTTCCTTTGCTCCACGGGCTGCTTCTGCCTTTCCAGGAACTGTCCGTGGTGTACAGGCCGTGGTGCTTAATTTAGGCAATGACGGCATCAGGCAGCAGGTACTTCTCGCTCTGCCCTTGGCTCAACACTCGCCGGGTGTATATGGCACTGATCTCGTTCTGCACAGGCTCCGGGCCAGGTAAATATTGTCCTGGTACTGTCGGAGGATGGGCGAGTCTAAGATGTACCCTCTGGAGTCATGACCTGCCCGGCTCACGCATACCAGGCCAAACTTCTCCACGATTTCCTGGATGTGTGTATCCTTCCAGAGATTGGGGGTCTGGAAGGTCCTCAAAACGTCTGCCCCACAGAGGGGTTTCAATTCAGGCACAGCTGCAGGGGCTGTTGGTGCCTTGCCGGTGTCCTCGGATTCCATTGGGGGTGGAGATCTGAGCAGCTCCTGGTGATGATGTCTCAGCACCTTCACCGTCTCCATCCATTGCGCCTGCTCACTCTCCCAGGGTCCACATGGATCCAGTTGGGTGTCTGCAGAGCCAGCCGGGCCATTGCCACCCTGTGATGGGAAGCCACCAAGTCTTTCTTGCCATAGTGATCACTGACAGGTGAGATAATGCCCTGGATCATTCGGTACATTCCTGTTTGGTGCAGGTAGTCTCTGGCCACTTCAAACAAGCGCAGGTGCATGTTCGTGATGGGGATGGAGGAGCCATAGGCCAGAAGCACCACAGGGATCTGGCTCTTGATCTTCTCAGGGACAGCCACACCCGCGGCAGTGGCCACCCTGCCCTGCGGCGCCGTGGCCCTCCGTGTTGACAACTCACGAATGCTGTCCTGAGGATGGGGACTGCGGTGGAGTGGGGAGAGAGAGGAATCTTCTGTCAGGAAGCCGGGCTGTTGGCCATGGCGCCAGGACAGCCACAGGGGCAGCTCCTCTCCAATTTGGAAACAGTCAGGCCCTGGGGGCTCTTACCTGTAATCACAGCTACTCCAGAGGCTGAAATCTGAGGATCTCAGTTTGAAGCTAGCCTGGGCAGATAGATCCTTATATATCACCCTGCACCAAAATCAATAACAAATGGATTAAAGACCTCGAAATCAAAACAGACACCCTGAAAACAGTAAAGGAAGGAGTAGGAGAAACACTTGGGCTCCTTGGCGCAGGACGGAACTTCCTTAACAATGACCCAGAAAGGCTACAAATCAAAGAAAGGTTGGACAAATGGGACTGCATCAAACTGCAGAGCTTCTGCACGGCAAAGGACATAGCTCGCAAGATAAACAGAAAGCCCACAGACTGGGAGAAGATCTTTACCGGCCATTCAACGGACAAAGGCCTCATCTCTAAAATATATGCAGAACTAAAAAAATTACCTTCTTCCAAAACAAAACCACAAAGAACCATTAGCCCCCTCATCAAGTGGGCTAAAGACTTACAAAGAGACTTCTCTGATGAGGAAATGAGAATGGCCAAGAGACATATGAAAAAGTAGTCTACATCACTGGCCATAAAAGAAATGCAAATCAAAACAACATTGAGATTCCATCTCACCCCAGTAAGAATGTCATATATCAAGAAAACTAACAATGACAATTCTTGGAGGGGATGTGGCCAAAAGGGAACCCTACTTCATTGTTGGTGGGAATGTAAACTGGTTCAGCCACTCTGGCAAGCAGTATGGAGATTCCTCAGAAGGCTAAATATAGAACTCCCCTATGACCCAGCAGCCCCACTTTTGGGTATCTATCCAAAAGACCACAAACAAAATCACAGTAATGCCACCAGTACAACAATGTTCATCGCAGCACAATTTGTCATAGCGAAAATCTGGAACCAACCCAGATGCCCCTCAGTAGATGAATGGATCAGGAAAATGTGGTACATATACACAATGGAATTTTATGCCTCTATCAGAAAGAATGACATTGCCCCATTTGTAAGGAAATGGAAGGACTTGGAAAAAATTATACTAAGTGAAGTGAGCCAGACCCAAAGAAACATGGACTCTATGGTCTCCCTTATTGGGAATAATTAGTACAGGTTTAGGCAAGTCATAGCAGAGCATCACAAGAGCCCAATAGCTATACCCTTATGATCACATAAGATGATGCTAAGTGAAATGAACTCCATGTTATGGAAACGATTGTTATATCACAGTTGTTACTACTTTCAACGTCCCATCTGTAACTGTAGCTTCTATTATTGATGATGTTCTTGTATCACCTTCCTATGGTTGTACCTACACTATCTCTGTAATCTTATTTGAGTATATTGGAAACCGTGTATACTGGTATTAGAAGTAGGAAATTGAAAGGGAATACCAAAATTGAGAGACACAGGGTAAAAAAAGACAAACAAATACAAAAGCAATACTTGCAAAACTGTTTGGTGTAAGTGAACTGAACACCTCGGGGGGGAAAGGGAAAGTGGGAGGAGAGAGGGGGATATGAGGGACAAGGTAACAAACAGTACAAGAAATGTATCCAATGCCTAACATATGAAACTGTAACCTCTCTGTACAGCAGTTTGATAATAAAAATTTGAAAAAAAAATATTTACTCCTTGAAATAAATAAATAAATAAAAGTGATGATCAGCCAGTGGAGCTTTGAATTCAATGTAAATAATCAAGCCTGGATTCATTAAAGATTATGGAGATGTTAAAAAATAAAAATAAAAATAAATCCAAGAGACACTTATCTCTAATTAACCGGCAAAGAAAGCAAAACAAACCAGAAGTGGAGATGTGGCTTAAGTGGTAGAGCACCAGCCTTGGGGAGAAAAGGCTAAGCAAGTACATGTGAGGCCCCAAGTTCAAGCTCCTCTACCAGCATACAAAAAAAGAAAAGAAAAAAAAGAAAAGAAATTGGAGACAGCCCTTTTTTTACTTTCATCACACCCTGTCTTCTCACAGCATTGTCAACCTATAAACTAGCCTTCGATAAAACTTGAACAAACCTCCTTCTAAGTCAGACCGTCAAGCAATACTTTGGATACAAGCATTTTTTAACATTGTCATACTCTATAGATACCAGGGTGTCTGAATTCCTGATTTCTCAGGAGGATCTGAGGTAAACCAGATGACTGTTGTAAAGGAGATCTCTCTCTCTCTCTCTCTCTCTCTCTCTCTCTCTCTCTCTCTCTCTCTCTCTCTCTCTCTCTCTCTTTCTGGTTTATGCTTTCTTGCCTGCCCTTTGGAATATTGGGTAAATAATAAATTGACATCAAAAAGGACTAATGAAAAAAAAAAGAAATTTCCTGCACCGAAACAGTGGGACAAAGGTGAACCAATGCAACAGCAACACTCACTAGACACTATGTTGGAAGTGAACTTTACAACTAAGGGAGAGAGGAGTGGGAAAGAGAGGGAGGTAAGGGGGAGAAAAACGACAGAGGGGGTAGCACTGTTGGAAAAGAAATGTACTCATCCCCTTACTATGTAACTAACCCCTCTGTACATTACTTATACAATATTTTTAAAGGTTCTCACCAGAAACAATAGGGACAGAAAATTGATCTAATAAAAAATTTAAAGTACTAGGTTTTTTAAAAGCTTACATAATATAAATCTATAATGGAAGTATCCTTTCAGAGAGAAGGCAGGTAAAAGCAGAGCCAAGATTTGAACCAAAATGTTGAAAATGGAAAGATTGATTCCTATGGCATTTAGCGCTGCCTCTACCTCATGGTGTGTTTGACATATGTCTTCCACAATGCCAGGCTTGGAGGTTTAATTTTAGTCACTTATTTTTAGTATAAAAATAATGGAGATGAGTGTGGTGGATCACATGTCCATCTTTAGCCCTTGGGGTGCTGAAGAAGTCCAGATAGGATTTTAAGACAAGCCTGGGCTGTACAGTGAGTTCCAGGCCATCTGAACTATAAAATAAGTTCCAACTAAAAATTCAATTAGAACAGAAGCAGAGAAAGTATAATCGAGTCACCATTTCCCATATCCTATGGTCATGAGTTAACAAATTAAAAAGTAGAGGCAAGCTCCATTTTCCTTAGTCTTTTTTTTCAGACTAGGATGTAAAAAGTGTTAGTAAAAGACAAGAAAACAGAAGGGAACTATTTGCGAAGAGGGAGGCAAACAATAAGGAGTAAGGGGGACAATATAATCAAAATAAAATCAAATACATTTCTGTGAATGTCATAATAAAACCAGTAATTTTTTTACCATCAAAGTGTGCTAATAAAAGAAAGGAGAAAAAAAACCATAATAAGATTACTTTTCAACCCTTCTTTGTTATGGGAAGTTCTCAGTAGCTATAAAAGTAAGAGATCCAGTCTACTTTTTTTCTTTCTCACTCAAGCAAAGGCATCAGAATGACTAAAATGTTCTAATAATATACCACAACAACATTAAGGTAAATATTGGCTTATAAAAGAAAGCAAAAACTTTTTGATAGTTTCCTACTACCAGGTTGAACGTCCTATCTTAAGTACAATAAATCAACCCGTTGTGACTCAGGTATTTTCAATCACAATTATGTTAGCCTTGCCCAGCAAATACCACTATGTTAGAGGCATTTGGGTATCAATTGCCAGAAAATACCACTGGCAATTTTTAAAATTCACATTTTCAGTATGCTTTTAGTGTAGTATTTTGAGGCACAAAATGAAAAGCTCTATCTGTCAAGAGACCAGGCATAGCCAGGTACCTGTAATCCTAGCTAATCAGGCTGAGATCTGAGCATCATAGTTTAAAGCCTGACTGCACAGAAGAGAGTGTGGTATTCTTATCTTCAATTTACCAACAAAAAGCTGTAAGTCGGTGAGGCTCAAGTGATAGAGCACTAGCTATGAAAGCAAAGATCAAGATGGAGTAAGAAGCCCTAGATTCAAGCCCCAGTCCTGTCAGAAAAAAAGAGGAGGGAGAGAGGGCCAGGGGGAGAAGGAAATGGAGAAAAGGAGAAATGGAGAGGAGAGAGTGAGAGAGAAAAGTAGAAGAAAAGAGAGCTTGTCTTAACCAAACATTCTAAAATATCTGTAGTTACCACATTGTTCCTAGTATGCTAATCTAATTCCAAATATATCCAAAGTTGGAACATAATCTTTCTTGTTTATACTGAGACTGAATCCAAGAAAAAAAAAAATATATATATATATATATGCTGGTAAAACTTTGTCATCTATTCCAACTGAACAATCTCTACTACTGTGTCTACACCAGAGCAGATTTAAAATATTTTTAATTCATCCTGTCCCAAAGAAGTACATCCTACCTTTGGAGACTTCCGATCATTAGATGAGCAAAATTATATTTCCTTTTAACTAATATCCAGCAACATAAATTTCTGTGTTTGGACTCTATGGAACATTTTCCTTCTTCTGGTCCAATATGGTCATTGAAACATTTGAAAATGGGTTCTTTTTCTCTTTCTTTTCTCTATTGCCATTCTTATTTGTATAGCTTAAATTTGCACTTGCTTTTTATTTCCAGAATAAAAAGTGATTGATTTTCTTCCATACTCCAATATGCTTATGGTAGGTGACCATTTTCTTAAACAGTTCATCCTATATCTTTTAACTTGTGAAAAGCTATTTTTTCTGCTATTTGACCAGAATTGCTTCCACAGTATAAAAAACTTACTTCATTCTAATAATATTTTTGTCCCTCAAAGTCACTTTAAGTCATATTAAATCATCAAATCTTTCCATCTTTAAAGACTGCTGCACACTTCTTTTTTTTTTTTTTTGAGATTTGAATCAGTAATTTTTTATCACAGAAACAAGGTATGACACAAGTATTCAGTATATTGGACAAAGCACGATTATTATCAAAGTTATTGTACATGGGATACAGTCTGGTTTCTGAAGCAGATCTTTTTAACATCATAAACAACAGAAAAATGCTGAGATAGATAAGCTAAATTTTGAATTTGCAAGTTTGTTCATGGTATAATTTAAAGAATATGAAAACTAGAATTCAAAGCATCCTTGTTATGGTTTTATTATTTTCCAGGTTTCAGAAAGACATGAAACTTAATGATTTGATGCAGGTTGAAGACATTTTCTTTGGGGAATATACATTTTTATATGACTATAAGTTTGATGACCTCATGTCATGTTATCCATAGTTTTGGACTTATCTTATTAGCTAAATATATGAAGATCCAAATTTAGGTTTTACTTTCCATTTTATTGAAGACAATGCTCAAAACAATATACTGTGTATTGCAGTGCTGCACACTTCTTAAACCTTTCTTGATAGATCCTATTTTTATGCCTATCACAGCTTTCCCAGCATACCTTCAGATTCTCTTTGATCTCTTCACACTCCCTTACAATGATACTCCAAATTAGATACTTTTAAGTGTAACTGACAGCACTTCGTCTTTTCTGAACAAGCCTCCCTATCCTTTTGTTATCTTAGGCATATTTTATTTTTATTTCTATTTTTTACTTTATTTTTATATTAAACCAGAACTTAAATAGCCCAGAAAGTGAAAGAGATAACTGCATCCATATAGCCTACAGTTACACAATTGTTTTCTTGCTCCATAACATATCATTGTGAAACTCCTACTATGGAAAGGGTTGATGTAAGTTAAGAATTTTCTCTTCTTTTAGGTAGTGATGTATGTCTGTAGTCTGACCTATTGAGGCTGAAGAATTAATCTGCAAGTTCAAGGCTAGCTTGGGCAACATAGCAAGGTCCCATAGAAGAAAGAACTAGAGAAAGAGCATGGAAGCAAAACAGGGAGAAGGGAAGAGAGGGAGCAAGCAAGAGAGGGAGGGAAGAAGGAAAGGAGTGAGGAAGGGATGGAGAGAGGAAAGAAAGAAGGAAAGAGCCCCTCTTGAGATTAAGAGGGAAACTAGCAGAACCTTGAACAGAGATTGATGTCTTTGTTAGTCTGTCACAACTTATTTTTATTGTTTCCTAAATACCTTCTCATTGATCCATGACAGATAGTTACAAATTTCAGATGTCTCTTATTTTTTAATAGTAAATTTTGATCATTTAAACAGTATGTTCTTTCATCATAGTTCCATTGCTATAGGTAAATTCTAAGTCTTTTTTTGTTCTATCATTTTGTAATCTACTCTGAATGAGTCTCTGACTACTGAAAGGTGGTTTCTCATTGCCTCTGAGGGAGGATACAATGGTTATGTACATCACACTGACCTTTGGGAGGAAAGAAATGTCTCAGTTTAGTGCTGGGAATAAAAACCTGTCCATTCCTCTTTACTTGCTTCCTCCATACATGTTAAACATCCTTTTGTCACAGTACTGGGTACAGTAAATACTAAATTGTGTAGTGCTCATTTTTGAGAGATGTATATTCCTCTCCTATAGTAGCCTTTTCAACCTTACAAATCAAGCATCCCCCCAAAGTAAAGCTGGTTAGATTCCCATCACTGTCCCCCTGCCCCCCATCCAATGCTTTGGTTTCCTAAGATTTCTATACCACTAACTTCCCATACCTTCTGGAGTTTGGTAATTTGAACCTTTGACCATTTCCTGAACAGCACCAATACTTCTGTCTTCCTTACCTTCCATTTCCCGCTACCTAGAATATTTATTCATTTCTTCTTTTTTATAATTTATTTATTGTCAAAGTGATGCACAGAGGGGTTACAGTTTCATATGTAAGGCAGTGGCTACATTTCTTGTATAACTTGTTATTTCCTCTTCCATACCTCTCTTGGTTTTATTCCATGTGTGTGGGAAGAACTTGTGTTCCTACAGCTGTTCTATAAAACGTTCTTATAGCCTTTTATATGTTTATAACCAATTCAGCTGACCGTCCTATTTGAAAATTTGATTTTTGATAAGTTTATTTATTTATTTATTTATTTATTTATTTATTTATTTATTTATTTATTTTTGGCCAGTCCTGGGCCTTGGACTCAGGGCCTGAGCACTGTCCCTGGCTTCTTCCCGCTCAAGGCTAGCACTCTGCCACTTGAGCCACAGCGCCGCTTTCTGGCCGTTTTCTGTATATGTGGTGCTGGGGAATCGAACCTAGGGCCTCGTGTATCCGAGGCAGGCACTCTTGCCACTAGGCTATATCCCCAGCCCTTTGATAAGTTTATTTTTAACACTAGAAGTGAGTTTTGCCATATTTTGTCTTTCTAATGAAATTTTTACTTATTTGCTTTTAAGGAGGCAGAAATCACAAGTAATTTAAGGAGAAACATATGAGTAAAGCATATATACATATATATATATATTCCAATAAACCTTAGATATGGGGAAAATCTCTTCACTGAGCCTCAGAGGAGACTCAGCTCCTAACTGTAATCAACCACAGGAGACTGACAGTAGCTATGAAGAAACCCAGATAGCCTCAGGGCAGATACATGATTTATCCCAAGGATAGCTCTGATAACTTTTCTTTAGGCTATTTCTGGGCTTCTAGAAATATATGTGCACACCAAAAATCTATGTCTGTGATTGATGTATAATCAGATTCACCTATGGAAGTTTTGCAACTCATCCTTTCAAAACTAAACTTAAATCATAGCAAAATAGTTTTGAATATTGTCTTCCACAATATATTTTATGTGTCAGGCTCTGGTAGTTCACACCCATCATCCTAACTACTTAGGAGACTGAGATCTGAGATTCACAGCTTGAAGCCAGCCTAGGAAGGAAAGTTCATGAGATTCTTATTTCCAATTAACTACCAAAAAGCCTGAAATGCAGCTGTGGCTAATGTGGTAGAGCACTAGCCTTGAGAAAAAAAAAACAACTCAGGAACAATGCCCAGGCACTGAGTTCAAAATTCAGGGTTGGTATGTACATACACACACACACACAGAGGGGGGGGGAGAATGTTTTATGGCTATAACCAATAAGCTAGATCTACAATTTTATAATTTAAGACATGTGACTAATCGAATCTTCCCTTTTCTAGAGATTAAACTAATTATTGACCTTACTTAAATTTTTGTTTACTCTTCCCATACATTTGGGACGAAGGACAAGCTGGAGTGAGGCACTAAAGCCAAGCTTCTGGTAGGAGTTGTGGGCTCAAGGCTTGTCTGTGTGTCTTTAGTATTCTCCAGGGAAACAGAACCATTCTATCTGTAGAGTGAGGAAATGACTCACATGATTACAGAGACTGAGTGGCTCCATCATTGCCTTCTGCAAGCAAGAGAATGAGAATTCTATAATTCTTTCTTTATCCGAAGACATAAAAGTAGGGGAAAGGGAGAGTTATCAGGTGCCATCCTAAAAACCAGGAGGTCCAATGGTCAAGACAGTAGATCGATGCCCAAGTTTCACATGAACAAATGGATTCACTTTTTCTTTGCCTTTCTGTTCTATTTCGGCTTTCACCTGATGAGATGGGGCCTCCCATGTTGTTGAGAGCTTTATTCTTTACTCAGTCTACTGTTCAAACAGTTCTGTTCCAAGATATACATCAAGAAATGTATGGGCTGGGAATATGGCCTAGTGGCAAGAGTGCTTGCCTCCTACACATGAAGCTCTCGGTTTGATTCCCCAGCACCACATATATGGAAAACGGCCAGAAGGGGCGCTGTGCTCAAGTGGCAGAGTGCTAGCCTTGAGTGGGAAGAAGCCAGGGAAGGTGCTCAGGCCCTGAGTCCAAGGCCCAGGACTGGCCAAAAAAAAAAAAAAAAGAAGAAGAAATGTAATAAAAAAGAATATCGGTTTTAAGAAACCATTCCCAGTATAGCACTCCTAAAAGCATAGGGAGTAAAGTACTTTTCAAAGTATTTTTTTAAAAAGAACCATCACTGTCTAGGCAAGTCCTAAGAATTTGTGTAGGTCACGTCAAAGCACACAGATCTCTCTTCCTTAAGCCATAGGCAGCTGCTCCTGATGGTCAGTAATCTACAGAATCCTGATGGGTTTTGACAATCACCAATATGGTATTCAGAAGGAAGAAACTAGAAAATATCAAATAAACATTGTAGAAAAAAAAGAACTAGAAAAGTAAGTCCAAGCTGCTAATGGAGATCCTCTCACTGCATGAACTAGAAGGAATTATGTCCCATAAAAGAGGACACGAGGGTCTGCACCCTCTGTCTTTGATCTGGTTAAAGTAAACTCCTTATACAAACCCTAGGAATTTTTGTCAATAAGTCCCTATGGATGCATATTTGGGGGCATAAAGAATATACTCTTTATTAACACAGAACCACTGAGGGCAAAATGGAAGTAGTTGTAGACTATTAGCTTATATAGGTGTTCAGTATAAACAATTATAGAGTAACATGTTTTAAAACCAGGCCTCAAAAAGTCCACATATACAAGGTTTTGAGAGATATGAACTGAACTACTAGGTCTGTGAGCAAAGAATTTTTCTTTTCTCTTGGTTGGTGTCAGGGATTGAACCTAGATCCTATGTATACTAGGCAAATCCTCTACCACTGAGCTGCAACCCAAGCTATAGGTTGTTGATTTTAATGTTAAGCAAATTGTGAGGCCACTCGGAGTAAAATCGATCATGAAAATAAACTCTAGCAGCAGACCTTCAAAGATCTATTGGAAATGTTGAATTAGGAATTTAAACAAATTTATTTAAATATGTAAAGGATTTTCATTGTATGCTAAGGGAGAAAAACATCAAAAATTTAGATAGGGTAATCTGAAAAGAAAAAATAAACAGGATCTCTAAAAATTGAAAAGTACATAATGGTTAGAATTTATAAAGCCAATATAGAGATTAAACAAAGATGTTATTCCACCAAAGAGAAAATTGATAAGCTGAAATTCTTAGGGGTTTATTAAGTATTCAACATCAAAAGACAAAGATAAAAATACAAAACAGATGCTCACTGACATAGAAAATGAGAATGTTCAACATGAACTCAGATTCTGGAATGAGATCATGAAGAGAAAGGGGAGAGATACTAAGGGATACTGGTAACTCAATTTCCAGAATTAATAAAAGACCCCAATTCCTGGGTTCTGGAAGTTGAGTAAGATGATGAAAATAAAAGTATATTCAGATACATAATAATAAAACAGAACATTGAAGAAAGGTTGTAAACTCAACAAAAGAAGAGATAAAGTTACCCACAAATGATAAGAATTAGATGATTAACAATAACATCAAGAATATAGTATAATAATAGAACAAAATCTACAATATTATATATACATATATATACAAATTTTGTCTTTATTTTGGCAGAACTGGAGTTTAAACTGAGAGCCTTGTATTTGCTAAGTAGGTGCTATACCAATTGAAGCAGCCCTTCTTATATTATTGTTCAAATATGCCCAAGCCAACCTGGGCTGTGATGCTCCTGTTTGTTGCAGTTGTGAGAATAGTCTCAGGCCAACACCCTGAACTTTTATTGTTTCAGGTGGCTTCTCATGACCTTATTGTCCAGGTTGGCTACAAGTTACTATTTTCGCCATCTCCACCTCCCAAGTGACTATAGATATGAGCCACTGTGTCCAAATAAAACTATGATTTCTGAAAGAAAAATATGCTATACTTCACAGCTAGTGTAAGATAGAGTGTATTGCTAACAGAGTTTCAGTAAGAATTGAAAGCATGTACTTCAAGAATATGAAAGTGATCTTAGTAAGTTTGAACACTGAAGAAGAAATGGTAAACAAAAACATAGAACACAACAGAAGGCAACTCTATGTAAATGTATTAATTGTGTAAAACCTAAGAAATACTATCTTATTCTGAGGTTTTAATTTGGAAAAAGTTTAAACCACAGACAACAATAGCATATAAATGAGAAAGTGATGGTTGGGATTGAAATGTTCTAAGGTCTTCATATTGATTTGGAAGAGGGTAAAATTAACTTCAGGCCTCTAAATGTTCCATTTCACACTACCCACTAAGAGAATAGAAATATATTGCATAATTTAAAGCCTGTAAGGCAGAATACAATGGAACACAGGAGGAAAACTCAACAAATCCAACAAAAAAGGAAAATGTGTCTCATGGAGAAGGAACAGTATCAGAGACAAATAAGCCCAAGAAATAGCAAAAATGAGTAGATAGATCAGAAATCACAGCTAGTATGAATGTGTAAACTTTCCCAATAAAACATAAGTCATCAGAATGACTTTTTTAAAGTATGGCTGGATGGTGATAACAAAAACTACACTTAAGATGGAAATATGATATCCATCCATCCACCCATCCATCTATCCTATCTTATCAATCTTGGAGCTTGAACTGAGGGACTTGGCACTGTCCCAGAGCTTCTTTTGCTCAAGGCTACTGCTCTACCACTTAAGATACAGTTCCACTTCTGGATTGTTTGGTAGTTTACTGGAGAGTCTCTCAGACTTTCCTGCTGGAGCTGACTTCAAATTATCATCCTCAGATTTCAGCCTCCTGAATAGCTAAGACTATACATGTAAACCACCAGCATGTCTGCTATCTTACATACATATTGAGAAAATGGTGACTGCTGCTTTTTAAATTATTAATGATAATAATAATTGGGAGTTCTAGGAAAAATATAACTCCTAAAGAAAATGGTCATTTTTCCAAAACAAAGTTCTTTAATCATGTAGTAAACATATCATGATAAATGATATAGATGATCTATAAGGAATGATCCATAAAGGAATGAAATGATCCACAAGGAATATTTTTAAAATTATTAACATTGTCTAACGTATACAGGGTCATTAAGGACTGTCTAGGAATGTTTTAATTCCTGCTTGCTTCTGGCTCTCATGTTCTGAGTGCTCTCATGAGAGGTTTATGCTCTAGATTTGTTCCTCTCCAAAACTGGAACTATATGAAACCAAGAGACTTCTGTGTACCCAATAATGGGTTTTGGTTCTGCTATTCCTTTAGTCCACAGTTTACCTAGTCTTTACTGAAATCTTTCCACTATCACATTTACCTTGCATTCAAAAGGTATTTCAATATGTTATGTTACAGTTTACCTGTTCTTTGTGTCACCATTATCTGTAATTGACAATTAAACTTAGTTCTTCAAGTAAAAAAAAAAACTTGAAAGACAATTGTTTTTTATTTATTTTTGTGATGGTCTTGGGCCTTGAACTCAGGGCTTGGGCAATGTCCCTGAACTTTTTTGTTTTTTTTGTTCAAGACTTGTGCTCTGATACTTAAACCATACGATCCACTAACAGCTTTTGGAGAGTAAATTGGAAATATTGGAAATAAGAATCTCATGGAATTTCCTGCCTGGACTGGTTTTGAATCATGGTCCTCAAATCTCAGCTCCTTAGTAGCTAGTATTATACATGTGAGGCACTGGCTCCTGGCTAAACAATTATCTTTTTAAAGACTGAAAGGTATTTCAGACAAAAATACTACTAGTGAAAAAAAGATTCAGATGCCCAAAAGTGGGGCTGCTGGCTCATAGAGGACCTCTATGTTTTGCCTTCCGAGGAATCTCCATACCGCTTTTCAGAGTGGCTGAACCAGTTTACATTCCCACCAACAATGAAGTAAGGTTTCCTTTTGGCCACATCCCCTCCAACATTTGTTATTTAGTTTTCTTGATAAAGGACATTCTTACTGGGGTGAGGTGGAATCTCAATGTTGTTTTGATTTGCATTTCATTCATGGACAGTGATGTAAAGCACTTTTTCATATGTCTCTTGGCCATTCTCATTTCCTCATCAGAGAAGTCTCTTTTTAAGTCTTTAGCCCATGGGCTGTTGGTTCTTTGAGGTTTTGTTTTGGAGGAATGTAATTTTTTTAGTTCTGCATACATTTTAGATATGAGGCCTTTGTCCATTGTATGGCTGGTAAAGATCTTTTCCCAATCTGTGGGCTTTCTATTTATCTTGCTAGCTGAAGCCACCAGCACAACAATGTTCATCGCAGCACAATTTGTCATAGAGTATGGAACCAACCCAGATGCCCCTCAGTAGATGAATAATGGATGAGGAAAATGTGGTACATATACATAATTAGCACAGGTTTATGCTAGTCACAGCAGAGGATCACAAGAGCCTAATAGCTATGCCCCTATGAATGCATAAAATGATGCTAAGTGGAATGAACTCCATGTTATAGAAACAACTGTTATATCACTGTTGTAATTACTTTCAACACACCACGTGAAACCCTAGCTTCTTTTGTTGATGATCTACTTGTTTCCCTTCCTGTGGTTGGACTCACGCTATCACTGTATCTCATCTGAATACCCTGGATACTGTATATAATGGTATTAGAACTAGGGAAGTGGGGGCTGGGAATATGGCCTAGTGGCAAGAGAGCTTGACTTGTATACATGAAGACCCAGGATCGATTCCCCAGCACCACATATGTAGTAAACGGCCAGAAGTGGCGCTGTGACTCAAATGGCAGAGTGTTATCCTTGAGCAAAAAGAAGCCAGGGACAGTGCTCAGGCCCTGAGTCCAAGGCCCAGGACTGGCAAAAAAAAAAAAAAAAAAAAAAAAAAAAGAACTAGGGAAGTGAAAGGCAATATCAAAATCAAGAGACAAAGGGTAAAAAGACAAACAACTCCAAAGCAATACTTGCAAAATCATTTGGTGTAAACCAACTGAACAACTCATGGGGGGAGAGGGAAAGGGGGAGGAGGGAGGAGGAATGAATGAGGGAGGAGCTAACAAACAGTTTAAGAAATGTACCCAAGGCAAACATATGAAAATGTATCCTCTCTGTACATCAGTTTGACAATAAAAGAAAAGAAAAAAAGATTCACTATTAAAGTTTTAATCAGAAGTTGCATCACCTTAAGCCTGTATATCCCTACTAATATATGTTCAAAATAGAGAAAATAAAAAT
This sequence comes from Perognathus longimembris pacificus, assembly GCF_023159225.1. Classification (NCBI taxonomy): domain Eukaryota; kingdom Metazoa; phylum Chordata; class Mammalia; order Rodentia; family Heteromyidae; genus Perognathus; species Perognathus longimembris. The sequence continues at coordinate 40,096,195 of NC_063169.1, forward strand.
TAGCCCATTAAAGAAGGAGCTCTTTGGGCTTGGAATGTGGCTTAATGGTAGAGTGCTTGCCTAGCCTGCATGAAGCTTTGGGTTCTATTCCTCCATACAACATAACAGAAAAAGCCAGAAGTGGTGCTGTGATTCAAGTGGTAGACTGCTCTCCTTGAGCAAAAAGAGACAGAGCCCAGGCCCTGAGCTCAAGCCCCAGGACTGACAAAAAAAAAAAAAAAAAAAAGAATGAGCTATTTTAAGATGATTCTTAAAAATTGATAGGTCTAGTAATAAAAAGTATGATTGGTAATTTTATTGTTTTATTTAAATTTTTTCAGAATATCAAGCACACTTTTATTCAAGTACAAAAGCACATTCCTAAGCCAATTGCATACATGTGATTTTTTAAAACATATTTTATATTTAGGGATTAATTCTGTCTCATATCACCAGAGAGTAAGGACTATTGGTCTCTACAACTAAGAGTATACATGTTTGATAAGAAAAACCAAAACCCAAAAACATTTATTTTTCATTTGCTTTTACATTTAGATCAACTCACAGACTTCCCTTGCCCTGATTGTGTCCTATGCTTGCTGACAGCAAAGTAAACTATAGTGGTAGAGCTATTCTAGAGGTTAGACACAAGAGGCTTACAGAGTGAGCAATATGTTGGTGCAGGATCCCTAGTATTATAACATCTAAATATGAGAGCCCCAACTGCTTGACTTAACTCAAAGTTTAAGTAACATTTGTCTTATTCACAAAATGTTTTAAAGACTAAAACAACAACAACTTTGACAACAGCTAAAGAATCATGAACTCTTTAGGTATAGATGATGACACCAACACCCGTGATTTTTATTAATCAAAAAGATCCATGTTCTTTTATGTGGCCTGTAAATTCTATGAAATACAAAAATATAATCTAGGCCTGATACATATGCCTAGAGACCCAGTTATGTGAGAGGCCATGGAAGACCGACAAGAAGAGGAGGGCAGAATCCAAACAGATAAAGAAGCAATCATAATTCTTACATTTTTACTAAGAACAGACCTGCCACTTTCTTGAAATACTGTCTCTACAAACACTACACAAGAACAGCAACATCTTTGTTGGAAGCCTGCATTCACTTACAATGTTCTCATTTCCTGGGTCCTTTACATTTGCTCTATCAAAAGCAGACCTGAGCATTTTGCTGGCCTTCAATAGAAGCATATAGAAGAATTCTAAACTAACACATGCAGAATAGGCACTGAATGAATACAGCTAGGTCACCAGGAGCCTTTCTGCCTCCCTTATGTCCTTATTTCTTAGAGGGCTATGGATGCAGAAAAGGCAACTATAAACTTGGCATCACTTGAAAATGTTTAATGGCCTGCTGCACGCAGGGAGACTGAATCCTCTGGCCTTGTGGATGGCCGGTGTGGGAATCCAATTCTTAGAAAACACCAGACCAACAATACCAAATTGGAACACATACCTACTAGGAATATTAAGTGTTGCAACTGGAAAGGAGCAGAATGTAGGGGGCTCAGAAAAGAGCAGGCCTAAGAGTCTGTACTGGGAGAACATGGGCCAAGAACACCACTAAAAGCTACATGAGCTGCTTTCTGCTCCTGGCGTCTTAACTCTGGTGCATCGACAATAGCCTAGAGAAACAGTGAATAAAAACCAATTTCAAAGAATTATAAATTGTGTATAAACTATAATAAAAATACCTTATGGGTACTGTAAATAATATTCTCGTACCTACTTAGGATACTTACATTAAATAAAAGAATGCCATATGAAAATTGAACTGCATTCAGCAAGTTACCTTTCAGACTAGATTCTTCTGCAGTGAAAAAGACTGGGACTAAAATACGAACAACTTCATAGATAAGTAACAATTATCTCTCCAATAAGTTGAGGTTGGGAAAAGCCTGAAATACTTGCATTCCACCAGAACCTCATTTGGTATATGCATTCTGACCATGGCCTGCCAACACACTGCACTCCAATGCACTCTGGGGCTACATTCGATGCTCAAGGACCATTGGGTTATGAGTGAATTTTCTCACACAGAAGCATTTATTACATTCATAGGCTTTCCATATGGCATGAATTTGACACTCAAGGTAGATTCTTTTACTGATGGCTTTTTCATGTTCCGTTCAGTAGAGGAATTTTATTCTAGTATCAGTTCCCCAAATGTGGAGAACTGACTGCATCCAATACATTCATCAGCTTTCCTCACTAGTGTGGATTTGCAAGATCCAATAAAGAGTTGAAAAACACTCAAATACGTCCAATACCGGTCACATTCAAAGGCTTTCTCTTGCTGTGAAATCTGTTGCTGAACGAGCTGAGCAGTGGCAGAGTGCTTTACCACATCCAATGCAAACTAACTTGGCCCGGGTGATAACTCAGAGGGTGAAGAAGGCCTAAACCGGACTAAGCACCTGCATTCATAAGGCTTCTCTTTGGTCTGAATTCTTTGATGTGGAGCAAGATGTGCTTGTGGACTGAAGTTGTTTTCCCAGGCTTAGCAATCAAAGCCTTTCTCTCTGCAGAGAACTTCTTGTTGCAGGGTAATATCTGAACTGTGATTGAAACTTTACTCGTCTTCATTGAGCAGTCTAGAGAGGCCCTAAGGCTGGCGTGGCCAACGGACGAAGGAGTGTGTCCGTGACAGGTCGATCACGGGGCCGCCTCCATACTCGGTGACTCTCATTGTCCTCCTGGATAGGAATGGAGGAAATATCCACTGAGGAAACAGCAGGATCATCAAGGGTCCAGTTTCAGTCATTAGAGACCTTATCTGAGTGTCTCTCCCCAGAGCCTCAGTCCGTGCAAGATACCAACATGGAACAGGGACTCAATGGGAGATTTCCAATTTCCAAGCCTGATGGGATCTCCCCACTGGAACAAGATCTACAGGTCTTTGATCCTGAAACTAAGGATAGAGATGTCTTAACAGATGACTTCTCAGATGGAGAGGCCAGAGAAGAAAACAAGCTGTTGATTCCTAAGCAGAAAAATGTGGGAGAAGTTTATTCATACAAAGTGAGAGTAGGAATATGCAAACAGGATATTGCCCAAGGTCCTGAGACTAGAGAAGTGCAAAAGTCTGAGGACAGATTAGAAAGGCTTCAAGAAATACTAAGGAAATTTCTCTTCCTGGAGAGAGAGTTTAAGCAAATAACCATCAGCAAGGAAACCTGTGCCAGTGAGAAGAGCAGCGCTGTCACGAACCTGAGAAGAGCTTCTGTACCGACTGTCCTTGACACAGACCAGAGGGTTCTCAGGATACAGACTGTCAACGACAGTAAGTTCCAGGTGAACTTTAGCCCAAACTCAGCTGCTGATAAGCACGAACACATAAATCAAACACAGAACCCACAAAGTAGTGAATACAAATAAAGCATCACGGACCTCTCCCACCTTAGCAACTGGGAAAGCACACTTGCCGCTAAGAAGCCCTATACATGTGACATGTGTGGGAAAGCCTTCCATCAGAGCTCAGCCCTCACCAGACACCAGATAATTCACACAGGAGAGAGGCCCTACAAGTGTAAAGAAGGTGAAAAGTCTTTCAGTCAGAGTTCAAGTCTTAGTTGGCACAAAAGAATCCACACTAGAGAGAAACCCTATAAATGTGAAGCATGTGAAAAGTCGTGTGAAACGCCTGATAAATCCAGTGGTAAGAGCTCAGACATAACTCAGCATAGGAAGACTCCCACCAAAGCCAAATCATACAAATGCAGTAGTTGTGAGCGTGTCTTCAGCCACAACGTGTATCTCACGCAGCATCAGAGAGTATACAGAGAGATGCCTTGCAAGTGTGGCATGTGCGGCCGTGACTTCTCTCATGCTTTGTACATGGTTGAACACCAGAGGATCCACCAGAGGAGAAACCCTACGGGTATGATGAGTGTGGTTTGGCCTATGTGAAACATCGAGGGGTTCGTTTCAGAGAAAAGCCCTACACATGCAAAGAATATGGCAAAGACTTCAGATTGAATTCCCATCTTACTCAGCATCAAAGAGTTCACACAGGAGACAAACCGCACGAGTGTGATGAGTGTGGACAGTCTTTCAGTCAGACCTCATGCCTAATTCAGCATCACAAGATGCACAGGAAAGAGAAAGCTTATGAACGGCAATTTTATTTTTTAAAGAAATAATCTTGACTGGAATAGTACCTTCTATTAAGCCCTTGCTTTCTAGTTTATTATTTTGTGTACTCATCTTTTATTATCTCCATCCTAATTCTTCCATTAGTCTTAAGAAATTTAAGCATTAATAAATCCTAGCATGAAAAAGCAATTTACAGTCAGTCATAAGGTAAATGGATGTGGGTACTTTAATGTTCACTTTATGAAATGATTTGTTTCCATGTATATGTGTTATATGAATATACATAAAAGCATGAATATACAAAAAAGCATTACTAATTTTCAGATTTATCAGTTGCTTATAATATAAAATAACACTGATGGTCCATTCTCATGGCCAAATTTCATTTCTTAAATATATATCTTTAGGGCTGGGAATATGGCCTAGTGGCAAGAGTGCTTGCCTCCTACACATGAAGCTCTCGGTTTGATTCCCCAGCACCACATATATGGAAAACGGCCAGAAGGGGCGCTGTGGCTCAGGTGGCAGAGTGCTAGCCTTGAGCGGGAAGAAGCCAGGGAAGGTGCTCAGGCCCTGAGTCCAAGGCCCAGGACTGGCCAAAAAAAAATATATATATGTATATTTAATATTTATTACTAAAGTAATTTTATAAATACATTAAAGCCTATTATTGTATTTTTAAATTAATACTCACCCTAGAAGGATTTATCTTAGGAAAATCTCTAAAACTTTAAACCTCTTTCAAAATGTGCTTTCAAAAGAAGAAAACCTGTATGGCTCAGATTGCAGTAATTCATCATGGTAACTCCAGATGTCTTGAAATACCATACCACTGGATCTTTATTTTCTGAAGTTTGCTAGGTGGCTATAAAACCCATGACAGATAGTAAATGATTGGGTATGTGTATTCTTTAGTCACACGGTAAACTGAAGTTCCACTTTTGGAAATTAAAGTTATAGGTGTTTTCCACCTGGATGACTGAGAGCTATTATTGATGACAAAGAGTAAAGGTGTTAAGTCATGCCTGGAAGAGGAAGAAATTGCTTTTCAGAAAAAAGCTACAGAGATGTCAACACTAAAAGTTGAGATCAATACTCAACAGTGCCATCGGGTAGAAATCCAAATCATGTACTTCCCAATAGTCTTATTACCTAGAATAGTAAACTACTTAGTTCAATAAGATTCAAGCTATATAAAGATGATAAGTAGTGCAGTGGCTCAAGTGGTAGAATGTTAGCCTGAGCAAAAAGAAGCTCAGGGACAGCACCAATGCCCAGAGTTCAAGCCCCAGGAACTACAAAAAAAACAAAAACAAAAACAAAAAAAAAACAGCTCCTGTCTTAAAGAGCACTGATGGCTCACATCTGTAATCCTAGCTACTCAGAAGGCTGAGATCTGAGGATCATGGTTCAAAGTCAGCCTGGGTAGAAAAGTCCATGAGATTCGTATATCCAATAAACAACTTAGAAAAAGCCAAAATGCTGTGGTTCAAATGGCAGAGCACTAGCCTTGAGCATAAAGAAGTTCAAGGACAGCACCCAGGCTCTGAATTCAAGCCTCAGGAGTGGAGGGGAAAAAGATACTGTCTAAAATAGAGCTTTGTAGGCCTTAGGTCTACAAATGACCTTGTGACCAACTTAATATTAGCAGATGTATTTTGAAAATTACCATTACCTGTGTTTATTCTTGCTTCTTCTCTATTGTTAAAAATCATGTATATGAATTCCTCCTTAAAAGCAAGATTATATTGACTGCTTTTTTTTTTTAACCTTTATCCATTTCCCATGTCATTCTTAGTCAGGATGCAGAGATCAATTCCGTTCCCTTTTCACCTATGTTGAAACAGTGGATTTTCAATGAACAACCTCTTCATATGATCAATGTAAATACAGATTACCTTGGGTAATTCTCTGAAAATTCTCTGAGTGATTCAGAATGCGGTGATTTGTGGGTATTTTCCACAAGGAGGTGTTTTTTTCAGTAGGAGACAGCATAAGTTGCCACCTCAGAGGACAAGGCCTCCCATGGTGGAAATAGAATCACCATATACTCCCATCTACCTTCAACAATGCCGGACTTCAAAAAGATCTTGGAATTATTATTAATAGAAAGAATCTCAATAATATTTTTAGATGACAGAGTAGTTGTTCCTACTATCCTTGGAGCAGGATTCCCAGAAATGTAGCCCCAGAAGTTTCCATGTGCCATGGCTGGGTGGACCATAAAGCTGAGTAACCCAATACTATGGGAAACCTTCTCTCTCTAGCACCCAGAGGCCATGAGTAACCAACAAATGCCCCAGTTCCTCTCCTCCTGCTTTTTGTGGTTAGTCTCCCAAAGGACCACTTAATGTCTAGGGAGGAGTAAGCAGGAGCTATCTCGAATCTTTCAGAGAATTAGTGGCAGACAAACATATACCATTCATATATGCTTTTTTTAAGCAGAAGTATTTGGGAAATATTTAGTAGGACAACATCATGGGTGTGTGATGTCCCTAAGTGGGAATTGTAATTCACATCCTTCAGATTTAGAGGAAATGACATTTTATATTTTCTCTGACTCCATTTCTAACTTTAGCTACCATTTAGAGGAGGAAGAAAACCTCCCTTGGACCATATGTATTTGGGACTCTACTGTTCTTTTTCCTCAGCAAGAGAAAAGAGCTTGCTGCAGTGTGGGGAGGAGGGGGATGCGGGGGGGGGGGTGGCCCTAGTCACAGGCATGGACTAAGCATGAGATGTGATCACCACATACTTACCTGTGATTCTGTTTTCATTGCCCCTTCTAGTCCTGTAGCTTCAGGGGCCAGGGGCTAGGGGTATAGGGATGCTCTAAGCTGCTCACAGAACCTCTGTGAGACCCCATCACTGCTCTGAAACCCATTATATGTCTCTTTTCTTCTTGTTGTCTCTGAGAGGAATTGGGAAGAATTTCTTATTTGCCTGGGGTATGAAATAAGTTTAGCCATGTCCCTCGATTATCCAAGATTGCCTATACTGGAAAATTCTTCTTCTACCTCTTTTACAAATGACTCCTATGGGCTAAGGCTTGGGAAAATAAAAGCCAGGATGATTTGCAGGCTAACTCTGCATTGGTTTTAGACTATTTCTGTGAGGCAATGAAACAGTTGTCACTAGGTCGGATGTGGTGGAATGAGGGAAAATACAGAGAAAGCAACAAAAGCTCTAGTCACACAATGAGCAGGCAAACACAAACCATGTTCTCCTTACCAGTATAGGTCTTCAATGTGGATGAAGTTTCTCTTTAGGAACACCCTTTGGAACCTGTAAGGACTCCCCTTGCCCCTCCTTAATGGCTTCAAGGTGCATTCTGATTATTCATTTTATTGTAATGATTTATTAAAAGTATTGAACACAGAAGTGGCAAACAAGAAGGCTGCAAGCCATATCTGGCCTAAACCACAGATGGTGTTGTGTTTGACCCATACAATGTTTATTAAATTTTTTAATTAGTTTGAAACATTTTTAATTAGGGTATTTCACTTAAAAATATGGACTTCCAGATTGTATTGAAAGTCAGACCTGGGGCTGGGAATATGGCCTAGTGGCAAGAGTGCTTGCCTCATATACATGAAGCCCTGGGTTCGATACCCCAGCACCACATATATAGAAAATGGCCAGAAATGGCACTGTGGCTCAAGTGGCAGAGTGCTAGCCTTGATCAAAAAAAGAAGCCAGGGACAGTGCTCAAGCCCTGAGTCCAAGGCCCAGGACTGGCAAAAAAAAAAAAAAAAAAGTCAGACCTGGCAACAACAGGGCTGTGTGACTGACAATGTCCCAGAGCCTAGGCAGCTGTTTGGGCCTGGCAGGCTCCTGCGCTTGGCCATAGTCTCTATTATTCATCCTGTTGACACTTGATCTGGTGAGCACAGCTCTGAGCTCCTGTGTTGTAAGTTCCACGGTGGCAGGGATCAGGTCTTTCTGGTTTAGTATAACAAACTTGCTGTCTGACACTTCTCAGAAGTTGACTTGTTATGTCCAGAATGAATAAATTTGAAACATTCCTCCCCAAATATAACGTGTTATTTTTATTCAACTCTTCTTTGTTAACTTTGCAAAACTGGAGGATTGGAGGTGTTTGCATGATAATTTTCTCCTGACACCTATGTATAATAGACAAAACTGAGCAGCTAAGTCCTTTCCTTTCCTTAGTAGAGTCCAGCCAAGGGACAAACTCACAGGATCTCCTCAACCTGGGCTCATCACGTTCAGTGTCATGTTCTACACACACACACACACACACACACACACACACACACACACACACACACACACAATCCAACACATATTCCAACACATACCCTGTCTATATTTGGCATCCCTTTGGTGCTGTGCTTAATATCAGTTTCGCCATCTAGAATGTGAGCAATAGGAAGAGAAAAGTGCTGATCACACAGTCCCCACATCAGCATGATGCCAGGCACAGAAAAGGGCATTTTCTGCCCTCTTAATTAAAGCCCAGATGTTTTTCAGGAGCTTTTCAGAAAACCAAAATTTACTTTACTTGTGGTCTATTATCTTATGCCTGTAATTCTTCCTTAGTACCATGTCTTTTTTCTCCTCTCAGTTAAAAAAAAAATCCTAAGACAACATAAGTATTTTATTTTGAACACATTTACTGGGAATGATTCTGCCCAACTTTCAAATAATAAATATATATTGGTTCACTGCTTATGGTATTAATTCAAGAAACATTTACTCAACAGATTTGATTTGCTAGATACCTCTAGACTTGTACACACAAAGTAAGGAAAGACTGGGCTGGTCTCAGATGTGTAATCTCAGCACTTGGGAGATGGAGGCAAGAGGATTGTGAGTTTATGGACAGCCTGGGGGGGGGGGCAGGGAAATATGAGGAAGACTAGTGGTCCAGGTCATCAAATTTTCAGCTATGAGTGAGTCATCCATGGTGAATTGATAAATTCCAAAAACTCTCCTAACCCAAATAAAGGCACAGCCTTTCCTGTCTGGTGAACTGCTAAGGGCTTAGGATAAGTTTCCAAGACAACTTGAAGAAAAGCCAACTTCCCAGGGCTCTGGGCTATCTCTCAAGCTGGTGAAGGCTGATAATTTCTATAGACACTTATTCCCTCCAGAGAGTCTCCCCTTGTCCCATGATCAGTGCTATTATTCATGCCCAGTTCATTCATTCATTCTGTCTGTCTGTCTCTACCATGTATCTCTCTCCTCTTCCTCTCTCTCTTTTAGTAGAATCTCTTTTTTTCCCCCTGCTATGTGCAAATTGGGATTATTTCACTCCCCTGTGCTCTCTGTCTCAGGCCAATCTGTGAAATGATAATTTATGGAATAGCTCCCACCCCCACCCAAGCCAAACACATGTATGTTACCTCTCCTCTCCTCTTCAACCTCTTGCACTAAGATGCCAATGCTGAAATGTTCTGCTGTCAGAGGGAGCACTCACGTTTTGAGAGCGTGTTTTTATTTTCATTTCTTTCTCCCTCATCATCTTTGCTCAGACTGACAAGTGTTCTAATGAATGCCAAGCCCCAGCTCCTACATATAAGAAAAAGGAGCCCTGAAAATTATAATCAACTCATAAAAACAGTTTTCTGAATGTGTTAAGTTAGTTTGAAAACAACAACAACAAGAAGCTGAATTCTTTACTGCACTATATCACCATTTGGTCAACATTCTTTATTCAATGATAACACAGTTTCCACTCTGTTCTGTGTTGGCTTTTTCCTTGACAGCCCCTTAGTCAAGTTTCCTCTAGCTAGCCAGGGTGTGGGTGGTTGGAAAGACTTCTCCAGAAGCTTTCAGATGAAACAGCTCTCTGAGAAATGTGCGAACCAAGACTCCAGCCCACTCAAAAGTACAGATTTTAATGAGTCATTTCAATTTTAGGAAGCATATTAATCTAAAAAGTGCCTGAGCCAGAAAACAGAATTTTTCACAACTAAAATTTTAAAATATCCTTTATTACAGTCAAAGGAGATCCTATCTCTCCTTGCCCATAAATAATCCACTATCTCCAGGCAGAAAGATGCTGATTTCAGCTCCTCTCGGCCTCTGGCCTCCCAGGCAGACAGTGTTGTTTCAGTAGCAGCCTGTTTTCTCAGGGGCCACTGCACAATGTATTTAATCCACGTGGGTCTAGTCATTGAGCAGTCATGTGACAGGTATCATTTGACACACACTGGAAGATTCAGGGGAAGGTTTCCTGCTATAAACTCCCATCAACATGTTTAAATATTGCCTGGAAATGGCACTTCTGAGTCTCAAGACATTCTCTTTTTTTCTTTGTTATGTTTCTACTGTCTGATATTGAGTTATATGAATTTCTTGTTTTGAGTATTAATTTCTCATCAGATACCTGGTTCATAAATATTTTCATCTTATTCATAGGTGGTCTTTTCACTTTGTTGTTTACTTTATTATGTAGAAAATTTTTATTTTAAAATAGTTGTTCAATTTGCTTTGCTTTGCTTTTGCTGCCTGAGTTTATGGTATGATATCTTTAAAAAGTCATTGCCACGGCTAAGGTCAAGGAATTCTTTCCCATTGTTTTTTTCTAAGAGTTTTATAACTTCTGGCCTTACATTTAAGTTTCTTCAATCCATTTGAGTTGATTTTTGCATGAAGTATAGGATAAAGGCCTATTTTTATTCTTTTGCACAGAGATACTCAGTTTCCCTAACACCATATATTAATGAGACAGTCTTCTCCCCATTGTGTCTTTTGGGTATTTTGTTGAAAATAGTTAACTATCTATACAAAGGTTAATTTCTGGGCTCTTATCTTTGTTCCATTGGTCTGTGTATCTGTTTCCACAACACTACCATACTGTATTCCTTAATACAGTTTTGTACTATTTTGAAACTGTGCATGTACATGCATGCATGCATACATACTCACAAAACATGAAATAGTATTTATAATTTTTAAAATGTAGAATATGTAAAATTCTGCATGATCTTACTTTTATGTGAAATCTTTAAAAAGTTAAACAAGGCAGCCTAAGCATAGAAACAGAAAGTATAATATGGTAGAGAACTTGGACATATAGATCCAAGAATACATAGCTTCATTTATGTAGGAATATCACTAGAATCCTGGCCAATGGCCAAACTTGGGAAACTGGGAAGCAGAGCAAGCCCATCCAGTAGCCTCCAAAGGCCAAATGGGAAAAAAATGATAGTGAAGCAAAAAAGAAGTGTATTCTCAGAGACTATCCACCAATAACTTTGGGGTTTACATAGAAAAGAACTAAGAAATGAAATCACTCCAAATGCCCCTCAGTAGATGAATGGATCATGAAAATATGGTATATATACATAATGGAATTCTATGCTTCCATCAGAAAGAATGGCATTGCCCCATTCATAAGGAAATACAAAGACTTGGAAAAATTATATTAAACAAAGTGAGCCAAACCCCCAAAAACAGGCTGCATGTTTTCCCTCATTTGTAATAACTAGAATATGTGTATCAGTCTACAAGTTAATCCAGTGCATAGTAAATGGCAAGTAATTACCCTTGGACATGGTTAATTAAACAGCATTCTAAGCATCACACTGTGAGAATAAAGGAAGGTTTTCTTAGGAGAGGATTGCAAAGGCTCAATAGCTATGCGCATATGACCATACACACTGATGTTTACCAAAATGAACTCGAAGAAATGGAAACAAGAGGCTTTATTTTCTTTCTTTTTTCCCTTTATTGTCAAAGTGAAGTACAGAGGGGTTACAGTTTCATATGTAAGGCAGTGAGTACATTGAAACAGAGGTTTTGTTTATTTGAAGTTATTTTTCTTTCTTTTTTCCTTTGGTCTTTTACATGTTGTCACTGTTTTGTTTTAATTTCTGATCTCTTTGTCTTGTATATAAGTATATCTGATTTGAGGAAGGGAACGGGAATCATAGAAATATGGGACAAAGTGTGAATCAATGCAACAGTGATACTCACTAGACACTGTTGGGAATGAACTTTACAACTTGGGGGAGAGAGAAGTGTGGTGGGGAGGAAGTGGGAGAAAATGAGGGAGGGGGTAACACTTCAAAAAGGGGATAGCATTTCTAAAAGAAATGTACTCATTACCTTTCTTATGTAACCATAACCCTTTTGTACAACATCTTTACTATAAATTTTAAATTGAAAAAAAGGAACAAAGATCAGAGACAAGGGTGTTTGTGTCATTAGATGTCTTGGTCAGGTTATGTTCTGCTTGCTGCTTATTCTGGGACTAGGATCTTGGCACAAGGCAACCACCTGCTGATAAGAAAGCAATTTCAATTTCCATCACAAAGATGCTTATCAGACCTATGATCCTAGAATTTAAGATAAATTGAAGGAAAGAGTAAATCAGAGAAACAACAAAATCAAAGATTTTTCTTTTGGATGCTGAAAAGGCAAACAGAATGAGAACTGTAGTTAATAAGATTGAATTCTATATTGAAAAATTTCAAAGGGAATTAGATTTTAGGTGTGCTTACAAGCATATCTACACATCTTTTTAGAGTTGAGTTGTAGCTCAGTGGTAAAGAGCTTGCGTCGCATGTAGGAGGGCATGGGATTGATAAGCACTTAGGGAAAAAAGAGAAAAAAGGGAAGGAGGAAAAGAGCAAGAGAGGACAAGAAAGAAAGAAAGTTAAAAAAGAAAGGAAGGAAGTTGTGTCCCACTCCCAAAAACTCCTGAAATACTTCCAATTAAGAAAAGAGACTAGGGCTGGGGATATGGCCTAGTGGCAAGAAAGCTTGCCTCGTATACATGAGGCCCTGGGTTCGATTCCCCAGCACCACATATACAGAAAATGGCCAGAAGTGGTGCTGTGGCTCAAGTGGCAGAGTGCTAGCCTTGAGCAAAAAGAAGCCAGGGCCAGTGCTCAGGCCCTGAGTCCAAGGCCCAGGACTAGCCAAAAAAAAAAAAAAAAGAGAGAGACTAAGTTCACCCCAATCATTTTGCCTGGTAACTGAATCAAGCTAATTCTTCTCTTCCTTTTCCTTTATTTATTTTTTTCTGACCTTTTCTTACCTCTTCTTGTCTTCTTTCCCTTCCTTCCTTTTTCTTTCTCTCTCTCTGTCTCTCTCTGTGTCTCTGTTTCTCTGTCTCTGTCTCTCTCTCTGTGTCTCTGTCTCTGTCTCTGTCTCTGTCTCTCTCTCTTCAGAGGGTTCTGGGGCTTGAACTCAGGGCCTGAGCACTGGCCCTGAATTTTTTTTTCTAATGTATGAGTAAAATTCTTTTTTTTGTTAATTTTATTAATTAAAATTTTTTCGACAAGGTGTTGTGCAAACGGGGTACAGTTACATAATAGGGCACTGTGTACATTTCTTGTGATATCTTACACACCTGTTTTTCTTTCCCTTCCCTAGATCAGGTAGACATATATAAAATACACAGTGTACCAAAAACATATACAGTAGCCACGTGGCTTATGCCAAAGGAAATTCACCTAGGACTTTAAATGTAACGTCAACAATAGAGTTTGCTTATCCTTATCTTATATGATCATACATACATAGCTTTTAAGCTATTGTGATCCGCTGAGAGGTCTATTTTTGACCTTTATATGTTGAGTAGTTGTTTGGTTTTAGTTACATAATGTAAGGTCACTGACCCAAACCTGTGGGAAATACCATTTGACAGAAAGTTTTTTGTTTCATAGACCTGGTCTCTACTGTCTCCCCCTCCCCCCACCTTAATAGTCATATATCAGGGAGATCATGCCCCTTTGTTTTCTGTGTTCTAGGCTTGTCTCACTCAACATTATTTGTTCAAGTTCTGACCATTTCCCTACAAATACAAATATTTCACCATTCTAATCACTATGTAGTATTCCATTGTGTTTAGGTACCATATTTTTTGGATCCATTCATCTGTGGAGGGGCATCTGGGTTGTTTCTATATTTTGGCTATTGTGAATTGTGCAGCGATAAACATGGAGGTGAAGATGTCTTTTTGATATCTTGAGGCCTGTTGTTCAGGATAGATGCCTAGGAGTGGTATGGCTGGGTCATAGGGTAGGTCTATGTTGAGCTTTTTGAGGAACCTCCATACTGTTCTCCAAAGTGGTTGCACTAATTTGCATTCCCACCAACAATGGGATGGGTTCCTCTCTTCCCACACCCCCTCTAGCATTTGTTGTTGCCTGCGTTCAGAGTATAGGCCATTCTAACTGGAGTGAGGTGGTATCTCAGGGTTGTTTTTATTTGCATTTCCTTTACTGCCAGGAATGTTGAACATTTCCTCATATGTTTCTTTGCCATTTTTATCTCTTCTCTTGTGAAGTCTCTCTTTACCTCCTTTGCCATTTCATAATTGGTTTACTGGGCTTGAAGGGGCTTAGTTTTTTGAGTTCTCTGTAGATGATGGATATTAGGCCTTTGTCTGTTGCTGTGCTGGTAAAGATCCTTTCCCATATGGTTGTCTGTCTTTCTAGTTTGGTGGCTATGTCTTTAGCTGTGCAGAAACTTTTTATTTTGTAGTAGTCCCATTTGTCGAGTCTCTCCCCTATCTGTTGTGCCCCTGGGACTCTATTCAGGAAGTTTCTTCCTGTGCCTGTAAATTCTAGCGTCTTTCCTACTCTGTCCTTCAGTAATTTCAAGGATTCAGGTCGGATGTTGAGGTTCTTAATACATTTTGAGTTGATCTTGGTGCATGGTGATAGGCTAGGGTCTACTTTGAGTTTTCTACATATGGCTGCCCAGTTTTCCCAGCACCAGTAGTTGAAGAGGCTATGTTTTTTCCATTGTATGTCTTTAGCTCCTTTGTCGAATATCAGCTGACTGTAAGAGTGCGGTTCTATTTCTGGGTCTTCAATTCTATTCCATTGGTTTTCAGGTCTGTGGCCCTGAACTTTTTTGCTCAAGTTTAATGCTCTGTGTTTTGAGTCACAGCTCAACTTTTGGCTTTTGGTGGTTAATTGGAGACAAGAATCATGGACTTTCCTCCCTCGGCTGGCTTCAAACTTCAATCCTCAATTCTCAACCTCCTGAGTAGCTAGGATTATAGACATAGTAAGGCTCAGGCCCCTTTTTTTGTTAAATCTGCAGATAACTCAAGCATATTTCAATGTGTAGAAAATAGATAGTATGAGAAACCAATAATTTCAGAATTCTTTTCTTTCAAATATTCAATGGGCTTTTGTGTAGCCTTTCTGTAAAATTCAGGAATAAAATGTTTTGCCTTGTTATGAAGTTATTTCCCCCATCTAGAAATGACAGAGACCAGATCAACTTTACCACATCTATGATTGGGTAGAAGTTACTCTGTCTGATTCCAGGATACTATTAACAGGATGAAAGAGGCTTGGGGAAACACAAAACTCAAGATGGTTCACAATGGAGCTGCCTCCTGTGGTTTAGGCCTGAATAAAGACTATGCCTGGCTGCAGCCCAAACTGTACTCTGCCTTTACAACCGCCCCTGTAACAATTCAGCTGAATTTTAAGACTTCCAAGTTGTCTGTGTTCAGAAGGAAGAAGGCAGGGGAAAAAAATCCTACTTTACATTTGAAAAGCTCACTTTCTGAAACAGCAGGCTCCCCACTGGGAAAGCCCCAGTCCAACTGGCAGTGGTCATAAACTTGGAGACAAGATAAATACTGTTCTAAATCAAAGACCTGTTCATGCTCTAAAATCTGTTGTTTGCAGTTGTAGAAAACTTACAGGGGAAAGAAACATTTTCTTCTGTTGTGAATTTCTTTTATGTCATAAATACTCTCCTTCTGGAATGCTTTTCTTTGATATGTTCAATTCACTTAAGAGTCTCAGTTCTAATAGGAAAAATGTAAATGGTTTTAAAAAATGCCATGGGCTGGGAATGTGGCTTAGTGGTAGAGTGCTTGCATAGCATGCATGAAGCCCTGAGTTCGATTCCTCAGCATCAGATAAACTAAAGAAGCTGGAAATTACACTGTGGCTCATGTGGTCGAGTGCAAGCCTTAAGCAAAAAAGTGAAGCCAGGGACAGTACTCAGGTCCTGAGTTCAATCCCCAGGACTGGCAAAAATAAAAAATGCTGTGATTATTTTATCCATTTGTTCAGACAATTAGACCAGGTGAAACTTCAGTCAACTGTGTAAACTGTGAAGACAAAGATACTCTGTTTTTGCAGGAATATTATTCTGTACCAGGTAAAATTCAGGTTAGCCCATCTGAACCCATAAAGGATGACATTGCTCAAAGGTATTCTAGTTTTTCTTTATGCTGCTTTGCTCAGTGAGAATGACAGACATGCAGCTACTCAGATCTTATGACTAGAACAGCCATCAAAGTTATTTCAAATTCACATGTTTGTTATTTTTTTACTACCTTTAAGTGGTTGCACAAGGATGTTTTAACTCAACAAGTCAGATGAGTACAATGCACCTTGATCAATGTTACCTCTTCCATCGTTCCCCCATATTTGTTCTAACCCCACCCATCCTCTCAAATTAACTTTTTATTTTTGCAAGTCATAGGGTTTGAACCATCCCTGAGCTCCTTTGGCTCAAGACTAGCACTCTACCACTTGAACCACACTGGCTTTTTTGTGTGTTTAGTTGGACATAAGAGTCTTAGGGACTTTCCTGCCAGGGCTGGCTTTGAACTGCGATCCTCAGATCTCAGCCTCCTGAGTAGCTACATTTACAGGCATGAGCCCTAGGTGCCTGGCTTCAAGTTAACTTTTTTGAGAATGAAAGAAGGTCCTGTTTTGTATGAAGGGACAACAGACAAAAATACTGGTCCCCAGGTAGCTTATGCTTGGAAGATTGAGTGCCGGCCTAGCTTCACCTCTCCCGGTATGGGGATCCTAAGCTTTCTCCCTTATCAGTGCTCCCCTTTTCACCCTCTCCCCTGGGTGCCCAACCTGCAGGCAGCCAAGGTGGGGCGAAGGGACATGGGCAAGCCTAAGGTGCACATGGCCGAACAAGATCCCCTTTTCCTCCCTCCTTTCCCAGCAAGGAAGCCAGGCGCACACGAATCTCAAAGACGCTTCGGAGAGCAATCTGGTTTATTCAGGAGGGGCTTACAGTAATATAGTGATGATGATGAGGATTGAGCAGGAGCTGGCGATAGGATGGCGAGCTTGTCCATCTAAGAGCAGCTCCCAAGGACCTCCCTCATGGGCTAATGTCACTTCCCATAGTACCGCCCTCTGGGCAAAGCCTGTGAAAAGGAAGCACACATGCTCACTGGTGCAAGGTGGGGGATGGTCTCAAAGCTACCCCTTCTGGTTCCAGACCCAGAAGGAGATAGATGTGGTTTACTTCCACACTACCCCAGGGCTGGGGGAAGGGCGGAATCTCAGGAGCGCTTTCATCGCCCTTCCCCCCTCAAGGCCAAGCTGAATCCCCAACAATTGAGTTTTTACAACCTGAAAACAAAGGGATGCAGGATAAAAATATTCTTTCTTATCAATCATTTTCTTAGTTTACAAATAATCTACTTTGGAAAAATAAGAAAATACATTTATGTATACACAATTGTAAATACTGATATACCTATTCCTAGAGGTAAACCCATCTTATTCCATTAATGTACATCACTGTAGAGCTGATTAGTACACACATGACTCACATTTATGTTCACACATACACACATGACAGAACCAATCACAGGTGAGAAATCCATGCACAATTATGGATCCCAGAGGTGAATTTTAACATCTTGCCAATTGCCTTTAAGGTTTCTATGTCTGACAGGAGGATTAGCACAAACTGACCTGTCAGAACACAAGACTGCTGAGACAGAATACTCTCACAGTAATTCAAGCAAAGCAACTTTATGAATCACAGATAGGAAACAAGGACAGTCAAGCCCAGCACCCACAGTGAACCGTGCCTCGGTGCTGGGCAAAGCTGCTCAAAGGAGCTGCAGTCTTATCTGCTCAAGCCTCATATTATGCCAGCCCTGAAAGGCACTGAAAGTTTTTTTCTGGTTTTATGTAGGAGGGCCAGATATGAGGAGGGGACTATTGGTTCACCTTGCTGAGCCAAAGTATTAAAAGACATGCTGTTTGAGGAGGGAAGAGCACAAGGCCTGGACTGGTCCAAGGGGCTCTTTTTCCTCTCAGTGGGTCACCCAAGATCCTCTGAGCATCTGTACTTTTACATTTCTGTACTTATAATTACATGTCGTAAGTACAGTAAGTAAGTGAACACTGTGTGGATGGTTCTGCAGCGTGTCCTGGTCTAAGTCAATAAACGTTCCTCTGTAGCAACCGTAAGGCATACAACTTTTAATTGAGTTAGCTACCCTCAACAAAAATGAGGTTGAGTGGAGTTCAGTTACACTTAAAAGATACAGCAAATCCTGGACAAATGCCATTGACTCACATCTGTAATCATAGCCACTCAGGTTGAAAACTAAGGATCACAGTTCAAAGCCAGTCCCGGCAGAAAAGTTTGTAAGACTGTCTTCTCCAATTAACCACTGGAAGTAGAACTGTGGCTCAAAGTGGTAGAGTACTAGCCTCAGGCAAAAAGCTCAATAATGGTGCTCTGACTGAGTTCATGGCCAACTTAAATCCTTCTCATTAAAGGAGAATTTAGATTTCTACTCTAAATGGAAAACAGGAAGATGCTAGACCCTGAAGAAGGACAAACAACAGAAAGAGTTGATGTTCCATCTATCTCTTTGTGTTGGTCTCTGTCTTTGTCTCTGTCTCTCTCTTACACTCTTACACTTACACACACACACACATACACACACACACACACTTTTCCCTCCATGCAGAAAGCAGCTGAATTCTGCTCTTCACACTCTGGAACTGCAGGGTAAAAGCAAGTCCTGTGTGGGCTGCTTGCATCCTTTGCTCAGCCGCTTCTGATGACATTGCCAGTTCTTTATGTCCCACCCTGGGAAATCATTTTGTCTCTCTAATCCAGAAACAGCTGGCAATGAAATGAGAAGCCACCACAGAGTGCTCGTAAAATAATGAAAACCACTTGCATTTCCTTTGACCAAGATATTTATTATTTGGCATTATGGATTAAATCGTTCTTTATAAATCTTTTAAATATTGAAAATTCAACCTTATTTTGTGAAAAGAACATTATTTTAAAGTAACTTTTATATTTCTTGAAGTTCACACAGTATATTTTATGTAATTACAAATGAGTACTTTTTAGTTATGAAAGCAATTCATGCTTATTTCAGAAAAATGGAAAACACATCTAAATTTACCTCTTATATCATCAGCCAATCACAACATTTCTATTAATATTTTGATGTCATTTTAGTACCTTCCTCTTCTTACATATTTTCCCTCCCTTTATTTTATAGACTAAAAGTCATATTGTGTTTACAATACTCACACCTGCTTTTTGTACACTTATTATTGCTTTTCCAAAAGCATTTTTACATTGGTTTATGGAATCTTTCTGAAAACAATTTATAAGTAGCTTTTATGAGTTTGTTGTACATACCAGTAATACTAGCACTGGGAAAGCAGAGGCAGAAAGATCTCAAATTCAAGAACAGCCTAAACTAAATACAGAGATTCTGCCTGAAAAATACTACACAACAGCCTATCAAATACTCTTAACAAGCAGATTTTTCAAAAAAAAAGTCACCTGTTTGATCAGTTGTGTTTTAATGTTTGTAATTTTGAAAGCTATCAACTATTATAAGAGCCAAAACCTGCTTTTCTACCTTCATTGACAACCATGGTATTTCACTTTTGATAACTGTTAAATTATTTTTTCCTGACCAGCAGATAATAAAATTACCTTCATTCATCTCCACAAAGTTCATATGCTCCTACTGCAGGGTATAGCAATGTCCTATCCAAGTGCTCATATATATTTTACTATCTTAAGTAGTATCTTAATGCTATCTTAATCTTACATCTGACTTGCCAATACTTTTCTCAATATCTACCTCCAAGACCCTGTACATGACAAAAATGATCGAAGTGTAGGGGGAGATTTCTTGTCTATCATTTCCAAAGTTTTGACCTACTAAAAACATGATACATCCCATTTCAGTAGTCTGCTGTAAGGTTGTGTTTATTTTATAGTTCAATGGAAACCATTTTAGTGAAATTCTGAGCTGTTTTGTTATAGCAGTAGAATAAAAGGAGCCCAATTATGCAAAAAGTGCCAGCAGCAACAACTCTTCCAGATTGAGGAATGTGATGGTATGCAGAAGATAACAGGCTTAGACTTCCTGCCTTTCTGAATAATTAGCTCTCCTTATAATTAAAATTATACCTAATTATTACCTGAATATGATTCTGGCTGCTCAACCCTTGAAAACCAATATTCAGGAGATAAGAACTGACAAGAAGGAACCAAATTTGTCCAAGGACCAATGTGTTAAGAAAGTAAAGGGCTTATCCACCTCAAATCTTCATCTTAAAAAAATTGGGGACACTAAGGGAAGGAAGTACAATGAAACTATGGTCCCCCTTTCCTCTGGTGACAACATATCAATTAACCTTGACCTGGGGCTGGGGATATAGCCTAGTGGCAAGAGTGCCTGCCTCGGTATACCCGAGGCCCTAGGTTCGATTCCCCAGCACCACATATACAGAAAACGGCCAGAAGCGGCGCTGTGGCTCAAGTGGCAGAGTGCTAGCCTTGAGCAGGAAGAAGCCAGGGACAGTGCTCAGGCCCTGAGTCCAAGGCCCAGGACTGGCCAAAAAAAAAAAAAAAAAAAAAACAATTAACCTTGACCTCCCAGGACATGTTCCTTGATTTTCACAAAACTTACCTGAAAGTTAAGCCTCATAATCAGCGAGGTACTAGAGGTTCACATTTGTAACCTTAGCTACTTGGGAGCCTGAGAAAGAGACAAACATAGTTCAAGGCCAGCTTGTGCAGAAAAGGTTGTAAAATCCTCTCAATCCATAGCCATATACAATGGCTCATACCTGTCATCTTAGCTGCAGTGGAAAACCTAACATAAGTAGATTGTGGTCCAGGCAGGTAACTAAACAGTTCAGAGAAGCTATCTCAAAGATAACCAGCAGAGAAACTCTCAAAGATAACCAGCACAAAGAATGACTAGAAGCATGACTCCGTGGTAGAGCACTATTAAGAGCAAGAATCTGAATTCAAACTCTAATGCTGAGCAAAAGTACAGAGTTTGGTGGGATCCAAAGTAACTCTACTAAAGACTTGGACACATATAATTAGAATTACTAATTTTATTCTTCCACAATGGAAGATTGTCAATCTGACAGATATATTTGAAGTTTCATGTGCCTCGTTTTTCTCTTTTTTCTTATTTTCTTTCTGGCTCTCCTTCCTTCTTTCCTTCCTTCCTTTTTTCCTTCCTTCCTTCCTTCCTTCCTTCCTTCCTTCCTTCCTTCCTTCCTTCTTTCCTGCCTTTCTATCTTTCTTTCTACCTTGGTGGTTCTGAGTTTTGAACCCAGAGCCTCCTTCTTATAGGGCAGATGCTCTACCACTTGAGCCACACTTCTGTCCCCATGTCTTTCATTTTCTAATTGCTTCTAAAGGCATTTTCTAGGTTGGTCTCATTGTAGAATGCCTGTCTAGCAAGCATAAGCTCCTCAATTCAAACTCTAGTGCATAAAAAATATATATAACCTTTTTCCTTGTGGAGGTTTTACTACCTGATAGTAAGTCTTATTTGGAACTGATAGCAAGTGGCAAAAGAGAAAAAAATGAATTATAATTTACTTAAATAAAAAGAAAGAAAAAGAATAAAAATTAAGTACATTTAAAAAAAGGATTGGAAATCTGAAGGACAGTAATAACTGGATCAGATGCTGCCTTAGGACCCAACTTCCTGACTTGTGTGTCTCTTTAGTCTGCTTTTCCCTGAGGAAACTCCACTCTCAAACTCACCTTTTCTCGTGATCATAAGCAATCTACCTCCAGTCCAGCTTTTATTCTTCCAAGTTCATCTAAGGAAAGAACAAAGCTTCTTCCCATACACACAGTGAAACTTGTTGTAGCTCCTTGTCTCTGAATAGGAAGGATGTCCAATCCTAAGTAAACCACATTGGCAAGGATAAAGCTGTATGCCAGTTACTGCATGCCTGAGTCAAAGGGGAACCCTACCCTTGTTTTGTTTTCCTTCATAAGACCATCTGTAGTTGTTGCCAGAGATTGGAGTATTCCAGAGGTTCCCAAGTTCTAAGATTTGGATATTATTCAGGTGCAGCAAATGAACTACAAACAGTAGGAAGATAAAAAAAAGAGTGATTTATTAGTAGAACAGGATGATAACATGAGAACCAAGTCAGGGATCAGGACTATATTGAGATTTCTGTTGGGCTTGAGGTTTTTGTAAACCAATAAGATGAAGGTAATGACGTGGTGGGAAGTTGTGGCCCTCCCTTTGTGGCCCTCACCAAGTAGTTTGACAATTGCATAGTGGCTTCCCAAGTTTGGGAAGTCCAACACCTGAGTTTTAGAGGTGCATCTAGTCTTCTTTTCCCTACCAGGTTTAATGCCAGCAGTAGAAAGTCACATAGCAAGCATATCGCAGTCATTTTGCCTTCAAGGCACATGCATAACCTTGATATGGGAAATGGGCTCCATAAGGAGGATATACAGCCATCATTTTAATTTTTGGTAAAGGTTGTGAGCCAACCAGAATTTTATGGCTTCACCTTCTCAAAAGGAAATGAGATTCGTAGCCCAAGGTACTTCCTCATTTCTGCTCCTGTCTACTTTTCTGCTGTGTTAATATAACAACATCATATGAACTGAATTATATCTCCCCCAAATTCATATTTTGAAGCCTTACCCATCTGTATCTTAGATGTGACTACTTTTGCCTAAAAATCTTTAATGAGGTTTATGTGATAAAATGAGATCATGTGAGTAAAACTCAATCCAGTGTGACTTCTGTCCTTATAAAAAGTGATTGAGACATAGAAGAAAATACTATGTGGAAGACACATGAACAAGATGGCCATTTGCAAGATAGAGAAGCTTCACAAGAAATTAATGCTATAAAACCTAAAACTTGAACTTCTAGCCTCTAGAATTGTGAGACAATAAGTTTCTCTGTTTCAGACACGTAGTTACGATATTTTGTTGTGACAGACTAAGTAAACGAATCCATCACCCCTACCATAAGTAATTCCCTTTTCTTCTGAATGCTCATTGACTGCCTTGGCCTTTCTTACTACCTTGCATTGAAATAATACATGACATATGTGCCTCATATCTCTTGTCTAAAACCCTACATGCTTTATGTGCAACATCTAAGTATAATTTCATTTTCATCTGGCACACATAGCTCTCATCAACTTGTCAGAGGAATAGTGCATATAATCATTATATCCAAAAACCTGCTATAAACCATGTATATTGAAACAGACTTATTAGGCCCTCAATAAATATTTGCTTAGTGAATAAATGTGACCCAAGAGAACTTCAGTGATTGACATAGTCATTATGGAATATCAGGTCTTGCAGAATACATGATTGATTGAAGAACAACCTGGACCATATGGATGTACTGGTGAGGGGAGCGTTTGTGCCAAGAACCTTGAGAACATGGCATGCTGACTACAGCATTTTAACATTTTCACATTGCTTATCTCTTCAGGGCTAAGAGCTCAAGCAATGTTCACAGGTCATTATTATAATAAATTCTTTGGCTGACCTTTACCAGAATTGTGCAGAGCTGAGTGGAAAGGTGTTTGCGAACTTAGTTGATGTATTACCTAAATAATTGGATTCCTCGGGGAAGGGTATTAACTGTATATTTTCTCAAAACAATTTAATACAGATCATAACAGAAAATAGAACTGTATGTAGTAAACCTCTCTAAGGTAGACTCATTTTTCATCAAAAGCATCTATACACTTTGCTTCCAACAGAAGACTACCCCATTCCCTATGGTACAAAATATGGCTCTCAGAGAAGCCATTCCTCACTCAAAGGGTGCATGTGTAATCAAAATGCAGCCAGTGGGATATTTCCTCCCGAGACTTTGAACCTTGAACATTGAGCTAGATCATGAGAAAACAGAAGACACAACAGAACAGAAGTGATTGGAGGTTTTGCAGTACCTTGACAAAAGATATGAAACATTTAATTCTACCTTGGTTATAAACGTCTTATTACCCAACAACCCACCAGTGTCAGGAGCAGTGTCAGTCAAGAGCCACAGACCACAGAAAATCCTTCATCCTACATGAGGCTACAGAGAGAAATGGACAAAGAACATTCTGCAAGAACTCAGGATTGCAGAAAACAAAGACAAGGGAAGTTGTCCTTAACAAGAAATGCACGAGGGTGACCGTGATTCATGCCTGTAATTTTATCTAGCCAGGAGTCTGATATCTGAGGATCATGGTTGACAGTCAACCCAGGCAGGAAAGTCCATGAGATTCTTATCTCCAAAGAACTTCCAAAAAGCCAGAAGTGGAGCCCAAGTGGTAGAACACTAAACTTGAGCTAAAGAGCTCAGACCCTCAGTTCAAGCCCTATGACCAGCTCATATACACTCTCACACAAAGAAAAGCAAAAGGAATAGGATGAGAAAAATAAAAGTGAATGAATGCAGCAAACCAGATTGGCTGACCTAAATCACTTCAGTTCCAGAGAAGAAAGTTTTGTATTTTCTTACATGTGAGGTTTGGTGATGTGCTCCTACTCTTTCACTCAGCTTTATGTTGGGGTTGGTTAAGTGTACTATGCAGAGGCAGGCGCTATGCTTTCCCAGACCCACTGAGAGCGGCTTTGACTTAAATCTAAATGTGTATTCCATGTTTCATACTAGCAATAGTAATTTCAGCATTGGACCTTACTGAAGGATTTAACTACTGTCTGGTTGAGCTACTTGGTTGTTCCCCTTTGTGAAAGAAGAATGGCTTATTTCCATCTGAGCCTTTCTATAAATGTAAAGAAGGGTGGAGGATTTGTAAGGATGTGTAGGGATTGAAGAACCAAAAGTGTAGATGACAGTAGACAAATGACATCCTTCTCCTTCCTTAGACAATGTATTCAGGACAAGTAATTTAGCTCTACTATGTACAGCACAGTGAAGTTAGGCAATTTGGAATTAGTCACAGGGAGATCAACTAGATAGTGAACACAGTAGTTTAGGAGAGAAGCAAACACTCAACTAGTCCCAACGTACTAGCATTACGCAGAAGTGCCTGGGAAACAGCAAACAAAGATAAAATGAGCGGGCATTAAAAGTTTGTCAAGGCAAGAGTGTCAAGCCAGAAAAAGGGTGAGTCAGGTGATCCTGAGCCTTGGGTATTCCAAGCAGGTTTTACCACTAAGCTAGAGCCCCGGTTTCATTCTTTGTTTTCTTGTTTTGAGACAGTCTATGTAGTCTGGGCTGGCAATGAATTCTCAGTCTTCCTGCCTGGCCTGAGTTCTAAGATTATAGGCATGTACCACTATGCTCAATTCAAGATTTTTATTTTACTATATACTTGTCCTTTTTTCCTTCAAACCCAGTTCCCCAGCCTTGTAGAAGATGTGTTTGTGTGTGTGTGCACACACGTGAGTGTGTATGTTTGTGTGTGTGTGTCTGTCTGTCTGTCTATAGGGGACATCAATGTTTAATAGGAGATAAGAGTCTCATGAACTTTCCTGCTTGGGCTGGTTCAAACCATGATCCTTAGATTTCAACCTTTCAGTAGCTAGGATTAGAGATGTAAGCCCACAGCAACTGGTCTACCTGTCAATCCATGTCTCCAGTTTCAACAGATTCTTTATGTAGTCAAAACCATCGCAGTTGGTTCTATTGCTTCCAAGTATAAAAATATTGGTGTAGAAACAATCATAGAGTTAGCACTTATCCACACTCTTAGCAGCCTGACTCTAAAACATTTAGGAAAATAAATTAACCTAGTTTTCTTAAGGCATTAGTACCACAACTAACTTTTGGGAGATTTTATAATATTGGGGTACTGTTTATATTTTAAAAAATTGCTAACGTGGATATTGTCCATAAAATATTAAAATCAAAAGTATTGAAGACAAAATTCTTAAAGGCATTATAGCAAGGGCATGGAAATCATCAGGAAAGGCCAGTCAGAAGGAAAAGAGATTTGAAATCAAGTAGCTAGCCTACAGTCCCAATTAGAAGCAGAGGATCAAATCTCAGGAGCTGAAGATTCCCTAGAACCTATGGGGAATGATCAAAAATCAATACAAAACCAATCCAATCAACAAAACAGATCACTCCAGGAGCTCCAAGACACAATCAAGAAGCCCAATTTAAAGCTAATAGGTATTGAGGAAAACCTAGAGTAAGAAGTTAATGGAATAGGCAACCTATTTAACAGAATATTAGCCGAGAACTTCCCAAATATGCAAAAGGATAGGCCTATACACATAAAAGAAGCATTTAGAACCCCAAACCGACCAGACTAGAACAGGACATCCCACCAACACATTGTGATCAAAACAGCATCAATAGAGTCCAAGGAAAGAAGCCTTAAAGCTGTTAGGGAGAAGAGAATAATCAGATATAAAGGAAAAGCAATCAGAATTACCCCCAGACTTCTCAGCAGAGACCATGAAAGCAAGAAGAGCCTGGAATGAGGTATACCAAACCCTAAATAAAAATAACTACCAACCAAGAATACTGTACCCAGCTAAACTCTCATTCATAGCCAAAGGTAAAATAAAAGTCTTCCACAGTAAGGAAAAACTGAAACAATATATCTCCCCCAAACCAGCTTTACAGAAAATCCTCAAAAATGTACTATACAGGGAAAATAATCAAGATCAGATAGAGAAATGAACTCTAAATAGAAAACCAGAATATTAGGTCAAGAAATGGGAAGACACAGTTTTCAACAAGATAGAGATAATGAAAGGAATAAACGATCAGCTCTCAATCCTAACTCTCAACATCAATGGACTTAATTCTCCAATCAAACGATATAGGCTCATAAGTTGGATCAAAAATCAAGATCCATCTTTCTACTGTCTCTAAGAGACACATCTATCCAGCAAATTAAACATATTTTAAAAGTGAAAGGCTGGAATCAAATCTACCAAGCAAATGGCCCCCATAAGCAGGCTGGCTTTGCAATCCTTGTGTCAGATAAAATTGACTTCAAATTAAAAATGGTAAGAAGAGACAAAGTAGGTTACTGCATTCTAATAAAGGGATCTCTCCTACAAGAGGATATAACCATCCTAAATATCTACACACCAAATACAGGAGCACCAAACTTCATCAAACAAACACTCCTGACTCTATAAACACTCATAGACCCAAACATTGAGAGTTGGGGACTTTAACGCTCCACTGTCACCTCTGAACAGATCAACATGCCAAAAATTTAACAAAAAAAAAACCACAGAACTAAACAACTGCATAGAACAACTAGACTTAACTGACATCTACAGAATATTCCATCCAGCAACACCAGAATACAGCAGCACATGGAACATTCTCCAAAATAGATCACATCTTAGGGTGCAAAGAAAGTCTGTACAAATTCAGAAGTATCAAAACCATTCCCTGCATTTTCTAACACCACAGTGGAATAAAATTAGAGCTCAACTCAAACAGTCACCGCAGAAAACCCTAAAATTCATGGACACTAAACAACACTCTGCTGAACCATCAGTGGGTCATTGAAGAAATTAGAAAGGAAATTCAAATGTTTATGGAATTCAACCAAGATGAGTACACAAAGAACCAGCTCCTTTGAACACAGCGAAGGTAGTACTCAGAGGAAAATTTATATCTCTGAGTGCCTACAACAACAAACTGGAGAAACAGCAACTCACCAAATTAAGGAAGCACCTTAAGCTCCCCAAAAGAGAACAGCAAGCCAAACCCCTAGTCAATAGACGGAAGCAAATAATTACAATAAAATCAGAATTAAATCAATTAGAGACACACACACAAAAAAAAAAGTTGAAAGAATCAACAAAAGAAAGAGTTGGTTCTTTGAAAAAATTAACAAGATAGACAGACCCCTAGCAAACCTGACCAAAAACGAAGGCAGGAGACCCAAATAAACAAGATCAGAGATGAAACAGGTAGCATCACCACAGAAACACCAAATTTCAGAACACGATAAGAGACTATTTTGCAAACCTTTATGCCAAAAAATTCGAGAACCTGGAAGATTTCCTAGAAATTTGGATGGATGATTTCCTAGAAAAAATTCATATCCCGAAACTCAACCATGAAGATTTAAACCTTCTAAACAGACCCATAGCCAGCATTGAAATAGAAACAGCAATAAGTGATCTCCCATTCAAGAAAAGCCAAAACTCTTCAATGAAATTGAAAGAGACAGTTCAGTATCAGACACATTCTATGAAGCCAGTATAACCCTCATCCTAAAACCAGGCAGGGACTCATCATGGAAAGAGAACTATAGACCGATTTCCCTAATGAACATAGATGCAAAAATTCTCAACAAAATTCTGGCCAATCGACTTCAACTGGTCATCAAAAAAATCATACACCATGATCAAACTGGATTCATCCCAGGGATGCAGAATTGGTTCAATATACACAAGTCAATTAATGTAATCCACCACATCAACTGGAGCAAGCTAAAGAACCACATGGTTATATATTTGGATGCAGAAAAGGCGTTCGATAAAATCCAGCACCCATTTATGCTAAAAGCCCTGGAAAAACTGGGATTCCAGGGAATATTCCTGAATATAATCAAGGCAGTTTATGACAAACCAACAGCAAGCATAATTCTAAATGGTGAACAACTAAAGCCATTCCCTTAAAAATCAGGAGCAAGACAGGGATGTCCGCTCTCTCCCCTTCTCTTCAACATAGTACTAGAATTCCTAGCCAGAGCAATTAGGCAAGAAGAAAATATAAAGGGAATCCAAACAGGAAAAGATGAAATTAAACTTTCTCTCTTCGCAGATGACATGATCCTATACCTAAAGAACCCCATGGACTCGACTCCCAAGCTACTAGAGCTGATCCAAACCTTTAGCAAAGTAGCAGGATATAAAATAAACCCTCAAAAATCAATGGCCTTTCTATATGCTAATGACGGGAATGCCGAGGCTGAAATCAGGAAAGCAACTCCTTTTGCAGTAGCCTCAAAAAACATAAAATACCTAGGAATAACCTTAACCAAAGAAATGAAAGACCTCTATGATGAGAATTTTTAAAAACATGGAAAATGAAATTAAGGCAGAACTCAGGAAATGAAAAAACCTCCCATGCTCCTGGATTGGGAGGATTAATATAATCAAAATGGCAATATTGCCAAAGGCTATCTATAAATTCAATGCAATACCCATTACTATCCCAACACCATTTTTTAATGAAATACAGGAAGCAGTCCAGAAATTCATATGGAACAATAAAAGACCCAGAATAGCAAAAACAATTCTAAGCAGAAAGAACAGTGCTAGAGGAATTACAATACCAAACTCCAAGCTGTATTATAAAGCTGCAGTAACAAAAACAGCTTGGTATTGGCACCAGAACAGGCCTGAAGACCAATGGAACAGAATTGAAGACCCAGAAATTAACCCACAGAACTATGCATACTTAATCTTTGATAAAGGATCTAAAAAAATAGTCTGGAAGAAAGATAGCCCCTTTAACAAATGGTGCTGGCAAAACTGGTTCAACACATGCAACAAACTAAAACTAGATCCTTATATATCACCCTGCACCAAAATCAATTCCAAATGGATCAAAGACCTTGAAATTAAAGCAGATACCCTGAAAACACTAAAGGAAGGAATAGGAGAAACACTTGGGCTCCTTGGCACAGGACGGAACTTCCTTAACAAAGACCCAGAAAGGCTACAAATCGAAGAAAGGATGGACAAATGGGACTGCATCAAACTGCAGAGCTTCTGCAGGGCAAAGGACATAGCTCGCAAGATAAACTACAAAGCCCACAGATTGGGAAAAGATCTTTACCGGCCATACAAAGGACAAAGGCCTCATCTCTAAAAATATATGCAGAACTTAAAAATTTACATTCCTCCAAAACAAAACCACAAAGAACCAATAACCCCCTCAACAAGTGGGATAAAGACTTAAAAAGAGACTTCTCTGATGAGGAAATGAGAATGGCCAAGAGACATATGCAAAAGTGCTCTACATCACTGGCCATAAAAGAAATGCAAATCAAAACACCATTGAGATTCCATCTCACCCCAGTAAGAATGTCCTATATCAAGAAAACTAACAATAATAAATGTTGGAGGGGATGTGGCCAAAAGGGTACCCTACTTCACTGTTGGTGGGAATGTAAACTGGTTCAGCCACTCTGGAAAGCAGTATGGAGATTCCTCAGAAGGCTAAACATAGAGCTCCCCTATGACCCAGCAGCCCCACTTTTAGGCAGCTACCCAAAAGACCACAAACAAGAACACACCAAATCACCAGCACAACTATGTTCATCGCAGCACAATTTGTCATAGAATATGGAACCAACCCAGATGCCCCTCAGTAGACGAATGGATCAGGAAAATGTGGTACATATACACAATGGAATTTTATGCCTCTATCAGAAAGAATGGCATTGCCCCATTTGTAAGGAAATGGAAGGACTTGGAAAAAATTATAGTAAGTGAAGTGAGCCAGACCCAAAGAAACATGGACTCTATGGTCTCCCTCATAGGGAATAATTGGCACAGGTTTAGGCTAGTCAAAGCAGAGGTTCACAAGAGCCCAAGCCCAATAGCTATACCCTTATGAACACTTAAGATGATGCTATGTGAAATGTTATGGAAATCACTGTTATATCACTCTTGTAATTACTTTCAACATGCCATGTGAAACCGTAGCATCTTTCATGATCCTCTTGTATCCCCTTCCTGTGGTTGTACCTGCACTATCTCTGTATCTTATCTGAGTGCATTGGAAACTGTGTATACTGGTATTAGAACTAGGAAAGTGAAAGGGAATACCAAAATCGAGAGACACAGGGTAAAAAGACAAATGACTACAAAAGCAATTCTTGCAAAATTGTTTGGTGTAATTCAACTGAACAACTCATGGGGGGAAAGGGAAGGGGGGAGGGGGGAATGAGGGAGGAGGTAACAAACAGTACAAGCAATGTATCCAATGCCTAACATATGAAAATGTATCCTCTCTGTACATCAGTTTGACAATAAAATTTTTTTTAAATTCTTAAAGGTGAAATGCTCCTCCATCACAATTATTGTAAACGTTCTAGCACAAGTTAAGGCAATTCTGGTTGTGTCCATCATTCCTTTCAATTCAACAGTGCATGAGGACACAATCCAGTTCTGTTTAATTGACCACTTCTTAGTTCCATCTTAGCTCTTAATTAGAATCCATTGTACTAATATCAAAGAACCAAAAATCAACAAGTTACAGCATATTATAATGATTAACTCTATACTAACAATCATTTAAGGATTGTTGGGTTTGATTGCCTTGGTCACAAAACATAAAATTGATGACTTATCCATAGATATGGAGTGTTATTGTAATATTAACATGGAGGAAGAGCTTAGTTTATGTTGGTTGGGGTGGTGAGAAGGGAACTTCTACTGTTGAAAAAGTGGAAATTTGTACAAAAACTCTAGGGAGTTATTTATTTGTAGATAGGATTGTGAAAATGTGAATATTCTATGAAACAGTAGGTTTGGGTATTGGTAAGTTTTACTCAGGCCTAGAAACATGATTATTTCTGTATTGTTTATGATAGCAGAAATGGAAATAACCTGTGAGTCCAGGAATGGGGAGAATACATAAATAAAATATGATATGTTGTTCTGCATATTATTTTTTTTAAATGAACCAGATTTATTTGTGTATAATGTGAGTAACTTACTTGAATGAATAAAAAGCAAGTTGCAAAGTGATATATAGAATAACTTGAGTATGATAGTAGTATTATAAATTTTATGAAACTCTTACAAATTTATATTACACTTGGATATGCATATATATGTGCATAAATGTGTATGAAAAAAGTGGCTTGTAAATTCCTTAGCATTGCTCCTGTGAATAGGAAAAAAATAATACAGGAACTGAAGAAAAGTAAGTATTTCACATTTATATGGAATGTTTTATTCTTTTTATTTTATTTTGTTCTTTAAAATGATTTTGAATAGGATTTTAAAAACTAATATGGCCAGCCATTTCTCTGTTATTAAACTAAAAATATTCTCCATTACCACTATGACACAAGATTCTTGCTTTTTCCATATATTTTTCAAAAGTATATATCACTACATGCTCCATTATAAGACATAGAGACGTATGTTTGGCGCCAAAAAAAGAACAAGGATGCCTGTGACATGGTCTTGCCCACAATGATCTTGTAACTTTAGAATTTAAAGTCTATGAAAGTTCTGTCATACTTCACTGTGGAAATCCTTTCAGTAGGCTTATGCTTAGGAAATTATAACAGTTGTCATGAAATTACATGTGGATCGGTTTACTTCATGAAAATATAACAGGAAAATCACTGCTTACAAAAGATTGGATTAGGATATGATCAGTACCTTAAGAGGAACTATTCTCTTTTTAAAAGTGACATATATATGTATATATATATATATATACACATATATTAGTGTCTTTTTACTTTTAACTCATTTTTGTCAATATGTTCGTTATCTAAAATAGAGTATATATAAGGACAGACTTTTTGCCTGCAGAGTGTTTTCCCTGATACACAATGTAGTAAGTCAATCATTCACACAAACTTAATTCAGAGGAACATATTAGCTACATGGCCAATTTGGAGTTAAGTTCTATCAAACATGGTCTGGAGACCCACCAGGAAATTCTTCTGTGTTGTGAAGTGTCCCCAGTACAATTGGCATGAGAGCAATAGGCCGATATAACTGAGGGCATGCAAATGGTTGCAGATTCCTGCAGTGGGGAGGAACTTTGAAGAATGGAATGCTGAATGCTGTCTGTAAGATATTACAGGATCGCATCCCTGCTCTGACCATGAGAAAGACTGACTTGTCTTGGAAGTAGGAGCAGAATCACAAAAAAATCTCCTTTCTTCATAAAGAAAAGTAGTAGACATTGCTTACCAACTGTGGCAGAAGTAGAGGCTAGGGGTTTTCAAGTCTCCATACTCAAGGGATGATTCAGCATTCATTTTACTGGATTTATTCTCTCAAGGAACACAATAAATGGCCGTGTGTGTGTGTGTGTGTGTGTGTGTGTGCGCGCGCGCGCGCACGCGTGAGCACTGTCCCTGGCTTCTTTTAGCTCAAGGCTAGCACTCTGCCACTTGAGCCACAGCGCCACTTCTGGCCGTTTTCTACATATGTAGTGCTGGGAAATTGAACCCAGGGCTTCATGTATAGGAGGCAAGCACTCTGGCCACTAGGCCATATTCCCAGCTCTAACATGGCTTTTCACTTGCTTTTATATACTCTCCCTTTCTTGTTCTCCTCCCTGAGAAAGCAGGTATCCATTCTACGAAAGTGTAACTTTTGCTCTTAATTTTTGGTCCATTTTCTCTAACCTCTCCTAAAAGTGACTGATAATTGACAGACACTGCCTATGTAACTTGGCCAGCAATCTGTATCTTAAAGACCTTTCTCCAGGGACTTTCTCCCAAGTATCACTAGGTGAGAGAGAATCTCAGCCTGTCTCTTGATTTGGTTACTGGAATCTTTGGCTCAAAAAGAGTGGACTTTGAATTACGAGTCCCTAAAATTCTTGGATGATACTGTCAAATCACAGTGATAGTTGGTATTCAGACATGTTCTGTTCCTTGGGGATTTCTCTGTTCAGCTGGACTGTAAGGTATTGTAGATAGATGAAAGCTGCATGTGAATTTTCACCGTATGGTTTCCTACCTTAAAAACAGTAGGAGTAATTTAAAATTCATTTGAAGCTAAGGGTAGTTTTGAAAGTTTTCAAATACGAAAGAAAGAAGTGATTTACACTAATATATATTAAACGTTATTTTCTAGCATAGACACAATGGCCTTATTGCTAGGCAACAGAGTCTCCTAGCCAACAGTGGACCACGAAGGTAGAGGAACTCCTAAGTGTTCTAGTGCCAATTCCTGTCACAATGAGAATCATTGTGATAAGCATCTCTCAGAATAGCAAAGAGCAGAATATGGACATATTAAGAGCAAAGAAGTAAGTCATTTTTATCTTACCTGCCTAATATAACCAACTTGTGTATGATACAGTTAAATTTTTGTTAATATAGAATAATCTAGGGTTTTGTTTTGGTTCCAAGTAAGGATTTTTCTGTCTTTCCAGATTATATTTAATGATTCTGTTAGTGGAAGGAAATGCAAGATTTCAGGTGCTAAGGTAATGTTCTTACACAGCTACCATGGACAGAAGCAACAGTTGATTGTCTTAGAAGTATGAGTGTGGTGGTATGTTCTGAATGTAAAGGACTTGCTCCATCCCTCACCATCAAAGGAATTCAGTTGTCTCTTAAAAGTAAAATTCATTTGAAAGGTGATAAAAGATTTGAAGTGCATTGAATAGCATAGCTTTTTTGTAGGAGTATGAACATTATTCATTCCAGGAGCCTTAGAAACTTTGAGTATTTGGTATGCATCTCTTAAATTTTAGATTATTATCATCTTTTGAGTTCTTGCTTAATTATTTGTATGCCTAAAAAGTTATACAAGGGGGCAGAGAATGTAAGTTTATTTCCTTCTTCTTCCCCCAAAATCCTACAGAAACGGAATGTGTGAGTTTTTAAGTCTAGGAACAGTCAGGAAATTATTGAAACCAGTTGTACCAGAGGTGTCTATGCTAGTTATTTACAAGGAAGCTCATAAGAACTGATGATCTTCATTAACTGTCTTAAATATACCTATTACATAGGAATTATATCCTTATTGTTTTTATTTGAAGACCTCAAAATCCTAAATACAGAGTAGCACTTTATTTAATCTTAGTTTTTAATGCTCAGAAGAATGTAAAAGTATACATTTTATATTTATATACAAATATCTTACAGAACATAAGTTCAATCCAAAAGTATCAGCCACCTAAGCTTCTCATTATTATGTGGACATAATAATGTTCAAGTCAAACTCTTGTACTTACTTCCTTTCTCATAAAGTTGAATTTGATTCCAAAATGATTCAAATTTAATGCACTTGTAATAACTCAAGAATCCAGTGATTTGAACAAGCCCATATGAATGAGTACAAAGAGGAAGCAAAAATATGAGAAGAAAAATGTTCTCTATAGCTTTACAAGAATGCCAACTTATCTTCCACCTCTTAAATGATGAGAATATAAACATGGATGAGCTTATAAACAATATGTAGTATGCACATGCCTCAGCATACTAGTCAACTTTTACAAGTAATGGAATTCTATTACTGCAACATGGATGGACCTTGAACACCTGATTAATGAAATAGGCCGGACACAAATGGACAATGCATAGTTATACTTATATAAGGTTCCTGGAATCATTAGATTCATAGAGATATAACATAGAACTCTGGTTCTACTTGCAATGGCTAAAGAAGGAGAAACAAGGAGTTTAATGTACAGAGGTTGAGGAAGAGATGATGGAACAGTTCTGGAGAGCAATAGTACTGATAACTACACAACATGAATGCATTCAACATCATGAAACTAGAGTTGAAATGTTAAAAATGATAACTTTCATGTTATACATATTTTATTGCATGAAAAAAATAATTATGGAAAATATCCTTACCTCATCTCAACTTGACCCAAATACCTTTTTGCTACAGTGGTGTCCTTCAGGTTTTTTTATTCTGACCTCAGATTTAAAAATACCACAGTGGTATCACAACAAGCCCTAATTTAAACACTAATGGCAAACTGCAAAGTCAGTTTAATAATTTCCTGTCCTGGAAATGTAACTTTCTTGAATCATTACTTATTTATCTGTTTACTTGCTGCACCATCCCAGAAACATGAAGAGAGAAATTGACTTTTCTCTGCCCTTCTCAGAACTTCGAGGCCAGATGGCAGGTCCACAGGCAGGACAGATGGCCCTGTCTGGATTCTGAAGTCTTCTGCAGTTCTTGGGATTTGCGTTCAATTATACCAGATCATTGATGATTCTCAATGTTTGGGGTTTTTTTAATCAAAGAAGAAATGAAAGACCACTTCAGAAAACAGTTGCACAGAGGAGGAGGCCGCACCAATGGTGTTTATAGGCACTTTGTACCCAAACAAGCGAGAAGGAGCATGGTAAATATCACTTGATGCTGCCATACCTATTCATGGGCAGTTTTCTTTTGGCTGACTTAGCGGTCACGGCTTCATTTCTCAGCTACTTCTCCACAACTTTCAAGCACCCTTCAGCCTCCAGTCATACCCTTTACAAAAGAACACTCTTTAGTTGAAGTTGGATTTTTTTTAACTAGACTAGATTTGGTGGCAGTAGGAGGTGACTATTCCAATTGTGATCATTGAATTAGATCCAAGATGTAAGACATGAAGAGAACCTAAGCAGTTAATGGAATTGCTTTGGAGAATGGCTTGAATTGTCTTCCAGATGTACATTAAAATCCTAATTTTATCCTGTGACTCTTTCTTTACCTTGACTACTAATGGGAAATATAGAGTTTTTCTTTTAATCACCTTTAAAGTTCTACTGTTTCTCAGCTGTCTGAAGAAATCTATAGACAATGGGCCATCACATTAAGATCTGTTGTATAAGCAGTGATTTCTGAGATATTTTGTTTAATTTTCCAGATTGTTTACTCCATATGAGTGATACCCAAACTAATCTAGTCTTAGAATTGGATAGGTAGAGGGGTATTACCCAACAAAACTTCAATATTATTATATTACCAGCTAACTGCCATGTCTCCAAGACAGGTGACATTTACAGGCACTGACTCCTCCATTCTCAGAGATTTATATCCCACCCATGTGAACATACCTGAGAAAAGAACCATTTTACAAAAAGGACAAGTAGGATGGATGAAGAGTGGTTTTATTTGTGGGATTTAAAATCATTGCATTGTCAAATGGACTTTTTGGAAGGCATACATTTCTAGGAGTTTTAAACATATATCACTAGGTTTTGCCAGACATTGGCAATACTCATGTGCTGAGTCAGTGAGACCCATGGTAACACAAAAAAGATCAATGAGCAAAAGCTAGGAGAAGTTAAAACATCTCTAGTTTGCAATTTGTAAGGAGAGCAGAAGGTAATAACAATAGAGATCTTAGGGTCTATGGCATAGAATTAATATATATGCTTGTATAAATATACATATATTTATTTATTATTTATATATTTGTTAAGCATATATTCAAGGAGACAAGAAAGGATTATAAAATGATGACTTTATTTAAGTTCATTACTATTCAAGATACTAGTCATGTGTGCCACATTTAAAAAGTATAAGATAGTATATGGCTATGTTCCCAAATCAATAGAACAATCCATAAGAAATACACAAATTCAGAGACAAAGTTAATTTGGGTCAGACTGGGGAAGCTTCCTGAGAAGGGAGAGATCAGAGGAAAGCTCCAAAGAGTGCACTTAGGGCTGAGTAGCTATTGCTACGCCTATAGGTTTTGACTGTCTTAGGACAGGCATCAAATGTATTCCTGTACCAAAAGCTGATCTGTTATTTGCTTCTAGCCACCATCTAACAGGTACCAAACCCCAGGGGAAAAAACTCAGGGAGAATCCAACTCAATTCATTTATTATTTTAAATCAAAATTGCCAAAATAATCAAACACGAGCAGCATTGTGATCTTTGAGAGGCTTTTTACATACTACAAATTCATGATCTATTGGGTGAGGTAGAGTCAGAATTCAGCAGTTTTTGAAAGCTTCCCAAATGATCATAATGCACACTCGAGTTTAAGAACCAGACTAGATGGAGCTGGAGGAAAATGGCACAAACAACAACAACAACAACAAAAATAACCCGATGTGGTCAGGAAGTAAATCAACATTTATGTAGTTGTGTAGACATCCGAGTCACTGGTTTGACTTGTTTGACTTCTTCTTCCCAAACCATTTTAGCATTTTCAAATGCCTTGTTGGAGCCGTGTGTGTGTGTGTGTGTGTGTGTGTATGTGTGTGTGTGTGTGTTGTGTGAACAAGGCTTCTAATATTCCCAGGAACCTCACAGTACAGTGGCCTGTGGTATTGTGTCTCCTAATGTGTTTGGTGCATGATGCAGGAAGCTTCTCTTGGGATATTAGCTTATTTGCCACCAGTTTTCTTTCTTTTTGTAATAGTCATTGAAATCGTGCTATCCCTTATTATTGGATTAAAAAGTAGCTTGCTCAGAAATCTCAACTCTTACAGCATCTTCCTTACTGAAGAGAGCAAAGCCAATCCAAAGAGGGTTGTCTCCACTTTCAGCCCTAAGAGGCTTCAGGAGTTGGCACAGACACTGCCCTACACCAACACAAGATTCCTTCTAAGGACTTCTGTGGTCTGCACATACACAGCTTTTTCCTATAATTGAAGCAAGAAGAACAGGAAACTCCTTGGCAAAGTACCTTCACAAAAACAGAATATGGAGAAACAAACAAGAGACTTAGTTATTAAGAACTTGTCAAAACCTTTGCCAGAAGAGTTTTCAAGTGTTCCTCCTGACATCCAAGACTCAAATAAGGGCATGGATGTAATATAATCCAAATCTTTGCATTCTGTAGCTGTGTAAAGAGTATAAAATTGCCTACAATGTAAGGCCAGAGTAAGGAGAAATGAGGCCTATGGCCACATTGGACCTGTTGTAATGCTATGTTCCAATCAGTGCTATAGTGTTGGCTAAGCTGTGTGTGTGTGTGTGTGTGTGTGTGTGTGTGTGTGTGTGTGTGTGTGTGTGTGTGTGTGTGTGTGTGTGTGTGTGTGGTCTTTTCAGCTATTGATGCTGAGAAAACTGGGCAGCCACATGCAGAAAACTCAAAGTGGACCCTAGTCTGTCACCGTGCATTAACATCAACTCAAAATGTATTAAAGTCCTCAACATCAGACCTGAAACTCTGACTCTACTGCAGAACAGAGTAGGAGAGACACTAGAAGTTATAGGCATA
Source organism: Perognathus longimembris pacificus (assembly GCF_023159225.1). NCBI lineage: Eukaryota > Metazoa > Chordata > Mammalia > Rodentia > Heteromyidae > Perognathus > Perognathus longimembris. Next base: position 40,135,150 of record NC_063169.1, read on the forward strand.
GGCAGGAACTTCCGGAACAAAGTTCTAGGGGCACAACAGGTTGGACAGATACTCAACAATGGGACTACTACAAAATAAAAAGTATCTGCACAGCTAAAGACATAGCTACTAAACTGGAAAGACAACCAACCAATTGGGAAAAGATCTTCACCAGCAATGCAACAGACAAAGGCCTAGTAACATCATATATAGAGAGCTCAAGAAATGAATCCAACCTAAACCTAATAAACCAATCACTAAAGGGTCAAGGGAGCTAAACAGCGACTTCACAGAAGAAGAAACAAAAATGGCAAAGAAACACATGAGGAAATGTTCAATATTCCTGGCAATAAAGGAAATGCAAATAAAAATGACTGAGACCCCTGTTAGAATGGCCTATACTCTGAACTCAGGCAACAACAAATGCTGGAGGGGATGTAGAGAAAGAGGAACTCTATTGCACTGCTGGTGGGAATGTAAACTGGTACAACTACTCTGGAAAGCAGTCAGAAGGTTCCTCAAAAAAATCTAAACAGACACACCCTATGATCCAGCCATACCACCCCTAGGCATATTCCCTGAGCAGCAAGATCCAGGATACAAAGACACCTGCACTTCCATGTTCACTGCTGCATTATTCACAATAGCCAAGAAATGGAAACATCCAGATGCCCCACTACAGAGGAATGAATCTAAAAAAATGTGGTACCTGTATAAATGGAATTCTACACAGCTTTTAAAAATGATAAAATAATGGCATTTGAAAGATGGTCATGATCTTCTTGATATGTGTGTGTTAGAATTAAATAACAAAGGGACATGACAAAGAATACAGGATACAGGACCCAAGACACCAATTCACAGTGAGACACAAAAAGGTCAGTTTTAAGAGAAAGGCACCAAAAAGTAAAACCCATACATTACCTCATATGTGCTTAAAATAATATCCAGACTGAAAAGAACTCCAAAGATAAGGAAACACAGGACCTTTTCTTAATTAGTCTCATAGTATTTAGAGGACCCTATATTCTTTACCTCACATATGGTGTATACACATGCACATCTGAGGGAAGCTGGTAGGGGGGCACAGAATGAGTGGATAGCGGGGGCGGGGAATACAGTAGAGGGGGCCCAACAGCTGCAGTGGACATTGGTGAAAGCAAACTAAGCAATGTGGGGGGGAAGGAAGAAATAAGAGAAAAAGAAAGGAACAGATTACACTAAGAAAAAGGAAAGAAATGTACATATCATCCAACCTGGAAGGAATTGTCTTTGTGGTTAATATTCATAGAGTTCATAAGCATTGTAGACAAGAATGACAATGTCCATCATTGGGAAGTTTAAAAAAAATGATGAAAGCAAGGGGGTGTGGGTTAGGGGGAGGGAAGGCAGGAGAAAAATGAGGGAGGAGTAACAAGTACGACAAGAAATATATTCACTACCTTAAATATATTACTGTAACCCTTCTGTACGTCATCTTGACAATAGAAAAAAAATCAGACATTTACTCCTCCTCTTATTTTTTAAATCCAGTCTAACATCTTATGCACATCTCTTGCAATGTCTGTTTCTAAAAGATAAGAGCTTAGAAATGACATAACAATGACACCATGATTATGTTTGAAATATGAGTTACAAATATCCTGACTATTTTCAATTATATCATATATACATAAATGTATAAATGTTTATGTGTTTTACACATACATACATGCAGTTTGGGGGATTGGGATGCAACTAGTGTCTGTACATTGCAAGTGGTTAATATTTTTCTTAAGTTCTTTTAGTCTTTAGATTTCTTTTATTTCTATTTCAATATTGAAGAAGTCATTATTTGGTCAATCGGACTAGTTATTATGAAAAGTAAATCACACAGATCTCTCTCATTCTTGGTAACCACCATTCAAATAATGGAGACTTTATTTAAGGCATATTCTGAGTCTGTAAGTCTGAGTGGGCCTGAGATTTTCTATTTCTATCAAGCTCTTAGTTGCTGTTAATCAACAGGACAAAGCTTGAGTAGTCAGGTTATATTATATCACACAACCTTGATTTATGCTCAGAGAATCTCCCTAGTGTATTTTAATAGGCTCCGCTGACCTTTCTATTTCTTAAATTGGTAGTTGAGACTGAGATTTGGTAAAAATTTAGGAATATTTTTAATGTGTATGTGGAAGTAGTGGTTTGTTCCTCTATCTGGGAGCACATAAAACAAGCAATACTTGTTCTTCTCTTTTATTGTAATTGTAGTATTTCAGCCTAGGCTTCTACCCATTGATTTATTGTATGTTATGAAATGATGATATTCTAATTCTCTCATTTCTTATTTATTTTCTATTGTATTTTTATGTAAACAAGTCTGTCATATACTTAGCAGAAGAATGTACATAGAATATCTGGGTTGTTGGTGGGAGAATCAATTCTTTTCCTTTGTTTATGGTTTTTCAAAGTAGCAGGTTGACTTACATCTTACAGTGGTTTGTTCTTTTAATATTGTCACCTGGTGATTGTTGAAGTTGCTGCTGTTTTTACATTCATTGGAAACTCATTCATTCAACCATTATTTTAAACTCCCATCTATTTCAGTTGTCTGTATCTGAAACTTCTGAAAGATTCTTCATGTCAGTCCTCGAGTCCAGTTGCTACAACCCTGTTCTCTTTGAAAGCATCATTTCCCTTTGTGTGACAAGATGTCCCAGGTTTGACTTGTAGATCACCTTTTCTCATCCAGATATGTAGTTGGCCATTTTCCCTGCTTTCAGTAGAAAATGTATTCTAAGATGATCATCTGGGTGATTATGGTACTCATTGCCCATAGGTTGATAAAATAGAAAATTCTTATTTATTTATTTGTTTATTCATATTGCAAAGGTGATGAACAGAGGGGTTAGAGGTACATAGGTCAGGTATTGAGTATGCTGCTTTTTGAACAGTGTCACCTCTTTCCTCATTTTCTCCATTTTCTCTCCCAATTCGCCTTCCCTACTAGTTATATACTGTAGTTCATTTTCAACATAGTGTCTAGTATCACTGCTGCATTTGCTCACCCTTTGTCCTACCATTTCTGTGCTTCCCCTTACCTTCCTCCATACAGATAAACTTGCATATAAGACTAAATGTACAGAAATAAAAAAACAGTGACAAAGGAGAAAAAACAAACAAAAAGCAAGATAACAAAAAAAGTTATTTCCATTTCTTGGAGTCCATTTTCATAAGTATCATTTTATATGGTCATATGTACATAGCTATTGAGCCTTGTGATCCTCTTCTAAGAATACCTTTCTTTGGTTTCACGGTGTGACTGTTTAGAGTCCTATTAAATTTGTCATGCCCAAGTATAACTTTTTGTCTTTACCTTCCATTGTGTTTACTTGTAGATTTTGTATGTTGGTTGGTTGTGGGGCTTGAACTCGGGTCCTGAGTACTGTCCTTGCGCTTATAAGCTCTCTACAACTTTGAGTCACAGCTCCACTTCTTGTTTCCTGGTGGTTAAATGGAAATAAAAATCTAACTGACTTTCCTGCCCAGGCTGGCTTTTAACCATGATCCTCAGATCTTAGCCTCCTGAGTAGCTAGGATTATAGGTGGGAGCTACTGGCACCCAGCTACTTGTAATTCATAGGTACATTCTAATTACTACAAATGAGGGAAACCATGCAACCTGTTCCTTTGGGTCTGTCTCACTTCACTAAATATAATTTTTCCCAAGTCTTTGCAGATAAAATGGAAATTTCTTAATTGTATAAATACATTCTTAAGGAAATAGACAAATATACACATACATATATTCTAGAAGTATTATGCAATATTATTCCATTGCACAAAAAATTTCCCTCCTAAACTGAACTTCAGCAAAAGATAATATAAAATAAAACTATTACTGATTTGTTCTTATTAAATGTACCATGTAAGGACCAATATTTTTTAGTATGAAGTCTTTTTTTAAAAAAAATCAGAAAAGACGTGGAAAAATTACTTTGTGCTAAATCCAATTTCCTGATCTGAAAATGATCTTCTCTCCCAGGGCTGTTAATAACAAAGCTATCATTTGCCAAGTGTTTACTGGAAGCCACACACCTTATACAGATTTTGTTTTCCAATTAATCCTTATAGCAGCATTTTCAAGTGAATGGTATTTAACTCATTTTAAAAATAAATAAACTTTCCCAAGGTGACACAGTCAAGCAGCCCTCAGTTCTTTCACTCAAGTCTCTGAGGCTTCCTGCTTTTAACTTGGAGTTTAAGGTGTCATGAGAGAATGAATGCATCATGTCACTGGCTCACTACCTGACAAATGGTGTTCAGTGCAAAATAAATGACAGTTAACAGAACGTCCTTGGTAGATCTCTACTTGGCATTTGAGATGGGAGATAGTAGAGCGGGTGGAGAAGGCAGGCCAGTCAGCTTTCTGCTTTACCGGCCATCTGGCCCGTTGACATTCCATCCTGTTAATTTCCCATGTTGGGTCTAACCTATGTGTCCACCATGACAGATGCTCTCACGTCAGAGCTCAAGGCCAGCCCTCAAGAGCTCAGGCTGGCACCTTCTGTCAGGTTGTCTTTTGAATATACTCAGCAAGTGGCAGGCGTCCGGAGGCAAGTCTGCATTGGCCTCTTCCCCTTACACCGTGTGTCATTAGCTGCTACATAGCTCTTGGTTTAAAAAAAATTCACAAAACTGACAGATTCATCTGCCTAATGTCAGAAGGCATCAGAGCCAATTACAGGATAGTTCCAGGAGGCAAATAGGGTCACTTTTCACGAAATGGGATGAAGAAAAGGAAAATAGTCTTGTCATTAAAAAGGACAAATACATTTTCCTCTCAGCAGTCCCGTTCCAGGAAAATAGAAAGCTTCATATTAGTACATAGTTTTATTCTGATAGCTTTGAATAATTTCAAATCCAAATATACACCCCCACCCACAATTAGCCATTTTGAGCTACTGAGCAGTGTTTCCTGTTGAAACCTGTATCTTCACTGTGACAGAGAGTTTAAGCATAAAGCACAGAATTTTGACACTTTACATAGCAGGTGAAGACACAGTGTGTGTGTGTGTGTGTGTGTGTGTGTGTGTGTGTGTGTGTGTGTGTGTGTGTTTTTATTTTGAATCTAGGCCTAGATGATCTGGGGTCTTCTAATGTTGAGATATCTTTGTACACACTCAAGATCTAAAACACAAGGGAAATATTCTACTTGTCTTTGAGGAAAATCTCCCACTATTGCAATGGTTTAGGGGTAGGGTTCTCAAACTACCCCTTTCACACCAACTCAGAGAGTTTAGGTGAACAACAACAACAAAACTTGGGACACAGTCCCACAAGGTTATCTTCCCTTCAGATAACATTTGCAAGTTTGGGGTGCAGGAAGATCTTTCAAGGACCACTAGGTTCAATAATTTACAAAGAGGGGGTCACTGAATGTTATTATACCAACCGATTAAGGTCTGCCTGGGAAACCTGTAGAGCAGACTCCAGGAGATACATTAGCCACAGAGCTTCCATGACACTCTCTCTAGAGCATCAGGATGCATTATATTCCCAGCCTCAGTGTGTGTCAATATGCGTGGACTATTTCCTACTAAACAAACACACTGAAGTTCTCACCTCAGTTTTTATTGGGCTCTATGATGTGAGTATGATTGTCCATGTCCTGCTGATCTCAGGCAGTAGTTATGAGCCATTCAGGCAGAGC